>NW_026622863.1:1864558-2485245 GCF_023065955.2 Ursus arctos
TCTGCAGTTCTGGTCTAACCCCTCATCCGGGAACAGCTGAGCGCCCCCTGTCCCAGGTCCCAGGGTCAGCCAGGGGCGGTGACAGTGTGCGAGGCCCCGGCCAAGGGGCCGGCAGTGAGGCATTTACAGTGCTGACCAAGGTTCGGGGCGCTGTGGCGTGTTGGGCAGTGACGTCTGGACACGTATTTCAGGGATAAGACGCTCAGCTTGGCACCAGCTAATCTCAGAACAAGGGATTCCAGAGAAGCAGGCTGCTTTTGCCAAGTAATGAAATCCCACCGTCTGTCACCAGCTTAAACACAGCCGGCTGACCTAGAAAGGCAGAGAAGGACAAGGCAGGATCCCAGGATTGCCGTCCTGGGCTCCATTCACAAGCCAAGCTTAGGTCCCATGACTGAAATCACGCCGAATGTGGCAGGATTCTAGAAAAGTCAGGGCATCCGTGGGCCTGCACCCCAAGCACCGCTTGCCAGGTGGCCGTCCTGCGTTCTCACTGGCGCCTCTCGGTCATTTGGGGGAAGCTTTCCTTCCAGCCCAGCCCACAGGCTCCCTGTCAGTCATTTTTCAGAAGACGCCGCCCAGGGGCCTGAAGCAGGACCCCCTCTATCCTGAGATTAGCACCCACGATGAGTGCTTGCAGGGTCCATGGGTGCCAGGTGTTGGTTGGGCCCCTGGTGCATGCCCACCTGCTCCAGCGTCTCTGCAGGACTGCAGGCGAGCCGTGGTCATCCTGAGGACGGCGTGCCAGCTGCCGGTCCTGGCGTCTGCCTGGACCCTCCGTCCCATCGGGGCTCTTGAGAACCCCGGGCTCTGACACAGGCCGAGGGCTGGAGCCCATGCCTGCCTACCGCCACGTTCCTCGGCCACACCAGCTGGGTGACATGCGGGTTGGCTCCCAGCAGCAGGGAGGCCCGTGGGCCCCGGGCGCGTGTACACGCATCGGGAGGTTTCCGAAAGAGCCCTGGGTTTGTAGCCGCCCCTGCCGCTCTGGGAGGTGTGGCCACAGGGGACGGGGTGAGCTGCAGCCCACACCGCCCGGCGCTGCCCTCAGCTGACTAAGCTGTCCCCCCGCCCACAGTTTCCACCACGGTCCTCTGCCAGAAGCTCATGCAGGTGGTGCCCCAGGAGACGTAAGCAAGAAGCACCGAGAAGCTGCCGGAAAGAAAATGAACAAAGATGGTGTTGAAACATCTCACCCCTTGAAAAGCGACTCCGGTCCTGTCATCCAGGCAGCTCAGCTGAGCGCCCCGCTCCGTCCCTCCACTGGGTCAGGGGGCTGGGGTCACAGTGAAAACTGGTACGACTTTAGTCCCAGAAAGCGAACGTCTGTCTTAACCTCCACGAGTGTAGCACCGCGAAGAGGCCGGGCCCCTGACCCACCGCAGGCTGGTCGCCGCGTTGGGACTTTCACCTTTCAGCCTTTGTTTATTTGTGGTGTTTTTTTTTTATTTAAATTTTGGGTCAAGTTGACACCACCAAGATGATGATTTTCTAAAGAAATGAGGGGAGTGGGGCGGGTTTTCGCCCTCCGCCCCCCACAGCATGGTGTGCTTCCGAGGGACCAGGTCGTGTTGTGGGGCCCAGCCCGGCACAGGCTCCCAGGAAGGGAGGGATGCCAAGCGCCGAACACTCCAGTCCCACGAACACTCCAGTCCCACGAGCGAGCTATCAAGACTCGGACCTCGCCGTGTGGACCTCAGAGTTGCACTGACAGATGGACGGCGGCCAGACCACGTGCTTGGCTTTCTTTTGTTGTTGTTACAGATGCAGTGACTTTAGTGAAACTAATCTCGGGACTTAGGTCTCTTTGCCTTAAAGACCCAAGTGTAGTTCCCTCCCCGACCCCCAGAAGAGAGAAGAGAAGGTCTCCAGAACAGCTGCCTGGAGAGAGTGACTGACACTGGCCCCCCCAGCTCGGCGGAAGGCGGGTTCCCGCGGCTGGTGTCCACCGCAGGCAGGGTCCCCGAGCAGAGATCTCGAGCGGCTGACGACCCCAAGCTCCCGACCATGTGCGCCACCCGGGACATCAGCGCAGGGTCCGCGTCTGGGCTAGAGCCCGGTCACCTGGGACGCACCGGGCTTCTGGCTTCGCGCACCCCGCCCTGGACACCCGCATGAGCGGAGGCCCGACGGCAGGAGGACTCGGGTGTGGGCTATGGTCGCGTGGCTTCTGAGCTGTTCCATATCCGGTACTGGGACTGACCGAGAGTTTTTCCAGGCAAAGACTCACATTTGAAATCTACAGCGAACCAGGTCAGAATGGCAGACACCATGGTGGGGAGTCCTGAAGGGCTTCCCACCGGTAGTCCCTCAAGACCACCCTCTCCGGGGCCGGAAGAACTGACCCCAGCAAGCCGCCTAGAGCTGGTTCGGGCTCCTGGGGGGAGCCGCCACCCCACCAGGGGCATGGCCCTCCCCAGGCCCGACTCCACTGCTGGGACGCTGGGGCCGCTGCTCTCACTGCAGCTGTCCGGACTCCTCGGGCTTTCGTCTTGGTGCCCGTGGAGCTTTCCCAGGGGTGGCAGCTGAGGCCAGAGCGGAGGTCCAGCTGAGCCCTCAGGCATCGGGCTGGAGCCCCGCAGGGCCGCGTGAGCTTGGCGTGGCCAGCCTGCTACCATCCGTCCGGGCTCCAGGACCCAGAGCAACCTGGAAGCAGCTCGGGAGACCGAGAAGTCTGCCCGTTGTCCATCCGTCCTGCTTTGTGTCTGAGCACAGCGCTGGCTCTGGGAGGGATGCGGGGAGCCGAGGGGTCCTGGCAGCCTGCAGGCGGATCTGGGGAATCGAAGCACCGTCACCCCTGCAGGGATGGGGGGCCGGGAGGGCCAGGGTTTCCTTCTCACGCAGGCGGGTCACAGGCTGTTCTCAAGCCTGCTGTGAAGGCGGGTTAGCGGCCCCAGCTGCCGTTCCTGGAGCCGCGCCCCCAACCCGGTCCGGTTGGGGGGCCCTCAGACGGCGGTGCCGAGTCGGCCCTCCTGCCCGCAGACACGGGGTGGCGCTTCACAGTGGCGTTCTGGGCAAGGCAGAGACTCTGCTCTTTGTGACCGCTCTCCTGACGCGTGTCCCGAGCACGCGCGTTTGTCCGGCTTCGTGTTTTTTGTTTTAAAGCAAACCCTGTCGTTACCAGCAAGCCTTTGTGCGTGGGTCTGCTGTTTTACCCAGTCCTGACGTGTCACTAATTTAAAGGATGCTGTTGGCTCCATGTGTATTTATTTGCGGGGTTGACGACCACCCTTGTTGCTGCGCGGTGTTCCGCTGTCCTGGCGTCCCCGTGTGTCCTGGCCACGTCAGCCGGCCGCGACACCTACTGCGGAGTGGCGTGTGTGGCCTAACGTCTCTCTCTCTTCCCGTCAGTGGCTAACCTGTTGCACGTGGCTGGTTCAGGGTGGGGAGTTTGGGGTTTGTGGGGGGGGGGGTTCGTTGGTTTTGAAGAAACACGATCAAAATCTTAAGTACTGCTGGTGGTTGTCCGTGTCTTTTGTTCAGCGCCGGATTCTGGGTGTAGGAATGATCCCGGGCGTTGTCTGCATAAGGGGGGTTGATCGTGTGTGTCTTGGCCCACCTCATTCGTTCGCTGCGTGGCCTCCTTGAGGCCGGCAGCGTGGGAGGCCCGCCACGGTGGCCACAGCCCCCATCTCAGGATGGGTGGTGCCGGCCAGGAAGGAGGCAAGGGGCCTGAGTGGGAGTTGGGATGTGCCTCTCGGAGGGGGCGTTGCAGTTGAGATGGAAGAGAGCGGGGCCGCGGGCCGGGGCGGCTGCCGGGGCCAGCAGCAGGAGGGCAGGGGGAGGCTCATGCCAGCTTGCGGTCAGGAGGGAGGGCCAAGCCCCGTCCCTCATTTCCACAGCATCCTTGAGTATCTCGTCCGAGCCCCAGAGTGGGACAGGGCTGACGGCCACACCACTCCTCCACGGACCCACAGACGACACTCAACGGAACTCCGGCACGCTGTGTCCTGAGCGTTCGTGTGTGAACAGGGCCTAGAGGACGGGTGGGTGGGACAAGGATCTGCCAGGGTGGGAAGGGCTTTGTGGGGCAGCCACGGCCTGAGCCTTGGGACCGCAGGTTTGGGTGCTCGGTGGAGGGGTTTCCATTCCTGAGACGGGCTTGGTGAGGGAGGGCTGCCTGCCATCCGAGCACACCAGGGCACCCCGACTCCGTGTGTGCACCCCTGCATACTGAGCCCCAAAGCCAAGGGGGGAAGGGGCTGCGTGGGCAGGGCTGTCCCAACCTGCTGCCCTCACTGCATGCCCTCGCACCCTGCCCCTGGGGGCCAGGTGCCCACAGCGGTCCACACTCCCACCCAAGCACCGTGCTGCTCCCTGTCTGCTCCAGGGAGCCCCACTAAACGCACACACAGCTCATGATGCGTCCAGGAGCACACACAAATCCCACATCCATTCCCAGGGGAGCAGGTGGGAACCCTGCGGCCCCGGCCCCGGCCCAGGGACGGGCTGTCCTTTCACTGTTGCCAATGAAATTGTCTCGACACCTCAAAGGACCTCAAAGGACGGTTCTCAAACCAGTTTCTTAGACCAACCAGAGCTGGGACCCTGGTCCTGCTCTTCCTGTGAGGGGTGGGGAGAGGGACATGGAGGCAGGGAGAAGGGAGATGGAGGGAGGGAGCGGGGAAAGAGGTCCACAGAGGCGGGGGTGCTAGGCACGTCCACGCCACAACCTGCAAGCACTCAGCCGAGTTCACATTCCGAGGAGCCCCAGGGAGGCGAGGAGCGAGGCTGGCAGCTACAGGAGACTTCTCACCGTCCCCCAATTCCTAGGAAATCCTCCAGGCTCACCAAACTCACCGGGTGCTTGTATGGACTGCTGGTGAGGGGGTTGGGGGTGTTGGGCCAGCAGCAGCAAGACGGGGACCCTTGCCCGTGGAAATAGCTACAACCACTATGAGTGTGGGGTGCAGTGCAGGCTGTGGGGGTGAGGTCAGGCAAGGGGAGGGGAATTCTGAGCCCAGTGGGAGGGGGCGCGGTGATCTCCGGGCCAGGTGAGAGCTCCGGAACCTCGGGGTGTCACGAGGACCCCAGGGAGGGAGCGTGTGCCTGCCTCCAGACAGACCTTTTTTTTTTTTTTCTTAAAGGTTCTATTTATTTATTAGAGAGCAGGGGGAGGGGCAGAGGGAGAGGGAGAAGCAGACTCCCTGCTGAGCAGGGAGCCTGATGCGGGACTCGATTCCAGGATCCTGGGATCATAACCTGAGCCAAAGGCAGACGCTTCACCAACTGAGCCCCCCAGGCGCCCCCAGACAAGACCCTTTCTGAGAATCCCAAATACACGACCTTTCTGTGGCCTCCAGAGTACGTAAATGCTTGGCCCCCCTCCCCCACCGAACAGCCTCCAGAGATGGGGGGCCCCAAGCCCTGAGCCCACTTCCTTTGGTGTGGTCCACCATGAAAACAGGCAGACCCTCTCCCCCGCACACGCACACAGGCTGCCCACACCAGAGGTAGGGTTGGGGCCCAGGCGCCCTCCACCCCGCAGCCAGAAAGTTCTAAATTCCTGCGCACCAGGCAGGCTGAGTGCTGCCCTCTGCACTTCTTGGGGTCCAGTCCAGGCAAGACCCAGATCCTTCTGTCTCAGCCCGAGGGTGACTTCGTGCTGCCAGGAGGAGCTCCACCGTGGGATTAAAGTCAGAGGCTTACAGCTCACACGCCCACAACGCCCCGGGCAGCGGATCGCTCACAGGACAAGTCTCTACCAGTTCCCCTGGAGAGCGAATCCTGTCCAGGGCAGAGAGGACATGGAAAGCTTCAGAAGTTCCCTCTCCCTTAGCAGCCTCCGTGCAGGCTGTCTGGAGAGCGGCATGTGGCCCCGGGGAGCCTCTTCCCCTCCTCCCCTCGAAGGTGGGCTCGGGGCCCAGAGTCAAGGCGTGGGTCTGTCCCTGCCCACCGGTGTCCCCATGCTTCCAAGCCGGTCCCGCCTGTCCCTCCTGGGGGAGGCCGCCTTATGAAGCCCTTAGACAACCCCTGGCTTGAGGTTGGGAAAGCAGTGTGGACGATCTTGACCCTTGACCCCGAGGTCAGCGGGGCCACTCCTCGTCTTGAGAGCGGCTCTGACTGTTACACAGCCAGGCCGCTGACTTCTCGTCCTGTCCATGAGCGCTTGCCCAACCTTCCCGGAGGGCGCAGCTTCACGCTCAAGGAGTCGAGTTGGGGGGTGGGGGCTGCGTCCTGACTTCTTCCATTGAAGCCACTACTGTTTGATTTCTGGGCTCGGCTCCTCCCTTGCGGACAGCGGCGGATCCCACAGGGAGGGATTTGTCAAATAAAACCCATGTCTGGACTAAGGAGAGACTTTATTTGGAAGGGCTGGCCTGTCGCGGTTGGGACCGTGAGCGCCTGGGGGACAGGCCAGGGTCTCTCTTCTGGAGGGCAGCCGGGTGGGGCCCGGGCGGAGCGGGTGTCCCCCCACCAGGGGGCTGTCTGCTGGCTCGCCCTGAGGGGGCCAGGGTCGGGTCTGGGGAGGAACGGGGGCCAAAGCACAGCGTGGTTAAGGAGCATTTTGTCCCGGTGGACCGGTGGGGCCGTCACTGCCGAGGCACAAGGGAGTTTGAGGACCCGCGTCCGGCCTCGTCGCCGGCGAGTGTCCTCTGGTCGTCAGGGAAGGGGGTCCCTGGCAATGAGCTGTTTCCAGAACATGAAGGGAGAGGGCTCGTGAGCCCCGGCTGTCCTCCAGGGCGGGAGGCCTCGCCGAGGTTCTGCAGTGTCCGAAGGAGGACGGGGCTGTGGTGGTCTGTACCTGCACGCGTGGCCCCCACCCCGGCCACCTGTAGCCCCTACCACTGGGCCCCACACATGCAGATCCTGGCCTTGCTTTCCTCCCTGCTCAGGGCTCCTGGTGGCTCAGTTGGCGAAGCATCTGCCTTCAGCTCTCGTGATCCCAGGGGCCCTGGGATGGAGTCCGCCATTGGGCTCCCTCCTCGGCAGAAGTCTGCTTCTCCCTCTGCCCCTCCCCCACCCCACTCGTGTTCTCTCTCTCTCTTAAATAAATAAAATATTTTTTAAAAAGAAGGGAAAGGTGGAAGGAGTACACAAGGACATTTCCCTGAGGGCGGAAGATCTCTGGGAGAGTCTGTGGGAATCAGCCACCTCGGGAGCCTCCAGGTAGGGAACTGGAGGTCCTGGGGGTGTGGCAGGAAAAGGGATTTTTGCCCCGTGCCCTTGTGCTCCTTGTAGGTCTTGAATCACGTGGGTGATTCACCCATCCATGAAAACAGTACTTTTTAAATGAGCTTTGACAAAGCAGCAGGCTCTCTGGGACGCTGGCACTGTTCCGTGTGGTGCACAGGGTGGTGCAAATTCATTGTGCTGTGAAGGGTTGTGCGCTTTCTGCAGGGTCTTAAGTGCACACCGGACGTGTTGCTGCCTGGCCTCTGCCTCGACCTTGCTGTGTGTGCTGGATGTGTCCCGCAGCCTGCAGGATCCGCCCCCAGCATGTGAGGACGGGGCGTTGGCATCCCTCCGTCTCCAGCCCCCGCCGTGAGCCCCTCGCTCATCAGGAGCTAGACATGAGGCTCAGGGCCCTCAGTGCAATGGGCAGGGAGGGCGGGGTGGGGACAAAGGATTCGCTTGTGTTGGCAGACCCCCAGGCTGGCAGGAAACAGGGTCCGCATTCAGGCCTTCCCAGGTCCTGGGGGTCACTGGCCGCCTTGAGCCCTTTTCCTGCCTTCTGAGGCTGGGCTCCTCCAGGGGAGGCTCTGGGAGCCCTTCAGGGACCAGATGCATCTGAGACATCGGCGAGCCCGCTCTCATTGTTTCTGCACCTCTGCTTCCAGCGTGGCAAGGCCTCCTTGGGAGGGACACTCAGGATCTCTCGGAACCGTACTGGTGCCCCAGGACAGGGCTGTGGAGCTGCGCCTGGGATGACCTTCAGGGCTCCACACCCAGAGACCCCACCTCGCTGTCCCGGGCAGTCACCCTGGACAGACGCCTCCACCTTTTCCCCGCGCGGCTCTCGGCCCCGACTGGGCTTGCTTCCGCAGGGCCGACTCACTGCCATTTGACATGCTTGGCCGTACGACACAGACGGCTCAGGGAACTGGCCGCATCCCCAGGCTACCAAGAGTTAGAATCACAAACTCAGAACGTCCAAGGGCCGCCCCAAGACCATTTACAGATGGAGAAATGGGGGCAGAGAGTGAGAGAGAGAGCATGAGCGTGGGAGGCCCTCAGTCTGGTAAGAGTGTGAACGCCTGCCGGGATTTCGGCCTCTCCACCCAACACGATGATCTCACTGCTTTCGCTAATTGCGTATTTTTGAGCAGCTGCTAAGAATGTCTTCAGGTGTGTATTGACAGCAGAATTCCAGCCCCCTCCGCGGCTCTCTTCCCAGGCTTCCGGGGTCCTTGCAGCCAATTCAGAATTATACAGAGCACACAGGGGCCACTAATGACGTGACCGGAATGAGCTTAAGCAGGGGCTAGGACTGGTACGTCCTAGGGCACAGAGAGAAAGAACTAGAAAGTGCGCTCACCTATGGAAGACCGGACGGAGAATAGCTACCCCCCCCCCAGCTGCTCTTGTGAAGGGAAGGGGGAGGTTGCACAAACCACCCCATGGGGTCTTTCAGGCCCGAGAAACATCCAGAGCTGCGCCATGAGCTCTTACAAAAGGAGGAGCTCTGACCTCTAGGGCCAGACCTGGATTTTGGGGGATGGGATTTGCTAGATTGGCAGGTCCGGAGCCATGATGTAGGACGGAGGCATTCAGGCTGCAGGTTTCATGGATCCTCGTTCCCCAAAGACAGGAAGACCAGCAGCTGGACTTCTCAGGCTAGGCGCCGTCCCCAGAGGAGCTGGTGAGTTACTCTCGGTCCATGTGGGGTGTGGGAGGCCCGCAGGGAGGCCAGTTTCTGTCCTGAGCCCTGTTTGTTCCCTGCTTTTCTCCTTGCCTCAGGGAGCACGTGGAAGGGGCTAGGAGCAAACCCGTAAAGTGCATAATGCCGTGCCCACTGCCTTTGACACAAAGATCCGACTCCTGAAATGCTCCCAGGGCCTCGCACATCGGCCACCTGCCTACTTTTCTAAAAGTTGTTGAACCACCTCCCCTCCCTCTGGCATTCCAGGCCATGACGGCCTTCTTCCATTGTTAGAACGTCCTGTGCCTGGGACACACCTCAGGGCCTTTGCACGTGCTGTTTCCACACTGAGCCGCTCTTCCCCGCCTCCTCGCCTACACTGCAGCCACTCCCTGGGCTCAGAGCCTTCTCTCCACCTCCGGGTTTATTACAATGTTGTGAATTGCCCTTTGGCTTCTTTTCAGTGCCCACGTGTAAGAACATTTTGGATACTGGAGATTCCTGGAAATGCTTCGATGGAAGCTATAGAATAGAGAAGAGTGGTCCCCCCGGGACCTGAGAGGGTCCTGGCCCATGGCTCTCCAGATAGGCAACTTCGAGCACATGGCTCCCCTCTCCGAGGCTCGGTTTCCCCACCGTGATCTCCTAGGCGGTAAAGGTTAAGACAAGTGGCCTATGCCTCATCCTTCCTCCCCTTCCCTTCCAGGACCCTGAGGCCGGTGACAGATTGGCCACCCCACAGCCCCTGCTTCAGGAGCGGAGGGCGCGTGGTTTGGTGAGAACTCTGAGGGAGAAGTGCAGCAGCCTCCGGGGAAGGCTGCCTTCCTCAGGACACGACTGACTGCAGCATGAGCAGGAGGCCGACCGGCACGCAGGGCAGGTTCCAGAGGGGCGGGAGGGGTGCGGGGTGAGGTCAGCAGAGGCACCCCTCCCTCTGGACTCCGGTTACAGTGGAGACCAGCTGAGCTCCCGCAGCTTCCCTGGGAGTCGCTGTGGGGTCCTGAAGCCGGGGCTCCTGGTGTGGCTCCGAGCAGGACAAGAGCCATGCCCAGGATGCGGAGGTAGGAGCTTCACCATGGCTGTGAAAGCCCCACCACCCCTGGGAGCGCCCGGCTTTGTTCGGGCTACCGGAGTGGGCGCCGCCTGGCGCGGCCCAGATGTCCCGTCAGGACTGGGCCTCACCGTCCCCGGGTGGCGGCTGACCGCGCTCAGCAGAGCCCTCCCAGACTCGCCCTTGGCTGGAGGGTCCGCTGGCCTCTCTGCAGGCAGCCGGTGTCTGCTGGTGGCTGGACATGTTCCGAGGCCCCTCTGCCCCAATTCGGGACGATTCCTGCCGCTGTCCCAGCCCCGAGCTCCTGTGGGGTCGGCTGAGGCCTCTGCCATGACCGTCTGCAGTTCAGTGTCTCCCTCTGCCCGGCAGGGCCACCCCAGCAAGCCCTGACCTCACATCCCTGTGTCAGAGCCTGCCTCCTGCGAACCACACAAGAGGGCCCACGCGGACCAGGGCCACGACCGCGGGAGAAGGGGGAGTGGGTCTGACCCACCCCATAGCCCGCTCTCTATCTTCGCCAGAGCACTGGTGCCCCGTGCACATGAGAAGCCTGAGGAAGCCAGGGAATCGGGGGGCTGATGAAACGGGGTGCCCTATGCCACACCAGGGCACAGCACGGGTGCCAAGAACCCTGGCCTCTCAGACACCGGAGCTGGAGTCCGGCTTCCTCTCCTTGGCTCCAAAGGAAAGTCTGCATCTCTCCCCAAACACGGGGAGCTCAGGACCATCCCTGGGAACCTCAGAGGACAGAGCCTGCTTCTGCGGCCGTCCTGACATTCCTTCTGCACGGCGTGTGGGCCAGGGCACAGCAGGCATCATTAACTCCTCTAAGCAAACCTAAACTCTCCGATCCCGACATCCGCACTGCAGGCAGCAGAAACCCCACTCGGATAAATCTCCCCTGGGTCCCCGTGTTTCCTGACCCCTGCCGTCCCCCACTCTGCTTTCTGTCCTTGCTTTTGGCCAAGAGGAAGAGCGGTGTCCAGTATTAGCAGCGTCCCTCATTTTCATACTTTGCTTTGCGAAGGCGTGTAAATGAGTTCAAGCCTCCTGGACAGGTTTGGGCAGTGTTTGCTTGCACCTGTGACTCAGCACTCCCATTTCTGGGTACACATGCACCCCAGGGCGTGTGCGAGACTGTTTGCAGCCGTTCCGGTCCCAGTGACCCAAACTGGAAACTGCCCACAAGACCGTGAATCCCAGAAAGGAGACATTGTGGTCATGCGTTGTTGGGACAATGAGCATTGGTGAGGGTTGCGTGGCCACGTCGTGTGCCACAAACCCAAGACCCCGTGAGAGAAGCCTTTACGGAGAACTGCCTGCTGCACGATCCTACTCCCAGAAAGTCTGAAACTTGGGGCAGGATCAGTGAGTCTGCACAGCAGGTGGTAGTGGGGTCAGGTGTCAGGGTCCTGGGGCCACTGGAATGCATCAGCACAGAGAGGGGCTTCAACAACACACATTTATCCCTTCGCTGTCCTAGAGGCAGGGGCTTCTGCAGGGCCAGGCTCCCCCCGAGGCCCCAGGGAAGGGACCTTCCTGCCTCTTCCAGCTCCTGGGTGCTCCAGGTGTCCCTCGGCTGGTGGCCATGTCCCTCCATCTCTGCTTGTGTCTTCCCAAGGCCTCTCCTCTGTGTCTTTGTTCAAATGTCCCCGTTCTTAGGAGGACACCAGTCGTTGGCTCTACGGCCCACCCGACTCCAGCATGACCTCAGTGTATCTTAGTTACATCTGCAAAGACCTGTTTCCAAATAAGGCCACGTTCTGCGGATACAGGTGGACGTGGTGGGGGGGCTGCTCTTCACCCCGGTACCGGCATGGAGGAGGGCTATGAGCTCCCGAGGCGGCTCCCGTTAGCAGGGGGCGTTCTGACTCTGGCTCCCCGGCCGTGACCTTGTGAACCCCACCCAGCTGGGCGTGCGGCGGGATTCGGGGGACAGAGCGTGCACTGCACTTCCACAACACACAGTGGAGAAGAGGGTGGCAGGAGGTGCAGATCTGCTCATTCCACAGAATCGTATTCATACGGCCACTTTTCCAGGGCCACCGAAACAAACGACCACAAAACGGGCGGCTTGGACAGAGATGTACCTTCTTGCAGACCTGGAGGCCAGACGTCTGACACGGGGCTGGCAGGACTAACGGCAAGGTATCCGCAGAGCTGGCTCCTTCTGGAAGCCCTGGGTAGGATTCATTTCTTTGCCTCCCCCAGCTTCTAGAAACCACCTGCTTCCCTTGGCATATAGCCCCTCTTCCAAATGCAAACCCAGCGGCTCCTCTGTGACTTCCTGCCTGTCTCTTACAAGGACCTGTGCTGACACTGGGCCCACGTGGATGGCCCAGGACCGTCTCCCCATCCCAGGGTCCTGCATGTAATCACACCCATAACGTCTCCTTCGCTCTGTAACTTATCCACAGGTTCCGGGGATTAGGACACAGACATCTTGGGGGCTGTTATTCTGCCAACTGTTTACCTACCTTGCGGCCTCTGAGAGAGAAGGGGAGTGTGGACAGGTGAGCTGGACCTGAACCACCCCTGGGGGGCCCGGGGGTGAGGATATGTCACCCCATGGGAGACTGTAAGGGCAGAGCTACAGGGGCTTTAACAGCGGGAGGAGCACAGCACCTGGCCACCTGCTACGGAGCAGATTCAAGTGCTGGACGCAGCTGGGAGTTTTGGGAGATGTGTGCACGGGGTAGGCCAGGTAGGGTAGGGTGCTGTTCAGATGGCAAGTTCCGGAACACTCTCCGGCCCCAGTGCCTCCACAGCAACATGGCTCAAGCCTGGGACTGCATCGGGGACTCGACGTTTCCCACCCGGACGGGCGTGCGGCGGCCGCCCCCCGGTACAAAAGGAGGCGCTGCAGCAGGGAGGGGCCGGGATCCTCGGCAGAGACGCTCGTGCGGGCACCGTGGGCCCCACAGGCTGACCGGAAATGACGTCCGCTTGGATTCACCGGCTCTTTCCCCCTCGTTTTCCCGACGGTCAGACGCTGCGTCTCCATGGCTCCTTTTCTGCAGGCTCCAGTGAAACGTGGCTGCTGAGCCGTCAGCGTCCAGCCCTGTGGCCTCCCGTGGACAGCTCTCCATGGACAGCCTTCCGTGGATGCATGAGTCAGCGCTCGGCCGGCTGCCCGGCGGGCCTCCCCAGACGGGGCCGAGGGACCCTCAGGAGATGGGGCACGGCTGGCGCTGTGAGTTTGGACTTAAGCCACGACGAGGTGTTTGTAGACTCCCTCGGAGAAGATGTGAAGATACGCAATGTTTGATGTGACAGAACATTCAGGATCTCGTGCTTGTAAATAACTCTCTGCACTGGGACTTGGACTCATCTTGATTCCGGATGTCCGGCCTCTCCCTCCCCACAGCTGTGGGTGAGGGTAACCTGCTAGAAAACGCCACCCAGTGAACCCATTATAAACAGACCCTTTGCGTGGAAAGGGAGGCCAAGGGGGTGGCGTGTTCCCTCAAACGCTGCCGGCCCTCCGGGGGCCCTGGAGCTTGACAAAGCCTTGACCACAGGCGAGCCTGTTCCTGTCAGGAGCCGCGTCCAGGGTTGTCCTACGTGGTCAGGCCCATCAAGAGGACCAGGTCAGATGCCGCGTTTGCTCTCGTTGGGGAAAGCGTAGAGGCCCCATCGGTCTCTGTATCCGTGTCCTGTTGTAACAAAGGGCCACATACGGAGCGCTCAGCCACAGACACGTCCTCACTCAGGCTCTGGAGGCAGAGGTCTGAGATCGAGGTGTCCGCAGGGCCACCATATGCCCTCGGGGGGCTCCGGGGTGGTCCTTCCTGCCACCAGCAGCTGGGGTGACTCTGCACCCCCTGGCTCATGGCTGTGTCCCTCTGACTGTGGCCCCATGCTCACGTGGCCTGTCCCGTGTTTCTGTGTCTGTGTGGTTCCTGTCTCTCTTAGGCCACCGTCCTTGGACTCAGGGTCCATCTGAATCCAGGATGATCTCATCGTGAGATTCTTACCTTCATTACATCTGCAATGTCCTTCTTTCTAAACAGAGGTCACATTCTGAGGGTCTGGCTGGGTATGGTTTTTTCTGGGGACATGTGGGTTTCGGACTCCGGTCTCCAGACTGGGGGAAAGTAAGTCTCTGTTGTTCTGAGCTGCCCCTTCCATGGTCCTTTGCTCCAGGACACTCGCGCGACGGCTCTTGCTAGGTTCCGGAAAGCAGGGTGCCCCCTTGTCCTGGCAGCTCTGCCGATCAGAGGGTGCCTCCCCTGAGTCTTGTCCGCGGTCCAACTGCACCAAGCAGGGTGTCCTGTGAGGCGTGTCGGCTGTTTCCAAACACCGAGAGTCCCTGTCACAGGCACCGTCACAACTCGTGGCCTTGGGCAAGCTCCAGCGGCCTCCTCGACAGGAGAGCTTGAGGACCATGTTTCCTGCCGTTGCTGGACTCCGCGAGCCCCTCCTCAGTGCAGACCGGGGGTGCCAGGCTGCAGTCGCGGTGGGGTGCGGGCAGCGCCTGGAGCTCCCACGGGGATGTGAGAGCCGGGCTGGAGGAAGCCGTGGGTGAGCCTGGAGCCGGCCTCGCATCGGCAGAGAGGTCTGGGAAGGACGCCATTCCCTGAGACCAGCTGCCCGTGAGGCCTGGGGGGAGTGGCGTCAGGGTCCTGGGCCGCCACAGCTGACCACAGGCTGGGGGAGAACAACGGAAGTCCGTCCTCTCCCAGCTCTGGAGGCCAGAGCCCACAGTTGAGGTGTCACAGGGCTGCGCTCCCTCCAGGGCCTCCAGGAGAGGGTCCTTCCTGATGCTCCCCGCGCCTGGGGGCCCCAGGCATCCCTCGGCTGTGACCGAGTCCCTCCAGTCTCTGTGTCTGTGTCTCAGACGTCATGCACCCAGTCACTGGATTTAGGGCCGCCTAATCCAGAATGACCTCATCTAAGCTTAACTACTTACACCTGCCAAGACCCTATTTCCCAATGAGGTTGCATCTGAGCTTACTGGTGGACGTACATTTGGGGGCGTCACTGTGTCGTTCACAACGGGGGCTGCAAGTCACGTTTGTAACTAGCTCCTGGCATGTCTGCCGTAGGTGGCCTCGGCTGTTCGCTGGGGAGCGCGCAGCCTGCCTGGGTGCAGCGTGTGTGGGGCTCCCCTGACCCTGTGGGCCCCGGCCCTCTCCTCATTTCCGTGTGGCTGACTTTGTCCAACGGGGATAATGCTTGTGTCCGGCGGGAGGATTAAGTGAGCCCCTGTGACTCACATGGGGCAGCAGATGTCCAGTCCTTTCGTGGGTATCAGTGATTTTTGTGGCGTCCGTGAGTCTGCAGAGAGGGGATGATTTCAGACACGTCTCTTCCGGCTGGAGATGTGTTGACCTCTGCCCGAGGCTCTTCCCTACCATCTGCCGCTCGGAGGAAGATTGCCTGGTCCCGGGGCTCTCCCCCACGTCCCCGGCACCCGAGCAAGAGTGAGCAGGAGCCCTGGGCGTTGGGGAGCCCCTCTCTCCTGGTGGTGGGCACCGCCCATGTCCTCCATGCTTCACCCAGCACAGACTGCTCTTGTCCAAGGAAGGGACGGGGCCCCTGCTTCACGCGGCTCCATGATCCCGGCTCAGCCTCACGCACGAAGCCATTCCAGCCCCTTCGTCCCCAGTTTCTTTTCTTTTCTTTTTTTTTTTTTAATTATTTTTAAAGGATCTTTTTAGTTTAGTGATTATTTAAACTGGGCCGAGGCTGGTCACAGTGTGGAGCAATGGCTCCGAAGGACTCTTAAGTGCTGAAGCCAAGGAGCCACCTCCCTTCCCTAGTCTGCCCAGCCCAGGGGACCTGCCCCCATTCCTGTGGCCCAGGGACCCAGCTTCTAGTCGGCAGTGTCCGAAGTGACTTGCGGCTTTGCCATGGTTGTGAGATGACTACATTCCAAAGGAGCAGCCACAGGGAGGGGGCAGGCTCTGCGGTCCCTTGGAGGCTCAGAGCAGCTGGCCCAAGCTCCAGCTCGCCTCCAGCGGAAGCTCCAGCGCCCTCAGAAACGACCCTGGCCAATGTCACCGCAGAGCCGAGGCGGTGTTGTCAGGGCTATGTGAAATCTCTTCCCGTGGCGCCGCTCCTCCGGCTCCACAGCGCCGGCTCGGACAGATTGAGGTCTCTGTGGCTTTGGTGACCCTGCTTAAGCATTCCCACCGTGTCCCAGCTCTGCTCTCTGGCCTGCCTCCCTCCGCAGCCCCCCCTCACCTGACCTCGGGGCCCGGGGAGGGGGCCGGTGCCCCAGGGCGAGGGGCTTTTGCTCAGGAGAGAAGTCGGGCCTCCTGGGGGCATCAGGCTTTGAGCTCTACTGGGGTCCAGCAGACCTGGGACCAGGTGTCACTAGGAGATGCGCCTCAGTCTGTGCCTCAGTGAGGGCTCGGGAACAATTCTGTTATTGTATTAACTTGACTCAGTTAACTCACTTGAGAAACTAACCAATTTTTACTTTCTGTCTAGAATGATGTACATGTAGGAGAGTGAGCTGTAATGCTCCCCAAGTGCCTTGTTTTCTCTGATATAAATATATTTATAAGGACCTAAAAAAAAAAAAATAAAGGATCTTTTTAATTGAAGTATAATTCGCACAACATAAAGTCGAGCCCTTTAAAGGTCTGGTTCAGTGGTATTTACTACATTCACAACCGTGTGCACCCACCACTCTGCCGTGTTCCAGAGCGTTCCCCAAAGCCGTGCGCAGTCGCGCCCCTCCCCTGCCCCAGTCTCAGCAACCACCAATCGAGTTTCTGTCTCCGTGGCTTCGCCCGTTCTAGGCACGTCCTAGGCATGGAATCATGTCCTATGCGGCCTTTGACAGGCTTCTGTCACCGAGCATCACGTGATCCAAGTGGGTCCCTGCGGCGGCTCCTACCGGAGCGCCGTTCCCCGCCCCGTGGCTGCGTCGCGCCCCACTGCGAGGGGACGCCAGGTGCTGCTCATGCGTTCCGCGCGGCGTGGACGTGTGCACTGTTCCGCTCCCGGCCCCTGAGAACGGTGCCGGCTGGAGCACCAAGGTTCCTCTCTTTGGGGTTCGTGCCGGGGAGTGGAATCGCGGGTCACCTGTCTTCCCTTGGATCCGACCGAAGGCTTGATCTCTCCGGGCCGGCTCACCCGGCCGCTTCCCCGAGACCGGCGCGCTGCCTCCTTGGAGACGACAGCACGTCTCACACGCAGGGCCAGGCAGCGGGGTGCAGGGTGTCCTTCCCCGAAGCGCGCTCGGGGCCTTTGGAGGCGACCCCCAGAGGTGACTCAGGGTCTAAAGACCCCGTGTGGATCAGCGCTGAATCGTGTCTCCAGAACCCTCTGCCCCCATCAGTCCCACGTGGCCGCTGGCCGACTTCCAACACCTCTCGACACTCGTCCTTCTCTGTTTCCGCAGACCTGGCGTTCCCGGCTCGGCCAACGGTCAAACCCGCGAGACCCTAATGTGGCATTTTGTTCCTTGTGTTTGTTTTTACGCTTATCTTGTAGTTATAGCTGGTTTTCCTGTTAAGTGAGTCCGTTTAAAGAAAAACGGTAAGAGGAGAGTGATGGGGAGACCGTGGGATGACTGAGGTTTGAGACACCCCCAGGACCCCAGAGAGCGGAGACGTGGGCCCTACTTCTATCCAGATATCGGCTTAGTTCTCTCTTCCTTTCCGTCTTCCTTGCTTCCCTTCTTTCTGTAAAATCACGCAGTGAAGCGTGTCGCTTGATGACTTTGGGAACCTAACCCCCCTTAAGATGAAAACATCACTAAAAAGGTTGTTTTGGTGGGGGGGCGCCTGGCTGGCTCAGTGAGTTGAGAGTCTGACCCTTGATTTCAGCTCAGGTCATGACCTCAGGGTCATGAGATCAAACCCCACCTCGGGCTACTACGCACTCAGCAGGGGGTCCGCTAATCCCTCGGCACCCCACCCCCACTGTCTCTCTCTCTCTCTCTCTCTCTCTCTCTCTCTCTCTAGGATAAATAACTACAGCTTTAAAAAGTTTTTTGAAAGCAGATTCCTGGTCAAACCTGCAGGATTCTGGTCTGGAAGGGTGCCGTGGGGAAGCCAGTTGGGAGGTGCTGGGTCAGGGTCGGGGTCTGAGAGCCCGAGCAGGGACTTGTTCCTGGGTCTCGTCCCTGCCCCCTCCCATGCCACCTTGCCTTCTGCCCGAGCCCCTTGAGTGTGCGTCCTTGGACAGGTGGGGACTATGACGTCACAGTCTGTGGGACCGTAGCACGCCAGGTGCTGTCATTTGAGCAGGTGCACGTCACCGTGACTCAGGGAGCCGGGCCCTGCCTGACGAGCCACAGAGGCTGCGCAGGGGACAGCGGGGGGCTGATGCGGACCCCCGACTCTGTTCCCCTCCCCCCACACACAGTATTTCAATTTGCATTTGTATTTAAAAATGGGAAAATTTCGCATATTTCTGACTTCTCTCCTTAAAAAAAATTTCAGCGATCTAGCAGTCTCAGGCTCCCGGTCCGTGGGCAGTGGAGTCGGCTGCAGCGGCCCAGCGACTGCCCCGTTCCTCAGTGGGCGCCGAACCACGGCCTCCCCCTGCCCCTGCCACTCATTCTTTTCCAGGTCTGGCCCCGGAGGCCTTTGAGATTTCAACTCCTGCCCGTAGAGAACCATCCCCAAGGCAACAGCAATCCGCAGAAGGCCAGCAGGTTGCCGGCACCCGGGGTGTGTCACACGTGGCTGTGGCCGTTGGGAGCATCTGTCTGCGCCCTGGGGCCCTCCTGAGGCCAGTGGCACAGAGGCGGTCCCGGTCCGAGCGAAAGGCCCAGAGAGAAACGGGGAGGAGGGGAAACGGATTAGCCGCTCGTTTCGGAGAGTTTGCGGGGCGGGTCTTTGCGGGGCGGCACCGATGGCAGACGGAAGGCACCTCCTTTTCTCTCCGAGCCAGGTTCTCCGCGGGGACGTGGACGTTTGGGGCCGATCATGCTTCGTGGATGTGTTTTGGGGGGGCCGTCTGTGCGTTGAGGGACACTGAGCAACATCTCTGGCCTGGACCCACTAGACGCCCAAGGCACCCCTCCCCAAGCTGTCCCCAGACACTGTGGAACTAAGACCACATGCCGCTCAGGGCCCCAGCCAGCCCGGGTAGGCCGGGGGCAGGGGGAGCCTCTCTGCCCTTCCTGCCAGGTGCAGAGCGTCCTGGTGCGTGAATTCTCGCTCTAGCTCCGCGACCCCTTCCGGAACTCGGCTGCCTTATGTCGGTGTGCACTTCACCCCCAGCACTCCTGCCCTCTGCCCCCCCTGCCCTCCCTCGCGGGGTCCGTGACTCACAGACCCAGGTGAGGGCAGGCGTGTGTCAGAGCAACGGCGAGGAGCGGCTGGCCCGACCACAACTGCCATCTCCAGTGACGCAAGTACCAGCCTGTTCAGAGAAGGCCGAGTGTGTTCTGTTGGGAAAGAAACCCCTGGGGGCACGTTCGCTTCCGCGCACCAGTGAGTCCGGGAGCCAGGTGGAGGCTCCAACAGCCTCTCTGTCCTCACCCCACCCCTCATGCAAAAGGGTGGCTGATGCAAGAGGCCCCGGGATTGCTCTGTTCCCCGGAACTGCGGTTGGGGGGGAAGCGTGCACTCAAACTGCAAGTCTCGGGCTCAGAAGGCGGGAGGGAGCTGTCTGCAGCCACGGCAGAGGCAGACGGGCCGTGCTGGGGCTGTGCGGAGGGGGAACTTGAAACCGGACAGATGCTTCAGGCACAGATGGCAGAAAGGAAAATGAGCGCCACGCCCACGTCTCCCCAGACAGAGCCCGTGTGAGCCCGAAGGGGGGAGGAATAGGGGCAACGGCCCCGAGAAGGACAGAAACAGCGTCTCCCGTCTCCAGCAGCACCCAGCGAGGGGAATCCTGCCCGGGAACTCTGGGGAGGCTCTGAGGCCCTGGAACAGACGGGAGAGATGGGGGCAGCACCCTGGCTGCTGACCGTGGGGCCGTGGCAGGGAGGGTGGTCTGGAAGCTGTGTTTGCACGGCACCCACGCCTCCCCGCTCTCTGTTGAGTAGGCGCCCTGGGGGCCTAGGGCACAGGAAATACCCTCACTGTCATCACCCCCAGGAGGAGGAGGGGACGGGGACAGACAGGAATCAGGCAGCTCTTCCCTTCATCACGGGGTCCACGCCCACCCCACAAACGACATTTGCGGCTGCAAGTCCTCCGTGGTGGAAAAGTCTTCTGCGGTGGAAAAGTCCTCAGCATCACAGGAAGTTGAGCAGCTTCCCTGGGGGGCCTACCCAGCAGGTGCCATGAGACCGTCCCCCCTCCTCCCAGTATCCACAGATGTCACCAAACATCCCCAAGTGTCCCCTGGGAGGCACCATCGACCCTGAGTGAGTGCCAGACCCAGGGCCCTGAGCTGAGAAAATCCTCAGGAGCAGTCCTTCCCTCCTCTGCTCAGCTGACCGTCCTGTCCCTCCAGCCCCAGCTCCGAACCCACCCACCACACACACGTCTCCCTGTCCCTTGGCCTTCTTGGCCCTGGCCTCTTTAGAGGCTGGCCAACCCCTGCCTCCACTTCTGTCACCCTCTGGCGGGTTGGGCTCCAGGGAAGGACTCCCGCCAACAGGTCCGCAGGAGCAGGGAAGCCCCACCCGCCTCGTCGGAGGTGAAGAGAGAGTGTCCAAGCTGCAGGTGCATCTTGGTCCCTTCAGAGGTCAGCTGAGAGGCCCTACGACCAGGGGAGCAGCACCTGCTCGGGCACTCAGAGCATGGTCTCCCTCTTGAAGGTGGAGAGGCTCATCCACCCAGGAAAGGGGTAGCGTCCCGCGCAGGCGCCATGCGGGGCCCCGAGCATGTGCGCGGCTTGGCGTCGAAGCCACAGGTCACACTTGTCACGGGGCGGGGGAGGGGGAAGCAGCTTGGTCCAGGGTGTGGGGACCAGAGCAGCAGGGACCGGCCGGCGGTGGGAGAGAAGCGTGTTCCCAGCACGGAGTGGGCAGGGGGATTTACAACCAAGGCGCCTGGGGTCAGTAGCTGTGAGTCACCGGGAGGAACATCGGGCGGGGGAGCCTCTGGCTGAAGGCGACCAGACACTGCACGTGGCGGGCCTGGCTGAGCCGGCAGAGCGGCGTTCCTGCTAAGCCTGGGCTCTTGAGGAGGTGCCCCAGGGTGGGGCCTGGTGCAGTAAGTGCCCAGAGGAGCCTGACTAGACCCGGGTCGAGGAGCCTCCGTCACAGCCCGGGGCCACGATGTTGCTAGTCTCTCACTGCTACGCGGGAGGAACCGGGGGCGCACAGAGGCCCGGTCACTTGCCCAAGGCCCCCAACGTGGCCGGGTGGGCGTCAGAGGCCAGCACAGCCACACGGGGCCCAGACGTGTGACCCTGAAATGTGGGAGTCTGGTGAGGGAGAGGGAGGGGGGTTTCCCTTTCTGTGGCACGTGCTGCCGCCCCTGCCCCCGTCGGAACCCAAAGACATGGGGTCAAGTGGACAACTGTCTCTGGGGCAGTGCCTTCCTGGGGCCCCCTCTTTAGGGGCGTTTCTGAGTTAGAGGACAGATGCAGACCTCACCAGTTTTTCGAGATGGCTTGTTTTCCCTTTAATTCCACACCGGCAGAGTCCCAGTGGGACAGGCGGCCCCCCAGTGGGGGTGCCAAGGAACTAGTCACCAAGATGAGGGCCAGGGGGCTGGCAAGACTAAGAGCCGGGACCTCCCAGGTCAGGAGCACCCAGAGCTTCTCGCGGCTGCGGGAGGCCCCGCCTGATAGGTGCTCCTGGGGGCATGTAGCCCCACCCTGCAGGAAGGGCCCGGAACGAGCCTTTCCCTGGCTCCCTGTCCCTCCAGCATCGGTCTCTGGCTTCTGCACTAGCGTCCCCATGGGCCGAATCCAGCTGGCAGCCGGTGGGCCACAGAGCGGGGCGCTGCCATCCAGAGCAGCCTCGGGGCACAAGACGGGAGGGCGGCAGAGGGAGGGCCTAGAGGGGCCCCGGGCGGCGGTGGCTCCAGTCCTTTCAGGCCTGGGCAGAGCAGGCTGGATTATGATGCCAGGTGGCTCCAGGCAGGCTGGGGTCACAGGGGAAGAGGTGGAGAAGCACGTCCGCTTCCGGCAGAGACAGCCAAGGATTAGACAGGCGGGGGTGGGTGCTCGGTTCCGGATTAGGGCCCCTGTGATCATCCCCAGCAACAGACTTCAAAAGAGCTCTTGTTGGGCTGTGCTGCTCGACAAGCAGCGACTGGAGACCGTGCCTGAGAGGTGGGGTCACGACCCGATCCTAGAGCTGCAGAGCCTTGCTGGCACCTCCACTGGCACCTCCTCTGTGCTCCCCTGGCACCTAGACCTACTTCTGTCAGAGCATTCCTCCAGGTCCCTCCTTGGCTGAGCTCCGCAGCAGCCAAAATAGGCTGGCACAAGGAAGGGGCCCGTCGTGACTGAGCGACGAACAGCAAGGGAGCTGTGATGGGAACAGGGATGGAGCACCCATCTGAAACAGACACTGCCTACCTCCTTCTGTTGGTACTGAGGCCTCTGTGCAGGGCTGCCACGTACAGTTGCACAGTTTGTACACTGCACAAAGGCACATGGCACTGGCCCATGCTCCACATGCACCCTGTGTACCCTTGCCTGGGCCTCCTCTATCTTGAACACAGGGCATCTGCTTCTTTGCACTGAATTCCATCCAATAGCCAAGCCATCCACTGCGCCCACCCAGAGGGAATACTTTAGAACAGTGTGTCCCCGCAAGAGCGGAAGTCTTTTTTTCCATTCTCGCCAAACCACAGGCTCCAGCAATCGCCATGTAACAAATCAGCCCAAAAGTTAGTGTCTTAAGACGATTCATTATGAGGCTCATGGGTCTGGGCCCATTATGATGGCTCCTGCAACGTCTGACATACGGCTGGGGTCAGAGGACCGCTAGGTCTAGAGTCCAGTCACGGCCTCTCGGGCCCCGCGTCTGGCACCTGGGCTGGGATGGCTGGAGCTGCGAGGGCTGGTCAGGCATGTGTCTCTCTCCACTCAGGCTCTCCGTGGGACTGGCACAGGGAGCCCCACAGTCTGCCAGTCTCTCCGTGGTTCTTCAGTGGGGATTCTGGGCTCCAGGAACGACTATTCCAGGAGACCAGAGGTGGAAGCCGCCTGCCCCCTAAGGCCCGGCCCGGAACTGGCAGAGTGTCGGAGCTGTGGACCCCACCCCTGGATGCAAGAGGGCCAAAGCCTCTGTCCAGCCGCTTTCAGCCCACGACCGCACTGTATGGACCAGGGGCAGCCCAAGGCAGGACCTCATACTTGGAGCTGGAGGGACCCTCACCCCTGCTTTCTGGGAGCCCCCAGCCTTGTTGGGCAGCTGAGTGCTCATGGGGTGACAAGGTCGCACCTGAGGGGTAGCTGAGGCACACCGTGGGCAGGGCCGGAGGCCCACGGAGGGGACCCCAGGGACAATGAAGGGTCTGTCCTATGTCTAGGGTTCCCACATCTGCGTGGTCAGGAGGGACTGAACCTCACACCTCACCATGTGTCAAGGACGCTGCTCAGGAGCTGTCCCCCACCCCGCGTGCAGAGCAGAGTGAGGCTTTGCCGCAGATGCGGACGGAGCCATGGGGAGCCACTCGGCACATGACAGTGGCGGGTGCAGCGGAGAACGAAGGATCAATGCCAACCCGAGTAGGGGAGGCAGGAGACCCAAGGTCCAGGGAGCAAGCAATTCATCACGGGGATGGTCCCCCGTTGCTGCTTGTGACCCCAAACAGGCATAAAAACAGACTGAGAGGAAACAGCTGGGAGGATGCTAGATGTTCGGGTGTCCCGGAGGGGACCCCAGGCCGCCCGGGCTGTGGGGACACTGGCTCCTTAGCAGGGGCAGCTCTCGTCCCCTGATGCCCTGGGGACTTACCCACAGAGCTATGCAGGCCCCAGGAGAGGGAGAGTCACACCCTGACAATCCGCCAAGGTGTGAACACCTGAGTCACGCCTGTGGAGCCTGCCGGAGTCCTCCAGGTTCTCCTTGTTTCTGTTCCAGGCCGAGCGGGAGCGGGCGGCCCGTGCACGCAGCCGCCAGTTTCCTGGCTGGGCAGCCCTCCACGGGGCCCACTGCAGCCCCTGGCCTGAGGGAGCTCCTTGCTCAACACTCTAATTTGAAAGACAAGGACGCAGGCCCAGAGCCTTCCCTCCCTTTGGGCCTGGAGGTAACTTGAGGCTTTAGACCAGCAAACAGTATAGAGACGGAAGAGACAGTTCCCGAGGCAAACCCACTGCGTCCCTCCCGCCCGGCATCCCCTGCAGCTCAGGGACAGGTAAGCCCAGAGAAGCTGGCCTTCCGCGGGGGGTGGAGGGCTGGCCCTGGGGTGAGGCACCTCCACGCTGAGGGTCACCGGTGCCCGTGGGGAAGTCTGTGATTCGAAGGAAGAGTGAGGTTCTAGAAAAGAGGTCTCTAGGTATCTGGGCGTGGCCTCTCCTTCACATTTTGTTGGGTTTTTTGAAAGTGTCCTGGGGCCTTTGAGCACAGGAATGCGGAGGCCAGAGGAGGCAGGCAGGTGTGGGCAGGGCCGCGCCCCCTCCCAGCGCTGCGGGCTAGATGCTTCTGCACTGGTCAGGCTTCTCTGGAGACAAGAAGCTGGGGGACACATGCACACACGGGAAGAGGGCTATTGTCCAGAACCGGCTGACGTGGTTTGGAGGCCGCCCAGGGCCAGGAGCGCAGGGGAGCAGGCAGTTGGAGATCCGGGAAGAACCGCGGGTCATTTTGAGTTCAAAGGCAGGACAAAGTGATGTCCCAGTTCAGAGGCCACCAAGCAGGAAGAATTCTCTCCTATTCAGAGGAGGGTTGGCCTATGGCTTTCAACTGATTAGACGAGGCCCACCATCATCCCAGAGGACGACTTGCTTTACTCAATCTACTGATTTTAACATTAATCTCACCCAAAACTCCCTTCACAGAGACACTCAGAGTAACTAACCAAGTATCAGGGCACCCTGTGACCCAGTCAAGTTGTCGCATAAAACCCATCACACACTTCTTGCGTCTTCTAGGGTCCGGTGGCTCTGGGGGTCCCTGGGCTTGTGGCCACCTCCCTCCACTCTGCCTCTGTTCTCATGTGGCCTCTCCCTGTGTCCCTATGTCCCAGATCTCCCTCTCCTGTCTCTTTCAAGGAGACTCACCACTGATTTTGTAAACTAATCACATCTGCAAAGACCCTATTTCCAAATAAGGTCACGTCCACAGGGTGTAGGGGTTAGGACTTGGATATCTTTTGGGGGGACGCTTTTCAACTCACTGCTTCGCACCGGATGAAGGTGGCCCTAAATCCAAGCACTGGTGTCTTCCTGTGCAGACACGTGAAAACACAGGGAGAAGCCCACGTGAAGGCCAGCAGAGCCTGGCACGAAGCCGCCACAGGCCAAGGAACACTAGGGCTCACTGGCCGCCACTGGATTGAGAGAGGGTCCTCCCCAGAGCCTTCAGAGGGAGCACAGCCCCACCAGCACCCTGATTTGGGACGTTTTGCCTCCAGAACTGTGAGACAATAGATTTCTATGTTTCAACCCCCCCCCCAACTTTGTGGCAGTTTGTTAAGGTGGCCCCAGGACGCTTGCACACCCTGTCAGTGCCTATTTCTAATACACTGAAGCCAGGCACCCACCTTGTCTGTTCTACATTTTCCTTACCATTGTCTTCTGTCTTGGTTTATCATGAAATCAGGCTACTAGGAAAGTATCTGACTCTTTGACCAAAAGAACCAGAATCATCTTTTCTGTGTATTTGCATATGTGGGCAGAAGCACCTCCGGGCCAGTGGAGAGTGCAAGGGGTGAGGGCAGAAGGAGGGCGCAGAGGAGAGCACGTCACAGGCCTTCTGGGACTTAGCCGTCCACCTGGGCCTCCCTCCTCCCCCACCCGTCACAGACTCCAGCCCAAAACGTCCCAGCACAGGAGGCCAAGGGCCACCGATGCAGAGACCTGACCCCCTCCCATCCCAGTCGGCCACATGACCCACCTGCCCTGGCGGCCATCGGCGACCTCCCTTCTCTTGTGCGCCGTGAAGCGCATATGTCAGTGCACCTGGGCGCTCAGCTTTCTCACCTGGGCCCCTCCAGTGGCGTCTTGCCATCACCACCAATTTATTGTCTCAAATATACCCGTTTATTCTCTTACTGTTCTGGGTGTCCGACGTGAAAGCTGGGTCTGTCAGGGCTAACGAGAGTCAAGGTGTCCACGTCCAGAGCCAGCAGCGGGGGCCTTCCCGCCTCCCTCTGACTCGGACCCCAGCGATGACACTGGGCCCAGTCTGACAGCCTAGGATGGTCTCCCCCATCATGATCCCGCGGGCCGCCATCTGCAAAGTCCCCTCTGCCCCCCCCAGGGTCACATATCCACAGAGTCCTCCTGGGGATCAGAACGCGCTGACCCTGCTGCCCTCACTGTCCTTCCCTCAGCCCACAGGGGCCACAGTGCTCTTTCTCTAAAGCGTGGGTCCCTTCCTGTCACCGCCCTGCTTCCTACCTGCCAGCAGCTCCCATGGTGCTTAGAACAAAATCCAGACCCCTCCCTGTGCTGCCGGCCCCCGAGGAGGGGGCCCTGCCGCTCCACCCACCCTCACCTACACCGTAGCAGCCCCCCACACCCGCATCAGTCTGTCCTGCAGCGTCTTCCCGCCCTCCCCCGAAGGAAGCCCGTCCTCCACACGGTGCTGTCCTGTTTCATGTATTCACACACTTATCCTTATCCAAACCCGTCTGGGATTCCGTTCACTAGTTTCCCTGTTGGTGTCGCCTCCCGGCCGAGGGTCCGGGGAGCCCAGAGCAGGCCTAGCGCAGGGCAGGCACTCGACAAATATTTGTAAAGCGCACGAGGCATTCCAGCAGAGGCTAATGAGTTAAAGCCAGCCCGCCCTCTGTTTCTTGGCACGGGCCTGTCGTCCAGCTCCCGGCCAGTGATTCAGACGCACAAAGCGCTCTTGGCCTGGGCTGGGGGAAACAGAGGGCACACTGTGCCGCGGGGACACCCGAGTCTCCGGGCTATGGGCGCTCACTGTGCTCGTCAAGCAGATGAACTTCCCTCCGACTGTAAGGAAGTGACCAGTGAATCAGGGAGCTGTGCTCCTCTGCGGAGCCTTCGCCCGTGATCTGGGACTCTAGCTCCTGCGACCCGCCACTTCCAAATCCGCGTTTGGCCTTGGCTATCGGCAGTGCGGAATAGCGTTCGTTGGCAGGGTGCCTCCGCTTGGCTGAGCTCTGTCACCACGAGATAAATGGTGCCCTGTATGTTGGCAGCGGGGAATGCTTCTTCCTTCTGGGCAGGAGAGCCTCGGGGAAGCAGGGAGGTGCTGATGCCGGAGATGCACGCAGCCAAGCCCGGGAGGCAAGAAGCCGGCCGAGTCTCAGCACATTCGCCGTCCCTGCCCCACACGGCAGGGTCCCCCACTCCGTTCTGCTGTGGTTGTTAATTACAGAGATCCGCAATTATCTCTGGAGAATTAGAGCATTGCATGATTTTGCCCAGGGCTGGAAAGAGGTGTCCACTAGCCAAGTAGAAAGAAAGGCCAATGAAGCAAGACTCTTCTCTGGATTAATGGCAAGCCGCATGGCAGTTTATTTCCATTTGCTCCCCCAGGGAGGAGCCCTCTGAAGACCCTGGAGACCCCCCAAAGAGCAAAGCCAAGAGACCAAAAGCAAACACCCAAGGAGGGGGCATCAGCCAGCGTCCTATGGGAAAGGGTGCGGGGTGTCCACAGGGTCACAGAGCTTTTGCAACTACAGCCGTGGGAGGGGGCTGCTGTGGGGACCTTACCGTCAGAAGCCTCCCCACCCACAACGCCCTTCACAGCAGCCATGCCGCGTCCCCTCATTGAGGCAGCGTTTGTATCCGGCAACGTGCAGTCAGACCAACTGCTGACCATCCGCGGGTGGAGGGACCCGGCACGGCTGCCGGAGCCTCGTGTGTGCAGACCAGCACTCCCTTGCCCCATCCCCGGGCCCGTGGCCCCAGATGCTCGGGGCACATCCCGTCTCCCTCTTCTGGATTGGTTTGTTGAAACCTGCAGGATCCTGTGTGTTAATTCCCAAGGAATGAAGCCGCTGGAGGGACCCAAGAATTGCTGGGCTCTTACTCCAACAGATTAATGGCTTCCCTAACACGATCCAACAAGTCTGGGGAGCTGCTTCCCGCCAACCCGACTTTCATCCTGGCCTTCCGTTCATCCTGTCATTTTTCGATGGTTTGCCAAAGATTTCAGGTAGAGCATGAGTCCTGGTTCAGAAAGATGGGAAGCTGCCAAATGCAGACGTGTGGGCCATTTCAATAGTACCACCCTGAGCAGAGAATACCAACAGCTCCCAATATCACTCTGTGGTCCAAAGATTCATTAGTCATTTGTTTTTTCAAGTGAAAACGACAAACAAGAGCTTGTTCGGTTTTGCATTTTGCCTTGTTGCTCCCAGTCCTGGGCGTTTCTGTTTAAATTTTAGAATCGGCTTGTCAGTCTGTGAACGCACACACCCACGGGTACGCTGAAAGCCCCCGGGGATTTTGGTGAAGTGGTGTTGAATCTGTAGGTCATTTTGGGGGGACTGAAACCTTTCTAGTAGTGAGTCTCCCCTCGCCTCTCAGACGTCTCTCCATACATAGGTCTGTCTGGGTTTCCCTCCGCGGTGCACTGTAGTCTTCCGTGTAGAGGTCTTGCCCATCTCCTGTTCACTCATTTCCTAGGTACTGGATGGTTTTTGATGCTCTTATAAATGGTAACTTCTAAAGATTTTTTATTTCCTATTTATTTGTTGCCAGTATATAAAAGAAGAACCAGTTTTTGTATGTCGATCTTGTATCCAGCAACCTAGCCAAGTGTACCTCTTAATTTGAATAGATTATTGGTAGATGCCTTTGGATTTTTTTACACTGTGTTCTGTGTGAATAATGACAGTTTGGATTCCCCTTTCTCAAACCTTATGCCTTTTGTTATTTTCCTGCCTTTTCACGGGCTAGCCTGCCTTTGCCATGTTCAATCTACGTTCTGAGAGAGGATGCGATAGCTTCCCCAATTTCTTAACCTCCTTCCCCCATCGAAAAGCCTACAGAGGATTCTGGAGAGATGGCCGTGGCAGCCCAGCTTTTGGATATTCCGAAGCCCCACATCAAAACAGTACAACCAAAAAGAAAAGGTGAGACACTCAAACAAGGAATTAAAAATAAAAGAACGCCTATTTCATAAATGTAGAGCGTAAAGGAAAGCAGCACAACGAGCAATGCCTTCGGAGGACGAGGAGATGAAGAGGAGAAACAGTTTACAGTCCAAAAGAAAACAAAAACCATGACTCAGAGGATTTGAAAGAAACTTTGAAATTGTGAAAATTGGCAAAAAAGATCCAACACACAGATAACAGGGCTCTCTGAGGAAGACGCCAGGGCAAGATGCAGAACAAATCCCGAGAACCGTATTCAAGGGAAGTTGCCTGAAATGCAGCCCAGAATGACCAATGCCAAACATATTTTAGCAAAATGACTGGTATTTGAAGCAAAAGAAAAAAAAAAAACCCTTTGCACCTCTAGGTAAAAAGAGAGCCCTGCCTCAGAAGAGACAGAAATCAAGCTTATCATCCGACTTTCCCACGGCGACACTTGATGCCGGAAGATGGAGGAGTCACGCCTCGACGTGACTCAGAACCCGAGCCAGAGGTTTTCTATCCAGCAAAATGGATCTTCCCAGGCAAAGTGGACGAAGAGCTGGCACCGGGCCAGAACGCCCTGCTCTCCTGAGCCTTCTAGGAAGCCTGCTAGATGGGGCTTCACAGCGCCCCGCGGCAGGAGGCCGCCGGCAGGACGCTGGCCAGCGTGAGCTGTCCAGGGACTCGAAGTCCGAGGGCTAAGGGAGGGACATTAAAATATGCGGTGGCCGTGTGATCCCACAGTGTCTGTGGTGCAAATAAACACGGACGACAGGGGTTCGTGTGCACAAGATGGTAGTGCCTCCCTGTCACGCTTGCCTTGGTAGCGTGGACGTTGCTGTCTGAGACCACGGCATGCTCGGTGTGGACAGAGCTAATGGGTAACCAGGGATAGTCTAACTCAGTCATCCCAGGCGTCCTCAAGACCCACGATTCCCAGAGATGAAGACGTAATATGGAGGAAGTCAAGGAAAACGGTCCCAAGGGCCCTGGGTGCCCCTGCAGCCTAGATGGTGGTCTTAAGATACCATTTTTGATCCCAGCCCACTCCTCCTCTCACTCCGCCGCCAAAAACGCAGGGCCTGGGGCAAGCGTGGATTCCAGGTCTGGGCCCAGGTGAGTCTGAGGCATGTTCACACACCAGCTACTGGGGCCTGAGAGGCTGCAGGACTGGGGGGCCAGGCCTGGGGGGCTCCTGCTGGCTGAAGATGGGGTGATCTGACTGTCCTTAAGGTTGAGAATCGCGCTGACAGAGACGCCCCTCGGATGCGCCTGGATCCACGCACTCATAATGGCATAAAAGGAAACAGGCAACCTAATTAATCCCGCTTTGAGGAGGACAGAGAACCCGTTCTCTTGCACACCAGGTAAATTAAGGAGAGAACCGAGAATATATTCCGTCTTTGCTCAAAAACAGATACCACTGAAAACAAACAGTTGCTGAGGCCTTAGAGGGACGGTCCGGCTCGCAGCGCTCTTCCAGCCTCCTGATGAAAACGAACTGGTACCATCAGCGAAGCGTGCAGGAAGGCACGGAGTGTCGCTGGCCCCAGCATCACAGAGACAGAGACCACCAGGGTCACATGTCCCGGAGGGCAGGAATTGCGTTTCTGCAGAATTCGCGTATGGAAGGCCCAAGCCCCGGATCCCCAGCAAGAACAGGGATTCGGAGAGAGGGCCTCTCAAGAGGGGATTGGTTAAAATGTCATCAAGCTGAGCCCCTAATCTGAAATCTCACGGTGTCACAGAGGGATGACCCCATGAGGCCATGGGGAGAGAGGGTAGGCCAAGGAGAGACCCGTGGGAGGAACCCAACCTGGGCCTCAGCGCGGCCTCAGCCTTCCCACCTCCAGGCCTGGGAGAGAGCGAGCGACCGTGGGTCCGGGACCTGTGCCGTGGTGCTTGGCCATGGCAGCCTGAGCAGACGAATATGGGGTGGGGGTGGGGGACACTCAAGGCCCAGACTGCTGCACGTAGGGGCTACAGGACCCCCGTCTGCCCTGTAAATAAACCAGGTTGCTGGCCCAGGGAAGCCCTGCGGTGGACGCGGGGAGGGCAGATGAAGGGACATTTGGCCCAGGGGCACAGGGACCAGAGCCCACGGCGGGAATAGCACCCACCAAGCCACAGAGGCTTTTTTTTTTTTTTAATAAACTTATTTTTTCTGGAGCAGCTTTAGTTTCCCAGCGAAATGGGCCAGCAGGCACAGAGATTTCCCGTGCAGCCCCGCCCCCCCGCCCGGCCTCTGCACACGGATCCTGCACCCCCGCGGTACCCACCACAGGACTTGTCACTGTCGCCCAGCCCCCTGTCCGCTTGCAACAGTGGGTTTATTCTCTCTGGGCTGAGTGTGGAACTTCTCGCGCCACTGCTGTGGCAGGAAAGAGTCTGTGGCGGTCTCTCTGTCCCGGGCAGACGGAGCTGTGACCGATAGAAGGTTAGCGGTGGGGAGAGCCCGAGGGGTCCGTGGGTGCAGGGTCCAGGTACGGGATCTTCCCGGCGGGTGGGACCCAGCAGCCTAAGCACGTGGGGCCAGTCCGGCCTGGGGCTGGCAGGGGGCGGCAGACCCCTGGTTCCGACTGCCCAGCGGCATCCACCAGCCAGAGCTTCCTTTCTTTGTGCTCAATCCCCTGATTTGCAAAATAAAGCAGGGGTATTCTGCAAGCCCAGCGTGTGGGGGCGTGGGGGTGGGGGGAGGGAGACCAAAGGCGCACAGTCTGGAATTAACTGTGTCTCCACAGGATGGGCGGGGGGGGGGGGGGAGCGGGGAGCCGGACTAGCCTGTGTCCGGGACTGGGACGGGGAGGCTGGCCCCCATCGCCCTGGTGCCCCGTCAGGGCCGTGAGAGCTCACACCGGCCTCGGGTACCCTGTGCAGGGCCTCACCCTTATCGCTTTCCCGAAGCGCTGCTCTCAAATCTGCACTCAAATCCTCGGCGACCCTGTGACCCTGGCGCTCCGGGCGCGGGAATCCCATGCTTCCCCATCCCAGTGCCGCTCTGAGGACGCGGCCTAAAGGAGCGGACTCGGGTCGGGAGAACGTCCTGTTTCTCCACTTTGGGCCGCCAGGACGCGGCGACGCTGGGTGCACGGATGGCCCCACGGGTCTTCGGTTTTACTGTGGTCCCTGATCCAGAGAAGCAGTGTCCTCGGGTCAGACCCCCAAACCCTCTGGCCCCATCGCACCGTCAGGGTGAAATACAGTGATCTAGTGCATGAAATCACGGACGATCTGGCTCCCGCGTGCCCAGGGGCCCCTGGGCAGGAGAAACTAATGCTCAGGGTCCTGGGTGCACGTCTGGGAGACATTGTGGATTCTGCATCTTACCCATGGGATTGTTTTGATGTTTTGAGCTGAACCCGATGATTTAGGGGTAGTTGGACAAAGGCATTGGGGTTGCTAGGAGACAGGCCTTAAGGAGGGTCCCGCCTCAGTAAGATCTTCTTATACAGAGACTCTCCTCCGTTTTCTGGAGTGAAGAGCTCGTCCTGCCAGCCTCTGCCTGGGGCAGGGAAGGGAGTCCCCAGTGATGTCCTGCGTCAGTGCGTTGACTGTGAGGGTGGGGAAGCATCTGGCGGGGGTGAGGGGGTGGGAGGGCATCAGCCAGCACAAAGGTTCTGTAGGGAGATGCTTTGAAATGCTACTCCAGGCATCCTGGGGGGCCAAAAGGGACACAGACAGAAGGAGTCAAAGGGACTAAGTAAGGAGACTCTCAAAGAGGCTTGAATCCCTACTTGTACCCCAGGTTCTAGATGATTCCCATCCCAGAGGACTCTGCACTGCACATCTCAGCAATGTATGGCAATGCAGCCTGTGGTTATACTAAGTAGTGAATGACTGACACTTAGACTCTTGAGCAAGGCAACTGGAGTGATAAAGGTGCCAGTGGTTCCCTAAAAAGATAGAGGAAGGTTTGTGTGGAGGGGCAGGGGTAGGGAGCACGTCAAATGACTGCCCCCCGCCTCCTTCACCTGTAGAACGGCACCTAAGAGATGCTGCGAATTCCCACGCACGGGTATGTGGCCTCCCAGGAGCAGCGGGTGGATCCTCCAGGCCCAGGCCCTACGCTGGGTGGGATGGGTTAGGGTCTGGTCTCTGAGAAGTGAGCTGTGTCTAAATGCAGCGTCGTACCCGGCCTGGGATCCTGAATCAGACCAGACCAAGGACACCAGTGGACGGGCCAGCGAAATCCGAATGAATCGGGAGTGCAGCTAACAGTCATGCCCCAGCGTGGGGTTCTCTGTGTGGACCCGCTCGCCACGGTCACGGAACATGAACACACAGCTCGGAACTATCGCGGCAGCCTTTCGGGAAATCTGAAATTATTCCAAAAGAAAACACGTGTATCTGATGAGAAACAAACAACAACAAGAAAAAAAAACACACAAAAACCCCATTGAGCCACAGGTGAAAGTGCTGAGAGGCTGGGGCAAGGGGAGGGGGCAGGCGGGTGCGCAGGGACAAAGCGCCAGGGAGCCCGCGGCGAGCCCAGCTGGGGAGAGGGCGTGTGGTTATCTGCAGGAAGCCGGGAGCTGCCTCTTCCGAGAAGGGCGCTTTGATGACGGAGATGCTAACGCTGCCGGTCAGGGTCACGAGGGCGCCAACAGCCGCCGCGCTAAGCCCTTGGCCCTCACTCTCCTCACCTGTCAGGATCCTTGCCGCACCGTGTCTTCGAACCGTTGAGCAAACAGTAATTCACGGGTTCCCATAGACACTGGGCGATGGTGACGCCAGGCACGGCAAACATCCTGGGATCTGGCTGGAGCCCTTTTCCCCAGACTCTCCCCGGGGCCCCAGGGCAGCAGCCCAGCCCACCCCCGCCCCCACCCGCATCTACTGTCTGTGTGCCTGAGCGTGAACGCTGGCAGGCTCTACTTCCTCCCTCAATTAATCCCGTGGAACTATTGCTAAGTCTGCACTGCAGCCCCTCTCAAAGCACAAAGGAAAACAAAGATGCGGCTTCCAACACATTGTTCATCTGGGAGCTCAGAGTGAACTGGGAAAAGCCCCTTTTCCCAGCAGTCTCGGGTGGGGGCCCCCTCCCGGCCTGCCTGCAGGTGGGGCCCCCGTCCGCACCAAGGACCTCTGGCGTGAGCGCCACGGCAGGCCGCCTCTGCGCCCAGGAAGGCTGCATTTTTGATGCCCAGACACGGTGGTCCCTAGACCGGACAGCACGTGTGGAGATGATGCAAGGTTTGCGGCACGTGGTGCACTGCCCGCCGTCCGCGGCACAGGGCTGCCCTCTGGTGGCCGGCTCTGGAATTGCATGCTCGGGACGACTTCGTAAATTTGAACCGGTGTTGCATCATCTGCCAGAGCCAGAGGGGAAACTGAGGCCCGGCGGGCTCCAGTCGGGTGTGACCCAGGCCACTGCCACCCGCGGGTGCCTTTAGAGGCTGCTGGGTTGTGTGGTGTGCGTGGCGGGGTGATGCTCACCTCCCAGCCTCCTTTGTCATTGTCGTGGGCACTGTGTCCCCAATCCCATAGCCCTGGGCCTGTTGGGGGGCCATGGGAGCTGGTGGCATGAGGACCACGGCCTGCTCATCACCTCTAAGGAGGCCGTGTCTGCTCTTGCTGCTCTGTCTGTGCTGATGGCCCGTCCCTCTGCCCTTTTTGCCCATGTCGTTGGCCCAGAACAGGGTCGGGTTGTCTCTGGGCAATGGCCACCTGGGTCGCAGACCAGAGTGGTCTAATGCCAAGAGGAAACGAGACACCCCACCGTCTACTTTCAAGAACGTTGGCGCAAGAAATGCAGATCCCTGTGACTTCCGTGTGGGGGCTAGGGGGGAACCAGGCAGGGGGCAAGGGTCAGAAATGGGCAGGGGTAGGGGACAGGGGGAGGATGCCCAATTCCCATAATCTGGTTATTTTATTTTATTTTATTTTATTTTATTTTATAATTTATTTGAGCAAGAGAGCGTGCAAACAAGGGGGTGGGGGGAGGGGCAGAGGGGGAAGCAGACTCCCCGCTGAGCAGGGAGCCAGATGTGGGGCTCAATCCCAGGACCCTGGGATCATGATCTGAGCCGAAGGCAGATGCTTCACCGACTGAGCCACCCAGGCCCCCCAGTCCTGGTAATTTTAAAGTGTGGTAATGCTTTTCCCTTTTTTTGTTAGTTTTTATTTTTTTCCTTATTGTGTTTATTAAATATATATTTCTCAAGTTTTATTTTTAAGTAATCTCTACGGCCAACATGGGGCTTGAACTCACCACTGGGAGATCAAGAGTCTCGTGCTCTGCCGACGGAGCCAGCCAGGGCCCCTACGTTTATTAACCATAAAGCAAGGTGGACACTGCCTGAGTGCCTGTGGCCAAAGCCGCTTTTCTCTGGGAGGGGCACCTTCGCCCCCTGCTGGCGGCACAGCCTGGCAGTGGGCGTTTCCTCGTCCCTCTGGGAACCTCAGCCACATCCGGGAGAAGGGCTTCGCCCGCCAGGAAGCCACCTTTTAAGACGCATGAATAGAAATCAGCCAGGGCGCAGCTAGTCACGGCACCGCGAGCCCTGCGTGCTTGCCCTGGGAGCCTGGGGTGTGTCCCTAACCCCACTTTCTGGGTGGTGGGCTTTGGCGGCTGAAACCCCACCTGCTGTAACCCGACTCCTAGCGCTGGTCCTACGGGCCTGCGACTTGTTTTGAATGTACTGGGGTAACATGAACCACATCGGTGATGTGAAAGGCGCTCCACGTCCTCGGCAGCAGTCAGCTAACGTGTTCTGGGTGTTGGCTGTTCTCGCAGGTGTGAGATGGCGTCTGCTTGGTTTACTCTGCATTTCCCTGATGACATACAACGTGGAACAATCTATACTACTTATAAAATCATTAGCTGACTGTCTCCTTGTAGAGAGAGGATATTCGAGAGACTAGGACATGGGACATGCTCTGAGGGGACGTGAGGGGCCGGAGAGAGCGGAGGCCCACGCAGGAGGGTCCAGGAGGCAGAGCAAGAGTGTGAGGACCTCACAGCTTCCCAGCAACGTTGCTGGTCTTAGGATTTTGCCTTGGATCTGTTTCCACCCATTTTCCAGAAGGACCTACTTGGGTTTTTTTTTTTTGTTTCCAGTGTTAACTGTCTCCCATCGCTGCCAAATTCCCCTCGGAGGCCTTCCTTCTCAGACTAGGGCAAAAAATAAACAGGGAAGGGAGGTGGAAGGAAGGAAAATGTGAGACATGGTTCAGAGAGCTGACAGCAGATCTGTTAAAGGATCAGAATTATGGTTTGAGACCATCAAGCCTCACACAAAGTCCATTCATAGGGAAGACAGGATTTGCATCTTACTCAAAATTCACCAGAATTACTCAAAATTAGCTCTCATTCTAGCCACTGTGAATTCATTCACTGGTCCCATGTTCCTCTGCCAGAGCTTTCTAAATCTTCACCGGCATCTCACTTGAGTTCTCAAATACGTGTGGTTCTTCTTCTTTGGGAATGGATGACCTGTGGACGCTGCGGCTTGCTATCCTGAAACGTTTGACCACGGAGGTATCCCCTTGTCTGACCGAGCTGGACGAGGCTTTCTGCAGCCCTTGTCAGTCATGACGGGACTTCATGCACTCCCTGTGTACCCATAGTTCGTTAACCTTTAACAAAGAGCGTGACCTTGCTGTCTGGGGATAGGAAAGTGAACAAGACAAGGTGGAGGGGAGATTAAAATCTAGGAGACGAGAGCCACAGCGCGTGGGTGATTCTAACACAATGGGTTTCTAGTGTATTCTCAGGACCATTTGAGGAAGCGTGTTAGGGGAAAATCCTGACTTACCTGGAAATCAGATATGGTGACTGTTATTCCGGGCGTGTCGTTGAACAACTGGGCAACACTGCATGGATTCATCAGCCCAGTCTCTGGGCGCGTCTCATAGCAAACCAGCCCTCAGAGTCTCTGATGGAGAAGGTCTGTCTTCCATTGCACATGTTTTCTATTAATTGCATCATTCACTAGTGTGGACAAGGAAAGGAGGATGTGGTGGGCACAGTGCCCGGAATGCAGGTTTCACAACCGTGCTTCCGTAAAGGGTTTAACATCTGCCTCCTCCCGCCGGCCTGAGGTCACAGCCGCGTGGATGAACTGTGACAGCAGAAGCCCTTCTTGAGAGTGGGGAGGTTTTGGTGGCTGTGTTCTGACTGCACAGCCAGGCAGCTGGAATTTAGGGGGATACCACCAGCAGCCCTAGTGTAAGTTGTTGACTACGAGGTGACCGACCTTGGAAACCGAGCTGGTTCCTGGGATTCAAGAGTCAGATGCTCAACATAGTGATATTACTGGGATTTTTAGGAATCAAGTTACTTTAAGAATGATCAACATCTCCAAATATTTGGCAAGGGAGTTTTACCTTCTCAAAGTCAAATCTATCATTAGGGACAGGTTTGCACTGTCTCTCATACTGTATTTTCTCTCGTCTGGTGCCTCTGACCACTGCGTTCAGGAAAGCTGAGTCGGGGCTGTGTTTGGGTTGATTTATGGGACACACTTGCCACCAAGTGGTTGCGAACTTACAGACTACGTGGGTAGCATGCACGGGCCAAGGCTTCACTGCCACCTGCTCGCCGACGCATCGCTGCCACGTGATGTTAACGGTTGCTTCTGCACCTGCGATGACCGTATCCAGCATGGCTCCCATCTTCTATTGCGTTTTCTGGGCTATCTCATCCAGGTTTCCAGGTTTCCTTCTCCCCAGTGTTTGCATCTAACGACTTACAGGTTGTCCTTGATCTGTGATGTCTGAGCGCCAGTGATAAAGAAAACCGGGGCAGAGGAAGAGTGGAGGAGGTCCTGCACACGAGAGCTCAGCAGATGAGGGAAAGGCGACTCAGACCTGTGCTCCCCATCAGTTAGCGGGAAAGTCCTACAAACGCAGAGAGCGGTTGCACGTGGGAGGGAAGCCCGTGGGCGACTTTCGAGTTTCCTTCTCACTCTTGTCTGTATTTTCCAAACTTTGAAAATTAATGCATGTTAATTACATACTGAAAAATACCACTTAAAAAAGGGAATACTGTAACACGGTAGACAGGGTTATGTGGACCAATTCTCCTATTCAAAGCAACTAAACATGCTTGGTAAATGTGGAAATGAGTTTCTTAGAAACATTTCAGAACTAACAAGGAGTAAAGGGTGACCAAATCAGAACCCAACAGAAAGGAGAATTGAAAGAATGGGGTAGAAACTAGATTCTGTGAATGGCTTTTGCTTCCAGGCATGAGCAAGCGTTGCCATGTTTGACTTTGGTTTTGACAGCCTCGAAGGGCAAGGAAAAAATTCATCAAGTCCGAGGCTGCCCAGTTGGGATCTAAAAGGATCCAGAGGAGCTCATGTGGAGCTGAGGCCCTAAGAGCTGGCCTGCGGGTGAGGGTAGAGCAGAAGCAACACTGGCCCCCAGTACTTTGGGGGCCACAAGGACATCACCTCGGTGCTGAGCAGGCTGGGAAGGAAAGATCCTGGGGTACTGTAACCACATCCCAGCCCTTCCTTGCATTTTCAGCCAAAATTTGCGTTGCCTGGGCTGTAAGAAAGACAGATTTGATAGGCCTGAGCAAAGAACCCAGGAACTAGGAGATAAATCAGAAAGAATTATCCAGAATACAGCACAGAGAGACAAACAAATGGAAAATGGGGAAGATTAGTTAAGAGACCTGGATCAGAGACTGAGAAGGGATGTCGTGTATTTAAACGGAGCTCTAGGGGAAGAGGAGAGAGAGAGAGAGAACAGCATCCTCGGAAGAGAAAATGGTAGAGCTGCCCCAGCTCCACGAAGCCTTCTGAACCCCAAGCATGATAAATTAAAAGAAATTAATATCTAAATATATCTTAGTGCAACCGCAGCCAATTAGAATGAAGATAAAATCATACAAGCAGTTAGAGGAAAACAAAACTTTTCAGAAAGGTCTTGGAAAATCTCCCAATATTTGGAAACTAAATAACATACTTCTGAGTAACCCGGGGGATATTAGAAGAAATCAACGGGGAAATTAGGAAGTATCTTCAACTGAATGAAAAATCAAAACACAACATATGAAAATTTGTCACATGCACCTGAAGCAGCATTTAAAAGGAGACTGAGAGCAGTAAACTCTTAGAGATCTCAAATAAATGAAATAAATTAGAGAAAATAACAAAAATGTTCCCCAACTGTTTGGAAATTAAACACACTTTAACCCCAAAGACGAGAGAATTTTGCTTTCAGACCCGTTGGGGCAACGAGACTGGATTTTCCTCCCCCCCAGACATCCAGAACACTGGATGAATGTGTGAAACAGTGGTTTGATGTCCCTCTTTCCCTGCCCTTCCTCTCCTTCCTTCCTCCTCCCTTCTCCCATCCCTCCTCATTCTTTCCTTCATTTTAATAAAGCATTTGAGGAGCCTCATCATGTTTATCTGTCTTGTTATAACTGAAGCTCCTGGGAGCTGTGGCCGGGTCTTGGGTGTTCTATCTCGTGTTCTGGTGTACTGTTCATGCGTTGCAGGGTCCAGTTCCTGCTGTTACATGAAACCGTCGCCAGCCGCTCAAGTTCGTGACTTCCCAGCACACGGAATCTCTTAAGTTTGCGTTTTGCTGAACTCTTCTAAGCTTTTTTGTTATTTTGCTTGATTCTCCCAAGAATGTTGTGTAGTAGGTGGGCTAAATATTCTCATTTTTCCAGATGAGAAACATGCAAAGAACCACGTCATCTATACCACACGTGGGAGAATTTTCCAATTACACTATTTGCGGTGAGGGTAATGAGTTAGTTCCTTTGTTAAAATTTTTTTCTCTTCTGGGTTCCAACTTGAAGACAGCAGAGGGCGCCTGACCACAGACAAGAAACACTAACAGTTAATGATGTATTAGTCGTAAGATAACCCCTTAAAGTTTCAATTATATGATTTCACTAAAAAAGGACCATGTAGTTAATCTTTTTACTATTTTGGGATTCTGATCTCATTTTAAATGTTCCAGCTTCTCTGTCTGGGTAATGAGAATTTCAGCCTCACGTAAATCACCATGACAGATCACCCAAGAGCCTTCCAACTCAGCTTCAAGATTCTTTCGGATAATAAAAGCATTAAACCCTGCATCTACCAGACCCTTCTAAATCTTAGTAGGGAATATGCTCTCCCTATCTCAGCCCTTAAGAGGGGCCCACTGTAATGTATTTGCTACTGATGCTCTGTGACTCAAGGGCCATTTGGCTTCAAGTGCCTTGCCTCAAGGTTATCCAATATTCTTAGAAAAGTACAAAAGGATTAGCTATGTTCTTAAAGTCAGATTGCACTAGAAGGAAAGCGGGGACAATAGCAAGGACTTGGCCTTTTGTAGCTCAATGTCGGAGATGATTATGTCTAGAGGCTCAGGAGCCAGCTGACCGTGAAATTCTGTAGCTCCTTTCTGATAAGGCAGCCTGCATCCTCCTCTACCTCTTCCTGTAGTTTACCCAAACCTCATTTTTATTTTAAAATAACTAGGTTTATGGACAAGGGTTGGAGTTGGTTGGAAAAGCATTCATCCCTGGGTCTTTGGGGATTACCAATTGGTTGGATCTGTTAACCTTAAAAATAAAACCGTTACTTTACCAGCAAAAGTGGGTTTATTCAGCTATGGGAGAAGAATTGCAATTGGGGACACGCAAGCTGTTGCAAAATCATAGGCAAGTCCAACAAAGGGGGGGGGGTGCTATTTTACGAAGAAGGAGGAGGAAGCTAGGAGGGTTTATTTGCCACAAAAGTGCATAGGAGAAAACCAGGACTCCAGGGTAATGATGACTTCTCAGCGGCTGAGTTGCTGGGGTGGTCTATGTCTTGCAGAAAACGCAGCGTACATCTTTCCCTATGGGGCCTGGAGTAATTCTGTTGGGCTCTACAACTGACAGTCCTTCCTGTAACTGACCTTCTAGCCTCCCACTCCGTTTTAGTAAGGTTTCCTTTCATTAATTTTCACAGATCCAAGGTAATTTCCTTAAGGCTGAGCCCTGTGGCGGTTCACTCACAAAGAAACTAGATCCTTTCACGATTTATGCTTCCCTTTTGCCGTTTGCTTGTCCTTGTCCTTAATTTGCTCTATATTCCTGATTACAAGCCAAAGATGACGTTTTCTAAGTAACGTTAAGAATTTTCGCTCTACCGCGTCCAAACCAGAGGGCTCCAGGCCCTACAAATGGCTCTGCCGCTCGCAAGGGTGTTCCAGCCCATCCTGGAGCACAGTGTCCGGGCAGGCTGCTTCGGTTCCTGGGGCCCGGCGAGCTGACTGCTCTTGGAGGGGTCATCAGCCGCCCTCCACCGCGGGACGTTTGGGGGGACTCAGTGGAGGGTGGCGGGCAGAACTGCGTTTTCCTCTTCAGCACGGTACCCTGAGCGCCTAAGACAGTGCGGCCCTTCTGATGCGGGAGGAGGGCCCGTCTTCACCTGAGTCTGTAAATCCCTGAAAGTGTAGGAACATTTTTCTGGGGAGTGAGGTGGCGGCAATCATTTAATTTGCAACACGGTCCGAGGAAGCAGCAAAGGTGGCTCGAGTCACCCAAGTGGGTCACTACGTGCGGGCAGACCAAGCACCGGCTCGCTCCGGCCGGCCTCCGGGACAGAGGGAGGCCGGGAGCTTCCCGCCGATGCCCCCGGCAGCCTGAGGGCCCCCAAGCAGTCCGCACAGACCCAGCACCCAGGCCACATGAGTGCGAGCACGCCGGCCGGAAGCGCGTGCGGGGGCGGGACGGAAGTGACGCGTTTTCGCGCGTCGGCCCCGGAGGGTACGTATTTCCGGCGCGCCGCGCCCCGCTGCTAGCTTCTCTGGGAGCCCTTTCTGCCCCGCTTCGGACCGGCGCGATGGGCAAGAAGGGCAAGAAGGAGAAGAAGGGCCGCGGGGCGGAGAAGACGGCCGCCAAGATGGAGAAGAAGGTGTCTAAGCGCTCGCGGAAGGAGGAGGTGAGCGGGGCCGGCAGCCAGGGCCGGGACGCTCTCCGCGCGAGCCGCCCGCCACCCGGTGCGCGCTGCTGGGCTCCCGGGTCCTGGAGGGCTTCCCTCGGCTGGGAGACGGTAGGGGCCGGGGGAGGGGGCTCGCCTCGGCGACGGGGTGGTCTGGGGCGAGGGCCTTAGCTTCCGAGCCTCCGTCCTCATTCTTAAAGAGAGGGTGAATGACCCTCACAGCAGCCCAGAGCAGTGAGCTCCAGTGGGAGCGAGTGCAGCCGCGGCGATTCCAGAGCCGCTGGTGGGAACACCGCTGTCTTCTCTCTCCCGCCCTCCGTCTCTCCTTTCTGTCTCTCTCACGGTTTCTCAGTCTCTGTCTTCCTCTCTCTCTGCTCCCGCCCCCCCAGCCGGGTCTGCAAACGGATCAGTGCTGAGCTTAACGCTGGGCGTTCTGATTTCTATTGGCGGTTGCTCACGGGCTTCCTAACCTGGGTGATTTATGATGGTTCACGACTGGGTGCTGTAATGCGTGGGCTTAAGTCCTCACGACCAGGTGAGTTAGGTACCTTCGGCCCGCCCAGCTGACAGCGAGGAAGTCAGAAACAAGTCTCAGCTGTGAAGTGGTGCTGAGTTATAGTTTGACCAGCTGTTCCCAATTCCCAGCTCTGACTCCACACTGCTCCTTTTTCTTCATAGCCATTCATGTCTCTGTTTCCCATCTGTCAAATAACGTGGTCGGGCTTTTCCTTCTGCCTCCTCTGGGTTCTGCTTTTCTAAGGTTCTTCACCAGTTATGCGCATGGGCTGGGCAGCCACAGGCCTGCATTTGAATCTCCTCTCTGCCACAGCTAGCTGGAAGGCCTCAGAGGAGCATGACCTGTATGTGCAACCGCTGTGCCTCAGTTCTTCACATGTGAAGTAGGGGTCATAACTGCATGGGCCTGGGTAGGGTCGTGGCACAGGAAGATAGTTAACTTGTGGGGTGCCTTTAGAACAGTGCTTGACACATAGTAAGGTCTCAATAACTGTTAGCTGGTTTACACTCATGTTCCCATCTCTCTGCAAAGCCCGATACTTAGGGGATGAGAGTGGGTCCCCTGTGGAGAGAGAGTGCACGCGCTTGTCAGGTTTGGGACCTGGAACTTCGCATGTTGCCTTCTTTAGTCCTCAAAACAAATTTTTAAGATCAGTGGTCATCTGATTAGGTCAGGCCCACAGAGTATACTCTCCCTTTCTTAAAGTCAACTGTGTCATATAATGTAACCTCATCATGAGAGTGCATCCCATCATTTCCTGGCTGAGGGCCTGAGGGGGGCAGATCTTGGAGACAACTGGGAATTCTTCCTGCCACAGAACTCGTGTGATACCTGGTTGACAACTCCACTTCGGTGTCACACACATTCCTCCCCCTTCCGCGCTTAGGCATGTTGAAGCCCTCCTGCCCCCAGGAAGGTAATCTCTCAGGTGAATGACACTGGGCCAGGCGCTCTGGAGTATCTGTGACTGCCAACAGTCAGTCCCCTCACCCAGGTCTCCATGAGGTTCCAGTGGGTCAGGAATTTGCCTCGTCTCCCCGAGGCAGTGGTTTTGCATTAGCGATATGGTGGTCAATAGGACAGCCTTTAGGCAACTGCTCATGTGGAAGTGGCAGGATAGTGGATGCTTTCGCGGACCGCCGTGAGTGTGAAAATTGGCAGAGCCACTTTGGATCCTATTTTGTTCATATCGAGAGGACTGGAAGCTGCCGCGTAGCAGTTATGCACTTGAAGGCTTACCTTGGAAAAACTTCCAGCTACACGAAGACGTTTCACAAAAATGGCCACAGTAGTGTTTGTGGAAACAAAGCATTGGGGTTGACCTAGAGTTCAGCAGCAGCAGGATGGCCGGAGACGCCGGGATGGAGTGGTAGCTCTGCCACAGGGAACGTGAACGGAGTCGGAGTGTCAGACCTCATTCAGCAGCGTCGAGCACAAAAGCAGGTTGCCGGAGAATGCACAATATGGTGCTGGTGACATGAAATTGAAAAATGTGAGACGATAATTAGTATGTATTATTTAGGGATATGTTTACGTGTAGTTAAAGTATAAAGAAATGCTGATAGTAAGGAGCACTCTGTCCCAGAAGGTGGCTGCTTCCTGGGGGCTCATGGGTACACACGGGAGGCGGAGGGCTGCGGGCCGCTGTTCAGGCCGAGGAATGTGGCATTCTGATGAAAGGAACTGAGGCATCCTGTGCAGCTTGGAACCAGGAGGTGGGGTGGGAAATGAAACGGGCAGGATGGTCTGGAAGTGTTTTTAGGTGCAGGGCACATCTACCTACATAGTGGAATGTGAAACAGGAATGAGGGCTGTGGGCTTGGAGAGAGAGAGAAGCAGGGAAGAAGGAGGTGGGGACACAGATTCCAGCATGAGCAAGGGGAGGAGAGAGAGCATGCAAGAAGAGAATAAGGCTGGAAGGGAACTTTCCCCAAGACGCACAGGTCATGCATCACTGGGTGTGTGTGTGTGTGTGAGATCACTAGTAGATGCAGGAATATGACTGGCCTGGGAGTAGGAAGACCATGTTCCAGTGCTGTCCAGCTGGGCAGGTAAATTGGCACCTTAACTTCTAAATTTGTTTCTGCGGGTGTAAGAATAGAGACCTTCTTATGCAGATGGGCTGCAGTTGATAGCTGCTGCACTCTCACCATGCAGGTGCAGTTCTCAACGGACAGGTCTTGCTTGGAGCTCACCTTTTATTAGTTTGGTGGGAGAGAGGTGGAAACAAAATGAGTAAGCAAGCAGGGGAAGTCTCAGACACTGCTATGCAGACAGCAAAGCGTGTGGGTGGGGTGGCCAGGCCTGGCTGTGTGAGAAATGGTTGAAGGTGCTGGCAGGAAGTCAGGGAGGTCTTGTCTAAGTGGGAGGCCCTTTGTGGGGAGTGTGAGGGTCTGGAATGAGATGGTACATGCAATGTGCGTGCGTCTATGTGTACTTCCGGAAAACTGCCTGTAGGGTCAAGCTCTGAGTATTTTTGCAAGTGTCAGAGTCTCTGTCTCCGAAATGGGAGGAACATGTTCTCATTCCTGAATGTGGCTGGACCCTGGGCGGGGCAGACACAGTGGGAAGGTTGACGCAGGTTTTTGACGGTGTAAGAGGGTTTAAGAACACGTCTCAGGTGTGACTGCTTGTTTGCCTTTAGGAAGACCTTGAAGCTCTGATAGCCCATTTCCAGACACTGGATGCCACAAAGACTCAGATCGTGGAGACACCGTGCCCCCCACCTTCACCAAGGTAAGCCAGCAAGGACTCTTCGAGCATCTGATGAATTTCTTGTGTACATTGGAAAACCACTTTAAATTGGCACTATGTTTTCATAAATAACTGGATACATGGAATGTTTTCCTCATTAAAACCGATTCCCATTCCAGATAAGCTCCCACAAAATGGTTTTTTCACTCTTCTGAAGAGTGGGAGTGAGGCGTTTCAGCCCTGTTGTCACAAAAACACAGAAACGAGGTCCCCCACCTCAGCTGCTCAGCAGGGATTGTGCCATTCGAAAGCTGCCCAGCCGGTCACAGTTCATGGACGAGAGCATTGCCCCAGTGAGCTCTTTGGTTCTTAAAGTGTTTCAAAAGTGTGTGTCACAGGTGTAGAACTTCAGACTACCGTCTCTTATTGCTGTTTGTAATGACAGGTGTGATTTTCAAACATAAATGTGCGTAAGCCATTTTAAATGAATTCGTGAATCCTGTGAAGAACTCCAGAGTCTTCTGTAGGATTTCAGGTACTTGGAATGAGCCAAAATGAGCAGGCTTTGGTATTCCTCTTACTCTTCTGTGTCAATTTCCTGTCCTCTCGGCTTCTGAATTCCAGTTGTGTTAGAAGTTTGTTTAGGGCCCTGTAATTCTTGTATTTGCTACTGACAGGCTAGAGGGAAAACGCTGAGTACGTGGAGTTAGGAATCAGGAAAGTCCAAATGACCCTAGAAAAGATACATGTTCTTCAGAGAAGGGGAAATGCATTAATTTCACAAGCACATGAGATGGTTTGGTTTGGTTGGGAAGTGATTTGCTTCCTGTCCCTTAGAATAAACATCTCACTAGCGTCGTTGTCAGAAATGAGATTGATCTTACCAGAGGGGCCCCAGTCCGAGTGGAGGCCTGGGGTCCAGCTCGTCGGGAGGGGGGTGCCGGTGGTGCCTCTGATGCCCAAATCCCACCGCCTCGGACACGGGGTTTAGTCTCCCCTGTGCAGAGATGGGGGGCGACGTGGTGGCCGCTGTGCAGAACAGGGCGACGCAAAGTGCTGTCCGGCAGCTCCTGGAGTTGCAGGTTGTCCCTGTCTTCACTTCAGAAACAGCGTCAGGAAGTGCGGTGTAGTTTCCCCTGTATTTGGCGTGTTCCTCCCAGGGGCCACACACAAGTCACACGTGTGGTAGACGCACATTGTCCTTGGAGCTGTTAAAGCAAGTGAGTCCTTGAAATCATGAAAGTTTCGTCCCTACGGTGCCCCTGAGGGAAGCCATTCTGAATGTGGATTGTTCTCTAACGAGATCTTTCCGTCAGTAACCTTAGTAACTTCTCCCCTCCTCCTCCTCCAGAATATTATAGGAAAAACCATGAAAATTACCAAGTTTTGTGAGTGTGTGTAGCCCCAGGTGTTGGCTGCCATGTAATTTAATGAGGAAGCCAGGAGCGTGCACCCAGGTGCATCAGAGCCTCAGGGCGCCCATGTGCAGGCTGGAGGGGGTGGGTGTGGCTGGGCATGGGGGGCAGGGACCCTGAGGGCACCCTGTGGGGGCTCTGGACCTGACTGGGATTGCTGTTTCCCAGTTGTGCTTGTTAATTTTCCACAGAAAATTTTAGTAGGTGTTAAGTGAAAAAAAGATTTGGGGTTAAAGAACGTTGGGAAACAGGTGGTTTCCTTTTGGAATTTTTTTTTTTTTTATTTATTTATTAGACAGAGATAGAGACAGCCAGCGAGAGAGGGAACACAAGCAGGGGGAGTGGAAGAGGAAGAAGCAGGCTCATAGCGGAGGAGCCCGACGTGGGTCACGATCCCATAACGCCGGGATCACGCCCTGAGCCGAAGGCAGACGCTTAACCGCTGCGCCACCCAGGCGCCCCCCTTTTGGAATTTTTAAAAAATTGTGGTAAAATACATCTAACATAGAATTTCCCATTTTAACCATTTTTAGCTGTGCAGTTCACTGGGATTCCTTACGTTCACTGTGCTCTGGACCCTTGAGCCTTCACTCCCCATACCCTTCCTCTCGGCCTCTGGTGACCTCTGCTTCCCAGTTTTCAATTTGCCTCTTCTAGATACTTCATACAAGTGGAGTCACACAGCAGCTGTGCTTCTGTGTCTGGCTTCTTTCACTTAGCACGATGTCCGTAAGGTTCATCCGTGTCATAGCATGAATCTGAACTCATTCCTTTTTAAGGTGGAATAATGCTTCACTGTGTGGATGCACGCATTCATCTGTTGATGGACCCTACGTTCTTTCCACCTTTGGGCTCCTGCGAGTAATGCTGTGATGATCGTTGGCATGCAGGTGTCTGTCCGAGCCCCTGTTTCCCTGTTTACGAGGTTTCTTTGGCATGTACCTAGGAGTGGGATTGCTGGGTCACGTGCTACTTCTGTGTTTAATTATGGGACTGTTCTCCACAGCGTAGTCCTATTTTTTTTTTTTTCTTAGATTTATTTATTTATTTTAGGGGGAGAGAGCATGAGCAGGGAGAGGGCAGAGGGGGAGAGAGAGAGAATCTCAAGCCGACTCCACACCAAGCACAGGGCTCGATCTCACAACCCTGAGATCATGACCTGAGCCAAAATTAAGAATCAGATGCTCAACCCACTGAATCACCCAGGCGCCTCAGCATAGTCCCGTTTTATAACACTGGGTTCTTTTTTTTTTTTTTTTTAAAGATTTTATTTATTCGATAGAGATAGAGTCAGCCAGCAAGAGAGGGAACACAAGCAGGGGGAGTGGGAGAGGAAGAGGCAGGCTCATAGTGGAGGAGCCTGATGTGGGGCTCGATCCCATAATGCCGGGACCACGCCCTGAGCCAAAGGCAGACGCCCAACTGCTGTGCCACCCAGGCGCCCCAACACTGGGTTCTTTACGGCAAACTTTCTACATCTATAGAATGTTTTTGTGTACAGTAAATCCTCAAGAGAAAAATAGAGTTGTCTGATTTCTCAGACTTAGCTGACCTTGAAACCTTTGTTTTCCTTTACGAACTACCTTCTGGAATTACTGTTAGAGTATGCCCCCGGGGAAGGCCACGTGAGGGATTTTGAAAGGGGGTTTTCCAGAGATTGTCCTGCCCTCCCACCCCCATCATTGTCTTACCTTCTACTGAGATGGTGCACATGTATGTATAGTCCCTTGTAGCCGGTCTTTTGTCCTCACGTGTGGTGTAAGTAGGAAGTTATTTGCGTTTTTTAGGTGGAAGCTGTCTGGATACATACTACAATGCTCAAGTACTGGACTTTTTAGAACAGTTATCTTTTTTTGAAAGATTTATTTATTTATTGGCGGGAGAGCATGAGCGGTGGGGAGGAGCAGAGGGAGGGGAAAAGCAGACTCCCCGCTGAGCAGGGAGCCCGATACGGGGCTCCATCCCAAGGACTCCAGGATCATGACCTGAGCTGAAGGCAAATGCTTCACCGACTGAGCCACCCAGGTGTCCCTGTAGAACAGTTTTGATTGTGATTTAACAAGATAGACCCGTAAAATAGGTTAGCTGTGGGAAATGTGGCACTTAAATTAGGGGCACCTAGACTTCTCACTGCCTGATGGTTTTTAGCCAAATGCTGTGTGAATCATCCAGGTCCGGGGCCCTCCTGGGAGATTGGTATTGTGGCCGTGAGGTTGATTTTAAGGGTTGGAGACCTTAGCTTTCGTTGCCAGTGCCGGGGTTGTCTTTCCCCGGAGTTCAGGGAGGGGCTGCGGCCTCTGGTGGAAGGGAGGCCGGCTCTCAGCTGGGCTCCATGTGGCCGGATTGTGTGTTGAATGCTGCTTCTGTCTCTTGTAGGTTACATGCCTCACTCTCTGCTCACCCAGAGAAAGACGAATTAATCCTTTTCGGAGGTGAATATTTCAATGGCCAAAAAGTAAAGTATATATTTTTTTCTTTTCTCCTCACATTTCCATGGGTCTCATTTTGAGTAAAATTAGTTTAAAGCAGTGGAATCAAATATGCACTGGTCCCAGCTCCTGAGCCTGCAGGACTGGCATGCGACCTTGTCCTTGAGAAGCCACCAGGGTCCTTCAGTGAGCTTTAGAGTCACTGCTCTTACTGCCTGCTTGTGATCGACCAGCACACTGCTCATCTGGGTTGATATCCATATGTTCATGATGGGTTTCAGAGTTGTTTTGAATAGTGGAAGAAAGTGCTGATTAACTGTAGAGCTAATTTTCATTTTTGAGCAGGCCAAAGAGACCTGTATTTCAGAACTGTGTATGAAACAGTTAGAAAAGCATGCGTTGGCCTTTCTTCCATGCTGGGGAGCCCTGTGAGTTTGACTTCTTTTGTTCATCTTCCACTCTGAATTCTCATGCCTTTAAAAACCAGGCTTGACTTTGAGAGATGACTTGCCGAGCAGCAAAGGATCTTGGTACCTTAGGTGCTAATAGGCTTGATGGGCAGACATTTTTCTTTGTCATTATCCCAAAGGATCCAAGGGGCCCAACCACAGGCTTCCTGCATTGGTGTGATTTACATGGCTTTAGGAAACCTGTTTCCTGGGGAAAGCTAATGATTGAGATCCCGCTTTCCACTTACTGCCATTTGCACGGAGCCTTCATTGATGACACGAAGTCCCTCTTCCTTTTTGCAGACGTTTATGTATAATGAACTGTACGTCTACAATATCAGGAAGGACGCCTGGACCAAAGTGGAGATCCCCAGTCCACCTCCAAGGCGCTGTGCTCACCAGGTATGTGTCCGTGCTGACCCTCCGCCTTCCTCCTTTACCTGTGAGGGCTGTGTTCTGTGCTCCTGGAGTTGGTAGCCGACAGGTGGCCTGGTACAGAAGGGGGGGCTTACACGTGGTCACACTTGCTGCGACTGATTTGGACGCATTGAGAAGCTCCTTGCCCTTCAGTGTCTTCACTTAGGGGACGGACAGGAACACCTTCTTCAGGTGGCCCGAAGAGCATGGGAAAAGCGCCAGGTCAGGCTAGCTCGTGTGGTGCCTAGCACGCAGCTTCCACGCAGCAGAGCACTCCTCCATCGGAGGGAGAGGCTCCCGTGGGCCCCAGACCTGCTGGCTAGAGAGAGGAATTCCTCAGGAGAAACGGCATGTTCCAAGGTCGTTCTTGACGAACGAAATGGGTCAGAACCAGAGATAGCGAAGGGTGCTGAAGTCAGCATGTTGTCGGCTGGTTTCTGCTCACCTTGGGGAGCTCTGTCAGAGCTCCTGCTCCTGTCCAGTTCTGTAACTCCACAAGGGCGAGCCCTTGGTCTTTCCTGTTCATTATCCTAACCCCGGACTTGGAGCGGTGTCAGGGCGCAAAGAATAATTTGAAGGAGTAATCCGTTCTCAGCATGGGAGAAAGATTGTATGAGCTTGCCGTGGTGCGAGTAAAGCATCCCTCCACGGTATGTGGGGATCCTTTCTTGGGTTCTCTGCTCATGGGTAGCCTGCTGGTCTGAAACTGGGTCTGAGAGGAAGACGTGCCTGCCTGGACTACACATCGAGACCGGCAGGCATTTGGACTGGTCCTTCTTGTGGAAAAGAAGAATGTACTTGCAGGTTTAGCAATCAGATCTTAGTGAGCTTGGATTTTTTTTTTTTTTTAAGATTTTATTTATTTATTCGACAGAGATAGAGACAGCCAATGAGAGAGGGAACACAAGCAGGGGGAGTGGGAGAGGAAGAAGCAGGCTCATAGCGGAGGAGCCTGATGTGGGGCTCGATCCCATAATGCCGGGATCACGCCCTGAGCCGAAGGCAGACGCTTAACCGCTGTGCCACCCAGGCGCCCCAGTGAGCTTGGATTTTAATAAATAGTGGATGTTCTTTTTTTCTTTTAAAGATTTTATTTATTTATTTGACGGAGAGAGAAAGAGCAAGAGCACGTGCGCACACAAGTCGGGGGGGGGAGAGGCAGGCAGAGGGAGAAGCAGACTCCGCGCTGAGCAGGGAGCCTGATGGGGGACTCGATCCCAGGACCCTGGGATCATGACCTGAGCCAAAGGCAGACACTTCGCCGACTGAGCCACCCCAGGCGCCCCTAAATAATGGAGAAGCTTGATCCATTCACCAGAGACTGCCCCAATTCTTGAGAATGTGTGATCTGCCCCGGGCCTCCAGGCTGAGGATGAGTCCCGTCTGTCCCAACCGTGATCTCTCCATGTCCCCAGCCCTCCCAGATCCCTCCTTGGATTCCTGGACCCCAAAATGCTCACATACCAATGGGGCAGTCCCAGTCTGGGCCCATGTCATGTGATGTGGGCTCGGGCTGCTTTTGAGTTTGTTTTCTTACCCGACCTAATCAGGGTTACTAACTGCGTCCTTGAAGAGTGAGTGTAAAAGTCTTTGTGATGTTTAAATGCAGTTATTTGGGCGGAGCCGAATCAGTGGGCTCTGATTCGAATGCGTGCCTTAGGAGGAGGCTAGGTGGGGATTTCATAACATCTTTGTAGTTAAGGTTGGTTTGCTGTTTTCTCTGAATTTCTCATTCAGAGCCACAGGAAACAGAAAATTGGTTGTAAAGTCTTTGGCCTGAAAGTCTTACAGTCCAAAATCCACGACGTGGAATTCTGAGACCTAAAACCTTCCTTCTCATAGACTTGCTCAGTGTGGTGTCCAAGGTCGCGTTCTTTAACTTCTCTTTAATTGGGGCATGGGAGATGGGAAGGGGAAGCCTGCGTGTACATCATTCTTTCTCTTTTCCTAGATCCTTTTCTGGGGGGTGAAGTGGATTTTAGTGTGTAATTTGAGAGTTTAGTGGTTTTTCTCTGGGAACACAGCCCAGTGAGAGGGAAGGGCTGTGGCACCTGCAGGGTATGTGGCCAGATGTGTGCAGACCTCAGTGGCCGCTCCTCTCGGCACACCATTTCCCGGGAGAGCGGTGGGCGCATTCACACAGCTTTGCCTAGACCGTGAGGATGCCACTGCCAGCAGGAGGGGGCCACCGAGAACTGCGGGGACAGGTGACGAGGAGGTGGCAGTCGTGAGATCATGTCTTTTTGATCCCTGGACGGTTTCTCCCAAAGTAGTAACTAAAACTCACATGAAACAAAGGTGTTCTCTCCTAAAATAGGAAACAGTTGATGGTTGAAAACATCCTCTGTGTTCTTATCAGCCTAGTGCGTCAATGAGCAGGAAGTAGTTTCTGGAGAGACGTTAATACAGAGGAAATCTTCACGAGAGAAGCAGAATGCCACGATGGTGCATCGGAGCTGCTGAACGCGTCAGCCGCCATGTGGATAATGGCTGTGTCCCAGTCCGCGTGAGCAGGTGTTGCGGGGGCTCTGGGTCGCTCCCTCAGGAAATAGGAGGCATCTTTTACATTCGAGGCACCCTTCTGGGGCTGGGACATGGCGACAAAAAAAGACAAATTTGCCTTTCCTGATGGTGTCCCATGGCGTGTGTTTTCTCTGGTCCTGATGGCATCATGCGTTTTTCGGACTCCCACTTTGACGAATGGAAGCTGTTGTGAAATCCGTTACTTTGGATTCTGATGGGCTTTTGTTTTTTGGCATTTGGAGGGAGAGCGGGGAACTTAGGGTTTTCCAGACGTGGCTTTATTCCAGTTAATGCAAGAGTGTGCAGACCCAGGTACCTGGGCGGCACACAGCCTCGTGGGGCGGGTCGGAGCGAGGTGCCGGCGAGGCCGGCCTTGCCTCGCCCACCGGTCTCCGGGCTGGGCTTTGTCTTGTGAGGCTTCAGCAGTTACTTCCAAACCGCTGTGTGTGTGCACGTGAATATATCTGTGATTAACATTTGAATTTTATTGTTTTATTTCCCTAATACTAAGTTAATCACTCAGGACAGCCTAGGGGTGTAAGCCTGCTGGGTAGGGAAGCTTCCAGCCCAGTGACCTCGCTTCCCTGTCCAGTCGGCCAGGCCTGTCCTGAGGAGCCAGCGGGTGGTCAGCCCATGGCTTGACATCCTCCATAAGAAGAATCCGTATCTTAGGGTATCTTAGGAAGTCATTTCCTTAGTGCTTAGACTTCTTTTTAAAACGTAAACTCTGGGAGCGCCTGGGTGGCTCAGTCATTAAGCGCCTGCCTTTGGCTCAGGGCGTGATCCCGGAGTCCTGGGATCGAGCCCGGCGTTGGGCTCCCTGCTCGGCTGGGAGCCTGCTTCTCCCTCTCCCACTCCCCCTGCTTGTGTTCCCGCTCTCGCTGGCTGTCTCTCTCTCTGTCAAATAAATAAATAAAATCTTTGAAAAAAAATCTTTAAAAAATAAAAAGTAAACTTTTAAGATCTCCTTACTGGGCCCTGAACATATTATTTCTGTGTTACATTTTGAGGTGAATGTGCATTTTATGGGTATCTTCTGGCAAATAAATTTTTGTCTTCTGCAGGACATTTTAGATTACAGTGTGTTTATTTTGAAATCAGCTTTAACTGACAGTGACCTTAATAAAAATCAGTTCTTGGAGAAATTTGGCATGGACCCGTGACCTGGATTAGATCCCTTTCTCACCACACTGCCTTCCCTTCCGCTCCCTTAACAGTTACGAAATAGAAAGAATTTGGAAATTTAACTTGGATGAGACTGAAACTTTTGAGCTGGAATTTTAAGATCCTACTGCTAATTCCCAAGCCACTTTGTTTCTTGTTCTTTCTGTAGCCAAGAAACTTCTTTTTTCATTTTTTTCTTAGTTACTTCGATATAGAGCCGTATATCGTTTTTACTCACATAGAGTTGATTAAAAATATTTGGGGCAGATTATTGAAATAACCAGACTCGTAACCGTGCCGTGTTGAAGGTGTGTCTGTACAGTAGTGTGGCTCCTTTGCTGTGCGCTCCAGCACGAGCAGGCAGACGGGTTTCCTGTAGAAAGCACTCTGAAGGTGTTTCAGTTCAAGTGTCCGTAACGTGACAGAGTGCCGCAGGGGGCAGTGCGCAGCTTCCCCCCCCCCAAGGGGAAAAAACAAGATGAATTTAGTTTACCCTAAAACCTGTTTTCTTCATCTTTAGTGGTGGTAAGTAAAGGGAGATTTTCTTTATTATCTGTTTCTTTAAGAACCTCAAAAAGGTAATTTTTCATAATTTGTCTTTAACGGGTGCATCGGAAAGGCTTCTCTTTGTACTGACGGGAACTGTGTGGCGCCTGGGCTGTGTCTGACTTGGCTGTGTGACTGCGTCAGCAGCACGCTTGGGACCCGCCCTGGGCTTGATTTCTTTGACTTGAATTTCCTGGTTTATCCGATGATTGTGTCAGGTGGTTCAGGCGCCTTCTAATCTTTAAAAGGTGGGTGTGGTTTAAAGTTGGTAGGAAAGTAATTTGCCTGGTACTTCTCGTGTAGTATTTTTGAAAACGTTCTTAAAAGGTGGAGAAAAAGTTCTGTGTGACTCACACTCTCAACACTGGACCCCAAACAGAAGATGTGTTTTTGTTCGAGTATTTCTGTTTCGTTTCTCCTATTTTATTGACATGGGGTTCACTGATTTTTTTTTTCCTCTCAATTTATACATTTGTCTAAATTTTTATACGTTTTTCTTTTTTGGATAATTTCTGTTCTTTATTGCTCCCTTTGGCTTTGGGTTTAATTTGCCTTTATCACTGTCTCCAGGCGGAGCTGTGGAATGTTTATTTTAACTCTTCTTACGTAAGCATCTCCAGCTGCATGTCTCCCTCTCGGCACTGCGCTAGCTGCATCCCCCAAGTTGTGTTGCAGTTTATCATTCAGACTGAAGTGATCTAATTTGCCTGTGGATGTCTTATTTGACCATGTGTTACAGCGCTTAGAAGTGTGTTAATTTACAAATATTTGGGGATCTCCTGGGTTTCTTTTGTTATTATTTCTAATGCCGTGGCAGCCAAAAGAGCACGGCATGATTTCGGACCTTTTAAAATTTTTGAGACCTGAGCTTTGGCCTAACATCTCTATCTTGGTACATTTTTGGTGTGTATTGGAGAACAACGTACGGTCTCTGGTTGTTGCGTATGGTGTCCTGTTAGGTCAGGTTGGTTGATAGTGTTCACACCTTCCCTGTCCTTACTGCCTCGTCCCCGCTCATCTCCTGACGCTTCCTTTGTCTGCTGTTAGCACAGCCACCTCAAGCTTCTTGGGGTTAGTGTTTACGTGGCATATGTTTTCATCCTTTACATCCATTTGTGTCTACGTTTTAAGTGCATTTCTTACCAACAGCACTGTTGTTGGGTCTTGCTTTTTTACCCAGTATGACAGTTGTTGCTTTTTAATTGGTGTGTTTGTCTGTTTCATTCATTCATTCATTTATGAGTAGGCCTCGTGCTGGGCACGACCCTGAGATTGCAACCTGAGCTGAAATCAAGAGTCAGACACTTAACCGACTGAGCCCCCCGGGCGTCCCTGTCCGTCTTGTTTAATGTGGTGATTGAGAGGGCAGTCAGTAATGCCTTTGGTATTGCTGTTTGTTTTCTATCTGTCCCATCTGTTCTGTGTTCCTTTTTGGCTTTTTCCCTGCGTCTTTGGGGTTGATTGTATTTTAACATCCCTTTTTTATCTTTTCCGTTGGCCTATTAGCTGCCCCTTGTCTTTGCTTTCATGCTTGTTCTAGGGTTTGCAGTACGCATCTTTAACTTAGGACCGTCTCCCTTCAAATGATATTATACCACTTTACAAAGACTGTTAGAACTTTCCAGTAGAATGCCCACATTTTCTTCTATCCGTTGTGCTATTACCGCACAATGCAGTGTTACTGATTTTGCTTTAGGCCGTTACTATGTAAAGAAATATTAAAATGAGAGAAAAAATATCTATGTTGATTTACTAATTCACTGTTTCTGGGACACTTCATTCCTCAGCAGTTTTCATCTGATGATGTTCTCCTTCAGCCTATAGCTTCATTTACTGGTTCTTGAATTGCTGGTCTGCTGATGTCAATTTTTTTCAGCTTTTTTTCTAAGTGGAAATGTCTTCATTTTACTTTCATTTTACATGATACACTTGCTAGATACAGAATTCTAGACTAACAGCACTTGAAAGATGTTCCATTTTCTGGCTCACATTGTTCTAATGAGAGTATAGTGGTCATTTTTATCTTTGTTCTCCTGTATTTACTGTTTCTGTGTCCTCCTCTAGGGCTGCTTAAGTGATTTTCTCTTTCCCTTGGGCATTTTAGCAGTTTGGTTTTGATGTCTCTGTGATTTTCTGGGAGTCCGGTTAGATTTAGGTTAGACTATTCAATATTGTCCAGCAGGCAACGAATCTTTTTTTTTTTCCTTGCAATCTTTTTCTTTTTTGGCTTCATTTTGGATAGTTTTTATTGCCGTTCACGGTGGACGTGCTGTGAACTTTTGCATTTTTCATTTTACAGATGGTGTTTTTCACTCTAGAGGCTGTTTGTTCTTTGATGACCATTCCCATCTCTATTATGTTCATATTTTCCTTTAAATCTTTGGGCATATTTATAACTGTTCTCATGTTCTTGTATACTGATTCTCTCATCTCACTTCTGAGTCTCTTTCTGCTCACTGACTTTTCTTCTAATGGGTCACATTTTCCCCCAGGAATGTGCGGTTAGATGCTGGCTGGATGTCAAAGGGTGCTCCTGGCCCTCGGCAGCACCTGGCTGGATTGGCGAATGCTGCCCGTTGGTGGTCTGGGTTTTGTTCTCATCCGTCAGTGACGGATGTGTCCCGGCACGCAGTTCAGTCACCTGCAGGTCATCGTGATCCTTCTGAGGCTTTCCCTGTGGATGGCCTGGCCCGAGCGTTTAGCCTTTCCGGGTCTCCACCGAATGCTCTGGGTGTTCAGTGATACTTTTCACTCGGTCTGGTTGGAACTTGCTGGTCTCCAAGCCCTTCGTAAGCTCAGGCTGCTTGCAGGCCTTCAGCTTTGCCCTGGTGGGTGTTTGCCCAGCCTCCTGTGGTCCTGCCTGGCAGCTGTGCGGCTTGGTGTCGGAAGGCTCCAGTGGGACCCCTGTGTGGACTGGCAGCGTGTTCTCTCTCCAGTACCCTTCCCTGCAAACCAGCAGCCCTCAGCATCCCTGAACTCTGACCTTTGTCTCCTCAGCTCGGTAAGAGCACCTGCCCTTTTGGGCCCCTTTCCTGCATCAGGTGCCGAAAGTGCATCCCAAGTCGAAGGGCTTGTCCTGCCTGTTGGCTGTCTCTCAGGAGTTCAGGCCAGCACTTCCCATTGTCTGATGACAGGTGCTTCGTGGACAGTCCAGTGGCCCCTTGTTGATGGAGGGAGGCTGCTGGGCTGCATATTGGTCCCTCCTGGTCAGAAGGGTGGGTTTTATCCCTGGCTCTTCATAGTTTCGCCTTCCCGTGATTAGTACGTGAACTTCCCCAGGTGTTCACAGTCCTTGAGGAGTCAGATGAGACTCTGAGGTCACTGACTTGGACCCACCTTCGTGCAGCCTCCAGAGTCTCACTGTGCTGGGCCTGCTGTTGGGGGCCAGTGGGGGATGGGATGTGGAAGACCAGCTCTGCCTTATGGTCTTCTTCCTGCCTGGAGTTTAACTTCATTTTTTTCAGAATGACTGAAAAAACCGAGGCGCCTGGGTCGCTCGGTCGGTTAAGTGTCCTACTCTTGGTTTTGGCCCACGTCATGATCCTCGGGGTTGTGGGATCGAGCCCCTCATTGGGCTCTGCTCTCAGTGGAGAGTGTGCTTGGGATTTTTTCCTTTTGCCCTGTGTGCACGCATGCTTTCTCAAACAGATCTTTAAAAAAAAAAAAAAAGAATGAAAGCTATGTAAGTAATAAATATTCATTATGAAAAAATGAAATAAATAGGAAAGTAAGTTCATTGTCCATTTTTCCGGAACTACTAATTTGTATTTTTGCATCTCTTATGTAAACATGTAATTTGGGGGGCGCCTGGGTTGCTCAGTCGGTTAAGTGTCTGCCTTTGGCTCAGGTCATGATCTGGGTCCTGAAATCCCGCGTCAGGCTCTCTGCTTAGTGGGGAGCCTGCTTCTCCCCCACCTGCCCCTGGCTTGTTCTTGCATGCACATGGTGTGCTCTCTCTCTCAAATAAGTAAAATCTTAGAAAAAAAACACAATTTGTATTTCTGCACATTCGCAATTCTGGTTAGTTGGACTACGCATCAGTACGTCCAGTCCACTGTGTGTGTGCATCATGTAGTAGCCTTCTATAATGGGATAGCTCAAGGCACCTTGTATCGCGTAGCAGGACTATAACACTTCACTAAACTCAGAAAATTGGGAGATTGGGGCCCCAGTGAATCATCACGGCTGATTTAATGATTTGAAGCTCTCAGTGTCTTCCCCTCAGATGGACCGGTGTTTTAGAGTGCTAGGAAACTGGCTTGTCTCTTCATAGGGTGGTCATCTGTGCTGAGACGGCACATAAAAAGCTGATTAAAAATGGCGGTGGAGAGGGCCGTGTCACCCTAAATATGCCGCCAGGACACCCCACCCCCGAGTCAGTGCGGGGTGGCAGAGGTTGGCGACCGAGCCACGGTTCTGCAGGTTCTTAAGTGCCAGGCAGGGCAAAGGACCTGCGCTGCTGCAGGACCTCCAGGGTGCTCCGCGGGTGCCCTGGGACAGAGCCTCCTGAGAACCGCTCCCCAACCCACCCAGTGTGTGCTTTCGTGGGGGGCTTTGTGGGGGCCCGACAGCCGCTGACCCGGTTCCGCCACCCCAGCTGCGCTGCCTGCTGCCATGGCAACCGCTTCTGAGCTCCGGGGCAGGAAGGCCCCTCTGGTATGAAGAACGCACCTGTGGGTGGTGCTCGCAGATAGACCAGCCCGGCCTCTGCTCTGTGCCACTTGTCGGCCAAGTGAGCCTCACAGCCCGGGTTTGCAGGGTGCTTGCAGAAGTCACTTCCTTGAAGTCTGTCCCCTCAGCCACACGTTTTACAGATCAGCTCACCTCACCGTAAAACCAGTAGGATCACAACTGTACGTGCAACCATGCTGCCTGCTGGGTGGCCTGTCATCGCACAAGATCTCAAGGGAGTAGGACTCCCCGTCACTGGGCGGCCGGTGGGGGGTGTGGCTCTGGTGGGTTCAGGCGGTCATGGGTTGTTCGCATGTAGCCTGCAGCAAGCTCCCAGAAAGGCCAGGCATTCTGAAGTGAGGTGCGGGCGCAGGATTGGAGTGTCCCCAGGGTGAGAAGGGGGGTGCGGGTTCTGGGCAGGGGCTTCCAGTGTCACTCGTACCACCTGTTAGCCCTTAAAGTCCTTAAGCTTTTGTTTGGAGAAGAGGTCTACTCCTTCACCAACACATCTAGCCCAGAGCTCAAAAGCCCTGGACCAGATCGTCCAGAAACTGCCTTTAGAACTCTCTGAATCGGTGTTTCTTTATTTGCGCCTGTACGGGTTGTTTTACATGGAGTAGCATTCGCTCTTATTTTAGCTATCTGAAACACATCTCCTTACAGGATATTTTCCCTTTTCTGGAAAATCAGAATGCTTTGACTTGCTTTGACAGATGCTTTTTAATCACGTTTGACTTCTTCTGCTCTTGCGGGGGACCCAGCACAGTGATCCGCAGTCTCCCCTGGGCCGAGTGGTGAGCTTTCGTGCTTGGATTCCTGGCGTGCTGGGTACTCTTGCTTCATTTTCGTTGAGACGGTAACCTTGGGCATGTGAAATGACCTGAGCCCTGGAGTGCCCATCCTTCCTCGGCTCCCCCTCAGATGGGTGCGTTGGTGCATGAGATGTGCCCAGGGACCATTGTTCTCTGAGAGTTTCGATATTCTGCTAAGCCCAGTCACTCTTTTTTTTTTTTTTTTAAGATTTTATTTATTTGAGAGAGCAAGTGAGAGAGAGAGAGGGCGCGCGCACAGGAGCAGGGAGAGGGAGAAGCAGGGAGCCCGATGTGGGGCTCGATCCCAGGACCCCAGGATCTCGACCTGAGTCGAAGGCAGACGCTTAATGACTGAGGCACGCAGGCGTCTCAGCCCAGTCAGACTTTGAAATATGCCCACGTTGGTCTTCAAAGCGTGTGTTGCATGTGCCTGGTCGGCCTGGCTCCCCTGCCCCTTCGTGCTGTCCTGTGCCCGCGGATGTGGGACCGCCAGAGCCTCTGGGACGAGCGGCCCCGAGGGCGCTGTTTTCACCGCTTTCGCTCGCCTCCGCTGTTGCGCTTTAGTCTCTGAGAGAGGAGTGTTGGGTAAACGATGCGTATTACACACGTGTTTGATTTGTGGGTGCGTTGTAGATGTGCCGTGCCACACAGCTAGGGAAGGGGTTAATGCGGCAGCCAAACAGCTTTATCATAAATACTTAATAAAAGGAAAAGAGTGTCGGTTTGTGTTCGAGCTCAGGTGCGTGTTCGACACAGCTGCGTCCACTTTAATGGGATTCGGGGTTGTCAGAGTCGGTTTTGCAACCTGGGAATACCTGGACGTGGGGTAGGTGTTTGGCTTCGGGGCATTTGCCAGATGCAGGATTTTTGAAGAATTTTGCCCTCAAACGCAGGGGAAGGTGCTTGCTGAGTGTGGGTGCTGGCTGAGGCCACCGTGTATGGTGCTCTGGTGGATCTTGTGGACGCGGACCCGGCTGCGAGCTGCGTGGTGGCCTGACCTGTCCCTTTGTTCTAACAGGCTGTGGTGGTGCCTCAGTGTGGAGGACAGCTGTGGATCTTTGGAGGGGAGTTTGCTTCTCCCGACGGAGAGCAGTTCTACCACTACAAGGATCTCTGGGTGCTGCATTTGGCCACCAGGACCTGGGAGCAAGTAAGGTAAGGTGGTGGGTAGCGAGCCTGACCTCTGGGCCTGGCTCCTGTCCTGTGCCAGCATTCTGTGTTCACGGTGGCGCAGTCCTGGCTTTTGGAATTCCGGGGCTCCGTGGAGCACGTTTGCAGAGCCCTGAGCGGCCAGTCTTGCTGGTGACTGAAGGCAGGGAAGAGCTCGCCTTTTTCTCTAGACCCTTCTCACAGAAGGCCAGCTTGGTGCCAGCTGTCTGACCACCTGACTTTGTTGAAGGCATTGCTGGCCTTGCTGGGAGCAGCGCGGTGTCCCTGCTTGTTTTCCCGTCCACCCTCAGCAGCACCTACATGGAGCGTCTGGAATGCAGTTGCCCTCCTCCCGGGCTGTGTGGATCCCCTTGGAGGCAGGGCTGGGCTTTGGCTTGCTGGCTGTGGGCCCGTGGTATTCACTACAAGGGAGTGCTCTCCTTAGGCCTGTTGACCTAGAAATAGCAGAGCTGGGAAGAGGACAGGAAGAATTGGGAGAGCTTTCCTGTGGCTCTTCAGTAAACCAGGCTCCGCCATCGCCGGGCTTGATTTCTGCCCGTCGGGGACATTGATGGTGGGTTTGTCACATCTGTACTGCATGTTCACCTCCGGTCAGCTGCGTGTCGGAAGAATGACCATAGAATGAGAGATGGAAAGTAGGGTTAGTTGGCTTTATTCTTCGGGGGTGCACATGCCCCGTGGCCGGGGCCACACACACCACGATCCCTGGGCACCGTCTCTGCCGTCAGAGTGGCAGACCAGAGCTTGCTCCCGTGCTGGAATAGGCGGCTGGAGTGCAGAGTTCAGTCAGGGTGCAGAACCCGTTGGGCGCCTGGGGCTTTCATCGGAAGGGAGCACCACTCGCTGGAGGCTGTGCTTGGTGGTTTGGTGAGGGACCGTTAGCGTGGCTGCTGAGGCCGGGCGGTGCAGGCCGGCTCGGATCAGCTTCGGCCTGGGCTGTGTGCACCTCGAGTGTGCTGAGTGCGCGGAAGGTGTCGGTAGCGTCCAGGCTCAGCCAGGCTGCCGGAGGAGCTTCAGCCGTCCTCCTGAAGTTGGAAAACGGAGCCTCGCTGTGTGCTACGCAGTACTGACTTCGTTTCCCTTTCTCTTACCTGCTTTGGGAAAGTTCATGGTCTTGGTAGGCACAGCAATTAAAGTTATTTTCATATCAGAAATTGATTTTGTTGCGTACATGTGGAAGCTTGGTTATTTATTCTCGATTTAAAAAGTATTTAGACCCGGAGCCTGCCATCTTTGTTCCTCTTGCTCTGCTTCAGTTCTTTAAAAACCCAGCCGTCACTTACTGCCTGTCTCTTCATCTTTGACGAATTGATTCAGGGTATTTTCTTAGCATTTTTATCAGTTCGAGTGACTTTTTGTCCATAATTCACGGATGGGTGAGGGACGGTGCTCGGCTCCATGAGAGAGTACTGCCCTGTGACAGCGGCTCAGCGGGGCTCAGGGCTCGCGGCAGCCGTGGGGACGTCCTCAGCTGCTTTGCCGCGTGCACACTTCTCGTGGCCTTCAGTCCTTCCCAGTTCTGTGGCTTTTACTGTGGGTGTGTAACACGGAAGTAGGGGCACTAGGGACACATGGCCACTCGGGGATGTGCCCTTCGAGGGGCTTGCTGTGGCCACTGTCTCCCCACCAGCCAGGGACAGCTGCCCTCACCTCTTTGTGACCCAGGGCCATCGGCCCCAGCACACGTGCACGGCTTCCACAGCTTCCGTCCTGTGTTGGAATTGTCTCTGCGAAACGGGTCTCTCGCTGCTTGAATGCTTACAGTCATCGTGACGCGAGAGTTTTTGGAAAGTATGTCACTGGCCGTTAGACCCACAGGAGACTGCAAGTTGTGTACCATTGGTGTTCTTAAGCCTCTGCTTTAGTCTGGACGGAGTGGCGGGGCTGGAAAAGGAGGGGGTGCTTGACTTTTATGTGTTGTCTGAGCTGTTCTTCCAGCCTTGCTTCTGGGTGAGGACCCCGGTTCTGGGGGGTGAGTGTTGCCATGAGCTGTCTGTGGGCCCACGTGGGAGTGTGCACCTGACTAGCAGGTGCAGCCTGGGGGGCGGGGGATGGAGGTTCTGCCCCCAGCTCTGCTGATGGCGTTTGCCGGGAGATTATCCACGAGCGGCTGGATTTCTGTGCTTTGGTGCTTCACGTATTTATCATTATGAGGTGTTATCTGTCTTGAGCTTGTTGATGGGAAGCGAAAAGTTCTCAGTGGTGTTCAGGAGACATTACCTGATGACCGATGTCCACCTCTGTGTCTTTGACGTCTCTCATCCCGTATCGTTTTGGGTGCTGAGCTGCCCCAGAGGTGGTCCTGAGACCACAGAGGGAAGTGCTGCCTGTGTCTCGCCCTCTCCTGCCATTCCAGCTTCCCACAGCCCTCTGCGTGGGGGGAACGGGCAGGCCTGCGGAAAGGTTTCCCACTGCCCCAGAAGCCCCAAGAGCTGACCCACCGTGACCCCACGACGCATTGGTTTTGTATGGGAGCTGGTGCCAGGAGGGCCTCGGTGAACAGAGACCAGCGGGGGAAGAGGGCGTGAGCACACGTTGCCACGGAGACTGAAGGGGAGTGAGCAGCACGCAGCTTGGTGGAGATTGCGCAGGGGGTGACAGCAGGGCAGCTGCAGGTGAAGGCGGGCACCGTCGGGGGGCGGTGAGGCGCCGTCGCCCCAGTGCAGCTGAACACGTGCCTCCACCCCAAGTGTGCTTTTACAAACATACCCTAAAGAAATACTCCCTCTTGTTTATACAAAGATACATACCACAGAACCATACGTGCCTAAGAACAAAGCCCAGGAGTGTGTACACGTGTGTGTGTGCTCGCCAGGAGGGCCAGAGAACTGTCCTGCGCGGCGCGGGCTGCACCTGGTCTAGTGTCGCTCCGTCTTCGTCCCTGCAGCCATAGGGTGTATTCTGAGAGCTGGAGGGTTTTGGTCATTTACTTAAACATTTCTTTGCAGTGCATTTTTTTCATATGAGCTCCAGAATCAGTTTTTCATGTGGTATTTTAAAAATTCCAGTGGGATTTTGACGGGGTTTCTTTCGCTTACAGATCGCACTCCGGGAGAGTCGACGTTGTTGTGGTCCTGTCTTCCCGGTCAGGAACATCGCACTTCCCTCCAGTTAGGTTTATTTCTCACCCGTCAGTAAAAGTTACAACCGCCTAGAAGGAGAATTGGAGAGTCAGAGGGCACCTGTGCCTCTGTGCCTCTCCCCTCCTGTCTGTTCCCGCAGAGACTCCAGCCACACTCCCTCCTTGCTGGGAGGAGGCCTGTCCCCGGCGCTGTCCCGGTGCCCAGTGTTCTCGCTGGCGGTCTTGGGACACCTCCCTTCTCCGTGTAGCAGTTCCTAGACGCGGGGCTGAGGCCCTATGGAATATGTTGTTTCCTGTTCTTACTTGCACTTTGGAAGGGCTCCCTAGAGAATGGTTTTAAGTGTCCCAGCAAGAGTCGGTGGTGTAGTGGCTGGGAGACCTGTCCGCCTGGGGACGTGGCCCAGAGCTAACACCCTCTGTTCGTGATTCTTGGACTTTCTGCACCAAGTAGCACCTCCCTGCCCGCCTCACCCCAAACATTGGTTCAGAGCACGTTTCAAACGAGGCTCAGGAATCTGCCTTTTATTTAAGCCCTCCCTGCCCCACTTAGTGATCCTGACCAAGGTGGTCCTGGGCCCCAGCTGGAGGCCCCAGTTCTTCATCCATCGGCCTTGGTGATGAGTGGGTGTTGTGCTCATTAGGAGTTTTGTTCACTGATGTGAACACGGAACATGCCCGCTGCCCTTTCAGAAGTAAGAAAACGCAGGTGAAGTTCCTTAGCTCCTTAAGCAGTAAGAGAGCAGGTGCTTCTGTGACGTGCAGGATGTAACGGGCTGTCCGCTCTTCTTGGCCGCCGTAACTGGGGACGCATGGGTGGACTCGCGAGGAGAGCCTGCCTGCTGAGTCCTCGGGGTGGGCTGCGGCGCTCTTCCTGGGAATGAGACTGGGCTCTTCGCGCCCTGGTGCAGTGGCTGCTGTGGAGAGGGGACTTCCGCTGGCGGTGTGGCCTCCGTAGTCTTGTCATCTCAAAGGCGAGGAGATTCATTCAAAATGCAAACTGAGTTTACCATTCCTGGGGAAGGCCTCTGAGTCCAGGAGAACCCACATCGCTCAGAAGGCGCAGGCAGAGCCCGTGATGAGCTTGAGTGTGTTTTGTGCCCAGGATTTGGCCCGACGCTCTGCCTTCATTTCTCCATAAGTGTTTCTCGGTCCTGTGGGGGGTAGTTTTACAGCTGAGGCGGCCTCCAGAGGAGGGTCAAGGCCAGCATCTGCTGTATTAAATCAGCATCTAGAGTACATTTAGCCCTTTTGCTGGCTTTCAAACAGGTTTTTCTTGTGGGAGAGCAGGGTGGATTCCTTCTTGCTGGCTGATGACTTCTGATTTATCCGATACAGCAAGTATGTCCCGCCCATCCTTGCACACATGGGCTGGTCTGAAGAAAGTGCTTTTTGGGGAAATGATTTCAGCTCGCGAGCGAGGTGAGTCAGGGCCTGCATAGGGTAGTCAGGGAAGAGCTGCTGTTCTGAGGTCTGAAGTCAGGTCACTAAAAGGGGCACCTCGATCGACCAGTGCCTGCGTGTTTCCCTTTTTCACGGCCATGCTGTGCACTGATGCTGCATGTGGAGAAAAGAGCACAGGCCTTGAGTCCTGTCCCACCACGTGCCTTGTTCTGCCCACGGAAGCTGTGTGACGTCAGTGGGTCCAGCCGCTGCCCTGAGTGCCGTCGGTACCCGTGTGGGTGTGACGAGGACCAGGTGCAGCCCCAGCACCCGGGCCTGCTGGGGCGCACCTCTACAGCCACCGTCTACCTGGAGGACGGCCTCCCCATGTGGTGCTGATGGCTGCAAAGGGACCAAATGCCAGTTTGGTTTTTGTGAAAGTGCTATTTTAAAAACTAAACTTTGATGAATTTGCATAGTCCTATGCAGCTTGATGAATTTTATAAAAGCAGCCACACCTCTGTGCTCAGATCCAGAAAAGAGCTTTATCGCCACGCCTGAAACCCCCCTGTGCCCCTTACAGTCGCTCCCCCACACCCACTGCAAGCTCCGGTTAGGTTGGTTTTGAACACCCTTATAAATGCAGCCTTGTTTCTCCTGGCGGTGCTCACCGAGCGTTGTTTTCATGAGACTTGTCTGTGTTGCCGGGGTACTGGTTGGCTCATTTGGGGCTCTCTGGTGCTCGCCCGCGGAGCCAGGACCATGCGTCTGCTGGTTGGCGGGCGGTGGAGAGGCCCCAGGGTCAGGTTATTGCAAAGGGGCGCTGCTCTCAACACTCCTGGACACATCTGACGGTGAGCACACGTGTGTGTCTGAGCAGAATAAGGCCACGGGGTCATGAGGTTTGTGCACGTTCAGCTCTGGCACCCGCTGGCAAACGGCTGTGCACGCGGGGGGTGCTGGTTACTCAGCTAGCAGCCCTGTGGGCGAGTTCCGGCTGCCATGCCCGGCCGTGCTGGCTGTGCGCCATCCCTGGCCGTGCTTCTGTCGCGTGTTTAACACCAAGTGCACTCTCAGCAGTCTTTTCTTGTCTTCACTAACTCACGTTCTTGTTTCTGGCAAGAGACGTCGACTTGAAATCGTAACTATTTGACATGAGAGGAAAGATCACAGGGTTGCTGACGTCAAGAGGGCCAAAGCTTGGGTGTCCGTGTTAGCTGGCTGCCTCACGGTGAGGGCGTCTGACCAGCTTTCACAGCTGTTCGGAGATTTCCTTCAGTTCCTGTCTTCCCCAGGTGCCTGCACAGCCGCTCCACTCCTGAACAGAGTCGTCTTCCTCTTCCGGTGTGGATGCGGATCCCGTCTTGGGGCCCCCGCCCAGGACCTCGTCCAGCCCATCTCACCTCCCAAAGGCCACCTGCTAAACCGTTGCATCCGGGGTTAGGGTTCAACATAGGAATTGGGCGGGGGTAGCCACAAACATGCAGCCCGTGACAGCTAGTGTATCCCATGTGGTATTTGCAAAGATCTGTCCTCGGACCCCCCACCCCCATGAGGGTCTCATCAGGTAAACATGAAGGAAATGGGTCACACCTGTGGTGGGCAGGCCAAACCAGTGGGGACAGCAGGCAGGGCATTCGGAGACAGCAAGAGGCCACGTCACACTGCCAGGCTGTGACACAGGAGTTTGTGGAGCTGGGCGGGGGGTGCTGTGGGGGATGGGGGCATGCCAGGGCGGCTCCCAACTCCTTCCCGCACCCCATCTCCCACTGGCACTGCCTACGCCGAGGGGACTTCTCTGTGACATCAGAGCAGGGGCCTGTGGGAGGGGAGTGGCCGCAGCGACAACACAGACCGCTCAGGCGCTCTCATGCCTTCCTCCGCCATGCTGGGCCCACCGAGGAGACAGGGATTTTGGCACCTTTCCTCCATTTATTTCTGAATCTGGGGCCACCCCAGCTGTTACCTGTGACTCGAAGACCCAGAAGGAGGCCGGGCCACTTACAGAGCTCCGCATTTTCAGATGTCATTCACATGCCAGGAAATCACCGTTTCATGGCGTACAGTTCACAGAGTTGTGCCACCTTCCCCGCCGGCTCACTTCGAGCGTTTCCTTCGCCCCCAAGTGACGCTCCACTCCATTACGGCCCGCCACCTTCCTCCTTCCCCTGGGCCGCGCCTCATCTGCGTTCTGTCCGTGCGTCGGCCTCTTGCAGCTGTTTCCAGCGCTACAGCCCTGCAGCTTCTGTGCTGCTGTGAGTGGCCTTCGTTCGCATGACGTGTAAGGTCCAGTGTCAGTATTTAGTGCTTTTTTGTGGCCAAATAATATTCCATCGTATGGGTGGGCCACATTTTGTTCATCCATTCTTTCATTGATGGACATCTGGGCTGTTTGTACTTTCCCATCTTGTGAGTAATGCTGCCAGGAACATTCACGTACAACTAAAACACTTTTGTGCCTCAGAGAACTTAGTAGATGAGCAGTAAAAATGGTTGAATGAAGAAATTCACAGAAACGTGTGTGTGCGCACATCTTCTCTTGATTTGAGAAAGGCACGAACGTTTGGTCCTCAGTGAAACCTACTTAGTGTTGCATGTTTGTGCTGGCATCTGAGACCCACGGGCATCCTGGGAAAGAAGGACCATTAGCAGAGGGAGTCAGAATGACTTGTCCGGTTGTGAGGCCCATGCCACGTAATTTTAAAGTGTGTGAATTTTGGGACCTGAAACGCACGTGGAAGTAAACATACATGTTCCCTGCTCTCCAAGGTCTGCAGTGAGCTTTCGGGCTTGTGGTCTGAGTGCTCTGTGGCCTCCTTCACAGCTGTGTGTGGAGCCCAGCCCCTGGGGAGGTGGAAGCAGGAGTGTGGGTAGACCCCCTGCTCCTGCCCTCCTGACTGACCACCACTTTCGACGTGCTTGGGCGAGGAGGGGGGTCCAACACACAGAAGGTGGGGGAATGCAGAAGGTGTGAGACGTCGAAACTGTTAGGGTAAGTGGTCAGGTTTATTGACACACAGATCCTTTAGTGCTCAGACCTCTGACTTTGCTTGGGGTGGTTTAGTGTCGTAATCGGTGGTTGCACGCGTGAGTTCTAGGGCAGACTGTCTCCTTTCAGTTCTGGTTCTGCCATTGCCAGCCTCGTGTGTTTCTTGACTGCTAGGTCTTGACGTTCTCATCTCTGGAATGGGATTAAAGATTGTATCTGCCCATCTGGTTGTTAGGAATGAGAGCCCATAAACGAGCATGCTTAACATAAGATGAACACCCACAAATAGTTTTTTTTTTCCCACAAATAGTAGTTTTATCATTAATAGTAATAGTTAAAATAAAAATCAAACGAGGATACAGTCTGTTAGGCCTCCTGAGTTCTAGAGACTGCTTCTAATTATTCTGTACGGTGTGATTGAATACCTTACACTTACTAAGCCCAGAATCTGTTGATCCTTGGGAAAGTGGGGCTGAATTCCAAGGTACATTGTTTGAAATGGAAAGGGAGATTTTTTTTTTTTAAAGATCTTATTTATTTATTTGACAGAGACAGCCAGCGAGAGAGGGAACATAGGAAGGGGGAGTGGGAGAAGAAGAAGCAGGCTCCCAGTGGAGAAGCCTGATGTGGGGCTCGATCCCAGGACTCCGGGATCACGCCCTGAGCCGAAGGCAGACGCTCAACAACTGAGCCACCCAGGCGCCCCAAGGAAGATGTCCTTGTACATGCTTCCTGCTCAGGCCCTGTTGTAGCCATTCTTGGAGCAGGGACCTTTTCTGTTCTGAGGGTGAGCCACTACACTGTTCCTTGTTGGGTCTACCTGTGTGACCCTGAATCTCAGCGATTTGGGAGAGAAGTGGTTCCTTTGCTCACCGGATGTCTTGGGCTGCCTGGCATGGTACTAGAGCATATCATTTTGTAAGGTATAAACTCTAAAGTGGCGCAGGGAATCATTTCATACCAGCTGTTTAACACTGTCTGTGCCCGGAGCCATGGCGTTAGTTGGTGCTGGTATGTTTCCTGTAAATGTCACCGCGGTGGCCGATAGAGGGGCCTGGGTGATGCTAAGTGGCAGCTTGCCCTAGGAATGCCATCCTGCACATAGCTCAGATGCACTTAAAAGCACTCACTCCCACAACATTACACATGTATTTCTGTTCCACATATAGATCTGGCTGAGTAGGACTTGTTAATTTTCTAAGACTCCATATTTAGGAGTGACGGCAATTGAAAAGTGCCTTTTGGAGATTCAGATATAAACAGGCTTTTTTGGTTGGCTTTATTTTTCTAAAGGGGTATATAGAGTCTTTTTATAGAAAAATTTTCTCTTTTTGGTTACAAAACAGTGATACTTGGCTGCTGCCAGAAGAAGTGAATTGAGTGTTTCGTGCCTGCCTCACCAGAGGACACGCACCCCTGGGATTCGTGGACAGGAAGCTGAGTGCAGGCCCTGAACCTCTAGCCTCGTGGCTGCAGGGCATCGCTGAGCGATGGCAGTGGGACTTCAGGTTCACGAAGTATTCGGGTCTCCTGTGTAACTTTTTTTGAAGTGGAATTGGAAGCTCCATACTAGCTTAGGTGTTGAATGAAAACTTGTTCCCCAGATCGTACTTTTAAAGTATTCTATCAGAATATTTCTCAGAAGGCAGTCGACTTGTTGCCAGCACGCATGGTGTCTTTCTTCTCATTCAGCCTCTGTAATGTGCCGCCGTGAAGGGTGGCCCATTGCCTCAGCAGCCGGCACAGAGCGGACACGATGGCCACACGGCTCCTGCGGCCTGTGGAGCGTGACCAGCGCTGAGAGCACTGCTGCCACTGTGCGGGGTGCCAGTTGAGGTCAGCGCCCAGCAACCGCGTGAATCTGTGGGTGCCGGTATCATGGTGGGCCCAGACCCTCCTCCTGAGCTGTGTTCATGTGGTATTTTTATCATGAATTTGGATTTTAAAATATACTTACTAAATTTGTGGGTGATACAAAGCTAGAAGGGAGAGCAAATAAATTGGTTGACAAATTCAGCATCCAAAATTACCTTCGTGGACCAAATCCAACAAGATGAAATTGAAGTGGGAGAAGTGTCCCTTGTAGGTTGCATGCAAATATGAGATTGAGAGAGCTGACTATAAAAGCTGCCCTTGCTAGTGGAAGAGGAGGGATTTAATAACTTGTAATCCTGGTTGGCTTCAGCACATGGTGAGGCTACCCAAAGGCTAGTGCTTAAAGGTTGGATGAACAGAATATGGCATCCGAGAACAGGTATCGGTTACTTTTGGCTGACTTTCCACTGACAAGTATGGTGTTGATTTTGAGTGACACATTCAGTGGGGCATTAATAAACTGAGGGCCTTAGGGGAGAGAGACCATGTGATCAAGCATTTGGGGAAAGGTGGGGAGAATGGAATTGGTTCTGGATTGGAATAGGGAAGACCCTGGGGGTCCTCACAGCGATGTGTGATGAGCTGTTCATCTGGAATTTGCTGAAGAGGAAACATGGGGCACTTCGAACTTCCTTTTCATTTTGAGATTCTGTGTGTGGATTTTTTTTTTAAGATGTATTTATTTATTAGAGCATGTGAGCATAAGAGGGACAGAGGGGGAGGGAAAGAGAGTCTCAAGCAGACTCCACGCTGAGTGTGGAGCCTGACATGGGGCTCTGTCTCATGACCCTGAGATCATGATCTGAGCTGAAACCAAGAGTCAGACCTCCAGTGACTACACCACCCACCTGCCCCTGTTGATGTATTTTTTTATAGCACCTAGTTTTGGGGGAAGCTCTGTATAATGCAGAGACGTAAACAGAAGAATGCATTGTACAAACAAGTGCTGGACTGCGTGGTTCAGGGTATCGCTGTCCTTTGCAGCCTGGAGTTGTTGAGGTCTTTGTTGGAGGTGGACTTGACTGAATTCCGTAGGTGGGAGAGCTGGGCCTTCAGAGCCACCAAGGCAGCATGCAGGAAGCAGAGGCACCTAGAGGTTGGTTCTCATGTAGGAGTTGAGATTTGTAATCTGTAAGAATCTAGGAAGCGTGTCCAGATATGTCAGCTCTTTTATAATCAGGTTGTTTGTTTTCTTATTGTTGAGTTTTAAGAGTTATTTATAGATTTTGATCCTTTCTCAGATGTGTCCTCTGCAAATATTTTCTCCCAGTCTGTGGTTTCTAATTCTCCTGTTAATGTCTTGTGCAGAGCAGAAGTTTCAAAAATTAATGAAGTCCAGTTATCAGTTGTTTTACATTTAGGTCTGTGATCCATTTTTGTGAAAGTTGTACGATCTGTGTCTAGGTTCATTTTTTGACATGTGGATGTCCAGTTCTAGCACCATTTGTTGGAGAGGCTTATTCTTTGCTCCATTGTGTATTGCCCTTGTTCGTTTGCTAAAGATGAGTTGACTGTATTCATGGGGGTGTAATCCTGGACTTTCTGTTTTATCCCATTGGACAATTTGTTTATTCTTTCACCAACACCACACTGTCTTGATTACTTAACTTTATAGTAAGTCTTGAAGTCAGGTCGGTCAGTCTTCCAACTTTGTTTTCTCCAATATTGTGTTGGTTATTTGGGGTCTTTTACCTCCCTATATAAACTTTAGAATCCATTTGTCCATACCCTTAAAACAGTTTGCTGGGATTGTGGTTGAGATTGCGTTGAATCCATAGATCAAGTTGGGAAGAACTGACATCTTGACAATACCGAATTTCCGTCTATTCCTCTGACACAGTATGTCCCTCTATTTATTTAGTTCTTTGATTTTGTCCATCATAGTCTTGTAGTTTCCCCCAAATAGATCTTGTACATTTTGTAGGATTTATACTGAGTATTTCGTGTTGGGGGTGTTAATATAAATGGTATTGTTTTTAATTTCAAATTTCACTTGTTTATTGCTCGTATGTAGGAAAGCAATTGACTTTTGTGCCTACAACGTTGCTATAATCACTTACTAGTTCCAGGAGTTTTTTGGTCAGTTCTTTCAGATTTTATACATAGATCATGTCAGTTGCAAACAAATACCGTTTTATATCTTCCTTCCCAATATTTATACCTTTTATTTCCTTTTCCTCTCTTACTGCCTTAGCAAGGACTTCTGTGACAGTGTTGGAAGGAGTGGTGAGAGGGGACATCCCTGCCCTGTACCCGATCTTACTGGGAAAGCTTTCAGTTTTTCATTATGGAGTACTCATTAGCTGTAGGTTTTTGTAGATCTTTATCAGGTTCAGAAAATTCCCTTCTATTCCTAGTTTACTGAGAGAGTTTAATCCTGAACGGGTGTTAGATTTTGACAAATGCTTTTTCCGCATCTATTGGTATGATCATGTGACTTTTCTTTCTTAGTCTGTTGATATGATGGGTTATATTAATTGATTTTAGAATGTGGAACCAGCCTTGCATACCCAGGATAAATCTCACTTGGTCGTAGTGTGTAATTCTTTTTATACTTTTTTGGATTCGATTTGTAAATATTGAGGATTTTTGCATCTGTGTTTCTGAGAGATACTGGTTTGTAGTCTTTTTTTTGTAATGTCTTTATTTGGTTTTGGTATTAGGGTAGTGCTGGATGGATGGTAGAAGCTATGCTCTGAAAGAGATTATAGAGGTTTGGTATCATTTTTTCCTTAAATGTTTGGTAGAATTCACCAGTGAACCCCTCTGTGCCTGGTGCTTTCTGTTTTGGAAGATTATCAATTATTAATTCAATGTCTTTAATAGATGTAAGCCTATTCCGATTGTCTACTTCTTGTGGATTTTGGTAAATTCTGTCTTTTAAGGAATTTGCCCACTTTATCCAGATGATCAAATTTGTGGTCATAGAGTTGTTTATAGCACTGCTTTTTAAAAATCTTTTTAATTTCCGTAGGATCTGTAGTGATGTCCCGACTTTCAATTTTGATATTAATTTGTGTTCTTTTTTTCTTAGCTTGGCTAGAGGCTTATTGATTTTTATCAAGCTTTTCAAAGAATCAGCTTTTGGTTTTGTTGTTTTCTGTTTTCCAAATATTTCAAAATTTTTCGGAGTTTTCAAAAATACGAATTTCTGCTCTCATTCTTATTATTTCTTTTCTTCTGCTTACTTTGGGTTTAGTCTCCTCTTCATTTTCAAGTTTCGTAAGGTGGAAAATTAGATTATTGACTTTGGATCTTTTTTTCTTTTCTAATATGTGCATTCAGTCCTACACATTTCCTTCTAAGCACTGCATCCCACAAATTGATAAATTGTGTTTTCATTTTCATTCAGTTCAAGATATTTTTAAATTTCTCCTGTTTCTTCTTTTACTCACGTGTTATTTGTAAGGGTGTTGTTTAATCTCTTTGGGGATTTCCCAGCTATCGTTCTGTTATTGGTTTCTAGTTTAATCCTATTGTGGTCTAAAAGCAGACATTGCATTATTTCTTTTCAATTCGTTATGGTGTGTTTTGTGGCCCAGAACGTGGTCTATCATGGTGAATGTCGTAGGTGAGCTTGAGAAGAATGTATTCTGCCCATTGTTGGATGACGTGGTCTGTGGATGTCAGTTATATCCCATTGATTGATGGTGGTGTTGAGTTCAGCTCTGTCCTTGTTGATTTCTGCTGCTGTGTCCATCCATTTTTGAGAGAGGGGCATTGACTTTTCCAACTGTGACAGCAGTAGGTCTGTTTCCCCTTGCAGTTCTGTTAGTTTTTGCCTCACAGTTTGACATTCTGTTGTTGGTTTGCACGTGTTAAGAAGTGTTTTGGGATGGTTTATCCCTTTGTACTTACGTGATGCCCGTTTAACTCCCTGGTAACTTTCTTTGCTTTGAAGTCTGCTCTCTCTGAAATGTAGTTACTCTTACCTTTCTTTGATTAGTTGTCGGCATGGTTTATCTTCTCCACGTGTATACGTTTCATCTCCATGCGTACTTATGTTTAAAGTGGGTTACTTGTAGACAACACATAGCTGGGTCTTGTGTTTTGATCCACTCTGACAATCTCTGTCATTTAAATGTGCATTTAGACCATTATTGTTCAAAGGGATTATTGATACACTGGATTAATATCTACCATATTTGTTACTGTTTTCTCTTTGTTGTTCTTGTGCTTTGTTCTTCTGTTTGTCTTTGACTTTTTTTGGTGTTTTTTTGTGGTTTTAATTGAGCATGTTGTAGGATTCCAGTTTTGTCCTTTCTTAGCATGTCAGTTATACCATCGTTTTTCTGTTTTGCTGGCTGCCCTACGGTTGGCTGTGTGCATTTACAACTAATCCAAGTCCACCTTCGGATAACAACGTACCACTTGTGAAGTAGCATGAGTGCATTGAAATAGCAAAATAATCTGAATTCCTTCCCTTGTTCCTTGTAGTGTTGCTGTCTTCTGTTCCTCTGACACAGGAGCAAGCTTTAGGAACGTGGGTGCGGGTAGAAGCACGTGGTCAGATGCGTCGCTGCCGCTGTCGGTGTGAACAGATTGTTTGTCAGCTCGATTAAGAGTAAGAAAAAACGTTTTTATTTTACCTTGACTTTGTTCCTTCTTCAGTTCTTTTCCTTCCTTTGTGTGGATCCTTATGTAGACCTCTTTCTCTTTCTCTCAGAGACCGTTGAGCGTTTCTTGTGAGGCAGGCCTATCGGCAACCAAGTCCACGAATTTTGGTTTGTCGGAGAAAGTCTTATTTCTCCTTATTTCTGAAGGGTACTTGTGCAGAGCAAGAGTGATGTTTTGGTGATGTTTTTCTCCCGGCAGCATAAGTGCTTCCTTCCACTCTCTTCTTGCTGGCACGGTTTCTGAGCAAGAGTTGGATTTCAGTGTCCTCTTCGTTCCTCTGTAGGTAAGGTATTGTTTTTCCTATGGCTTCTTTCAGGGTTTTTCCTTTTTCTTTGGTTTTTGTAATTTGAAAATGACAGGCCTAGGTATGCTTTCTTGGCATTGAGCCCACTTGGTGTCCGCTGACCGTCCTGCATCTGTGGTTTGATGTGAGTTCAGTTTGGGGAAATTCTCACCGTTTCATATTTTTCTTCTATTCCTTTGTCTCCTCCTTCCGGCAAGCCCATTATGCGTCTGTTACACGTTCAGCTTAATCGTCCCACAGTCCTTGGATATTCAGTTCTGTTTTTGTTTTTTCCCAGTCTTGGTTCTCCTTGGTTCGCTCTTTTGGGTTTTTGAGCTTTTCATTGCTGTATTCTGCGGCTCTGGGATGCTTAGCCGCGTCTGGCCTGCTTGGAAGCCCGTCGGAGCCGTTCTGGTCAGTCTGTGTTTCTGTTAGTGGTTTGAGCTCTCGTATTTCTTCCTGGTTCTTTCTTAGGATTTCCGCTCACCGCTTTCATTGCCTGTCTGTCTTTTGCATGCCGTCTGCTTTTTCCATTGCAACCCTTAGTGTATTCCTCACAGTTGTTTTAAATCCCTGGTCTCGTAATTCCAGCACCCTTGCCTGTCTGGCTCTGGTGCTTGCTCTGGACCCTCAGACGGTGTTTTTTTTTCGCTTTCTGCGCACCTCCGAAGTGTCCCCTCACTAGCAGGACGTGATGGACCAGGTAGGAGGATGTGCCGTCAACCGGCCTTCAGGAGTGTGGAGGTGAGGTGTGTGAGCAGGGGGGGCGCACTCGTCCCGTGAGGAGGTCTCAGCTCTTTATTGAGCCTGTGCCTCTGTTTCTTTCTCCCCTTCGTGGGTGGGCCAGCATGCCCGGAGGCAGCTGGGGTTGGACATTTCTCTTGCCCCGGTCAGTTTGGCTCTGATAGACTCGAGCACGCGGTGGGCTCTGGTTAGCTGGTTTCCCGTGAGGGAGCAGAGTGTCAAGAGGAACAGAATGCTCAGGCGCTTTCCAGAACACTTCCTTCTGCCGTCCCCTGCCCCTGCCAGAAGCGCGAGGGGGTTTTCCTGCGGTATTTACTGTGGGAATGCGTTTGAGCCCCTGGGTAGATCTCACAGTATGGTGGGGGCCCTGTGCCCAGGTCCTCCTGCAGTGTCCCACTCTGCGTGTGGCTGCACTGCGCCTCTGGCAGCATGTCTGTCCAGTTCAGGTTTTCTGTCCAGCACGGGTTCCCACAGTGTCTGCCTGTGAGCCTCTGCTTCTGGAGATGTGACTCCTGTACTCACCTGTCTTTAATTTGGGGGCCAGCAGTTTGACCCGTGCGTGATCCCAGAAGAGTTGTTGACTTTCAGTCTGTTCAACTTTTTACTTGTTGGAACGGACTGGTGACTTCAAGTCCCTTGTACGCCAAACCAGAACTCAGAAGTCCTTCTGTTGGTTATGTATTGCCATGTATTTTTAGATCCATTTTAATGAGATAAAATCCCATTCAGTAAAATGACTACCCTTTAGCTGGACTGTTAGGATTTTCAGCTATTACACAGGCGTGTCTAACCACCGCCATACTCAGGACTGAAGAGGTGTGCGTCTCTCTAGAAAGTTCTCTTCTTCCCACGTGCTGTGAGTCCCCTTGTCATCTTTGGCCCTAGGCAGCTACTATCATCACCACAGATTGATTTCTGTCTTTTTAAGAATCTCCTACAAGTGGAACGTACAGCACGTGCTCTTCTGGTGTCTGCTTCGTTGAACGTGAGGTTTCTGAGACCTGTCTGTGTCGTGTGTGTCAGGAGACGGTCCCCGTCGGTTGCCGGCAAGTATTCCATCGTATGAATGCCCCGCACTTTATTCGTTCACTCGTCGAGACGTCTCTTGACTGCTTCCGGTGTTTGGCAGTTATGAATAAAGCTGCTCTCAATATGTGTATGTAGGTCGTCGTATGCCCTTGTGTTTTCATATCTGAGCAGGGATCTGGCATCCTGTTGCCAGGTCATGTGCTAAGTGCGTTTCACAGTGGAAGGAACGGCCGCGGTGATCGTGCCATCTCACCCCTGCCCCCGTGCCGTGTGAGGGAGCCAGCTCTCGGCTCATGGCTTCGTGAGGACTTGATCCTGTCATTGGGTTTTGGCCCCTAGTGGCGTATGGTAGGGAGCACACTGTGCTTTCAGCTTGTTCACCGAACAACGGATGATGGAGGGAGGTGACCATCTCTTGCTGTCTTTTTTGGCCATTTGTGTGTGTTTTCTTTCCCGTTTTTATTTTAGCCTTCTGTTCAAATCTTTTGCCTAAAATTTTTTTGGATTTATTCTACTCCTAAGATACAAGAGTTCTTTTATGTATTCTGGGTGCAAGTCATTGGTCAGATGAGTGTTTCCAGAAATCTCTCTCCCCGCCTTCCATCTCTTGCTGTTTTATTCTGTAATGGTTTATTTTGAAGAGCTGAGGTTTTCTGTTTTAATGGAGTCCAGTTTCTATTTCTCAGGCCCTGCTCACTCCCAGAGATCTTTACTCCAAGGTCATGTAAACTGTCTCCTGTTCAATTCTGCACGTTTATAGCAGCCAGCTAGACTCGGGATGGTCTGGGTTATCTGTGGTCAATTAACTGGTGCTCAGTAAGTGCTTGTGAAACAGAAATCAGTGTAAAAAGTGGTCTCTTTTTTTCCCATCTCAGATCCACAGGAGGCCCTTCAGGTCGGAGCGGACATCGGATGGTAGCCTGGAAGAGACAGCTAATCCTTTTTGGTGGCTTCCACGAGAGTACAAGGTTGGTACCAGTTGCAGGACATCTTTCTTTGCTTCCTGGAACAGTAGGGAGCGGACTTTTGGGGGGAAGAACCATTCTGAGTAGCCATGGACAATGCCGCCCATCCCTAAACCAGAGCCAGCTTTGCGGATGCAGCCGAGGCAGCCTCCCCCCCCCCCCGCCGCCGCCGCCCGGGCCGTCAGCGTCTTGAAGTTCTTAATAGTTATTGAACAACGGGCTCTGCATTTTTATTTTACGCTGAGACCTGCAAATGATACGGCCGGTCCTGTGTAACACAGGATTCCCCTCCTTGGCCTGGTACACCATCCCCTGAGCGCTTGGTAGAAGTCTGGTTGCCAGGCCCCACCCTCTGGTTTCTGACTCAGTAGGCCTGGGGTGGGGTCTGAGACTCTGCCTTTCTGCAAATTTGTGGGCGCTGCTGCTGCTGGCCAGGGACCCCACTCTGAGAACCTCTGGGCTAAAATAACTTTGAACTCTCTGTGTTGGGGATGCGGCGAGAGCAGGGGTGTCTGAAGAGGGGCTGTGTTGGTACAAACCGCCAGGATCGTATGTTCTGTGTGTGCTCACACCCGGCCAGGCTCACAGGCTTTCTGGCCTGTCGTCCACACCACAGCCTATTGGAGGTCCTGAGTTCAGTTCCAAGAAACAGGACACGTGGGGACAGGTCCGTGTTCCTGTCACCATCGTCATGCAGTGCTGGGTTGTGTAATGCGGCGAGGCTGTCCTGCCTGGCGAAGGCCCCGTGTGTTGTGCTTTGCTTCTGACCAGGCCCCACGTGGAGGAGGGTGGGTGGCTGTCTCTCCCAGCAGCCGGGCTCTACGCTTCCCTCTCCTGACTCCTTAAGAAAGAGCAGGAGTCCTCAATTTATGAACCATCATGGCACCTCTCACATTTCTACCGCGTGATTTTTTTCTGATAATGACTGACTCCTGAATCAGTCGTTGGACGTGAACGTGAAGGAGGGGGTCTGAGTCAGGGTCTTGCGGTGTTTCGTACCCATCACCCTGGTCTCAGCTGAGGTGCTGTACTGTAGATTTGGCTCAATTACAGCTGCAGTTTTTCTTCATGAATAAAGATGTTTTATTAATTGAGAAAAGGGGATATAAAATCTTGAATGCTTTTGGAGGGGATTTTAAAAGCATAATTCAAGTTAAACAGGAGTGATTTTGTGTCCTTAAAGGTGTAACGTGGGCGTAGTAATGCTTTAATACTGAGTCTCAGAAACCGTGCTGTTGGTGGAGCCCGTCGCGGTCCCACGTCCTGTTGCGGAAACCAGGCTCCGCAGCGCCTGGTGGAGTGTGGCCTGCACAGACGGTTGCTCATTTTCGGGCGGCTCGGCCTCCCGCCCTGCAGGCGTGCAGTGGGTCGTTGCCGTGTGGGATGAGAGAGCCCGGGCTGTTTGTGAAAGTTTATACGTATACTAAGGGATTGTCATTTATTATTTATTCTTGACACTTTTTTTTTAAACTAGGAATTACTTGTCATACACACATGGGGATTCGTGTGCCGGTGCATTAATTCACCGCTCGTGTGCGAGGTGCTGGGGCCAGCACAGGCCCTTCCCCTGGGAGCTCACAGCTTAGAAAGTGGATCAAGGCTTATATGATGGTTGGAATCTGCAACCTTTTCAAAATCAGAACGGTTTCAAAACTATTATCTGTTATCTTGCTTAAAATTATTGTTTACAAAGTATTTAAACACACAGGAAAAAACAAAGATACTAGTGAAGCTACTTGTGTAGTCCTCTTCCTTATGAAACAAGTTAGTTAGACTTTAAAAGCCAAAGAACAGTTGATATTTATGTGTAGAAGGGAATTTTTGTTAAAAGACTTCATTTGGGGGAGAGAGAGAAAGCACGAGCAGTGCAGAGGGAGAAGCATTTCTGTGGGTGCCAGTCAGGAGGGGCACCTGCTGGGTGGCAGCCTGTGCCCGTGCTGTGTGCGGCCGAGGCCACTGGGCTCTCGCCGGCGCTCCTGTCCCGGCAGCGCTTCCACACGCGGGCTGCGGGTTGCCACACTCGGGTGAGTTGTAGGAAAGACAGAATTGCTCACACTGTGGGACAGCTGCTCACTTCAGGCCTGGCTGTCTGCTTTGAATACCTGGAGAGCACCTTGTATTCTTCTCATGTCATTCTGGCCCAGGACCCCTTGGCTTTGCCCGTGCCTGTCCATGACATTACGTCAGAACACGGCATCCTTGAGCCGCTGCTTTCCCACCCACGGGCTCCTTCTCAAGGCCCCCTCTGCACTCGAGTCCTTTGCCACTTCAGTCCCAGGAGCACCAGGCAGGGCGCAGCCTCAGGGTCCCCTTGCTGCTGCACAGCTGCCGGGCTACAGGGACAGGCCTCTAGGCACGCCGATTTCAGGAATGCTCAGCCTGGCTCAGGGTCTCCTCCCAGCCCTTGCCCAGCTCTGAGTGTCTCCTTTCTGAGTATTCACTTGGCTCTGTAATTCATGAGCTTAAAATTACACGCATGGTAACCTAATGTAATGATTTGCAAGATGGTGATTTTGTAAGTTTTATAAGGAAGTATGATATACTCTCAGACTATAAAAAGGCTTTCAGATCCAGGCAAATTACAGTATTTCTTTGAGCTATCGTTATCTCTAGTTTCCAGATGTGGAGTCATATATGCCCGTGGTCCCTTCATGTGGATTTGAACTTTAATGAAACTGGTAACTTACTACAAATGGCAGAAAATTTGCCTTTAATTTGAATCAGGTTCACTTTTTAATGTCTCCACCTCCTCATTTGTGTCCCTGTGTTATAACCAGAGATTACATCTACTATAATGACGTGTATGCCTTTAACCTGGATACGTTCACGTGGAGCAGACTGTCCCCGTCAGGGGCTGGGCCCACACCTCGCTCAGGCTGCCAGATGTCTGTCACCCCCCAGGGCAGCATCGTCATCTACGGGGGCTACTCAAAACAGGTAAGACACGGCAGGCAGGGAACCCGGAGCTCCTCTCCGTTGCCTTTTTCACTTTCACCAGGAATGGAAACTTCCAAATAGGATTGCGAATTAGTTTAATAGAAACACTTTCTATTGAAGTAGAAATTGGTGTAGTGTTCATCTGTTTCCCTGTGAATATATTAAGATTTTTTTCAGCCATATTACCCCATATTATGTTGTAACCCATACGGCCCAAGCATGCTGCAGTGTGAATAATTCTGTATTGGGGGGGGGGGGTGCTCTTGATGCCTAAGCCACAGACACCAGCTCCAGTACAGTGTTCTGTTGTGGTGGAGGCCACCGTTGCCGCGAGCACTGTAGACGCGCTGGAGTGAGTGCTACGTGCCTCTGCGGGTGCGTGTGCACGAGTGTGACAGGCTGGCTCTGGTGTGGTCCCCACACAGGGTGCCCTGCACAGTGTTTGCAGCCCACAAGCAGCCCCTCGCCGGCTTGTACACACCTGTGAGCCCCACAGGGATGAGGTGGTGTCTCACTGCAGGCTTTTTCTTAGCCTTTATAGTTTGAAATTCTCCAACATAGTGACTTAAAAGAATTAACGTCCCCCCACCCAGACCTTCTCTAGTTAGCGCTCTGCTGTCCTCACTCCTCGTGTAGGCGTGCCCATCATCCCCCCGTCAGCTCTCTGGACGTATTTCAGAGAAAAGCGCAGACATCAGTCACTTCCCCTGGAACACCGGAGCACGCGTATCAGCATGTAGAGTTCAGTGTTCAAGGTTTTTCTTAACTTTATTTATTTTCCATCATCTCTACACCCATCCGGGTGTTCAGACTCCTGACCCTGAGATCAAGAGTTGCGTGTTCCCCCAGGTGAGCCCGTCAGGTGCCCCTCAATGTTCCATTTTTAATGTACGGTTTCTCTGCAGTGGCGTGCACACGGTTTAAGCGTGTACCTGCTGGTTGTGACAGATGGTGCGTGTGGGTGCTCGGAAGCCCTCGTTCTGCTGTGCCCTTCCCCCACCCGGAGGCAGGTGCCGGTCTCTGCTTTGTCCCACCTTGTCCTCGACATGCCTGTTCTGGGACTTGGGACACATGTGCTCCGTGGAGGAGGACATCCTTCCTTCACTGTGCTTTTGAGATCTGACCACGTTGCACGTTTTCGTTGCTTGCGTCTTCGTGCCGAGCTGTATTCCACAGTGACACGGTTTCTCGGTTCTTTATTCGTGGACCTGGGCTGTTTCCAGTTTTTGACCCTTATGAACAGAACTGCTGTGGGCGTCCTTGTGCAGGTCACTGTGCGGCTCTACGTTCTGGTTCCTTGGGCAGATAGGAGTGGGACTGCTTGGGTCACGGGGTGGGGCGTGTCACAGCCCTTCCCGCACTGGTTGCTCCACAGCCTTGCCAACCCTGGATGCCGCCAGTCTTTTTTATTCTCGGCCGTTCTGGTGGATGTGCGGTGTCTCACCGTAGTTCTAAATCTCGTTTCCCACGCGTGGAACGGGCCGTCTGACTTGGGGGCTGAGCAGGTTGCCTGTGGGTGGTCAGGAGGGTGCTGGCAAGGAGTCTGTCCTGCAGTGGGAGAGTGTCCTGTGTCCGCCTTCTTCCCCACCCCTTTTGCCCCCGTGAGTCATGGCCCTACCGCTCAGGAAGTGGTCAGCCTTTGTTCTAGAAAGAGGACGTTGATTGGTTTTCTGGCCTCAGCTAGAAGTGTGATAGTTGGGAGGGCCCGAGAAACAGGTTGTACCCACACCTTGTGCTTCATCGAATGAACCAGACGGGATACAGGAGGGAAGCTTGTGATGCTGACGCCACTTTAAAGAGATACGATATTTAATCAAAATAGTGCCTCCTTGTCAACAACTGCTCTTCTCCAGCGAGCAGTACCGGCTAGGGGTGTGGACAGGCCAAGACCGCTTCTCTCAGTGGCTGCTTGCTCCAGGACTTTGGCGTTTGAATCACAGTGGAAAGCTTGTCTGTTTGGATCCATGGGGGATGTGTCACAGTCGGGAAGACTGGAGTTACGGCCGCTATGAAATGTTGAAGCGTGTCAGTCTAAGTGGGTGGTGGGCTGCCTGAGTCCTGGCTGGCACACGCTTCACGGTCCTGGAGCCTGGACTGGCGGAGGGCTCCTTCCTGTCTGGTGTCCCCGTCCGGGGCAGGCCTTGTCAGGCTCCGTGGTGGTGAGCTGACAGCCGCCAAATGGCATCAAGTGCAAATGCCCTGGAAGCAGCTTGGAGCCGCCTGAAGAGCAGGGTCTTGTGAGGGGTGGGCGAAACAGCCTCTTGGTTTTGTGTGTCATAGACGGTCCACCTGGGCACCTCAGCGGTCCCCCGTGCCAGGTGTTGACACTTGGTGCTGTTGTGAATCCAAGGGAACCAGGATAAAGTTGTGCTAACTTTATAAAGGACGTCCTGTTGCCAAGATGATGAGGCAGCTGGTTGGCACTGCTGGCTGCTTAGAGGGGCAGGGCCATCTGCCCCGTGCTGGACTCCGGAGCCAGGCATTCCTGGCTTGTTTGAAAGTAGCTCCTCCTTGCCTTTGGGGAGGACAGAAGAGCAACAAGGCCGTAGGCCTCCTTGCCCCTCCCCTCCCCTCCCCTCCCCTCCCCTCCCCTCCCCTCCCTGGGAGCTGCAGGAGCACCTTCTCCCAATGGCCTGTGGCGTTTTCCTTTGTTTCCGGAGGCCCTGGTCAGGCTGTGCTCAGGCGGCTGCTCTCGCTGGCCCTGGAGACACCGGTTCCTTGAAGGTGCTTCTCCGCGTGGTCCTTCTCCTGCAGGCTACAGCCGCTCTGTATGGACCCTCTCCCCACCCTCTGGGGACAGACTGGGGAAGGCTCCAGAGAGCAGACAATTGGCAAAGGCTCCTCAGAGTGCACAGCGCAGGGCCCTTTCTCATCTCAGACCTGTTGCCGCCCCTCGCTGGGGTTGAATTGCCCTGAAACTAGGCGTCTGGAGTGGCCCAGGAGGTTGAAGGGAGTCCGTCTCCACGTCTGACGCTGAGGGAGCTAGAGCTGCTGATTCGAGGACCCGAGTGCAGGGTGTGAGTGCAGTGCGAGGAGGTGCCTGGGTCTCGGGCACATTCTGAGTCGTTCTGGAGATAGTTGTGTTATTTTTCAGTGTAATCTTGTAACACGTGATACGTGTCTCTGTCATAAGTATCTTTGGATTCCATGGATTCCGTTAGTACTACGGTAGATGGAAACGTGTGAGTAGGGAATACATTCTTTGTGAACTGTGCACAGTTTCTGCTGTGTGGCGTCAGTGGCGGCTGTCCTGAGCGTCTTACCCAAGTGCTCGTCCTGAGCGTCTTACCCAAGTGCTCGTCCTTAGAGGCTGAGACCCTGTGTGGAGTGTCATGCTCCCCGGGTGGGAGTTCGACTTGTCCCAAGGCTTATGCAGACCCCATGTCCTCCTCCAGGCTGTGGAGTCTCATGAAAAGACGAGCCGTGCGCCTCTAAAGGCACTGGGCGTTAACGGAAAGAAGCTGCCGCGGGCCATCCACGATAAAAGAGTTACACAGGCAGCTTTTTGTTGGTCCCCTTGGGGACAGGAGATTGGACTTTGGGGAAGTCCCTGCATTTCAGGCAAAGACAGTGCTGTACGGGAGGAGTTAGCGAGCTGGGGGGCGGGCAGCCCCGGCGCCAGCATGCTCCGCTCTGAAGGGGTGTGCGATGCATCCCCCTCCAGCCAGAGCCCGGCCTGCGTGCCAGCCTGCAGTGAAGCCAGGGCCCCGGGCTTGTGGCATCGCCCTTCTTGGGAAGGGTTCTGGCTCGTGGGCCTGGCAAGGAGGTGTGTCGTTGATACAGCATAGAAGAGCCACCTTAACTAGGAGGTTCTGACCCTTGCCGGCAGCAAAACAGCACTCAGGGCAGCAGGGGCAGCGATGCAGGGGCTGCAGCTCAGCTGTGACTTGTATCTCTAATGACAGAGCAGTCACTGAATTCCTTGGCAGGCGGGGCCTCTGGGTGTGAATTCAGTTCCTGCTCGTGCCGGGCCTTATGGTGTGGAAGGGTAGTCCTCCCACCGTGCGAACCTGCTAGAGAAAAAGAATGTCTTGTCTGAATAACTAATGCGCAGACATTGCCTCACTTGAATCCTGCAGATGTGTCCAGAAGGAAGACCAGAGCGGCACACACCCAGTTTCATTTCTGGGAATGCAGGCCATTCCCCATGCAGGGCCGATCCTGAACCTCCTGGGCTTTGGGGTCGTCAGGTCACGTGTCCAGTCTTTGGACAGTTGGACTGTGGCTTTGTTTTACAAAAGGGAAACCAGCTTCTCCCCCTGTAGTAAACACACACCTGTGTTTGCGAGGAAAAGAAGTGCAATACGTATTTCCTGATCCTGTCTTGAGCTTGGGGGTCGGGGGGGGAGTGGAGGGTGGAAGTAACAGCCGCAGGGAGCACTCCTGGTGCCCAGATCTTGGTTTCTAACCATCTCCAGTGAAAGGACCCAGGGCTCCTAGGGGAAATGGCTGATTCCAGGCCTGGGTCAAGAAATGGATGGGATGAGGCTGGAGGATCTTGTGGTGCCCCAACCTAAGGGAGTACTTACAGGAAACCCACAGGACGTGGGTGTGTGAGATGGACACGAGCCGCTGAAAGGATTCCCAGTGGCCAAAGCTGGAACTGTTTTAGCAACAAAGTAAAGCAGATTGGATTACAGCCCAGAGTATAATATAAAAATCCATGAGTCCATTTGATTATAAGCAAATGATTGAATGAATGAATGGATCAGGTAAAGGGACAAATCTCTATGCAGAATTCACATAAATTCTGTAGCCAAGTGCGCCCTTGGGGGGGGAGCATGACTTCCCTCGCCGAGAGTGGGGCTGTGCAGAGTGATGTCCTTCCCTAGAGGACTGTGCAAAGCTGCAGGCCGGGGGGCGGGATCAGCAGCAGTGGTAAGTCGTGGCACCAGCGGGTGTGCAGTGCCGAGAGAAGTGTCAGATCTCAGGAGAGACACAAGGTGCAGCACAGCCGAGCAGAGACCTCCCCACTCCTGAGGGTCGTCAGAGACGGGGAGCCTGGGGCCATGTGGCTGATGTGACGCTGAGGACTCAGGGCAGAGAAACCTTGGTTTCCTTGTTGGAGACCCACAGAAAGTTTTTCAGTGGTAGCAGCTTGCTGGCCAGGGCGGTGCGCGTGAATGTGATTCTCCCAGGGAAGCCTGAGTCTGTGAACTAAAAGATGATGGGGTTGGGGACACATGGGAACTGTGATGAAACTTTATGATGGCCTCGGAGGAGGGCCCCGTGCGCTCTGGGAGAGCCCCTCCACCTAGAACAGGGTCACTGCAGAGCCGTGGAAGTGCCCGCAAGAGAGCGCTGGAATGTTCCTGCCACAATGGCGCTTGTTAGAGTGGTGAATTTTTAACCTTCAGAATCTATTCTTGGTTAATAAATCAACATTTTTTATTATATATGCTCAGTGAGGTCAGAATTGAACTGGCCGTAGTTCCGATTTTCTTTGAGGCTGATCTGAAGGCAGGCTCCCGAGCCCCCCCCCCCAACAGGAAACCAGACCACAAGCTTAAGGGGGCTGTGCGGGGCATTGTGGGTGGCTCCTGACCAGTTCTCACACGACTCCCTGGTCCTTTTGCAGAGAGTCAAGAAAGATGTGGACAGAGGCACCCAGCATTCAGATATGTTCCTGCTGCAGCCTGAGGATGGAAGAGAAGGTACATGCGCTGGGTCATGGGGGTGGCGACAGGCTCCTACGGGAAGCAGGGCAGAGACCCGAGGGCCCGCCTGCCTGGGAATGGGGGGTGGGGGGGTTGGCGAGCCCCTGCACACTGTGCTGGAGTCATGACCAGATCTCACCTGAACAGGCAGGCCAGGCACTCCAGGAATAACCCTAAGTGTCTACACAGCAGGGACAGCCGAGGAGTGTCCACCCTCAGGTGTTCGGGTCGGCCAGCACAAGCGGCATTGACCCAGGAGCTCCCGTCAGAGCGAGTGGAAGTCACGCTTGTCAGCCATTCCCTGACTTGTTCTGGCTCAAGAGCAAGTGGCTGCTGCGACATGGGTCAGTGGCCCCCACATGCACTTTCTAAAGCTCGGAGAGTCAGGTGGTGGCCTGTGTTGAGTCTTGGGACGAGCAGGCTGGGCTAGACCCTGGTGAGCCAGTCTGGTCCTGGGTCTGCTTTGGGACCTGCAGCAAGCCCTCCACCCTCCCCCAAGGCTGTCTGCCACCTTTCCGTCTCTCCCACCCTTACTCCGGGGAGCCGGGCGTGTCTCAGGACGCCAGCCATGCTGCCCTGCAGGGAGCAATGAGGACCTCTGCCTTTCCCTCGGCTCCAAACCTTGGTTCCCACTGAGGAGAAACGTGTCTGGTGTGCACGTCAGGGAGCCAGAGCTGGAAGTGGAGTGCGTTCCAGGCCCCTGGACACTGAGCCCGTGTGCTCAACCTGTGTACCGGGCATCAGGCCCTTGACCGCCAGCGAGAAGTACGTGCGTCGCGGGCCAGGGCACTCGGTGTTTTTCCTTCTCTGTTTCCGTACGATGTTAACATGCTGGCTGTGATGAGTTGACCTCGTGGCCCCGTCCTGGGTGCCCCCGGAGTGGCGCCTGTGCTGTGTACTGACGCACAGTTGGGCACGACATGGTACAACGCTGGCCATTTGTCGCTTCCATTCAGTTGTTCTTAAACGTTCATTAAAGGAACAGTCTTAGTTCTTTTTTCTGGATGTCATGGGAAGACATTTCCCCCATGCTTCACACTAGGTCACGTTTTGAGGGTTACCACGTTAACCAGTATGTGCCGAGAGAGAAAGAGAGAGAGGGCGTGTGTGCACACGCGCATGTTGCCTGCTGGAGAGCTGGGGTGTCTGCGGTTCTGAGCAGTGGGCGAGACTGCACGGCCAGCGCGGAGCAGCTGCCTTGGGCCCAGGGGGCCCCCGCAGGGCGTGGCGCGGTGTGAGGTTCCCCTGGCACTGCGGCCTGCCTGCCTCGCTCTCGGTCCAGCCTCAGAGCCGCAGCCAGGGCGTGCTCTGCAGAGGGCACGCCTGGAGGGCACATAGAAATGTTAGTGCGCGCAGGACCTTCGCGAGCAGGATGAAACTCTGGGGCGTGTTGAACTGTGTTTTGTTTCTGCGGAGGGCTCAGAACGAGTGTGCCCGGTGGCCTTTCACCTGCAGTCTTGTGTTTCTGCTTGTCCCAGTCACTGGGGGCTGGGCGATCCTGGGTGCGGCCACGGCCGGGCTCCCTCTTACCCCGTGTTCCTCTCCTCCCAACAGGCAGGTGGGTGTGGACCCGAATTAATCCGGCAGGAGCCACGCCCACTCCGAGGTCTGGCTTTTCGGTGGCGGTGACCCCGAATCATCAGACGCTGCTCTTTGGGGGTGTCTGTGACGAGGAAGAGGAGGAGAGCCTGGAGGGCGACTTCCTCAACGACCTGCACTTCTACGACGCCACCAGGAACCGCTGGTTTGCAGGGCGGCTGAAGGTAGAGCCAGGCCCCAACGCGCACACGGCATTGGTCACGCGTCACACGCAGCCCCCACTGCACCCGCTTTCCCTCCGTCGTGTCAGCTGGTTCTTCAGCGAGGTTTCGAATTGTCCAAGGCCTCCCCAGTCCCTCTGTGTGTGGGGCCCCATGGGAGCCCTCGGCATCTCGGCCCACGTCCCTCTGCCCACTCCATAGCAGCACCGTGGGTGGCCGTCCCAGCATCGGGGTCCCCCTGGGGTTTTAGGTCTAGATGAGTTGATGGGGTCGGCGGTCCGGCCCACTCTGGCTGAGACTCCACTCTGGTTGGAGAGCCTCTGCGGGAAATTGGGTGGACACGTGGCCCTCTCTGCCTTTTTCTCTGAGGCGGTCACACCCAGGCAGAGGCTCTGTGCCCCCAGGGTGAACTGCAGCAGGTGCTTGGGCTCTGTGGCCCGGCCTTCCCTGGGGCTCGAGGGTGCTGCCTGCTCACCGCTGTGTGTTGCTAAAACACACGGCCTTGCTTTTTATCAACAGGGACCTAAGTCAGAGAAGAAGAAACGTAGGAGGGGCAAAAAAGCAGAGCTCGAAGGTGCTGACAAGCAGGAGCATGGCCGGGCCGGTGCCCAGGAGCCCCTGGAGGTGGTCAGAGAGGTGGTCACAGAGGACGGGACCGTGGTCACCATAAAACAGACGCTGGCTGCCCCGGGCTCGGCTGGACAGCCCCGGTCCGACGAGGAGGACAGCCCCGACGAAGCTGGTGGCCCCGTGGTGGAGCCAAGCCCCCGCTCGAACGCCATGCTGGCTGTGAAGCACGGGCGGCTCTACCTCTACGGGGGCATGTTTGAGGCAGGTGACCGCCAGGTCACCCTCAGCGACCTGTACTGCCTGGATCTGCACAAGATGCAGGAGTGGACGGCCTTGGTGGAGATGGATCCAGGTGAGCGGGGGTGGAGGTAAGCTCCTCCTCCAGTTGGGGCGGGAACCCCGTCAGAGCGTCTCTGCTGCGTCTGCCCCCTCAGATCTGCCCTGTGGCACTGAACCCGCAGTGGGTAAGACCCCACGCCTCCCCTCTGTGGCCGTTCACATCAGGGTGGGCCCCGGTCAGGGCCGGGGGCCACAGCCTCTGTACGTGTTGCCCTGCTCTGGGAGCAGAGGGGGTGGGCTGCCTGCTCCAGTGCTCCGATGAGCCTCAGCCCTGTCCTGGTGGTGCTCAGAGCGGCGTTAGAGCAAAACAGGTCTCACCGAGCCCCTCGTCCAGGGACCGCTGCCTCTGAGCACGTGAGGGCAGAGCTGGCCGCTGACTTGGGGGAACTTCCAGGCCTCCCGTGCTCTGGTCCAGACTGCTCCATCCCTCGTCTCCACATTCACAGGCAGCTGCTGGACACAGGCCACCACTCCTTCCTTTAAGCCTGGAGACTAGAAATAAAGTTAAAATCCATACTTTTGGGGAAAGTTACTCCATGGCCGGTGCGAGACTTCTCAGTCTTCCAGCAAGACCAGGCTGGAGCCGGGGAGCAGGAGAGAACTCGGCATGGGTCTTCTGTTTCTGCCAGTCAGTCTCCTTCGTCCCGCCTCTGCTTGGAGACCAAGAGAATGCACGTTTTCTCTGAGCGTGCGGAGGCGCAGGGGCTCAGGCAGCTTCCACACCATGAGTCTCGTGAGGGGGCTGCCCTGCCTTGTTGACACTCAGAACGTGTGCTTTTGCTTTAAAGGAGCTCAGGAGTGGCTGGAGGAGACGGACTCCGAAGAGGACAGCGACGAAGACGAGGGCACCGAGGGTGGAGACGAGGATGAGGACAGTGGCGAGAGCAGCGGGGAGGCCGGGGGTGAGTGTGGCGCGTGTGCCGGCGAGGGGTGGCAGGAGACCCACGGCCGAGCCGCTCCAGAGGCGGCTGCTCCGCGCCAGACCTAGAGCTCGGCAGTCACTTTGCTTCCCAAGTCCTAATTTTTACTGGTATCAAGAGACTTTAATGCTTCACCGAAGTTTTATTAAAATTGGCTTTGCTTTGTAGACGTGCTGTCAAGGCAGGCTTCAGTTTTTGAACGAACGTTTGTACGGGAGTGTGTCTGAGCGGCGCTGTGCTGGCTGCTTGGTTGGAGGGAAGAGAGCCCTCGCCGTGTGATTTCTGTAAATGTGGTGCTCCCGTGCTCGCCCCTTCAGGCGGTGAGCGGGTGGCCCCTGGAGCTGCCTGACACAGGCCTCCATCCTGGGCTCAACATGCTTCCCTCCTGCCCCCTCCCTCCCCCCGGGGGAGCTCCCACACCCCGGTGCTGCCCGCCGAGCGGCTTGCAGACGGCCTGCCCGGGCCCGAGCAGTATCGAGTGGAGCTCACCCTGGACCATGCTGGGCCCCACGCCGAGAAGAGGGCAGCCCACGCCCTGGCAAACACTGTGTGTGACGACTCGGCCTGAGCACCCCCCAGCCCCGCACTGGGCCGGAAGTTAACCCGAGTGAGGTGCAGTGGCCTTCCCTCAGCATCACTGGGTGTAAGATAAACCGGCCTTGGGGCGAAGCTGCAGCAGAGCTGGTGTTCTGTGCAGCCCTGCTTGCGCCAATGGTGCGGAGGCGAGTCCCCCGCCCCCGCTGCAGCTGCAGGCGGCACCTCGAACATGAAGTAGAACATGGGGTGCTTTGTGGGCCGTCTCCCTCTGGCCAGACAAGGAGCCACACGTCCTAGTTGATGTTACGTTGTCGGTCTGGAGGTCCCAGCCTTGATCTCTGGAAGCTGTGGGTGGCAGCCCACCTTGCCACACTTTGTGTCTCTGTCCGTCTTGGAAATAAAGTTCCTGTTGGCTGGCAGTTCTGCGTTTTCTCTGCTGCTGGCTGCTCGGGGGGCTCTGAGTGCGTGTCCCGATGACGCAGCTGCTCCACTGGCCTTTCAGGAGGAGCTGCTAGAGCCACCCCTGCCCTTCCCCTTTCCGGCGCCAGGCTGTCAGCAGCAGAGTGACGGGAGGATGGGAAGCCTGAGGTCGGGAACCCCGCTGTCTCCACGTGGTGCCACCATCCAGCACCCGTGCAGTGGGGGCCGTCACGGCAGCCTGTGGTGTCTGCGCACAGACGGGTGTCTGCTCCAGGGTGCGTGGCTGGAGACCAGTTTTCATTGTATAATTGGGGTTGGAAGTTGGGCCTTGAAGTCACACTTGGTACTTTTCTTCATCTTAAGTGTCTGCTACCATGAGAATGTAGTGTTTTTAGTGACAGGGCCAGCACCCCATTTGTTCCCTGGGACAGGCCATCCTGTCATTGCCTGGACGCTAATAGACAAGAGTGGCCGTCCCCACTTGTGGCAGAGCAGGGCCTGGCCTGGGAGGGTGTTCATGGAAGGACGAGGGGCTGACCTGTCCCAGAAGCGGCCCCTCGCTCCCCCAGCCTTCTCACGCTACTCGCCCCCCGCCCCCAGCTTTGACAGTGTGAGCTCACCAGTCAGAGTGGCCGGCCTCTGGGACGGAGCCTGGAGGGGGTGGGCTCTCACCGCAGATTAGAGACGGGAAGCTGTCCCCTGACTGGAGCCTGTCTGCACGTCTGCCTGCCAGAGCCCCACTCTGGGGGCAGTGCCCGCGGGGGCCCTGGCTGTCCAAGAGGGGCCAGGCCGCGGGCCGGGCGGCACAGCACCCTTCGGTCGACATGGGCTGGGTTTGGTAGAAAAGCTGGGTGCTCTGGCTTCAGTGGCATGTTTGTGGCCCTTCCCTGGGATGCGGGGGCCGTCCGGTCTTCCTCGGACACTTGGGCTGGAATCTCGCTGGAAGGTCCTCCGGCATGGCTGGTGGGATGCCACGGCTGGTGCCCATTCTGCCCACTCCTGGGACGTGGCACTCGGCACTGGCTGTGCAGCTGCTCTGAGAGGCGGTCCTTGGAAGAGCCTGTGGGCCCCGCCTCAGCTTTCTGTTGTCAGAGGCCAGTGTGTTACTGATTGTATGATGGAGCAGGTTTGAGGGAAGACGATATTTTTTTTTTTTTTTTTTATTTATTCGACAGAAACAGAGACAGCCAGCGAGAGAGGGAACATAAGCAGGGGGAGTGGGAGAGGAAGAAGCAGGCTCATAGCGGAAGAGCCTGATGTGGGGCTTGATCCCATAATGCCGGGATCACGCCCTGAGCCGAAGGCAGACGCTTAACCGCTGTGCCACCCAGGCGCCCCGAAGAGGATATTTTTTAATCAACCAAGTTGAATGAGAACTCGCAAATCCCCTGAAGAAACTCCTCATACAAATAGTCTCTGTTTTGCTGTCATGTCCATAGGGTTATTGCTAAAACACTCAGTTTGAGTGCGCCAGCGAGAATAAATTAACAGGCTTCCAGAGAAGGAGCTGTCTCTGCTTCTTGCTTGCTGTGATTGAAACACCAGGACAGGTACACCTTAGGTGTTGAGCAGTGGGAGAGACAGCGATGCCCTCTAGGATCGCGAGAGTCCCCCCAGGAGCAGGACCAGCACACTTACCCTGCTGTCTGCCGGTGACTGAACGTTCTGGACACCTTGATGGCCACCGTGGGCATGAGTGGCCAGTAGGAAGCCCGAGGCCTGCATTTCCTGCATTGTTGGAGCAAGAACAGCTGGAAACAGCTATATTCCAGGTCAGCAAGGGCCCTCCCGTCGCACATCTTGTCTGTTCCTTGGTTTGCTGAGTTGTTGGTAAGCCCCTGTACCACTGGCCCGGTTGTTGGGTTCTGCCCCTTTCTCTTACGGTACCCATCCGCTGGCCGTGCCCTCTCAGACACCAGCAGAGCTCCTTGGGGTGCGTGGGGGTTTCGAGTGTGAAGACTCTGCGTCCTCCCCAAGCCCCGGGGGCGGCTAAGTGGCTCTCTGGGTCATGCTGCAGGAAGATAGATTTGAAAGGGCTGGCCAGAGATGGCAGATTTCTGGGGTTGGCTTGAATGGAACAAACGTCCAGGAACTACCACCATAGCTTGGTGGTCCTTACCATTCCACGTGTTTCTCCGTCTGTCTCTGAAAGATAGGAGAGTGCTATTTGTTGCAGTTTGACACCTTTTGGGTCCTTTACCAAGTTGTACAAGCAGGGAGTCAGCCGCTAGCTGACAGCAGACCCACACTGAGGGGCCAGAGGCCGGCCAGGGCCTGCCAGTTACAGATCGTCTCCTCAGGGCTGTCCCCTGTGGCTAGAGGGGCCCTCAGGCCTCCACCCAGGGGAATTTCAGTGCAAGGTTGGGTTCAGATCGGGTGACCCAAGTGAGGTTCACACTTGGGAACCAGCCCCCCACGTGTGTCGGGGTGAGGAAGAGGTGACAGAGTGTTGACTGGGGGCTGGGGACGGGCAGCTGCTCCCTAGCGCGGGGGGGACGTGACCCACTTCAGCTTGAGCGAGCATGAAATCCATCTGCTGGCCACTGCTTACTTCCACGAGACTGAAGGAGCTTTCTAGTAACTGCTGCTTTCCCGGGTGTTTTGAACTGGGAAGCGGGCTGTGCGCATGCCTTTGGTCACCGTAGACCAGTGTTGTCTTCCTGGCCCAGGTACCTCCTGAGTGTAGAGCAGAGGCGTCTTCGTTCCTGTTTTGCGGGAGCGCTTTGGTAGTGCTGGGTTCGGGCGGTCTGACCGCGGTGTCCAGCAGGAAGCCAAGGCACTGACCGGCGCAGCCAGTGGCCGAGGACGCGTAAGCCATCAGGGCCTGAGGAGCTGCCACGGGTACAGCCAGTGCCGGGCCTGGTTCCCCGGTGCCGAGCAGGCGGGGGACCCTCGGCACCAGACCAGCTCGTGGAGCTCGGCAGCCATGTGCCGGGGCTCTGGACTGGGGAGGCCGGCCGGGGAAGACCCAGGTGTGTGGAGGGGGATCCTGAGGCGGGAAAAGCTCTCTTCGGAAAGAAAGGCGAGGAAGTTCCCCCATGAGAAGCTTAAATCAAACTGGGTTTAGCACAGCGATCCCGTGAGGCCTCTGGGGCCGAGCCTGTGGAGGGGAGCGTGTGGGGCTGGTGGGGCTGGTGGGGCCGGCTGGGGGAGCAGCGGGCGCGCTTCGGGCTGGGCTCCCCTCCTGCCCAAGACCGAGGCTGCAGGGCTGCCGTCGGGGGAGCACTGGCTCTGTCCGGAGAAAGAATTCCGTTTCTCCGTCTCAAAATTTTGGCATTAGGAGATTTCAGTGAAGACCCTGGTCTGTAACGAGATGACGCAAGGGACCCAGAGTTTTCAAATGATGGTGTTTATTACTAAAAGGAGCAAAATTGTTTCAACTCTCGACAGTGTCTCTTGCTTTCAGATAGTGAAATACATAGTAACGGTATGACTTAGAGTGTTACATTCATTAAGGAGAAGTATTTAATTTTCATTTTGTAAGTAACCAAGCTATTTTTCCCAGCTAAAAGATAAAATGGCGAGGTAACATTTTTAGCCGCTTCATCAATAAGAAAAATCAAAACATAGTCAACATTCCCTTTTTGTCAATGCACAAACGATTGCACTGTATTAAAGTTTACATGCACCAGGGAAAAAAGTGGGAAAAGAAAATGCAGATTGAGACCGGTTTATGTTAGAATTCACAGGAAGGCATCTGTGTCAGGGTGAGTGGTCTCCTGTCTAGTGTGAGGGCCAGGGTGCACACGCCGCTCACCGGGTGGTGAGGGCTGTGGCGGTTTTGTTTCAGTCAGGCTACAGCGGGTGGTGTTTCTTTGGACGTGGTGAATGGTGCAAATAAGCAGAGTCCGGCTGTCGGGTTTCGCTCTGTGCACGGGAGGCCCCAGCAGCTCGGCGGTCGGGGACCCCCGCCCACGTGTGAGCCGCTGAGTGCCGGGCGTCCTGCAGCGAGGGCCCGCCCACCACCAGCGGGCCTAGGGCTCAACGCGCAGGCCACGCTGCTCTGGTGGTGGCAGTGACGGTGCTGAGTAGAGCAGGACCCCCTCGGGGTCCCGGGCTGGGGCCGCGGCACAGACTCCCCACCTCCTGCGTCCAGACCCGTCTTCTCCCCGAAGCCGACCCCATGTGGAAGCCCGGCTGGGGGACTGGAGGGCAGCCCTCCACTCCTCTCTTGCCTTTTCACGGGCAGGTGGCGCGCCCGGGCAGGTGGTGCGGGTGCGGCTCGATGAAGAGCCCTTGGCTGCACGGTGGGCTGCCCTGGGGACTGACAGTGTTTAGGGAGGGAGACCCTCTCAGGCGGCGGGAGTGCTGTTGGCCTCACGGTTGAACAGTGATGGAAAGCCCTTCCTCTGTGACGTGTGTCCTCACGTGGGAAGCGCTGGGGGACGGTAACTCTGATCGTAAGGGACTAGAAATCTTAAGCGTGCTGATCTCTGATCCTCATCACAGGGGTGGAATGCATCGCCGGGGCGGGTGCTGCCGGCACGGTGGAGGGGAGCAGGGGCCCAGCCAACACCCGACCTGCCATCCCTTGGGGCCTCCTGCCCTTCGTGGTTTTGGGCGGACACCGTCCCCGTGTCACCAAGCAGTGGTGGCTCAGCCAGAGACCTGCGTGCACGTGCGGCACAGATGGGGGGGCGCGCGGGCAGCCGGGGACGGTGTGTGCAGACGCAGCAGTGAGGTGTGTGTCTGGGACTTCAGCAGGTGGGAGTGGTGGGGGCAGACAGAAGTGAGGTAGGTATGAGGTGTGCTGCTCTCCGCCTTCCCTGCTCTGCCGTCCCCTGAAGCCCCGGGCCCGGGCCGCACACCCAGAGTGCCCACGGGCTGCTCGCGATCATGCGATCTGCCCCAGCGGGCTGCCTGCTTCCCAAAGGTCGAGGAACAAGCTGGAACAACCCATGTTTGCCCTCTTATATCTCAGGCACTTCCGTGTTGGGGTTTCATGCAGAGGCAGACTCGGAAAGCACCCTTTGTTCCTAGCTCGTGGGCCACAGTTTTGGAGAAGCCGGGACAGTTTTTCACTGTCCGGGCGCCACACGTGCTGGTGTCTCCTGTCGGCGGCTTTTCGAGGTGCCCAGCGTCTCCCCACCTTCTTCCGCGGGAACCCTCTTCCGCGGGGACCCTCTTCCGCGGGGACCCTCTTCCGCGGAGGCGTTCTGCGTCTGCGACCCTTGGTCCCCAGAGCTTTCAGACCGTAAAATACAGCGTCATCTTTCTGTTTTTGAACGCTGGTAACTGTATTTTTTCTTGCTGCTTTTAAGGCTGAGTTAGCGACACTTCTCAGGAATAGATTTCGGGGACAGATCATTTTTCCAGTCTTTGCTTACTGACAGTAGCGTGTGACATGTGGCCAGGCCTGGGCCGGGAACGAAACTAGCAAGACACCTTGAGTTTGCTGACAAGAGCACACTTCACCCTTATTCCTTATTTTTTGTCTGGAATCCTGGTCCTGTTGCTTCACATTTACGCTTAACTGACGGGAGCAGATCCTGTCCGAGGCAGGACACCATGGAAACGTGAGCCATTGTCTGCTCTACTTGGTGCTGGCCGTGGATTGTAGGGCCCGGCAGCACATGTGGCTGTGGACATAGAGGCTTAAAATCTAGTAGGCACCTTTATGTGGAGTTTCTGAGACCAAAGGCAAGAAAAACCGGAAGACAAGACCCACAGGAGTTGAGGAAAGTGAGCTTCATCCAGAGCCGAGGTGGGCCCTCTCGTTAGGGGTGAGAGGTGTCGTCTTGTGTCTGTGAAGGGGAAGGACGCACCTGCCCCTGGAGGAAGGCGCTGTGGGCGTCTGAGGCGTGTCCCCCTGTGGGTGCAAGTGAGACCCGCCTCAAGTGGGGACCTTGGCGCTGATTCAGGAGGGGATCAAAAAAACGTGGCCAAAAGCCCAAACTAAAAACTGCGAGGAACACCACCACTTTATTTCCTTCACTCCCCCAGGTGTTCGTCCACATCAAGCCCCATACGTCTTGTATCAGCACTGGGCTTTCAGCAATGTCCTTTGGTTTCAAGCGGGGTGGCTGTGTAATGGATCGTCCAGACTGGGACTCTTGAAAGGGAGGACTTTTAGGACCAGGATGTGGGGCTGCCCTGTTTGTGTTACCTGTTGGTGTGGGCACCAAACCCGGGCCCCAAGGGGTGGCTGCGGAGACCTGACCTGTGTTCTACCTGCTTCGCTGGGGAATCTGGGTTGGCGCAAGTGGCAAGGAGCCCGTTATCCTACAGTGTGTGTGAGTGCACAGCCCGTGCAGTCGTTTCAACAAGGACGTGAGTTTATTGGCCGGTAAATGTGGTTGTGGACTTCTGGGGAGAGTGATTTTGGCAACAGGTGTCGCACTTCTGTGGCTACCTGGAAGTTTCCTCTGGCGATGTCCTCTTCCTGTTAATTAGGCTCCTGCATTGCATCCCTGCTCTGTGTCTTTGGGAATCCCATGTGCTAATGATTAGGAAGCTTAGCGTGGATAATTTTTCACGTGCTTGAAATTATCCAAGCACTTTACAGGCACTGAGCAAATTTCAGAAAAGCACGAGTAACCCGCCGTGTAAGTTTCCTCACGTTTCTGGTAAATGCAACAGGTGCTCTTTGGGCACACACGAGCTCACCTGCTGACCCCAGAGGGCACAGTGTCCTTCCCAGGTCTTTCAGGGTGAGGTGTGAGTGCAGGTTTCTCACCCCGGGGAGGGTGGCAAGAGCTGGGCATGGAGTGGTGACCTGTTTGCCCCCCGCCCCACGGCCCTGGGCTCAGGAGCTCCAGTCACTCCGTTTCTCTGCCTCCGGCTTTCACAGCTAGAGTGTGGAGCACAACACGCTGTCACAGGAGAAAAGGACTCTTGCAAGGTTGCTCTGGGAGTAATTAAAACGTGCCAACACTTCGTACCACAGGGGCCGGCCCTGACGCGCACGCCTGTCCTTCCTGACGCTCCCGCGGGGAGCGTTCTGCATGCGCGCCCACCAGGTACACGCGAGGGAGAAGCAGGTGAGCTGCCCTGCCCCACAGGAGGACTGGCACCTGTCGGGACCTGAGGCTCTGGGCCAGTAGGAAAAGCCAGCCAGGGGAGCAGCAGCACTCCCCCCTGCTGAGCTGCCTGGGCCTTAATCAGTGGGGAAACCAGTGCACAGCTTCTAGAGTCTCTAAGACCCAGGATGTTGTGGTCTCGGTGGAATCCACAGGGAACTCCCTGAGCGTGCAGGGAAAGGATGGGCCGTGTGGTGTCACAGCTGTGGTGTCAGCGGCCGGATGCGTCACGGGACACGCGCCCCTCGTCGCGGAACCACTACTGCTTTCAAAACAGGGCGGTGACTCGCATTTCTCTGAGCTCCTCTGGGTCAGCGTGTGCGTGTGTGTAACCTGCACATTTAGGCCCCACTGTGTGTTGCGGCGTTACCGGAATGCACGCAAGTCTGTCATCTTTACAGACAGTCGCAAACAGAATCTAGGACCCGTGTCCTGGCCCGGAGGACTCTGAGCTGCAAGGAGCAGTCTTTATTTAGTTCACCTCAGGTCCGCAGCAAACGGTAGTAAAAAAGAACGGGAAGGTGACATACCAAAAGCTCTCCTTTCCTCCAGAACGCAGCATTCTCCGCAGTGTATTTTACAGACCCTCGCTCGCCTAGGTCCCCACTCCCCGAAAAAGACCCCCCCCAAAACTAAGCCAAAAGGAGAGGAAATGGGGAGTGGATGTAGAACAGAAAAAATAAAACTGGATTTAGCTGGAACATGCTCTAATCTTGAGTTTATTTCTGGTTAAAAATATAGCAATCCAGTGCAGTGTAGTAAAGAAATCTGCTTGAAAGGCAGCAGAGAAACAGCTCAACATAAGCAAAGCGAGGCAGAGTCCACAGCCGGGCTGTGCCCAGCACGGTGGGGGGCTCACGGTCAGGACCGCCCCAGGCGCGAACGCGGAGGCCTGCGTATGGACGTGGCCGTGCCCCACAGACACGTCCATACGCACGGGCCAGGGGTGGCTCCAGCGCCCAAACATTCTGGGACCTTGTTCTTTCATTTGGATGATGGAGTGACTCTGGTAGAGAAGGCAGATCTGACTGAAACCAGGTACGTGGTGTATGGGGTGGGGGAGGGACAGGCTAGGATTGCTCAGGGACGTTCAAGCCACTGGATTCCACCCACATTCCTGTCCTGGGACCACACCAGCTCCGCACCATGACCTAGGCTTCTGGAAGGAGTGTGCGTATCTGGGGGCCAACAAAGATGGAAAACCCGTGTGCTTAGTGACTGCGAGAGAAGATGATGTTGCTGAGGGCCATGTCAGTCACTGCCATGACGTCTGATGGGGGCAGGCAAGCCTGGGTACACCTCCTGCGTGCCAAGTGTAGAAATGCCACACTCGGCGCCAGCTGTGATGGCTAAGTGAACCCACAGCGCTGCCTGCCCTGTCCCAGCCGCAGCCCTGCTTCCCGGGGGTCGGGGGGGGGGGCAGATGGGAAGGGGGAACATAAGGACTTTGCTTTCAGACTCTGTGGGGAGGGAGCCTCGCCGTGAAGGCCAAAGGGAGCAGAGGGCAGGGTGTGGCATTTTGGGGGGAAGAAAAGAAGAGGCGGCAGGTCCCTGCTTTCTCAAGTACACGGCACAGATTGAACACAGAGGCCCAGGCTGCTGCCGGGCAGGACGGCACGCCCTCTCCCCCCTGCCGCTAGCCGGTACGCGTCACCCGCTCGCTCTTCCAGGACCCGGACGAAAAGCAGAGGTAGCAGGCTTCCCACACTCAGCCTCACAGCGGCTGCTTCCCCACCTGCCAGGGCTGGTGGGACCGGCTCAGCCGCACACGCAGGGGTCTTCCTCCGGCTGCCTCCTTTTCCAGTCCCAGGCGGGGTGTGATGGCGGCGAGGACCGTGGCCATTTGTTTTTGGCCATTGATTTGCTGGGATCCCTTTCCTTTCCACATCAAGCTGGAGGGTCGGCGTGCTGGCCTCCTTCTGCCATGCCACACAGCATCGTGTTATACAAGCAAAGAATTTTGGCTAAAATCCAAAAAACATTACCCAGAAAAAAAGGCAAACTGTGAGTAATACCCAATCATGTTCTGTGAAAAGACTCAGAAGTGGTCGTTGGGCCGTCCCGAGTTACGATCCGTCCCTTTTGTACACCAGCCGTTGTTTTTGCTAACGCGACATCCCGTCAGATGAAAAAGTTAATAAACAAAATGGCGACTCCGATGTTGAGCAAGATCACCATGGCCACCAGGATGGGAGCCGAGCCCTGCAGCGGGAGGAGGACGAGAGAGGTGAGCCCATGTCTGGCCTGCCCCACCCCCCAACCAGGAGCTCCGAGACGGCAGCCAGGGTGGTGGCCCAAGTCCAGGAGAGGGGCCCCTTGCTTCTTGGGCTGCAGTGACTGGTCCTGGAGTTCCCTCCAGCTCTGGGTCACCTTAAGTAAACGTCCTCAGCAGCTGGGACAAAATACTGTCCCTGGGATTCCCAGTATGGCCTACCCAGAACGGCCCCAGCCTTCAGCCTGAGCCCCCGCAATCCGCTGATGTCCCAGCCGTCAAACAGGCTTCTCAGCAAACCCCCTCCTTCCCTTCAGCTGCGCAGGCTCTGGGCCTCGTGCTGTCCCCGTGCAGCCTCGGGCTGCCTGCAGGCCTTTCCTGCCCCCGAAGTGCCTGGGCCCAGACTCCCCTCCCTGGGCTGACTGTCCTTGGAGCGTCCGTGCTGAGGGGTGCAGAGGCCCCCGTGCTGCACAAGGGGCACCAGCGGAGTAAACATGTGCCCGCTGGAGGCAGGGAGCTTCTCCCAGCACCAACATAGCGCAGGCGGCCACAGAGAGAACCTCTTCCCATGTCTGCCACCCATGTCCACTGTCCTGCTTCGTAGCATGACCGCGTGTGCACCGTGTAGGCACGTGGGTACACACGCCGCAGAGGCGTGCTCGTTCCCGGCTGCCGCCCCAGCGACCAGGCCTGTGAGCACAAGCTGCTCTTCCCCAGCGGCCGCTCCTAGGGCTGTGCTCCGGTGGGATCGGGGCACGGGGAGGCAGGAGCACTAAGGAACCAGCCCACCCACAAGATGTTCCCAGTGCTTTCAAGGGAGGCACCTGCCCCCAAGCAGCAGCTCCTCCCAGGGACAAGCATGGACACTGACCCTGCCTGGCCGCACTGTGGGTCCCAGAGGTGTCCAAGACTCGGTATGCCCTGTGGGGCAGGTATGTGGCACTCCAGCAGCGGGCCAGGCCCTCACGGGCTGCTGCCGTCACTGCAGCGTGGAGCGCACGGGAACATTAGCCTCTGGGTGGGGCTGAGAAGCTGTCTGGCCCGGGGCGCAGGACATGGCTGCCCCTCCAGGTGAAGGGTCCCAGAAGGTCCCTCCTGTGAGAACCCACCCGGCCCCACACAGTCCAGCCCCAGGGCCTCTATTCTATCCTCCAAGCTGCCTGCCAGGGGAGGTGAGCTTACACGAGGACTTGTGAGTGAGCCCCAGTGTCCCCCACTGGCCGTGGTGACCGGGATCGCAGCCACGCCCCACGTGTCAGGTGAGCCAGGAAGGCTGTGTCCTCAGGCTACGTGCAAAGAACTGCAGCTCTGGTAGGGAGGGAAGCCTTGGCCTGGACGGCCTTCACAAAGTTTTATCCTCTGTCCACCTTGCCCATGAGAGTGGGCATCGTGGGAGGACCCAGTGCCTGGCCCCCAAGTTAAAAGGTATGGCCTGGACAAAACAGTCCTGAGCTGGTCCCCAGCCTGATGCCCCAGTGGCTCTGGCTGGCCCTCCGTGCTCTCCTCCAGGACCCAGGACTGCCCTTGGACCTGGTGATAGCGAGGCTTCCTTACCAGAGCAGGGGTGGACCCTCCTGGGGCCGGGGGTGTGTGTGCGGGGAATGGAATCCCGCTACAGCCCCGTTTCTTTTGGGAGCTTCGAGACCACCCAAGTGCATTTGCTGCTAGGATCAAGCCTGGGAGTAACCCTCCCTTGGCCCTAAAGGAAGGTGGGACCCCATCACCCACAGAGGCTTCCAGTGGGAGGGACCCTTTTCTGGGGAAGGAACCGCCACCCCCCCGCTCCCCCAAGCCCCCCTTCAGCTGGAGGCAGCAGGGCGCTGCCTGCCGCCAGTGGCCAGTGAGGACTCACCGTGCTGGACTTGAGCTCGTCCCCGTTCTCCTCGTCCGACTCCAGCGCCACGGGGGAGGACTTCTGGGGCGGGGAGAAGGCCAAGTCCCAGCGCAGCAGCCGGGGCTCAGCCCGGTCCCCCAGCCGCAGGCTCTCCAGCCTCTGCACCGCGGGCTCCGCACCGGGGGCCGGCCTGGTGCTGTCCTTGTTCTGGGACTTGGACCGCAGTCTCTGGGCCCCAAAGCCCCGGTCGTCGGCGCGGGGATCGTCGCCCAGGCCGCGGCAGGCCCCCCCCTTGCTGTGGCGTCTCTTCTGGGGCTGGGCCTCCTGCACGTACGAGTCCATCCTCCGCAGGGGCTTCATCTCTAGCTCGTAATTGCTCAGCTTCTCCTCCTCCAGCTCCAGCAGCTGTGCAGCCCCGCAGCCAGGATTGCCGGCCCGGTGGTGGGAAGTCCACGAGAACGTGGGGGGCGACTCCGTCCGCCGCTCCCGCGACTTGGGGTTGCCTGGCTGCTTGTGGCCCGGGCCCCGGCAGCGGAAGTCGTCCGTGGGCTGACTGCTCCGGAGGGTGCTGCCGCGGATGCCCCTGGAGCCGCCGGCCTTCTCCTCGCCCCAGCTGTTGCGGGCATAGTCCCCTCCCCGGCCCTCCAGGAGCATCTGGATGTCCCCGCCTCGCTCCTCGTCCACCGAGACCTGCCGGGAGAAGTGGGCAACCTTGTTCCGTGAGGCAGGGGCCGGGGGTGGGGTGGCCGTGGGGCTGGCAGGGAAGCTCTGCAGGGGGCTGTCGTCGGGGGTCAGGTCCGAGGGGGTGGTGCCTTTGCGGTACAGCTCGGGGCTCTCCTGCTGCAGGGGCGTCCCCGTGGAGGCCACCTCGATGTCACTGCTGGAAATCGGGTGCTTCGGCCGCTGGTACTCGAGCCCTTTATGGAGGGGCAGGAAGCACACAGAGGTTGGGTTACTCAGACCCTGTGTGTCTCTTGAGGCCTGATCTCACCAGAGGACCGCAGGAGACCAGGATGGGGCCTGGGCCGTGGGGGGCAGCGGCCAGAGCTAGGGCACTCGCCGTTCACCAGTGGGGTGTGGGCACAGTGGTTCCCAGAGCCCTTGTGTATCACCCGAAGCCCACCAGCCAACGGGCACTTTGAGGGTGACCAGGTCCCGAGGGGCAACGGTGGACAGAGGCTCTGGTCCGCCCCCCCCCCCGCCCCCAGCCACACAAGAGATCCAGGGCTCAGCATGCAAATGCATAGGCCAGCCTGCCCCATGCTCTCAGGTCCTCTGTCCCCCACCCCAAGTCCCTCCTAAAGTTGGAAAGAAGCCTCTTGTGTTAGGTGGCCTGCTACAGGTCTGAGGACCTCCCTGGGTGCAGTGTGTGAGAACAGGAGTGGTCTCCCCTCTCCACTTCTCTGCTGGAGCCTCTGAGCTGGGGCCGGAAGGGCTGCCGGAGATGTGGCCCCCACGGTCTGGCAGGGGCTGGACCCAGCTCTCTGTTCGTGGAGGAGAAATGTGGCACGTTATTGCCCCTGGGGATTTTGAGAGCAGGGAGCAGCACAAGGCCGAACTTCAGACACCGGCTTAGTCGTCATGGCTACTCCACAGAAGGGTGTCTGAGAGAGGCCCATGGGGTCCTGGGGTAGGGACCTCAGACCTGTGAGTGCTGGGCTGAGTGACCGGTCAGCCCCATCCACTCGCCAAGTCCATACACACCCCATCTGGCGCGTGAGGGCCCGGGGGCTGGGGTGGCAGTGCACCCCTGCAAGCACAGAGGGTCTGAAGCAGCTGCCCTGAGAGCTGGCCCCCTCAATGGGGGTCCCTAGGGTGCCCTACCACAGGAGGCCAGGGATCACACCCCTGCCCTGCCCTGCTTGTGCCTGGGATGACCTCGGGCCAGGGGAGCCCGGACACCACGCCCCATGGGAAGGCCAGGAGGCTGCTGGTCAGCTGCACTGTGGACTCCGTACACAGGAGGGAGGCCCCACGCCCTCCCATTTGGCCCCAGCACCTCGACTGCCGGTGCCGACAGCCGGGAGCCAATGCTCAGCTAAGATTAGTTCCAGAGCACAAGCCATTCGTGGCAGCATCACTGTCCAAACCAGGGTCGATGGGGTAGTGTCACAGCTGGACTCCCAACACCCGTGTCCCCTGTCTTGGGTCCTCCTGCCTCCCGGAAGCAGGCCTGGCCTCTCTGGGCTGCCCGCAAGGCCGGAACCCCTGCCAGGGAGGCCTAGAGCCATGGGCTCCAGGACAGCTTGGGGTGGTCGGGGAAGAACGGCTTCTGCTCCCTCCTGGGTCCTAACCAGGATGGAGGAGGGGGAGGGGGCAGCGGGCAGCTAGTCCGGCCTGAGGGTGGGCTCTCCAGTGTCTGGTCATCGCTAACCCCTGCTCCAGGCTTCCTTCTGCCCTGAGCTGTATCAGGGCTCACGGGCTAGACACAGCTGGACCCTGGTTGCGGTGCAGTGGCTTGTAGCTCCTGCCCGTGTGAGAGCTGCGCTGTCCCCCCTGCCGGCCCCCATGCGTCCCAGGCCCCGGTTCACACAGTGTAAACACTGAAGCCCTATTTCCTCAGTGAGCTCGATAGCCCCCGGACTGGACAGAGTGGTTCCAGAAGAAAGCTCTAGAACCACAGAGCGGTAAGGGCGGGGGGTGCGTGGACAGTGCCCTCTGTGGAGAGCAGGAGTGGCGCACAGACAGAGCGCAGGGGCGGGGGGTGGGGAGCTGCTGCAGCCTCGCACCCCGAAGTGCATGTCTGAGGGAGGCGTGTGCCGCGGCCCCGCACGCAGACGCCCCTGCTGGGAGGCACACTCACCGTTTTCCCGATGCTGGAAGGAAGGCGAGAACTCTTTGGCAGTGATCCTGGCGATGCGTGCCTCCTCCTGGGCCTTCTGTGCTGCGGTGAGGGCGGCCTCAGCCTTGGCCCGGGAGTGGGAGGTCCTGGCAGGGGGAGGCAGGGAGGGCGGTCAGGCCTCTTGAAGCAAGGTGGAGGGCCAATGGCCTCCAGACCCCGTGCATTCATTCATCCAGCCAACACACCACCCCCCCAAAGAGCCGGCCTGAGTGCTTGCCCGTGCCTCCGGGCCCAGGGCGCACCCCAGCGAGGGCAGGACCTGGCCTAAGACGGATGTCTGCGCCCGCAGGAGGGCTCAGCCCGGTCCAGCAGCAGGTCCTCCTGAAGGAGCCTCCATCCTGCCCAGTGTCGTGTCTGCACGCTAGAGGACAAAACGCGCAGCCAGCGCGTCTCTGAGCCTCCAGACACAAGCAGGAGCCTGGTCCATGCCGGCCTGCCCAGGCAGGCAGTTGGGGTACCCAGCCACACCTGTGGGTGTGGTGAGCAACGGGCTGGCCCGGCTCTGGAGAGGGAGCGGGGCAGGCTTGATGCCCGGACCAGCCAGCTCTCAGAAAGTCCAAGGGTGTAAGGAACAAAACGCACCTTCCCCGGGACCAGGCTTGACTCCAGGCCCAGGGCGGGCAGCGGCTGCCAGGGCTGGACCCTGTGTCGGAGCCAGACCTGCCTCCCAGGCCAGCGCCAGCCCAGCAGCCACCGGGGCAGCCTTCGAATGCCTCTGTCCCACGGCACCTGCGGGGCTCTGGGAAAGGAAGTTGGGGTGCGCAGGGGCTGACCTGCGGCCACCGGACCTTCTTGACCATCCCGTCACTCCCCTGCAGGCGTGTGCAGGGGACCAGCACAGAGCTTGAGAGATTTCTCCAAGTCAGCATGAAACGTGGTCTCCAGATGCTGAGAGAAATCACGTCCGCGTCCCATGGGCTCTGCCCAGGGAGGACGCCCAGCTCCCATCGGCTCCTAACTGGGGGCGACCGCCACATGGAGCACAGGCATGGCCCTGCCCTGTAGGACCTGTGTGGCCTGGGGAGGTGCTTCTCTGGGACTCAGTTTACCCTCTTGGTCCCACGGACTCTGGCAGCACTGCCCTCGTGTGTGGGGCCTAACGTCCCTAAGCTCAGGCCTGACACGGGAGACTCTTCCACACACACATACACACACACACACACACACACACACACACACACACACCCGACAGCCCCGCCCCGAGGACGCCACACCCCAGCGAGGACGCTGCCTTGCACCTGCCAGCAGGACAACCCCGTGTTGTCTCCACGCGGAAGCCCACACGAGACCCACCTCCTCTGCGTGACGGGGTGCCCGAGGCAGGATGAGCCCAGGTGTCCGTGCACCTCCCCAGCCCAGTGTCCTGGCTCCAGGGCACTGCATCCCAACCCTGGAGACACCAATAAGCTATGGCTTGTCCCTGAGAGGGGCAGCCTGTCACCAAGGACAGATCACTTGATAAATGGTCATTGCTTCCTGAGGACTCCTCCCCGCGTGGGGGGCGGGGTGCTGCTGGAGCCCTGGAGGAGCCACTTCCGCCCCATCCTGCCCAGCCTCCGGGCTGCAGCCCAGCCCCTGACGCTCTGGTCTGCACCGTGTCCTGCCCTGGCCTCACCACAGCCTTCACCAGACCGTGGTGCCCTGCAGCTAAGACACGCGGCCTGAACACAGTGGACAGACGAGGCCCAGCTGGACGGCCTGGCCCTGGGGAGGGGTGCTCTTGCCGACGGCGCGTTCTCGACATGCACCCAGACCAGCACAGCAGCTGAGCTTGGCTCTGGGGAAATGATACAGATTTCCCCAGAATGTTCCGTGAGTTGGTTTGGTTTGCCCTAACGACTGTCCTATCAAGCTGTGACTCACGTGCCATACAGTTCACCCATTTAAGGTCTACAATGCAGCGGTTTTTGGGGTCTTCATGGCATGCACTCACACTGCACCGCTTTAAGAATGCCTTCGGCACCCCAAGACCCCACGCCCTTTATCCCCTGTGACCCCCTTGCCCAGCCCCTCCCCACAGCCCTCTCTGTCAGGGGGTCTGCTCTGACTCTCCTGCCCAGCTGGTTCTCTTGTGACTCACGTTTTTAACTGCAGCTCACCTAACGAATTAAAAGGGTACCGTTGGGGCACCAAGCACGTTCACCGGACTGTGCAGGAAGTATTTCTGTCTGGTTCCAGGATGTTTCCATCCCCCAGAAGGAAGCCCATCCCCATGAGCAGTCCCTCCCCACTCCCATCTTGCCCCAGCTTGGGGGCTTCTCCGTGACCATTTGGCGTTGACAAAGCACCCACCATGGTCACGGGGCCCGACTGCACATGGCTGCCGCGTGCGACACTGGTGCCCCCCATCCGGGAATCTGAGCCGGTGATGCGTGTGTCTGCCGGGGATCAGAGCAGGCAATGACCACCCTAGCCTCTTGGACACCTCCGTGTACCGCGTCTGGGAAGGGCCTGTTCCAGGCGCACAGTGCGCTCCCGTCCATGCTGCTGCGGGCTGCAGACCCAGCCATGGAGGTCAGGTGAGGGAACACGGGGGCTCCCAAGCCCGGTGGGAGGCACCGCGAGGTCGAGAAATGCCCGCGGACAGACGCCCAGGCCTCTTGGTGTGAGCAGTCCCACGGGCCATCACAGCACTCACTGGGCCCGCACCCCAGTGCCTTCCAGTAAAAGGCTGCTCTGTGAGCTTGTTCAAGAGCAGACCAGACGGAGAGCAGCGGAGCTGAGCGGGGGCGCACACGCTGTGCCGGAGGCCTTGAGCTCCCTGGAGGCCAGGCCCAGCAGGGGAACGTCATGAGTGCCATTCAGGGGCACACGTCTGACACAAACCTGGGGCTCAGGAGAGGGACGGCCAGGCTCTGGACCTGGAAGAACCTGGTCAGCCTCACAGGGGCCTCAGGCTTCCCGGGAAGACCCTCGATGCTGTCTGCTGGGGTCACGCAAAGGGAGTTCAGGGGAAACGACCCAAAGACCAGCATCGAGGGTCTGGGACAGGGCCCGGGGCTCTTACGCTGTGGTTCTTCCTCCAAGTTGAACGTGGATGGCGTAGGGCAGGCAACACCCCTACCCAGACCCCCCTCCCGAGATCATGGGGATGTCCTCGGCTGCCTGGTCACGACAGGTCTCCCCGTTCCCAGCAGCATTGCCAACCAGGTGAATGTGGGTGGACATGGAGCCCAAACAGCTCTGGACCAAGAGACGGGACAGGTCACCCCCCAAGACGGGTGGCAGAGCATGGCCACTGGAGGAAATGCCGCGGGGTAATGGGCAGCTACAGACGGCCGGTGAGGAGTGCTTAGAGCTTTCGGAGCCACAGCCAAGCGCGCACCCGCTGTTGGACGAGGCTGCTCCTGGGTCGGAGGTGCAGAAGAGCAGTGAGACATTGTGTTGGTGAAAGCAAGCAGCGACCTTGAGGGCTCCTCATTCAGAGGGGCAACGTGCCTGCGCGTGTGTCATACGAGCGCCCGCCTCGCAGGACTGCGCTTCGGTCCCCCAAGTGTCGGGCTAGCAGGGCATGGTGTGGAAGCATCTGCACATGTGCCCCAGCGGCATGCGTGTCAGCATGTGGAGCCACCCCTTCAGGTCCTCCGTCCCCACTGGACATGTGGCTTGGCCACGGCAGCCTCTCCCATGGAGGAACTCCTCTAACAGCCTCCCTTCTGTTTCTGTCCCAAACCCTGTAAACAAAGTGACCAGGCTCTCCACCCCCACCTTCTCCAGCGACACAGGGCTGCTGCCAGGGAGGGTCCGTGGGACCGCACATCTTCGGGCAGCGGCTGCACGGCGCTGGTGTGGCCTGGGCCCCGACGGACGGCGAGAGCCTGGTCACTACCTTCACGCTGTCCTGTGGGCTCCCGGCCTCGAGCCTAGAGGCTCCGCTGCTGTCTTGCAGCCTGCACGGTGGGCTGTGGCCCCACCGTCCCACAGGGGACCCTCCCGCGGGGGGCACGCTCCCGGAGAGCAGGGTGTGCGCACCCCGGGAGGGGCCGCTGTTTGCTTTCCACATCTTCACTTAGTAAAAATACCACAAACGTTAATTCACCAACATCGTCCGTGTATTTACATACATACGTTCACACATAGAGAATACGCTATGCCAGCCTTAAAATAAAACTGAATCAAGAAGAGTGCGTTTAATAGAGAAAACCTCCCGGCGCGTCACCAGGGCTGACGCTGAATGAGACTCGGGGCTGGGCCGGCATCGAGCTCTCCGGGTGAGCAGTGGGGCGCCTGAGCCCCCCGCCCCCCACAACCAGCGCGGGGACCCAGAGGGCCGGCGGGGAGGAAGCGGCGCCCTCGCCCCCTGCTGCGCCGGGCTCCCTCCCCCACGGAGACCGCGCAGGACGCGGACGCACCACCTCGGGCAGCAGAGGCCCGTGACAGGATGGAGGGTGACAGGCCCATGTCCGCCCCCCACCCAGTTCCACCCTTGGCACCTGAACTGGACCGGTCGCCCCCGTCCTTCTGGAACCCGGGGCTGTGACCACCTTGGGAAATAGGGTCTGTGCGAGGTGTGGCACGACTGGAAATGCTGGCTGCCCCAGAAATCTGCATTCCCGGTGCTCCCAGGTGATGCTACCAGTGGTCCTGGGACCTCGCTCTGAGACCCACTGTACCAAACGCCAGAGACCTGAGACTCTCTGCCCCTGTCCTCGGCCCTCTCCTCCCCCGCCCTCCCGGGCCTGCAGCTGTTCTGCATGCAACCCTTCGTCCTGGACAGGCCCCACCTTCCGTCCACTCTGCACCTGATGCAGGCCCCACAGCCAGCCAGCAGCCCACTCCCACACCCTGGATTGAGGGCATCCCGCCAGCACCAGCCCCGACCCAGACAAATGGGGGCATGTGACCCGGGATGGGCTCCCCAGCTCTCGGGTCTCCAGCTTGGCCAGACCCTCCCCACCCAATTCAGAATGTGGTTGTCTTCACAGTCCAGTGTTCCTTGTTACTCCTTGAGGGCCAGGCCCCCTGTAGGATGTCACCACAGAGCACCCCGCTGTCACCAGTGCTGGTAACTGAGGGGCTCAAGTGGGCCTCCGGGGCGGGGGGGGCAACAGGTGCCTGGGGGAGGTTTGTGCTGGGTGCACAGAGCTGGGCCAAGGGGGCTCGTGCCGGAGGGACTCCCCTCTCACCAGCCCTTGACCCGTTCCCTCCTGGCAGACGCCCTGGTCAGGGGTCTTACACGTTGCAACAGGACACCTGCCTCGTGGTCCAGAGGGCTCATTTTCACCGCCCACTCCTTCCCCCACCACACACCACGCAGTTCACCCTTTTACAACTTGGGGCCTTTCAGCACATTCACAGAGCTGCGCGGCCATCACCTCGAATTCTCAAACGTCTCCGTCTCCTCCCAAAGTCCCCCGTCCCCATCAGCAGTCACCCCCACCCGCCAGTCCCTCCCAGGCCCCCTGCAGCGGCCCTCCGCCTTCCGACTTCTGACTCTGGCTCCTGCTCATGAGCGGGGTCCTGCGACACGCAACCCCAGCACCCGCGTCAAGTCTCGCCACACTGGGCCTCGTGCTCATGCTTTCTGGGCCAAACCTGCTCCCCAACCTGACATGGGTTTCGGGGTCTGCTGCCTGGGCAGGGTAGCCCCTGGTGCATGAGACACCTTCACCCTAACCAGGTTTGTGGGGCCATGTCCATCGTGCAGCCCGGCGGCACCAGACCCATCTGTCCCCTACCCCCCATGTGGGGCCCAGGGAAGGACAGGCACGTGTGGGGCAGAACCTGGAAGAGAGGCTGACACCTCAAAGCCAGAGTTCAGGGATAAGCAAACGCGGTATGATTAGCTCACGTTAATGCAAAATCCTTCCTCCCCAGCCAGCGTGCTGGCTCCGTGAACCGTTTCTACAAACCCACGGAAGACCAGCGGGACCCCATAACCACTCAACTAATGGACGTGCTCGAGGCCGTTCCGTGAGTGAGAGCTGCGCTCGCTCTATAAAAACTCTGTTCCCGCACCTTCCCCCAGCATTCCCGTCCAAGCCAGGGTGGCACTTGGGGTCCCCCGTGTGTGCCGGCCGCCCCATCACCACCCCGGCTCTGGGCTTGTGGCCGCCGGTGCACTCAGGCCCCATGCGCTGCTGCCTGGCCCCCAACCCCAGCCCCTGGCCCCCCGCCATCAGTGTGGCCCTGTGCAGAGAGGAGAGGGCACGCTGGGCCTGGCAGCAGATGCCAGGGCACGGACAATGGGGGTGTCTGCGTTTTTAAGGAGGGGGCCTGACGTTGCGGAACAGGCATGAAGTTCCACGTGCTGTGCAGTCCGTCACTGGCCTGCCAGGTGCCCCTGGTTAGAGGTCTTGCCCCCATCCCACTTGCAGCTGTGTCCCTGGCCTTGGAGGACAGTGACGGCTGTGGGAATAGGCGGGCTGTGGCATGAAGGCTCTCGCCGGCACAGGGAACGAAGGGGCGCGCCCAGTGAGGCACCTGGGGCAGCGGGGTCCGCTCTCAGATCCCGTGTGGCAAAGCGTGCTCTGGCAGCCACCGAGAGGCACGGCGGACTCTCCTGCCCGGTGGAGACATGCAGCTTTTGTCTTTCCCGGGCCTGGGAGGCTCTCAGCCCCACCGAGGGTGTGTGCATAAGCTAGGGGCTGAGCCGTGTCCCCGGGAGACGTGCTGGGCCCTAACCCATCCGGAAGGACGTGATGGAGGGAAGACATGGTCGTCAGGGCACAGACACACGCCCGGAGAGCGGCCTCAGGAGGAGCCGGCCTGCCCACACCGCCTCTCAGACGTCCAGCCCCCAGGACCCGAGGCGAAAGGCTCCATTAAGCTGCCCCCGCCGGCGGTGCTGGGGGACACAGCCTGAGCCGACAGCACGTGCGTGGTTTCATTCCACACACAGCCCCTCACTCGCACCATCTCTTCCTCATCGGCCATCACCAATCCCTGAGTCACCCTCAGGCCTGTGGTTTGAGCCAGTCCCACCAGCCTGGGGGCTCAGGGACGCTGAGACCAAACCGAACTCCGAGAGCCAAGGAAGAGAGTCTTCCTGCCATCCAAGCAAGCCGGGCCCTGACCGCTGTATGCAGGACAGGGCAAGGGCCCAGTCCGGAGCCAGCTGCCCCTGCGGCTGGCCGGGACAGCCCTGCCACCCCACGCTCGGTGTGCACCATCCAGCCCTGGAGGACGCAGCCCGTCCCTCCTGGACCCGACTCCCCACGCCCTGCAGTCCAGCACCCGTCCGTGGACAGGTGTTCCCGTCACAGAGGAAACAAAGGCCCAGAGGAGGCAGAGCCAGCTTCTGACCCCCGATCTGACCACTCCCAGCCTGCTCTGCGCCCACGAGGTGCCGTCCTGCAGCCCGGGCGTGCCCAGGGCCTCCTAAGCAGGACCACCTGCCAGTGCCCCGCCCTCCCTGCCCCTCCAGATCCACGTTGGTAAACGGAGGCTGCGGCTTCTGCAAACCTGTGTGACTTCCTCACCAGGAGTCCGCTGCTCTGATAAACTAAGTTGGGGGGGGAACCCTGGCTGGGCTGGGCTGGGAGGGAGCAGGATCAGGGCTGGTGCAGGGGAGGGGAGGGAAGGGAGAAGCTGGCAGGGACCTGGCACGCGCTTGAGAGTTTTCAGGTGAGAAAGCAGCCACAGTACCACCCGAGAGCTGGTCAGAAACACAGGTTCTCAGGCCCCACCAACCTGCAGAACCACAGAAACCCAGCTCAGAACAGGCCAGGCTGAGCCTCCAGTGTGCCACCCCTCTGACCAGGACTCAGCCTTCATCCTTCAGGGGCGCCAGGCAGGTGGTGCCCTGGGGGGAGACCAGAGACCAGCCCAGAGCACCTTGAAGGAGCAGTTCCGAGCCTGGGCTTGAGGGCCTGGCCCTCTGCCTTCCCGCATACATGGGCCGGTCACCAGGCCCCTGTGGACCCCAGCCTCCCTGCTGGGGAACGGAGACCCCACAGGCCATGCTGCCGGCACCAGCCCAGCACGCAGGAAGCCCGGGAGGAGCCCCAAGCTGGCTTCTCGCCGCCCCGATCCCCAGCCCCATCCATCGTGGTGAAGGGGCCGGTGGCTGTGCCAGCCCTGGTCCCTCCTCCAGGCCCCGAGCTGAGGGAGCAGGCCCCTGGCAGGCCCGCGGAACTCTAGGGACAGAGCGGACCCTACTACCAGAGGTCAGGCTCACCCAAGGGGCGGGCCGAGAGGGGATGTCAGAAAGACCTGCCCTGGTCAGAGCAGACAGGGAGGCCCTGGAGATCCTGGGGTGGAGTCTGGGGGGTCCATCCTCCCATTTGCAACTGGAATGTCCCTTCTCGACAGAACCCCGAGGCTGCTTTATTTCAGGAAGCACGTGGGCAACCGTGCTGAGGGCAGCCCTCAGGCCCCAGGCTGCTCCCCCTCCAGTGCCGACGGCACCAAGCAATCTCCGTGCTCCCTCTGGGGGCCTCTGGCCACAGCCCGCGAGCCTTGTGTGTGTGTTCAGCGGCCCCGGCAGCCGTCAGTCAGCAGACAAGCTCAGAGCCGTGAGCCGTTGTTGGGGCCGCCGCGCGTGCGCTTGTCAGGAGAAGCACATGGGGAGCCCCGGCCAAGCTCCGCAGACTGCACACGCACCCTTCTGGAGGGACCGCTCGCCCCACCTGTGTGCCTCCCCCCAGCAAGGGACAGGCCAGCTGGAGGACGAGCTGCCTGAGGCCCTGGGACCTGCAGCACAACGTCCCCTGGGGGCCCACAGAAATGCAGACACTCAGGCCCACCAGGCCCTGCCAAATCAGGGGCCCCCTGCACCTCGGCCCCGATGAGGCTACCCGGGGGGCATGGGAGGAGCCAGCGGCGGTGGGCCCTGAAGCTTCTGAGGCTGGGGGGCTTCTCAGAGAGAATACAAAATGCCTACGAGGATGTGTGGTCAAGGCCCTGCCAGTCGAGCCTCATCCGTGCCTGGGACCCACCTCTGGGGCAGGGGTGCAGCGCGTGCCTCGGGAGGAATGTGCGGGGGCCCAGGCTGGGCGGAAGGGTGGGGGCGTTCATGCATGTGGGGGCCGTGGCTGTAACCAACACCCAGGATAGAGATAAGCCATCAGGTGAATTCCAGAATCACTCCTTCACCGGGGGGACAGGGACTGCCGTGGGTAGGTCCTGTCCCGCATTTCTCGAGGTCGGCCAGGTGCTCTGTCCAGGCAGGGCTGCCAAACACTGCTGGGGGGACATTCCCACAGGCTTGGGTCTCTTTGGAGAGCTGGGTGTGTGACCCAGGGCCCCCGGCGTGCACCCCATGGGACACGTCACCACTGGTATTCTGTTTGTCCTACAGGCTGTGTCGTCACGCCCTGTGGACAGCCGGCCGTGAAGCCCGGCGGGCAGGCTGGAGGTGTCAGGCGTGTCCGCAGCTCCGGACCTGCCTTTCCCGCCCCCCGCCGGGCCCAAGAACGTCACACTCTAGCGCCAGCGGCTCGGCCAGCGGCTGGTGGTCACGGAGTGCCCCGCGTCCACCCTCAAGGTGCACCCGCGGACATGACGGCGGAACCCCCCGCATCTGCACACAGCGATCCCCCATGTGCTCACGTGGGTGACGGGCGGCGTACCCAGCTCACCGTGACAGGTGGGGATGCCAAGACCAGAGACGGGAAAGGCCTCAGCTTTAAGTCACGAGCGCCACCACGGTGTCAGACCTGTACAGGTGTTGGGGGCACAGGAGAGATAAAGGCCCAGCCCTTGCCCTCGGGAGGCTCACAGGGCCAGACGGGCCTTCACCACAATGCCTCTTGTTCTAGCAGGTGCTGAGCGTGCACGCCCAGGGGCTAGCACCAGCTCAGGGAGGGCTTCCTGGAGGAGGGGGACAGTGAGCTGGGATTTGAAGGACAAGTAGGGGAGTGGTAAAGGTGAGTGGGGGAGACTAGATGAGGCATGTGGAGGTCCTGGGTGGGAAGGGAGGCCATGGAGCCCCCAAGGACTTGAGCAGAGAAAGGGGGTGGGGCAGCCACTGGATCCCAGAGCCCTTGTTCCTCCTGAGACCAGTAAGGGGCCTCTGGAGGGTCATGAGCAGGGTGGGCCCAGGCCCCAGAAGCATGTAGAGAGGGCCCTCAGCGGGTGTGGGAGGACGGGCCGGGGGGCAGAGGGGACGCGGGTGCCCACTAAAGCTACAAACCCAGACGGGCCCACGGGGGGGGGCGCCCTGCCTGTCCCAGCCCCCAGTGGCGGAGGCAACACCACGTGTCTGCCTGAGCCGGTCCATAGGAGCTGGTGGGGGACTGGAGGGGTTTCTAAAAACTCTTCAAGTCAGACAAGAACTCAAACAGAGCCAAACAGTATGAAAGTCCCTTGGTTTCAATGGGGTTTTCTACCGGAGCCAGGAAATGGGGGTGGGGGTGGGGTTTCTAAAGAGCCTGAGTCCCACCTAAGTCTCTGGAGAGCGTGTGTCTTCTGGTCAGAATGACAGAGACATCCACTGGAGTGGTCTGCAAAGCCGGAGAACATTCTAGATCAAACCACAGCAGCTGGCTTCTCCTCCCCTGCCACATCTCTCCCCACCCCCATTTTTTTCCTATTAAAAATCCTCAAAAAAAAAAAAAAAAAAACCACCCAAACTAACGAAGGACACGATGCCCGTGCGCTGGCGGGGTCGAGCAAGCCTGACTCACAAAGGCAGCCAGACACTGGCGGGGGTCACGAAGGTGCCGTCACAGAGGGACAGCCAGCCGCCAGCGCTCTGCACAGCAGCCCAGAAATGGCCTGTGCCTGACGCAGAGACCACACCCAGGGGGCTGGGGGCCGTGCCAGTGTCCTGGGGTGGCAGTAACAACAGACCCGTGTCCTCTCCCAGCTCTGGGACCAGAAGCCAGAAGCGCAGGCCGGGCTTCCCGGAGGGCCTGGCCCCCAGCGCCGGTGTCGCCGCCACCTCCACGCTCCTCGGCTTGCAGACACGCCACCCCGGTCTCTGCTCGGCTTCCTTGTCTTTCCCGCTCCCAGGACACTTGCCATTACATTCAGGGCCCACGTCACCTAGGATGACCTCATCTCCAGATCCTCGGTGACATCGCAGTGACCTCATTCTAAGGAAGAGCACAGTCTGAGGTTCCGCTGGACAGATCCGAGGCCCAGCGTCCCACCTGAGACAGGGCGTGAGGCTCCACCCTTCAGGACCCTCCGTCCCGGGCCAGATTCACCCCAGAAAGTAGTCCTGACCACCGCCTCCACCCCGCAGCTCCCCACTCCCTAGAATCGGGTGCTAGGCCCGGGGCTGCGGGGGAAGGGGGAGGAGTGCGCCGTCCACCTGCTACTTCATCTGGGGCGGGTCAGGCCTCCGTGAGCCTCCGTCTACCCAACTGTAGCAGGATCCCTCCCGCGCGTGAGGCGACACAGCGCGGGCCACACACGGTCTGCTGGTGCCTGGTAGCAGCTCTCCGTGGGTTTTATATTTTAGCAGCTTTACCGAGATTCAGTTCGGACCCTGTAACACCTTCCTGTTCGACGGGGACGAGTCAGTGGTGTTTCGTGTCCTCGGAGCTGTGCAGCGATCACCGTGAGCTAATTCTGTAACATCGCCCTTACGGGAAAGCTGGTGCCCGTCAGCGCGCGCCCGCGGCTCCCCCGCCCCCGTGCCTGCACCTGCTCCTCCGCCCTGCGTTTTGGTGGCTGTGTCGAAAGTACTTCTCTCAGGCAGGAGCCGAGGACCCGAGGGCGGGGCCGTGGTCTCCGTGGACAGCCCCCGCCCGCTCTCTGCAGCACCCTGGCCGCCTCCCGCCTGGCACCGTGGAGCCCCTGCTGGAGGTCAAAGGAACTCTTTGCTATAAAAACAGACAGAACTCCAGAAAACCACCCTCTCGGAACAGCACAGAAGACAGAAGAGGCTCCAACACTCGCCCCAGACACAGAAGCAGCACCCGGAGCCCTGCCCGATCACCGCAGACCACCCGCTGCTCCCACCAGGGAGAACAGGTCTGGTGCGCTCATCGACTAACCATGTGCTGGCAGCGGGGACTCAAAGCACGAGGGAGGTCGCGCCCTGAGGAGGGGGCACGTCCGATGGTGGACGGCCGGTGTGCACAGAACCATAGAGCAGTGGGCGTCAGCAGTGGCCTGGGTGGCACACAGGCGTCCCTGAGCTGGAGGCGAGGAGGGGCTGGCCAGGCCACGAGTTCCAGGATGAAAGGACAGCAAGTGCAAAGGCCCGGGGGCAGGGGAGTGAGCCACAACAGCACGTCAGAACCCAGGGAGGTGAGGCAGGGAGGCAGCAGCCTCTGCCTTGTAGGGAGAGAGTGGGTAATGGCAAGAACCCTAAAGACTGCAGGTCTGGAACGGCCCCCTGTCTGGCTATTATGGCTGGATATACACATCTTTAAATTTACAAAAGCAATATGAATCCTTTAAAATTTTCTCTTTCAAGTGCAGAGAATGAATGTAAATCCCCCTCCACCTGTCTGCTCAACTATTCCACGTCCCACAGGCAACTACTCTTAATTCTGGTGGACTCCGGTTCTGCTCATGGTCCACGTACTCAAAGGCGTGCACATCTCATTTCTGAAATCTAAATGGCGCCTTAGTCTATGTATTCTTTCCCGTCGGTTGTTTTGGCCCCTCATACGTCACGGCCGGGTCTGCGTCCAGGCTCACGGAGGTGTTTCTCATCGTCTTCGGCGCGTAATGAGCCGCTCGCCGGGCAGCAGCCCCCGCGCGCAGGCATCGCACACTTCGGACGCAGATGTTCGCACACCGCGCTCAGCTCTGCCTCTCGCCTTTTTGTTGTTGGGTGTTTTTTTAACCTAACGCTCTATCTTGGAGATTGTTCCACAGTAGCAAACACAGAGCTGTCTTGTTCTTTTTAATGGATTTTTTTTTTTTTTCCAGAAATAGACTGAGCCCGGCCTGCTGATGGACGTGGAGACTGTTCTCGGCTTTGCAGTTACAAACCTGGTCCTGGTAGTTCGGGAACTTCACACACACACACCTGACTTCAAGTTGGCCTGTTTCCACACACCTGCTCTAACTTGGTGACGGTCAGTTTTTTAAAAAATCCTTCCCAAGCTGACAGGTAAAACACTGCCTGATTCCACTGTTGTTCTAGTTTGCATTGTGGTTAAGAGCGAGGCTGGGTTTCTCCTTGTTAACGTGCAGTTTACGAGGACAGAGGGAGACCGTTCCCATTTCACAGGGGAGAGCACTGAGGCTCCTGCAGGCAAGTCCCCCTCTCCCCTGGGGGCGTGACGGTGGCAAGTGGCCACCTGCAACGGAAACGCAGCCGGGATGCCTGTGGGGCCCCAGCCTTCCTGTTAGGGGGGTTGGGGGGGGGGGCTTGTCCCAGTTGCCATGGCAACCCGCAGGCGCCTCTCCTCAGGCACCCGCTTCTCTTAAGGAGTTGATTTTCCAACATCATTTGCCCTTCTCCCCACCGCCTCGCCGCCCCTCCCGGCCGCGGTCTATGTTTAGACTGAGCGCCCCCTCTTCTCCTCCCTCACCCCACACCCAAGCCCCCGCACACCAGGAATAGCAGGCGAACCGTCACCCTGCGAGTAGCCTACATACCCATTGAGCAAGTGGAAACGTGGCTAATTCGGGCACTGCACTTCCATCGCAGCCGGGCACACGGGCCACCTCTGTCTGGGACTGTCTGTGCCAGGGTGGGGGGGGCGGGCATCAGTGTGGGGGGGGTAGGGGGGTGGGGGGCCAGGAGATGGGGGCTGGGGGGGCAGGGGGATGGGGACAGGGAGATGGGGGGCAGGGCGATGAAGGGCAGGGGCCTGGGGGGCCGGGCACCGCATATCCTGAACGCACGGAGAGCGAACACACGTGGTGTGTGTCCGTCCTCCTCCCCACACGGAACAAATATCTACCCAAAACCTAGTTGAGAAAGCTCGTGCCCCATCGTCTGAGGTTTGCCTGCCTAATGCCCTGCCCGAAACCTGCTCTTTGAAATAACACTCAGGCACAAGCCACTAGTAAAGGAACCCGTTTGGCCACGATGTCTGCACTGGGCCCAGGACCCCTGGCGTCTGCAGGTCAGAGAGGAAGGGCGTGCTGTCCAGGAACCTCGGCAGGGCAACACCAAGGGGTGGAGGCCCAGCACAGTTCGGTCTGGGGCCACGTCCAGCGTCCAGTGGGGCCAAGTCAGCAGGGTGGTGAAGGGGACCATGCAATGGACGCTACCACCAGGGGGGCCCAGTGCGAGTGACAGATGGGCCCTGCGGTCACTCTCCCCTCCCTGGGGCCTTCTGCCCCTGCCCCAGGGGACGGGCAAGCAGGAAGGCAAATCTCCAGGCCCTGACATACCACTAGCTGATGGGGAACAAGGGGGCCCCTGCCACAGGGCCCACCAAACGTGCTATGACCCCACCTGCTCAGGGTGACCCTGAGTGCTGGACCCTCCAGGACCCCACCGGGGCAGTGGGCAATGGCGGGACGTGGGCTCCCTCACCCCCCCAACCTGATCACCATTGCGGAATGCCGAAGGGGAGGCCAGGGGGCAGGAGAGGTCAGGGGTTGGGGGCCGAGCTCCTGGTCCCATCCGACCACAGTTACACGACACAGCCATGGAGGTTGGGAATTTCAAGATGGGCAGGCTGGGCACTGAACGCCCGGAGCAGGGCCGCTGTGGGTGTAGGGGCTGCAAACGTCCTGGCCTCACACCTATGAAACCCACCCTGATAACTGCCTCGCCACCCTCTGGTGACGTCATGCTGCCTCCGACTCAGGAAGGGCCAGGATTAATTCCCCCCGGCCCCTCGATCTCTGACCAGGCGTTTCCCCTGGCAAGTCCTTCCTGCCCGGGCCCCTCCCTAGGCTGGGGCGGGTCCCCTCCCTCTCCCCACCCTGCTGAGAAGCTCCCAGAGCCACTGCTGCTTTTATCTCTTAGCTTGTATTCCTAGTTGGTGTGCAAGCTCCAGGAGACCGTGATCTTTATCCCAGGCGAGAAGAGCAGGGGCTGGCATGGGGCAGGTGCCAACACGGGCACCTGTCGAATCAATCCATCAATACACTTCTGTGGTTTTCCAGGAGCACCTCCTTTCCCCAGCTCCTCAGGAGCAGGACCGTGACCGTCCAGCAGCAGGCGGAGTCTGCCGCACAGCGGGCACGCGCAATATCCGTGCATGGAAAGGACGGAACAGCACAGGCAAAGGCACGGACAAGGGCTGACGGGCACTCACTGAGGACGCCGTTCGTGCGGGCAGACGCTAGTCTGGGGTCCACCCACATGGGTCCTGGGACCTGGCACAGCACTGTTCACACAGCAGAATCAACACGTTTGTTGACAGAATAAGTAAAGTAAGGCCAGGTCCAAGGGGACCCCTGGCGGCACGGATGCCAGTGGGGGCCATGCTCTGTGCTCCCACCTGCGCCCCCATGGGTCTCCCCCGTGGGCCTGCTTCTCCCAGGGGCGCAGTGATGGGACAAATGGGGGCAAAGGCCACTTACTGGAGGTACCATCTTTCTAGCTGCCCATCCCTCCCCGGGCCTCCGTCCTTGCTGCTGGGCGCCCCGCGGCAGTCACCCACCCGTGTCCGTCCAAAGCCCTCCTCAGCCCCTCATCCATTCTGTAGGAGGGACGCCAGTCCCGGTCAGGCCCCCGGGCTTCTAGCAGCCAGCTGCCCAAGGGGTGGCCCGGCTCGCTGCTGACGCAGCGCCACAGAAAGCCCGCCATCTCCACGGCTCCGTCCAGGAAGGGCAGAGACGCTCTGGAGACAGGCACATGGGCTGGCCCAGCAGCGGCCTTCAGGCAGCCAGGGAGGCGGCTGGGTTCAACGTGCAGCCGGACACATAAAATGGGGGACCCAGGGAGTCCGTGCACACGGCCCCGCAGGAGGGCCAGGCCGCCGCTGCGTTGTGGCTACAGCCAACAGCAGATCCAGCCTGGCCTCCTCTCCCCCCGAACTGCACCCAGACACCAGCCACGTGGCCCCAGCCGCCCCGCTTCCCCGAGCCAGGCCGGAGCTTTCACCCCAGGCTGCAGACCGCCAACACCCTGCTGTCCCACACGGCTCCCGTCTGCGCACCTGATGCTGCGATCACCCCACTGTACAGAAAAGGACCCCGAGGCACCGCATGCTGGACAACCTGCCTGAGGGGACCGGCAAGCGTCTGGCCCAGGGGCCTGCTCTTCCCACCATGATGCAGCGTTCTCCAGGCACAAGCATTAGCCTAAAGGGAGCCAAGCCCCCCTTTCTTGAGCCGCTCTGGGTGCTCAGGCTCACCGGCCCACCCCACGCAGCAGGTGGGCATCTCGGGTCCCAAACCTGCCACCCACCAACACCACGACGGGGTCTCCTGTGGGGGAGGGGAGCCAGGGCCCACCCCCTGCGTGCCCCGCTACTGTGGGGGCTCAGGGCAGACCCTGTACCGCACCCTCCCCCCACCTGGCCTGAGACAGCCGGTGTGCATGGCGCCCCGCTGCTCCCCCGCCCACCCTAGAAGCTGGGGGAGGCTTCCGTGCTGGCGTGCACTTCCCTGAAGGCCGGGCTGTGGGAGGTAACCTCCCAGGACGCGGGGAGGATTAATGACACGTTTGCACAGTGTCTGGAGCCCCCTGGAGACCAGGCCCAGACGCATGCAAGCAGCAAGCTGGATGGCAGAGCTCGGCCCAGTGCAGCGCCCCAGGTGGCGGGAGGGGCGCAGGGGCTCCGAGCCAGGATCGCAGCCTCGGGGCGGAGGAGGGCAGGGAGTGGCTCCCGGAGCCAGGTTCTTTGCTCTGCAGGGACGACAGCCTGACGGGTCGGCCACAAGGACCCCTCAGACACTGACCATTCGGCCAACTGGCCAGGGAGGGAGGGAACAGGGCCCAGTGGGCCGTGAGAATCACCTGGGCCCCAACCAGCCACACTGACTGCCCCAGACACTTGGCGAGGCAGGCGCCGTGCTCCCGCTTTACAGAAGGGAAGCCGTTCGCTGGGAGGCATGTCGGGCGGCCTGTCGGGTTAGGGTACTCCGCGCAGAGGGAACCCTCCCCCTAACTGTCCCACGACTGACCCAAGACGTCTTCTCCTCCATCAGGATTGGCAACTAGGGGCAGAAGGCCCAGCCTCCGAGCCGTGTTCAGGCGGCAAAGGCAGTGCGTCTGGGGTGGGGACACCAGGAGGGCTTCTCAGAGGAAGTGCACCGGAGGAGGCTCAGGAGCCGTGGGAGCAGAGGCGACCAGCGTGCTCGGCTCGTGGGTGGGGTGCAAGAAAGGGAAGCCCCAAAGCAAGAGGGACGCTGGAGGGCGGGCAGGGGTCCGCCGCTCCGGCGGGGGGCAGACATGGCCCGTGGCCTGGAGTGAAGAGTCCACTTCGCCTTGTAAGGGGCTGCGGAAAACAGGGAGCACCCTCTGTACCCGAGACCCCAGAGCCGGCAAAGCCTGAGGCGACCTGCTGTGCCCTCTACAGACAGCGTGGACCCGATCAAGGGGCGCCCTGTGGGTCAGTGTCTAACCTCGTCCCCTGTGGGGCTCCGAGAGGGGCAGTACCTCGCCCAACACCACCAGCCGTCGCCGTGGAGAATGCAGGCCAGGCTCCCCTGTGATCCCGTCCTGTGACCCCAAAACCACAAGAGGGCTCGCACACTCCTGAGTCCAGCCTGGGGGGAGTGTTCTTCTCTCTTTGCTGGGGTTTGGGGGACGGGGGACAGCAGATCGAGGGGAGGCTTTCGGATCACACGTGACCCTCCCCTCTGCCCGTGCTCAGATGCGGACCCGGGGCAGCACGTCACCGCGCTGGATCGAGTGCTGACCCCGTTTGGGAAGAGGGTCTTTGCAGACACGATTACGTTAAGGGTCCTGAGACTGACGACCACCCTGGGTTATAGGGTAGACTCTAAATGCCTTTGTGAGTGTCCTTAGAACAGGGGGACAGAGGGGAAGGACGCACATGGCCACGGAGGCAAGGCGCGGAGGGATGTGGCCACCAGCCACGAATGCCTGGGGAGGAGCTGGGAGAGACAGGAAGGACCCTTCCCTGGCACTGCTGGGGTGAGCGAGGTCCTGTCATACCTTGGTTTGGGACTCTGGGCTCCTGTCGTGCGAAGGCCCAGCCCCCAGTGCTCCGCCGCGAGCCCGCCCCTGAGAGAAGAGAGCAGGTCCCCAGGCAGCTAACCCTTGTGGGGTCATGGCTCAAGGATCCTGGCTTGGTGCCCTGGGTGCCCACCCTGGGTGAGAAGGTTCTAGTGGGGCCTTCTGCAGAGGGCCAAGCAGGCAGGCTTGCTACTTCCCGGGCTGGGGGCCGGGGAGGAGCGGGCTGCTAGCTCAGGGCCTCGGTTTCCCCCTGTATGCAATGGGGACCACGACGCCCATCCCACCAGCGTGATGGGAGTAAGGGCGTGTGGCCAGCCCCGGAGCTTGACAGCTCTGGGGCCCTTCTGTCCTGCTAGCGGCCTCCCCGGGAGCCACTCACTCAGTGACAGCCGTGCATCCGCGAGGCAGCCCGCGGGGTCCAGGCCTCTCCAGCAGCAGAGACCCGGGCACCTCTGAACCACCTGCAGGGGCCAATCTCCACCGCCCCCCCCCCCCACGAGGACGCTGGTTTGGTCTTCCTTGTGCCCTCGGATGGCAGCGGCCAGCCGGAGACCTGGGGGCAGGAGGGGAAGGAGGCCCAGGCCTTCGGCTGCACCCCTGCAGGTCTGTCTCCTCACCTGAGGGGTGGGACGGTGACGGCACAGGTGACTGATGCCTGTGAGCTGCTGGAACAGGGCACGGGCCGGGCATGGCCGAGACAACTGTCAGCGGACCGGCAGGGGCCGCGCAGCCAGGGCGGAAGGTGGGACGCGGCCCCAGGAGCAGGTGCCGTGGGCGACGCGGGTCTATGCGGATCAGTTCGTGCCTGCGGATGCACCTCCGCCAGGACCGCCCTCCTGTCGCTGTCGCCAAGCTGGGCCTTCACCCCTTGAGAAAACCAGCCCTCCAGTCAGCAGAGACTGTTGCTTTGAAGGGACCCCCAGGGAGATGCAGAAGGTTTGGGGGTCTCTCCGCATGCTGCCAGAACCCCATTTTGGGAGCTCTGCTCCCCAGCCACCCGGGGAGGCCAAGCAATGCCAGCAGCTCCATGGGCGCAAGGGGACTGGGCGCCGTGGCCCTCGCCTCGCCTCCGCCTGCCCCACTCCCTGCTGCACCCCCAGGCGCCCTCAGGGCCGGAGAGCAAGCGGGGTGCAGGCCCCCAGGGAGGTAATAGCTTTAAGCTCTAAATTCTTCAGCATTTCCTTAAGTCAAGGGCATTCTCTCCTGGAAACACAGTGCGGTCAGTGCGGCACACGTGTTCCTGAAAATCACCCCGCCGTGTGGGATCCCACAGCATAAACGCACGCTTTGCGGGGAAACTCAAACACTTCATCAGTGACACGTAAAGATGGGAGCCCGGTAAGACAGCCGCTCAGCTTCACGTGCGTTCAGGGGTCAAACGCATCAGCACCGCACTCAACATGGCCCGCGGCTCCCGGGGACGGCAGGGCGGCCACTGCGGGGGCTGGCGGTGCCAGCGGGAGGCTGGTTCTGAAGCTCGGTGTGTGCCCTGTCCCTGCTCAGTTCGGGGGCTGCCTGTCCGCCCCGTGTTTACATGTTTCAACACGTAATTTACGTTACGTTCAAACCGATCCCTAATCTGGAGCAGACGCTGTAGCAGAACTCGCGGTACAAGGACGCCATCGAGAAGCCACCTGCAAACTGTCCCATCACCTGGTCTGCAGCCTGGATCACACCTTACCTCATGGTCCCTGCATTCCCAGCGTGCAGAGGGGCAGCAAGGCTGGTGAGCGCTGCTGGGCTGGGCGGACGGCAGCACCTGACTCCGTGGGGCCCCGACGTTGGTGCAAGGGTCTATATTCATCCCTGCGGGTGACGGCAGAGCTGCTGCGGGTCACGGGGCTGCCGGGAGGGTGGATTTCACGGGACACCAGAGGAGGCTGCTGGGCCCTTGGGTGGCAGGTGATTAGGGACTGAGTAACATTTTTATTTAGGGGCAAATGGGGGAGAACCAGCCAGCCGACCCTGGGGGATAGTGTGCACCTCACCCCAAACCTTCCGCGAGGCCCCTCGGATACATGGCCATGACCCAGGACTGACCGTGGAAGGACCGAGCCTCACGTTCCCCTGGTCTTCTGCTCTGAGCACCTGATAGGACCCTGACCCAAAACAAACACCCCAGACATAAGCCGGGACACCAGTGCCAAGCCCACCAAAACAGCCACAACCCAGGCCCGTTAGCGGACAGTCCCAGGAAATCAGATACGAACCCAGCAAAAACAGGTGACGGGGGGAAAATCCAGCTGTCCCTTCGGTTTCAGGGCTGCCCAGAGTCTGTTGCCAACAGAAACAATGGGCCTGCTGGTTCTCGGGGTCCTCCAAGGTCGGCGGGGCACCTCCCAGGCCAGGCACCGCCCACGCCAGCCTTGCCCACGGCGCACCTCTCACGACAGGGCTGTCCCAGCGCTGCGGTCAGGCAGGCCCGGAGACGCGGGAAAGCTGGGCTGGGGGCGGCGGACTTCCCTGTGCTTGCCATAGGCAGGCGCGGCCCGTAGGCGCGACCCACAGGCCCTCTCAGGGTGGTTTTCAATATGTGAGCTACAGCTCGTGGGGCCACCAAGGAAACCAATTATTTGGAAACGTTATTTACAAATCACATTCGAGAGCCAGGCACACACGGTGCTTCTCGAAGAACACGTGACACGAGCCATGAATGTGGCCTGCGCTGCCCCGTGACCCCGTGGCGCTGGGTCAGTGCTACTCCACGGCCCGGCGCTCCCACCACTGGGGCCAGAATGCCTGGCTGGGAAGACACCAGGTTTCATCGAGGCTGGCGCAAGGGCAGATGTCATCCCTCTCCATCCAAGCTGGTCGCAACCCTGCTCTGACCCCTGGCAGGCTGGGGCACAGTCCCCAGACATCAGCCCTCACCGCAGCTGCCCCCGAGAGCCTGAGCCCCAGGCCAGTCCACACTCAGGGCCGAGGCCTTGCTCCCTCCAACAAGGATCTACTCTCACCCACAGGTTCGGACGGTGGGCCTGGAAAACGCGTGGTCAGCACAGCCACGGCCCCAAGACGTCCACGCCCTACTCCCTGGAACCTGGGACTGTTCCCTTGCACAGCGGAAGGATCCCTGCAGGTGTGATTTAGTTAGGAATCTGGAGGTGGGAGAATTTCCCGGACTACCCAGGCGGACTCCATGCCTCCACAAGGTCCCCGGCGGACGGGAAGGAGGCAGGAGGGTCAGAGTGAGAGGAGGGACAAAGGCAGCAGAGGTCGGAGAGCGAGCCCGGGGACCAAACTGAGCTGCTGACCAGCAGGACCGGGGAGGGGCCATGAGCCATGGGACGTGGCACCTCCAGAACCAGAAAAGGCAGTGAAGGGCTGCTCCCCGGCGCCTCCAGAAGGAACCAGCCCGGCTCACGGCTGATTTAGGCTTCAGACCTCCCGAACCACAAGATAACCACCGTGTTTCCAAGCCGCTGACCTCTCCGTGTGTTGTGGCAGCCATAGGCCACCGTAGGGAGGCCCAGAGCATCCAGAGCTGCAGCCCTGCTGGGGAGGGGCACGAGGACCCCCCCCAACCCCGTTCCCATCTCCTGCTCCGTGCCTGGCACTGTTCTAAGCCGTTGTCCCATTTGACAAGATGGGAAAACTGAGACTCAGGGAAGGGAGGATGGGTTGCACGAGATCCCACAGATGTGTCCCAGGAGGACACAGGATCCCCCAGACACGTCCCTCCAGCTCTATGTGGGCTCGTCATTTAGTGCCCAGGACGCCCTGTGGGGTGGGCGCTGCTGTCCCATCTTACAGACAAGGACAGTGCAGCTCAGGGGGGGAGATGTGAGAGCTGCGTGTCTGGGAAGAGGCGGCTGGTGGGAGGCTGGAGACCCGCCTGGGACGGTGTGGCTTCCCCTCTGACTCTGACGGCGGCAGCGGGGATGCGGGTGTGGACGGGTTCCAGCCTGCCTGCACGGGGCGCCACAGGAAGCAGCTGGGGCCACGATGCCCGGTTCTGCCTGAGCACAAGCTGACGTCACAGACCCTTGGGGGTCCTGGGAACCAGTGGAGAGCAGACCTGATCAGCTGGGCCCCCCGTGGCACAGAGTCCTGGGTCTGAGTCTCGGGCACCCCCAGCTCTGCCTCCACCCCTGGACATCATCCTCGGGCTCACGTACTCTGCCCTCCCCGCAGACGTCCATCTGCCTGGGGGAGCACCACAGCCTGTGCTGGGGGAAGCCCACTGCCCTAAAACAGACTCTGGGGAGCCCCTCTGGGAGGGCTGTCATACTGCCAAGACAGTCACGTCTCCAGGCTCGACCACAGCCTGGGGGCAGGCCTGTCACTAGCTCCTCTCCACGCCGGGAGACCGAGTCTCAGACAGGTGACGGCACCCCGCTCGTTCTCCAACCTCTGCTGCCCCCTGTCCCCACTCTGACCCTCCTGCCTCCCATTGGCAAGGACCTTGTAGAGTAGTGAGTGGACGTCCAGGGCCTGAGCTCCCTCCCACCTGCGAGGCCCAGGAAGCCTGCTCCTCCAAGGCAGAGAGAGGCAGCCTGGGGGGGACAGGTGGGGCCGGCACCTGACTTCTCACCTGGCTCACACCTGTGGTGGGAGGTGGGACGGGATGGGGTAGGGGGACACAGCGCTGCCCTAAGAATGGCCATAGACCAGGAGGGTCTGGAAGGAGTGGTGCCTGGGCCTCAGTTAAGGAAGGCAGGTGGGGGACTCCAGGTGGGGCCCCCAGGCAGAGGGAGTGGCTGCAGGGCGAGTGCCCGGACCGGCAGGAACGCCAGAGCTCGGGGGGTCTTGTTGGTGCAACAGTGAAGTCTGCGCTTCGGGAAAGGACGCTGCCTGTGGAGAAGGCTTCAGAGAAGACAGGACCAGGGTAGGCCGCTGGAGGATGGGCTCCAGCAGGGCCCGGTCAGGGGAGGCACCCGGCGGGGCCTGGGTTTTCGGCCCGCCCCACTGGGTGTGTGGCGGGGCCACTCACGGAGATTTAACACAAGCTGGGCACAGTGCTACCGGCGCACGCCCGTTAGGATGGCCACCATCAGGAAACCAGAACACAGCGAGTGTTGGCGAGAACGCGGAGGAACTGGAGCCCAGTGCCCCGTCGGCAGGAACAAAGAATGCAGCAACCAATGTGGAAAATAGCCCAGCAGTTCCTCAAGGGACAGAGCTGAGAACCACCGTGTGGTCCAGCGGTCCCGCTTCTGGACACGTCCCACGGGCAAGGAGAGCAGGGTCTCGAAGAGGGAGCTGTACACACGTGTCCACGGCAGCACTGTCCACGACAGCCACAGGGTGGAAACAAGCCAAGTGTCCGTCGAGGGATGGTGGGCAAACCACACGTGGCCCGTCCCTGTGGCAGAAGGACCCGTCAACCATAAAAAAGCCAGGAACCCTGACACCTGCTAGAGCCAAAGGGACCCTGAGGACATCATGCTCAGGGTGAGAGGCCCATCACAGCAGGACAGACACTATACAATCCCACAGATGTCCCACGGATGTCCACGGATATCCCATGGATGTCCCACAGGTGTCCACATATGCCACAAAGATGTCCCAGAGATGCCACAAGGATGTCCCACGGATGTCCACGGATATCCCATGGATGTCCCACGGGTGTCCACATATGCCACAAGGATGTCCCACAGATGTCCCACGGATGTGAGGCCTGGTGGCATCCATCCGTGGAGACACAGCTGCTTGGGGGCGGTGGGGCTGGGGAAGGCGGGGGTCAGTTTGGGAAGACTGACTAGTTCTGCAGGTGGTGGCAGGGACAGCCACGTGACCACATGACTATACGAAGCACTGCTGACCTGGTCACTTAAAAATGGTCAGGGTGGTAAAACGCACGTTCTGTGTCCTTCACTATAGCACAAACTTTGGAAAAACCTGCCACAGGCACCAAGGGCCGGAGAGGACAGCTCCACCCATGTCTGCTTCTGGGCAAACCCCCGAGACAGACAAGCGATTACACGCACGCTCCTCTTGGTGGCCCCAGTCTGTCAGGGTCCTTCTGCTGAGTGCAGCCTGGCCTCTGAGTCCTTCCAGACCCAGAGCACTTGGCAGCCACACCAGTTGGTGGACGGTGGATGGTGGCCAGTGCCCACCCAGGAGCCATTCCAGACGCGGGGCGGGTTGGCTCAGGCCTTGGCTGTGGGCGCCATGCATCTTGGCCGTGCCAGTGGTGACTCTGGACTCGGCAACAGGGGCCCTGCTGGCGACTGCTCCCTATCCAGCCACTTCACGTCACCTCCCGCCAGCGCCAGCCTGCCGGGCCACCTGCTGGGGAAGTAACTAAGGGTGTTCAGTTAGAAGGGGAGGAAACCGGGGCTGCAGGGGCAGACGCGATTCTCCAGACCCGCCTGCCGACAGCGGTTGGAGTCCAGGCCCCCAAGCAGGTGGCGTGGGGAAGGACAAGGGTGAGCACCGCTCTCCCATGGTGGGAGCACAGCCCTGTAACCCCCCGCTGGCCCCACACAGGAGGTCGCCTGCAGGCCTCCCTTGCCAGACAGCCCTCGGGCCTGTCAGAACCCACAGGTGGAGACAGACGGAATCCCCGTCCACACGCTCCTGGGCTCTCCCCAGAAGGCAGAGAATGCCGAATTCTCCATCCAGAGGCACTGCACGTAGGTTCGAATCCCAGCCAGGCGCTCAAGGGCTCGGTGACCTCAGGACATCAGTCTCACTGTCCAGCTCTCGCTCACACCGCGTGGTATTTGCTGAGCACATGTCCGGTGCCGGGTTCACGCCAGGCCCCTGCGACACGGCCTCACGCGCAGGCAGCGCCTTGGCACCCAGAAAAGGAGCGACATCGGGCAGGTGGGAGACACAAAGCCGGCCACGTGGCCTTGTGGAGATGGGGGCGGCACAGCTCCCATGTGCTCCGGGAAGGCTAAGCAGGGCGGGGACACTGAGGTTCTCAGGAGTGACCACTCCGTGGCCAGTAGCCGCCTACCCCTCGGTGGGGCACACGGCCACCAGAATGGGAACTACGTGTCCCAGCCTCCCTGCGGCCGAGTGGCCAGGTCACTGAGTTCTGGCCAATGGGGTGTGTGCCCGGTGCCCACCCTCTGGTCGCGGCTCAGAGGAGGGAGCAGCAGGGATGTTACCGCGAGAAATAAGCATCTGTGTTGTTTAGGCCACCGCGGGCTTTCCCACTATGGTTTATGTTCTATCCCCACCAAATTCGCCACATCAGCCCCTCTACGTGCACAGTTCAGGGGCATTGATCACCCCACGCCGCTGGACAGCTAGGGGCCTCTTCACCGCCCCACACAGGAGCCCGTCCCCCTTAACCAGGAGTCCCTGGTCTGCAACACTTGGTCACGGCCGCTGGAGCCGAACAGCACAGCCGGTGAAGGGGGAACATACGTGCCGGGACCGGAAGAGCCTCACAGCAGAGCACACGGCCACCTCCTCAGCTGCGACACAGGCCTAACGGGTCCCACGCGGCCCCCGAGGAGGGACAGAGACCCCGGGGCACCCGGGGACCAGCTGGAGGAGGGACGTTCACGGTCAGCTCACCTTGGCTGGTTCACCTCGAGGGGCACAGCTTGCTGGTGACCCTCAAAACCCGTCGAGGCCCCACCGGGGGCGGTGAACTCGGCACGATTTTGCAGAATCCGCTGGGAGGGTGGGAAGGGGAGCTCGTTGGCCAGTGGAAGCAGGGGAGGGGCACCCGTGATCCCCGAGCGTGCACGTGGTGGCAGGTGCGGCGTGCACACTTCCTGTCCCCCGGACTGCATCTGGAGCCTCCTGGGAGGCAAACCCAGCAGAGTGTGGACCTGGGACGGCCACACAGGTCCCCTCCACGGAGGCGGGATGCCAGCCAGCGGGACACCACGTGGGCCGTGACATATTTTCACTGTCACCCAGGAAGTTATAGAATAGGAAAAACAGGAAAGGAAGATTAAAATGGAAGTGGAGGCTTCCCGTTCCACAGGCAGGGAGACAGAGGCCCAGCAGTGAGGCACCTTGGCCAAGGGGCCCGCACGGGAGCCAGGTCTGGCGGCCTCCGTGTGACCGGACGGTGCCGACCGAGGTCCCGACCCGGCGTGGAGCAACGAGATCTTCAAGGACAAGGCAGAGCAGGGCCGCCACGAGTGCCCAAGCCCTGCTAGCCTCCGGCCCCCCGAAGCTCACGGCTGGCACCAGCCACGACCACGGCGAACAACAGTGACCTGCCAGGCATACCCTTCAAGTGCTCGCAACACAGAGCAGCTCGTCCGCGGGCACGACGTTTTGTAGGCTCAGCGGGAATTTACCCCGCGTCTCTGCCAGGAGGTTGCCAGGTGAGCCGAGCACCTGTGTGGTCACCCTTGGGCTGGGCGGAGCCGCAATCAGAACCCAAGGGAACAGCATCTGCGTGTGGCCGAGACGGGACCCAGAGCCCGTGAGCTGCTGCAGGTCCGCACCAGACTAGAGGCTCCCAGGCTGAAGACCATTACGATCCCGGAGGGCTTCCCGGTGGCAGGGATGTGCCGAGCATCCCATGAACATCTTCCTGTTCCATTCTGCTGCCCTGGGAGTGGTGCCCAAGGTACAGATCAGGAAACTGAGGCTCTGACCCTATGGCCCACAACGCGGACTCCTCAGATAGGTTCAGCTGTATCAGCAAGGTTCCCCTCCTTCCCCTCATCCTTCCTATATCTGCTGCACACAGAAGTCTTGACTTCAGGGAGCTCATGGTCCCAACAAACTAGGAACTCCTGCACCTCAAGACAGACGCCAACACAGAGGAGTCCCAGAAAAGGAGCAGCCGACACTCCTCCTCCGGGTCGGGGATGAGTTCAGAGAGGTGCGTCTGAACTGGGTCTTGAGGGTTGTGTAGGAGCTCACTGGACTGAAGGAAGGGCACTCCAAGCAGAGGGAACGGAATGTGCAAAGGGGAAACCCGCCAGAGGGTGGTGGGGTACCCATGCAGGATGTCGGCCAGGGGGTGGGAGGACCCAAGGCCAGAATTGAGGAGGGCTGTCATTTAGCAGGGAGTCTGGACTGTATCCTGGAGACTCGGAAGCCCTGGAACAGAGACCGGACTCCTCACGGCTGCTGATGTGCGGTCTGTTGTGTGCAGAGACGACCGGAGAGGAGGCACTGAAGACGGGCAGGGGCGAGCTCTCCCAGAGGAGGTCCCTGTCCTCACCTCTCGGCACCAGCACAGACCTTCCACAGAGCTGGGCCAATCCACCCTCGCAGGTCCCAGAGCCCCGAGACAGGCCCCCACTGATGCTTCCATACCTACTGGTCTCCTGGTCATTCTGGATCTCCGTGGGCATCTGGAGGCCAGTCTGGATCGTCTGACAACCCAGTCGGAGTTACAGAAAATGCTCAGTGGGGTTGGACCCTGACTGCCTGATCCCCTCTCCACCCCCCCAAATTCTCTTATTCCCAACGTGCCAGCAGCAGGTGCCCAGCTCCTTCGAGAAGAGAAGGCCCCACAGACCTTGCGTCAAAGCCAGTTCAGAGACTGGCCTCGGCAGTCACGGTCTCCAGCCGATCCCTGGTGTCCAGGAAGAGGACGGAGCACCAACTCCAGGGGGGCTTGCAGGTGGGTGCCTGGCCCTCCCTGAGCTGAGGGCCTCCCAGGCCCCACCTATGCCGTGGGGAGGGCAGAGGGGAGCAGGCACGTGGCCTCCGCAGCAGGGACCCCACTGAGGCCCTGCCCTGCACCACACTCAGAGCCGACAGCACCATCCCGGTCATGGGAAAGGCACGGGCCAAGTTGGGGCGCTTCGGAAACTGACAGGCATTCAGCCACAAAGCCAAAACTCGAGCGTCTGATATCCATCAACACGTCTGCTTTCCTTCGCAAAGACAGGCTCCCACTCCACACAGGTGCTGAATTTTTACTGGAGCCTCCCATCAGAAGCACCTTGGAAGCCGTATGTCTAAGCGGCGTTGTGACATGCAGAAACCTTCATGGCGTCGGAACGGAAGCATGGGGACAGAATCCCAGAAGCGCATAGCGTCCTTGACATGGACACACGTGTCTACGTGCACAGCAAACATGCACCCTGGACAGAAAGTCCCACCCTGCTGGCAGTGACACTCGGAGGTGGTGGGCCTGGAGCCTGGGTTTTAATAACAGGGGAGGAAATCGCTACATCAGAAGAGGCTGAGCAGGAAACAAAGGGGCCCCTGGTCTTACTTTAGAGGCCTGGGCGCGGGGTCCCCCCTGCCAGCACGGCCCCCTCCTCTGCCTGTCTGGGTCACAGCAGCAGACTCTGCTGCCATGTCTGCTGGGACGTGAGCCAGCATGCGGAGGGGCCTCCCCCCTCAGGTGCCCTGGTGGACCAGCCAGCAGCCTCGAGAGTGTCCAATGACCTCCCCGAGGGCTGGGCTGGCGGCACCAGGACGGACTTCAGCCTCAACGATCCATGTATCTGTCAGGCTGGGCCAACCGCGTAACAAACAGGCCCAGTGGACGACAGCTCAGATGGAACAGACGCGGATTTCCCGGTCACACAAAGTCAAAACCGGGTGTTCCTGAAACAACGGACCAGGCCGCGGCCACAGCCGACCGCACCAAGACGGATGTGTCCTTGTGGAAACAAGCACACAGAATCGCAATCTGGTAAAGCCTCCTGGTCTAACTGCCCGTTTCAGGGAACCCACGGGACAGAGCCGCAGGTTAAGGCCACCCTGTGTGCACTCAGCCAATCCCAGACTGCGGAAAATTCTACAGACCAGCTTGGTGGGCTCGACAAACCCACCGCCAGGAGAGGAGGCGGTGGGAGGCAGGGACGGAGGGGGCACCTCCAGCAAGACCCAAGAGACCTAGCAGCCCGTGACAACAGGGGGAGGCTTGGCTGGATTGTTCAGCGGTATCAGGTGTTGGTGCTACTGGCTCAGGTGGGATGATGTGTTTTTTTTGTCTTTAGAGAAGAGATGGCAGGATGCCTGGAATTTGCTCCAAAAGCGACCCCGGGGTACAGGCTGGGTCAGGGGTCAGGCGAACAAGAGGAGTCATAAGCTCCTAAGGGCTCAAGCCAGGGAAGCGGCCCATGGTGTCACCGACACTTCTCTCCACTTCTGTAGGCCTTGGAAATTGTCTCCAATACAAAGTAAAAATAAGACGACACACCCATGTTCGCAGTGGCCACAGGGCGGGAGCAACCTGAGTGTCCACTGATGGGCGAACCGAGGGGGGTCCATGCAGACCACGGGAAGGCCACGGTGACACCTGCCACAGCACGCATGGACCCGGAGGGCACCACATGCAGGGCAGCCAGCCCGTCACGACAGGACAAACACCGCAGGATTCGCTCACACGAGGCCCCCACAGGAGTCAGATCCACAGAGACGGGGAGGAGGTTGCGGGGGCAGTGGGATTGCTATTTCCCTGCGACCACAGCTGCGGTCTGGGAAGACGAGAAAGTTCTGGAGATGGGGGATGGGCGCACAACATTATGAATGTACTTAATGCTACCAAACGTCCACTTAAAAACAGTTCCGATGGTAAAGTTCACGTCACACGTGTTTTACCACGATTAATTTTTTTAAATACATAGGTGTTCCTAGTGGACCACGGCTCCTTTCCAGGTGGGGATGTGGGACCCAAGTGCCCGGGAGCCTCAATGCTGGCTCCCAAGGCTGCCATGCATGTGATGCCGTGGGCCCGGAGGGGACGCCGGCTCCCACTCCACTGGCTTGTGCCCGGCATGCGGGTACCCGGCCGCAGGGACCGCTGCGCGCCTGGGAAGAAGGGGGATGGGCCGGTGGGCTGTGAGCCAGGACTGCGCGGTCACGCTGGACCAAGTACCAGCAGGACAGGGAGGGAAACTGCCTTATTTCAACTTTCCTTGTTGCCCCAGGAAAATTCCTGCTCACGGCGGCTTTCAAAGCCGAGGGAGGACGTGATGAATCTGCCCAAGCCAAGAGGGTCAGGGCCAGGCGGCCGTGGGACCTGGGAGCGGGGCACGAGGGCTGAGAGCACCAGCGGGGGGTAAAGGAGTCACGGTGTGAATGAGCACATGAGCCTCCCTTCTGAGGCTCTGGAGGGATGTGAATCGGGGGCACCATTCACCCCATCGCCAGCCCACGTGACCGTGTCCACACACGCGGCCTCTCACCAGCCGCAAGGAGCCGGCGTTCCCATCGACCGCAGCGGGAGGCCCAGGGGGCAGAGCGGGGACGCTAACATCTGCGCACCACTGGGGGCTCCAGGGGCGAGGCTGAGGTGAGACGGGAGAGGCCTCCCCGACTCGCTTGCACCTGCTGGGTGCTTGGGGGGCAGCCGAGGGCAGGAAGGGATCAGGGTCCCGAGCAGCTGCGCTCTCCTCCCTCGAGGGACCCACGCTGGGGAGGCCCTGAGACAACACCTCTAGCAGATGAGCTCAACAGGGCCTCAGGGCGCGAGGGACCGCGTCTCCCTGGTGACGACTGCAGACTCAGGTCTGTCCCCAGGCTGGCCCACAGCTCCCCGAGGACAGCACCATGGGGTCGAGGGCTCGGAGCCGCGCGGGTTAGCGCTGTGCAGCTTCACGGCTGGCTCCGGAAGGGGTCGCTCCCTCCCTGCCTCCCCAAACCCTGGCCCAGGCGCACCCCCCTCCCCCCCCCCCCCCCCCCCCCCGCCCTGACGACGCTGAGAAGCAGGACTCCAACAGAGAAGCGTAGCTGACGGGGCAGAGAACATAAATGTGAGAAACCCAGACTGCAGACGGTTCCCCGCAGAAGATGTGCCCACGGCCCACACGCCATCGGGCAGACGCCCCCTCATGCCCACGGGCGCCATGAGAAGCAGACCGATGACCAGGGCCGCGAGGACAGGAAGAAAGCAGAGCCCCCCTGCGCTGCCGCTGGGCACGTAACACAGGGCAGCCGCTGCGGCAAACAGCACGGCGGGTCCCCAGAAAGGTAAACTAGGACTGCCGCGCGGCCCAGCGCCTCCGCTCCCGGGTGGACCCCCGAGAGAACGGGAACCATGTCCGCGCAGGATTCTGTACGTGAATGTGCACGGCAGCAGAATTCATCACAAGGGCGCAAACGACCCGGACGCCCGCCCCGGGGGAGTGGGTCCACCAGCGCGGCCCATCGTGCGCGGAGCACTCAGCCACAGAAAGGTCTGGTACCTGCTACGGTGGGGATGAACCTGAGGACGTCATGTGAACATGTCTCAGGAGGAGCCAGCGGGCCGAGGCACGCCCGCGTTCAGCACACGCGCGAGGACATGAGCCTCTATGCGGCGGGCAGGGTTCGCGTGCCGTGTCCCCCAGCAGGCACCGTCCCTCCCCCACTCCACGCCCCATGGTCCTCCACCCCCTGCCTCACGCTGGAGGTGCACACATGACCCAGTCTGGCCACTCAGAGCCTTTCCAGATCATTCCAACATGGCAGCTGGGAGCAATGCTCTCTCCTTCCCTCCACATTGAGAACTGCAAGGATTACATGAGCACAGACCTGCTGGTCTTTCCGACCCCAGGACCCCATGCAGGGAACCTGCTGGAAAAGGAGGTGCACACACAGAGGGCAGCAGAGCCGAGAGGGAGAAAGCTCTGACATATCTGAACCCTGGATCTGGCTGTGCCTGCCGGTGACCCACAGAATGACAGCCAACACAGTCTTTTTTTCTTGAACTGATTTGAGTGGTGACTGTTGCTTACAACTGAGTCCTGGTTAATACGGCCGATTCCCACTTCACGCAGACCTAGTTTTGGAGAAAACCACGAATGGTCTAAACTGCTCTTCGAAACCCCCTGGAGCATGCGTTCAGAAGCTCCGTCACACCAACTACATGGAACCTTACAGAGTGGAGACTCGGCGACGTGCTCCTGCAGCGAGACGGCCCCACTTCCCATCCCGTTCCTTTCACCCCTGCCTGTTTCTCCCTCCGGCCTCCAAGCTGGCGGGGTGGAAGCCATGACTCTCTCGCTCAAGGGGTGGGCCTTCCCTGGGCACCAGCTGGCTGGGGCGGTTCACTGCCTGGCAGAGCCTGTGGGTGGGACCCGGGAGAGGCAGGGGGAGGCCCAGGTCACAGTCTGGGGGTGGCGACGGTGGGCAGGCGGCAGACAAAGCCCGAAGCTCAAGTCGGAGGAGTGGTTTTGAGAGCCGTGGCATCTGTAAGCCGTGGCAGGTTCCGTCAGTGACAACATAACCCCCCTACCATCTCGCCATCGGTGAGGTCCGCCACACCGCGTGCCTTGGGAAGATGGTGCTTCTTGGAAAACTCCAGGAAAGTGGAGGCAGGGCCACGGGACCCCAAGAACTAAAGAAACTTTGTGGGGTGGGGAAGCCTGACCAAGTGAGGGCTGAGCTGCGATGCCAGCTCTCGGGGCACAGGCTGATCCCACAGACAGGAGCTGTGATTTACAAGTGGTGAAGGAGTGGGTGGAACGGTGTTCGTAAGCATGGAACAGCCTAGCTGTGGGGCAGAGTGCTGCAGGTAGAATCAGGATGACCCCCCCGCCCCCGGACTCACAGCCACCCAGAACTTCAGCATGACCTTACCTGGGGTAGGGTCTCCGCAGATCTAACTAAGAGGAGATCAGACTGGGTTAAGGCGGCCCTAAATCCAATCCAATGATGTGTCCTTATAAGGAGGGGGGACACAGACACCAGCACGGGGACAGGGCAAGTGAAGACAGAGGCAGAGACTGGGGGGACGTGGCCACCAGCCAGGAAATCCCTGAGACCCTGGGAGCTGGAGGAGGCAGGAAGGACCCTCTCCTGGACCCTCCCCTGGAGCCTCGGAGGGAGCGCAGCCCCACCTTGTTTTCAGACCTCTGCCCCCAGAGCTGGGAGAGAATAGAGTCCTGTGGTCTCAGCTCCCCCCCCAACCCACCATGGGTGGCACTTTGTCATGACAGCCTCAGGACACTCACATGGGGAAGACCAGGAGTATCCCCCTCCCCCAAAGGACCAGCAGTGTGGCGTGGCTGGGGCACAGCAGAGACGCCCCTTCCTTCCAGAACCACATGCAGGACGCTGTAGCAGTCAGCTGTAACGCCGGGTAACAATCCCCCCAAAGGAGGTGGCTTACAATAATCATTTATTCTTGCTGGGCATCGGGGTCTTCCCAGGGACGGGGCTCCCCAGGTCATGCTGTCACGGTGCTGGCAGGAGCCCAAGAGGGGTGAGCCAGGGGCTGGCCACCACGCCCACCCCGTGCCACTGACCACACAAAGCATGTTGCCGAGCCTCTAACAGGAGGGACCCCAAAGTCACACGGCAAAGGGCAAGGCCAGAGGTGGGGTTGGAGTCAGGAACAAATTGAAGTTGCCACTGGATTCCAGCCTGGACTGAAACAAGCCGCACACTCTCCAGGTCTGACTAACGTGGACGTGGCTGCCCCCTGCACCAAGGGCGTATTTCACTCGGGGGGACATGGAGGCTCAGTGTCCACCAAGGAGTCAAGGGCAGGGGTTGGCTCCGCTCTCTGAACCTGTCTCCCTGCCTGCTCTCATGTCCCAGGGAAGGACAACCCAGTGTCCTCTGTCCTTGTAACCCCACCAGGCACCTGCTGTCTTCAACCCATTTTATAGAGTTGAAGACACAGCCCGGGGAGTTCACGAGCTCACCTGAGGCCAGAGAGCTGCACACAGCAGGACCACCTACCACGTGTCTCCAAGAGGAGGAAACGGGCTCCTGTTGCAGCAGGAGGGCTGGGGGCCCCACTGAGGGGGAATACCCCATAGTCACCAAGTCTGGGGACAGATCCTTGAGACTGATGTGAGGTCCCTCTCTCCAGGGCCCTGTAAGAGGCACCGGCTTCTCTTGAGAGGTGGCGGGCTCAGGGGAGGACGAATGAAAGGGCCCCTGGGCCCACTTTGGGCCCCAGGACCCCCGAGGCAGGGCTCTCCTGGATGTGGCCAGCATGGTGCTGGCTTTCTGTCTCCCACGTCATCCAAGGTGCCTGTCTGAGTGCCAGGTGGGAACACTGCCTGGGGCTGAGTCACCGGCTCCGTGCCTTCTGTCTGACAAGTGGCACAGAGCGGAGCAAAGCAGGCCACCAGCCTAATCACATCCGACAGCCCGCATCCCCTGACCCCGCGTGTGAGGGTGAGGCACACGGGGCACAGCGTGGCGGAGGCGTGGAGGAGCCTCTGGGCTTCTGGGGCAGGACCTAAGGTTTGGAGATGCACACAGCTCGGGAAGCAGCAGCCTCTCGCCCCCAAGCGAGCCCTCGGCCGGCCCCAGCCCCAGCCCCTTCCCAGGATCTAGCACCCCACTCCCCAGCGTCTCCTCCGGTTTTCCTGTCGGGAGGCCAGAGTCGAGCAGATGGCTCTCGCCCACCAGAAGGCCTGTCCTAGCAGGTGGCCGGCCCTCCCCCGGAGGCAGGAAGCTCAGTACCCTGCAGAGAGCCCAGCTCCGCAGGGCCTGGAAGAGCTGGCCGCCTGGCAGGGTGGCAAAGAGACAGGCTTGCCCATTCGAGAGAGGGGACCGGGGGTGACGCACCCCGCCCCTGGCCTGCACAGGGAGTGCACACCGTTCCCAAGGGTCTGTGGCAAATCACCGCACACGGCGGCTTTAGCACGCCGACCGGCTTCTGTCCACAGAGGGCAGAGGCCAGCATCTCAGCGCGGAGTCACAAGGCGGGGGGGGGGGGGGGGGGGGAGTTCCTTCTAGAGGCTGGGGTGGGGGGCTCAGTTTCCTCCTTTCCTCCGGAGGCCACATCCTTGGCTCGTGGCTGCATCACCCGCCTCCTCCTCCACCATCAGTCCTTCTGACTCAGGGGGTGCGGACCTCCCCCAGGACACTTGTGATCACACTGCCCCCCAGCCCTGCAAAGGACTCAAAACCCTTCACCACGGCTGCAAAGTCCCTCCTGCCGTGGAAGGGCACCTACCCACAGGGTCCAGCAATCGGGAGGACGACATCTCTGGGGCATCGCATCATCAGCCTCCGACAGGGACAAATGCCCCACGTCCCGCTGTGGCCCTCCCTCCGCCCCTCGCAGCCACGGTAAATCAGGGCAGCCTTCCCGCCAGGCCACCTGGCAGCATCACCATACTCTAAACGCACACCTCTCTCAGGCAGCAAGGCCCGCTCCAGGAAGGCAGAACTGCGCAAGCCGCCGCGGAGGGTGCAGACAGCCTCTGCGGCCTCGTTCGTCAGACCGGGCGATCGGACGCATCCACAACTCACTCACAGAGTCGGGGTCGGACCAATATGGCGCAGCACGTCCTGGAATATCGTGCAGCCAGCAGAGCGACACGCAGGTCTGGGCATCCTGACATAAGTGAGGAGGAAAGTGGGCCACGGACGGCACGGCCCCATCACTGTAACAGGAAACCGTGAGGGTGTGAGACCCGTGTCTCCAGGAGAAAAGTCTGACAAGACCATATGACTGTCAGGGGCGCCTGGGTGGCTCTGTCCGTTAAATGTCTGACTCTCGATCTCAGCTCAGGTCTTTGATCTTAGGGTCATGAGTTCAAGCCCACGTTGGGCTCTATGCTGGGCGTGGAACCTACTTTAAAAATGCATGTAGCCTCCCCTTGTCCGCGGTTTCCGCTGCCCACAGTCAGCCGAGGGCTGGAAGCAGGTGACCCCCCCTTCTGACTGTGGGCAGCGGTGGCCTCACGCTCTGTCACATGCCCGTGTCATTCTGCGCACTCCGTCTTCTCGCGGAGCATGTGACCACCCCGCACCACGTGGAAGGGGATGAGAGAGACCACGTGACTTCTCACTATATTGTTGATGTTCCATTTCGTTATTAATCTCTTTCTGTATCTCATTCATAAACAAAGTTGCTTCACAGGTCTGATGTCTAGAAAAACAGGGCACGGGGCTCGGTTCTGCCCACGGTTCAGGCAACCACAGGGGGTCTCGGAACAGGTCCCTGAGGATAAGGGTGGGGTCCCTGTAATTCTAAGATGAACCGGTCTTAGTGGGACAGTTATCACACCCCAATCTGTTTTATTGATTTACTATTTTTGCATGGATATACCATTTTAATAAGAAATAAAATTCTTTTAAAAAGCAAGCCCCTCCGCCCCCCCCCCCCCAGTTTCAGATCCTGAAAGGTTTTGTTTCCTTTAAGAAGGAAAGATGCCCCAGGTAATCTCCTGGCAGATGATCTGGCCAGCCCGCCCAGACGCCACACCCACACCCCGCGAACGCCCCTCGAATGGGGCAGATGCCAAGCTCACAGCTGCCCAAAGCCACTGGGCACAGCTGGAAGGAAACTGGCAGGACGCCCCGAGGCTCAGCTGCAGAGACACCAGCTCGGCCTGGGCACACAGCGGGTGCTCGAGACGCGGCTGGCAGGTTGGAAGGCCCTCCCGGAGCAGGCCTCACGGAACCCTCCCATCCTAGCAGCAGCACTGTATTTAGAGAACTTTTCAAGGAAGCCAGCCCGTGCCCCCCATATTCCTGACTGGGGGTCCCAGAATTTGCTCAGGCCTGAAGGGGCAAGAGGAAGAGAGGCTGGCGGCCAGCACCCTGGCGGTGCATCTAGTCCTGACCGGGCCACTGCCCCCTCAGCATCGGGGCCTGTCCTCGGCCACATGGCTCACCTTCCCAGCACGCTGGCAGGGACACTCCCGCCTCAGAAGGGCTGGCCGGCCTGGCAGGTGACCATGAGTGCGCGGTGGTCAGGGAGCCCTGTCTGCCCGAGTGTGGGAAGGGGACGGCCGCCAGCGAGTCAGGAATGATACCTCCCATCTCCTCCCACCTGCAGTCCCACGCAGTCAGCCAAGCATCACAAGACACGGACGTCAGCCGAGGGCCAGCACGCACACCTGTCCGCCCTGTTGGCTGCCATGATGACCCGGCCAGCCTCAGCATACAGGAACAGGTGTCCTCTGTTGCCCAGCCACCGCCACCGCCACGGCAGCTCCGGCCCCCACCAGCACAGACGCAGGGATGCCTGCCCCACCCCGCGGCCTCCCAGCACAGCGCCTCCCCCACCCACACACCCATGCCCATCTGGGGCTGCTCCCATGGGGACAGAGACCCCTTGAACAGCACAGCTGCCCCCACACTGCTTCACTCACCCCAAGCATCACAGCCACTCCCAGGAAACCACTGGCTCCAAGCGCGGGGCTGCGGGTGTAGCGCCAGAGGGAAGCCAGACTGGGGAGTGGGGGGCGGGACAGAGAGCCCTCGTGTCACCATCCTGGCTCACCCGCCCGGCACGTTCCTGGCTTTCCATCCCCTGACCAGCCGCGGCCAAGCTCAGGAGCAAGCCCAGAGGTGCACCTGGCCCCTGCGGGGGTCGCTGGGGTAGGGGGGAGTGTTGGGGGGCGGGTGTGTGTCGCACGCTGTGAGTTCTCATCCTCGTCAGCACGAGCGCCCGCCACACCCAGGCACTGCGTTGAGCAACGCACAGACACCATCTTGTGTAAGCCCCACAACGTGAGATGCTGCTGGGGGACTGACCTCCAGCCCCCGCAGAGTTGGGTGACACGCCCATGGCCCGCACGGCGAGCCCCCGTGGTCAGGACCCAACGCCAACCACGGGATGTCAGGGCCCGGGAGCTGTGACACCAGAGTGACCGTGCGGGAAAATGCGGTTCCTGCTTCTGTGAGCTCGGCCAGGAGGCCCTGCCTGCTGGGCCCAGGAGGGTCCGCTTTGCACCCGCCAGAGTCCGTGGGCACCAAGGAGCAAGAGGATTCCCACAGTCTCCGCGGAAAGGACAAGGTAGCTGGGGTGAGCCTGGCTGACTAGTGCCCTGCCCCCCAACACCATGGCCACCACCACGCCTCCAGGCTCCCAGCCCCCAAGGAAGCTGCCCCTGACGATGAGAGCAGGTGGGGCCGAGGCGATAATTCATTCATCCACTCATTCATTCATTCATTCATTCCAAGCATGGCCATGCACGGATGCTCCATAGCCCCCAGGGGTTCAGCAGTGACAGAAACGCCCCCGGCCAGGAGTCTCTGCTCCACCAGAACAACCGGGAATAATCCCTCGGCCCATCTGAGAACGGTGCACATCCGCTGACAGCTCTCCCGGTAGCGTTCGTGAGGTGCCACAGAGGTGGCAGACGGGGGCCCCCTCACGACCACCACCGCGGTCCCTCGTAACGCTCACAGGCTCTGGACACCCGCCCGCCCTCACCTAGCAGACGCAGCTGGGATCTCACTGACCTCTGTCGGCCACCTTCTCAGCAGCCCCGGGAGATGTGCGGTGGGGAGGGGGATGGACGGGCCCACCCCCAGCTCGGCCTCCTCTAGCACTTGCCTCCTCGGGGAGCCGTGAGAGCTGTGGGACAGAGGGCAGCTACTGGACACTTGAGCGGGACAGCCCCTGGGCCAGGAGGGGACAGGTTCCCATTGTGACTTCCAGCCAGACCCCAGGCTGGTCCTCAGGAAGACCAGCAGCTGTGGTGCAATCACAGCCTGTCCCCCAGGCTCTGTCCCCCAGGCCAGCGTGCCACTAGCAGCGCGGTGATCGACTAGTCATGTCTGCCCCGGGCACCGGCCCGGATGATGGAGAGGCAGCAGGCATGGGAGAGACGCGTCTGCTGTCCTGTTAAGGACGCTTCATGGAAGGACCCGAGTGTCTGACAACGGGAGGCGTCTACACTGAGGTCCATCGGAATACACGCTGCTCAGAGCAGGCTCCTTGAGGGCGCTCGGGGCTGTCCCCCCGTCGGAGACAGGGCAGGTGGCGGCCTTCAGTCACAAAGGGGGAAGGGGAATCTACAGACGGTCACAGGGGAAGGACAGCAGCACCTTCTGCTCTGATCGCAGCCCCCCCCAGACAGACCCAACTGGCACGGCCTCCCCCACGTGTCTCCCAGAGCACCTCCACCCAGCGGGCCTCCCATCACACAGAAGAGCTGGCGGTTCCAGCCTCCCAGGGCTCCTGAGAAATGCAGGATCTCAGGCTGTGCCCAGACCCACCGAACCAGCAGCTCTGTGGGGGGGGGGGGGCGCCTTCTGCGTGCACCCACCTCTGGGGTTGCTGACACCAGATGATGGCCTGGAAAGCCGGAGAGAGCTCAGAGCCCAGGCGGCACCCCACACAAGGAACCCAGCACCTCTGGGGGTCTGGGGGCTGGGCTCCGTGTGCCTTAGAGCCCCAGGGATTCCCGTGCATGGACCGGGGACTGTGAACTGGGCTGCAGACACTCCTCCGACCCCGCCATCCCTTTAGCTATGTGGCCACATACAGGACCCCCTCTCAGAACTCACGCTCTGTGTGCCACCCCCCTACCCATGTGTTCCAGGAAAGCGTGTGTCCCCATCGCCTGGGCAGCTGTCCCCACAGAGCTCTCCCCTGGGGTAGGAGACACCACACCGTCTCTCACGGACTTGGTTCAGTAACCTGAGCCCAGCCGGGACCCAGGGAGTGAGTGGCAGCTCCCCTCTGCTACCACCTGCATAGCCTGGCTGTCTTTTGGCCATGACAGTGATCAGAGTCCACCTGGGGTCAGCCACCTTGCAGCTGCCAAGGCCACTTTCACACTCCACTGGTGTCTGGGGTGGACCCAGCTCTCGTCTGCGGGCTTTGCTGTTGAGGACAGAGGCCCGTGCCCTCTCTTTTCCAAATCTAAGCCCAATGAGAAAATGCAAGAAGTATGGCCCCATCCCACAGCCTGGAAGGGATTTTATCCTCATCCCTATTTGCAGGAACAGAGGACACTGTCACCCCTACCCCCAGTGGGTGACCCTGGGCAGCAAGAGGCCCAAGTGGCTCAGCGTCTCACTGCAGGCACATCCAGGGCGGGGAAGGCTGGGAGGGTGACGATGGCCTGTGCTGGGCCCCACACAGGCGGAGGGCACTGCATTACTTCATCCTGTCCTTCCACAGGGAACCCAGCCCAGAGAGAGGAAGCACCTTCCCTAGGCTGCTAAGCAGTGACGGGCCTGAGCCAGACCAGGGTCTGCAGCCCCCCCTGAGCGGGCCCCAGTACAGAGAGGGGTTGTCACCTGAGTTCTGGGACCTTCGCCGTAGGCCGGGGCCGTCACTCCTGGTTCACAGACTGAAACCTGCCCTACATGGAGCTTGTCAGGTGTGCAGACTCTGAGCTCTGCCCACAACCTCGGGCCCCCATTTCTGTGGGATTTGTCAGAGAACTGCAGAAAACTGCCCTGCGTCTCACATCCTCAGTCCCAAGGACGTTCTCCTGGTCGTTGGACTTTAAAGTCACTTCTGCCGAAGGCCCAGGGGCCGAGAATGGACCCACAGCCAGACAGGAGCTACCCCGAGGACCCCAGATCCTCGACCACGCTGTGTCCCAGCCCTGGAACGGCCTCTCGTCCACGGAGGTCAACAAACCACAACAAACACAACTGGACGGCAGGAAATACACCCAAATGCCAGCCCGTCTGGATGCCGTAGCCGACCAGAGCTGACGACACCTTCCTCCTTTCACATTCCGTGTTCCATACGAGCAAGTGTCACATTGAGGATGGAAAAAATTACATTACCCCTAATTTCATGCCAGGGGAGTCGTCAGAAATGCTGGTCCTGTTTGTTTCTGTGCCTGAAAGCATCTGGGGGAGGAGGGGCGCGAGCAATTTGGGACCTTAGTGCTCAGGGAACAGCTCCATTTTTCTCTCGGCTCCTCAGAACGGACCTCCTCTCCCTCTAACACCTCAGATGTCGGGAGCAGCACATACCCTGCCGATAAACACCAGCTACGGTTTTGTTCTGCTGTGGGTCAAAGGTCACGGGAAACCAGAGCCAAACAGACGAAAACTTTAATTAGTGACGAGGTTGGGCAGCCTGAGCCCTCACGGAGCCAGAAGCCTTCCTGCCCCTGGCTGGGAACACAGAATCATCCAGAAAGATACCGGGGCCGTCCTCCCAGACACCTCCAGCCTGGGCAGGTGCGACTCCTAACGCCGTCCCCAGGATGCCCGCCTACCGACCCCTGCAGCTCCGGGGAGCCAGGCCCTGAGCCCCTTCTTCCAGCTCTGAGCCCGCACCCTGCACCAGCACCAGTCACCTCAAGCGCCAACACAGTGCCCGCCAAGAGCCGACTCGGGACCCGCTGCCCAGTGCCCGGCAGCCCTGCTGAACCCCAACTCAGGAAGGGCTGCATCTCACGCCAGCTGTCGGCCCACGGCACCGAGTGTCCCATGAACCCCCTGCCGGGCGCCCCCAGCTGGTCCGTGCACTTGGGCTGTCTCCTGGGGCCCACAGACAACCATGGCAGCTTCTCTCTCCCCGACGTGCCCACAGCGCTGGCAGCGCGACCGTGGCGACACCAACCCTCGTGTGGCCAGCAGAACGGCCCACCTTCTTCACCCACGCGACCCCACGTGAAACACCAGTGCGTGGAACAAAGGGCACGCTGCTCTGTTCTGGGCTGTCGGGCCCAGAACCCCCTTCGACCAACCGCTGCCCGGCCCCTCACCGCCTGAGAACCTCCGAGGGGCCCCCGGGATCCACGGGGCACCGTCTGAGAAACACCCGAGCCTCATCCCCAGGACGGCATGGCCGAGCAGACCGCCCGCCGCGCCCCTACCTGGAGGCCGCGATCTCCGCCTTCTGCTTGGCGATGGTGGCAGCCCGCTCGGCGGCCTCCACCGCACGGTCCACCTTCTCGCGGATCTTGCTGGCGCGCAGCGGGATGAGGTTCTTGCGCTTGCCGCTGACGAGCACGTTCTGCTTGTACTTGCCCTCCTCCTTGGTGCCGTCGGGGAAGGTCATGCAGCCGTAGCCGTGCCGCCGGTTGCCGGCCCACTCGCCCTCGTACTTGAGCCCGTCCGAGCGCTGGCTCACGCCGAAGCCCGAGCGCTTGTCGCTCTTCCACTCGCCCACGTAGGTCTCGGTGGTGGTGGCGTCGATGTCGTCCTCGATGACGGCCAGCTCGGCCTCGCCCTCGCCCAGGCTGATGGTGGAGTGGATGTCGCTGGCCGTGGAGCTGACGGTGCTCATGCCGGCCTCGCTGCGGAACGAGCTCTGCTTGCTGCGCTGGCTGGCCAGGCTGCTCTTGGACTCGGACTTGCGCAGCTTCAGCCCGCTCAGCAGCGAGCGCCGGAACAGCCCCTTCTTCTTGCTCTTGAGGATGTCGGAGTCGCTGTGGGCCACGAGCACGAAGCCCCCTCGGGACACGGCCGGGCTGCCGGCCACCGCCGGGGAGGCGTCGGGGTGCAGCGCGGCGCCGTTGGTGTGCTCGCTGCGCAGAGAGTTGATGGACGTCCTCAGGGGCGAGCGGATGACCGCCGCCATGCCGTAGGGGACGCTCTGCCGCACACCGTAGCCTTGGCGCATGCCGCCGACCCACTGGCCCTGGTAGGTCCCTGCAGAAACAAAGGAGAGAGGGGTGAGCCCCGGAGGGCGACGGGACACAGCGGGCCCGGCCTCCATGGTTCTGTCTGGGAACAACCTGGTGAAGTTTGCTTGGAGGCCGACAGGCCACAGTGTTTTCATGATTAAAGCACCGATGGTCTTTGGTAAAGACACTTCCGCCCTGCTTCCCACGGTTGCCCTTCATTCTCTTAGAAGCTGGGGAGGGAAAGGGGAGGTGTGTCAGAGTCTGACGCAGTCAGGAGTGAACTGGAGAGCCCCCACTGCACGCGGGCAAAGGGGAGGAACACAGCAGAGGAGAAGGAAGCACATGCTACTGAGGGGCCCCGAGCAGTCACGGGGCCCAGGAGTCCAGCCCAGGGACACAGATCCGGGCTACTAACCGGGTGTGAAGAGGCTGCCCTGGGAGTAAGTTCCCAGTTGCTGGAGGCATCCAAGAAGGGACTGGAAGCAGTAAGAGGGGACATCTTAAGCACTTTGGGAAGCGAAGGCATTGCAACTAGCAGACCTGACATCCCCAAAAGAATCAAAAGTAGAAACTCGAAGAAGTATTTGCACACCCATGTTCACGGCAGCATCATTCAGAACAGCCAACAGCTGGAAACCCAGGTGTCCAGCGATGGACAAATGCATACATAGAATGGGGTCCATCCACACAATGGAATATCATTCAGCCACGAAACTGACACCCACTACACCATGGGTGCACCTTGAGGACTCGGTGAAACCAGGCAGGCTCAGGAGGACAGACACCACGTGAGAACCTTGACATAGGCCCCCCCAATAGTCAAGTTCAGAGACAGACGAAGGGCAGGTGTCAGGGGCTGGGAGAATGGGGAGTTGTTCTCTAATGGGGTCAGTTTCTATTTGGGGTGATGGAGACGTTTTGAAAGTAGATAGAGATGATGGTAGCATGAGACCATGAATATAATGCCACTGAGCTGCCTAAAGTGTGGTTAAAACTGCAAATTTTACGATATATAGAATATCTTCCCACAACAGAATAAAAAGGAAATATAAATCAACTTTAAAACCAGGCTCATGTCCTTGCTCTATTTAGTGGTTGTGTGATGGGAACCTCTCTGACCCTCAGTCTCTTCATCTGTAGGAGTCTGAAAGCCCTCATGCTGTAAGTCACTGGGAGAAGAGAACGGCTCTCAGTGTGGAGTCCACCCCACGTTCCTACACTGACGGCCAGGCCTCAGCCGGGCTCCAAGGAGGGGCTCCCCACCCTGGGAGGGCTTTTCCAACACACTGTTACAGGGGCCGTAAACCAGAAACTCACCCATATACAGGTTTTATTTGTCCCACGGTGTTTTTATAAAAGATGAATTGCCAACATTTCAAAATCAAGATGTTTCACATAAAAGTTCAGCTCTTCTTTGTCCTAAACAATTATAGGATCTGGCAACCCACGAACTTTGTTCTCAGATGGCAAAATGGAGTGGAGTCCAGCAGCAGCTGCCTCTTCTAGACCGGGTGCTCCTGCCAGTTTGCCCCACTCCCCACTACTCCCTACTGTCTCCCACCCAGGCCCTCTCCTTCACGTGCTTGCCCCACACCAGAGGTAAGACACAAACCAAGCGTGGAATCCAGAGGATTCCATGTGGCCCCAAAGGACTCCAGTGATGTGTCACTCCCCATCACTGTCACCCACAACCCCAAGTCAGAACAAGTCACGGGCTTGTCTGAGACCCTATCCACACAGCCTGCCCTTACTCAATCCCCACCCCTGCCATTCAAATCCTACCCAATCTGACCCAGCTGGCACCCCCTCCTCAGTAACGTCTCCCGGTGCCGCAGCCCAAGGAGCTGACCGCACGCCCACACAGGACCCCCAGCATCTGGGCCAATGTCCGCATTCTGCAGCCGACTCTGGGGACGCCCGGCTTTGCAGGACAGTCTCCCTGCTCCACCGGGTTATAAGCTCCCCAGAGGGGGAGGGCCTCGTGTTCTGACACCTTGTCCTCCTCACGACCAGTGCCTGGCCTCGGGGGGGGGGGGGATGTGGCCTGGCAAGCAGCCAGGACAAAGGACCTGGGAGCCCTTTGCTCCAGCAGACAGAAGCCTATCCGTGGAACCAGTGACCCACAGGCAGGTGCTTTCTGGAAGCAGAGCCTGAGACCGGTGTCCTCCTGAAGCTGTCGCCGAGAGAGGGCAGAGCCGAGCCGGTGTGGTCGCAGCTGCACGCGCCCTTCAGCCCGACCCCGTGGGATTCATCCCACCCCGAGGTGAGGACTTCTGCACCCCCGACACTGCTGGGTAGGGGTGTGCCCTGTGGGGAGGCAGTCCTGGGCCCCCTGCCCAAGTGCAGGGGCAGACTCAGAGCAGCAGAGTGCTCCCCACCTGCTCCCCTCCTCCCACCCCTGCCCTGACCACGAGCTCTTCCTGCCTCGGGCTGCCTGTGCCGGGCAGTGGGCACCCAGCCCCAGGGGGGCACCCACCCGCCCCACGGAGTCCACTGTACCCCTTCCCAGACTCAACCTGGCTGTAAGCAGGGGACACTCATGGGGGCAGGACAGAGGTGAGGTGACTGACACTCCAAATGCCCAGTGTGGCCCACGTTGGGACAGAGACCCCGTGGCTGGCACCAACTGGGCGTGTGAGGAGGAACCCGGGACCAGGCGCGGCGGGGGTGGGGAGGCCTGGGGCAAGCGGGCCCGGTCAGGCAGGCGACGTGCTGCCCACACAGCGGCCCTCCTGTCCCAGTTCAGGCTGCAAACGGGCTGCCATTGCAGGGACTCTCTCCCCTAAACCTAAGGTGCCCTTCTACTTGTGGCTTGGGGACAGAACTGTGAGATACGGCACAGGACGCCGGGTTGAAGCTGGGTCTCACATGCACAAGGAATCTGGGGAAGAAACCGGGACATCTTTATACAGGAGCCTTGGGTGATGGTCTGAAATTCGAGTTCATTTGCTGAATCTGGCCCCCGGGCGGGGACCCTCCATGAGGACACCCCGGGTTTTGCAGGGGGGGCAGGAAGGATGGCAGCCCCCCCAAACCGCAGGACTTCCTGGGAGGGAAGGGAGGCCCAGCCCCTGCCCCCGCACCCCTCCTTCCCCTCAGAGGAGCCGGAGGCTTGCAGACAAGGAAGTTAGGGTGTCACCGATGTGCAAAGTGAGGTCCGTCCACACAGCGGAGTATCGCTCAGCCTTAAAAAGGAATTCTCACGCCTGCCACAGCACACACGGGCCTGGCAAACACGACGCTCCGTGAAACAGCCCGTCCCCGTCCCAACGGGGCAAACACGGGACCGTTCCACTCACGCGAGGCCCCTGGAGGAGCCGGATCCACGGAGACGGGAGGTGGACGGGGGTGCCGGGGGCACGGAGCTCCCGTTCGGGGAGATGAGGATGAAGCTGTGAAGGCGGACGGTGCGATGGCCACACGGCACGAACGCGCTGCGTGCTGCTAACCCACGCACTCTAGGACGGTTAAGGTGGTCGAGTTCACGCACATTTGGCCAAATTTAAAAAAATGAAAACTGTGAAGGCAGTCCCAGGAGCTTCACGCATAGCCTGGTAGAGGCCGTGATGGGCAGGGGCTAGGGGAGCCGTCGGAAGTGGGACAGACCTGGGTTCGAGTCCCAACCCCACACTTGCTGCATCTGTGACCTTGGGAAAGTCTGCTTTAGCCTCCGCGTCCTCCTCTGTAAGATGGGGAAGACGGCCGTGCGGGCACGGAGGTGGGAACAGGAACAGAGCTTGCAAAGGTCATCAACACTCACAGTAACTCTTGCTCATCCAAATTTAGAGAGCCGGCAGCACCTCACTTTGCAGGTGAGGGAAGGAGGCCCTCCCAGGGCAGGATCCGAACCCATGGCTCAGCACGCTTCCCCCGCTCCCCAAGCACCTGTGTCCTGCCACACTGGCCTTCCACGAGCCGCACAACTCTGCTGGGAGGGGCAGCGTGGCCAGGTCACACCACGGCCTCTGCAAACCTCAGTGCCCACAGCAGCGGAGCGAAGGCACCCACTCGGGCCTGAGCTCTGGGGCTCTTGCCCTCACTCTCTTAAACAAAAAAAGAGTGGTTAACTTCACATTATGTGGATTTCATATCAATTTTTTAAAAAGAATGTAAAGATTGGCAGCAGAGAAATGAACGGAAACTCAGTGAATATAGGATTCCAAACTCCCAAAACTAGGCAAAAGTAGAGATGATGGAGTTCTGGGGCTCTGAGAAGAGACATTACAGAGTTAAAGTCCTACAGCCAATGGGTCCAGGCCGAGAGGGGCCAGAGCCCCCAGCAGGTGCACCGCAGGTGAGGCTGCCTGAGTCCGATCTGGCAGCCTGGGGTGATAACCGAGCCCCCCTCCCCTGCCAGGCCCCCACTAGGTAAGCTGCATGCACATAACGCGCTGGGCGTGGCTGGAGCCCGCGGTTCGGTTGTCCGAGCGTGTTTGCTCCCAGTGGGAACTCATGTCTGAGGCTGTGGCCGATGTCGGTAAGAAACGGGATTCGACATCGCGGAATCTGCAGACCAGCTCTGCTGAGACCTGCCTGGGAGCACAGCCTCATCGCTCGGCTGCAAAGAACGGGTAGGAATCAAGAAAACAGACCCCAGACAGGCCGTGGGGAGGCGGCTTCCCAGAAGGGAGGCTCCCACCCTCCACCCTCTGCCCTCCCTCCCAGCCTCCTCCCTGCGCTAGTCCTCCGCCTTCTCCTTGCTTACTGGGGCTGGCGGGGTGGGGGGACAGGGTTCAATTCAAGCCCCCCGATTCCCAATGTTGTGTGAATCCAACTGGTTATTCACAGAACATTAAATCCAGTGTTTTGTTGTTTCATTTGACACCCCACGCAGCCTGTGTGTGAAAAGGCAGAGGCCAACATGCCCAGTTCGAGGGGGAAGGCCAAGTGGGCCTGACAGGTGCTGTCCCTTAGGATGCTGGAAGGGCCCCCAGAGCAGATAACTTCCTGTGTGCACTTGCACCCTGACCCCGGGCTGCCCCTCACAGAAAGACACCCAGATGCGGATGGATCGCTGGGGGGTATGCCTGCTTCCCTCCAGGTAAGCTCAGGACGCAGGTGACCTGCTCATGGATTCCGCCGCCCCCTCCCCTGCCCATCGCAATGAAGATAATGGACAGACCCCTCCATCCCATCACCCGAACTTGGAATCAGGAGATCCAAGGGGACGGCAGGTGAGCGAGCCAACTGCCCTGAGCCTCGCTCATGAAATGCCATCCAGAGCCAGCGAGCCTCCCGTGCAGGGAAGAGCCCACCAGACAAGGCCAGCAGGGGGGTCTCACGCTTAAGCAGCAACAGCGTTCCCCCCATGGGGCGTGCCAAACCCTCCCTGACCTCCTGACTCAGGGGGCGCAGCCTGAGCTGCATTCCTAACAAGCGCCCCGGGGAGGAGGACACTATGCTTGGGACCCCACGGAGGTTCAACATCTGGTGTGGCCCCCGTGGGCCGATGCCACAGCCCGCTGTGCTCTCCCCTCCAGAAGCCTCCCACCCCACCTGGACGGGCCTGCCTCCTACAGGGCCATCCCCTCCTGGGGCGCCGGGCGCAGCTCTTCCCCTCCCGTCACAGGTGACTGGACCCCAGACTGTGGCTACCTTCTCCCTCTAGACGTCGGCCGGGAGGTGAGGAAGCCTGCGTGACTGCCTCCTGCCAGGGGAGGAAACAGAGACGCAGCCAGGGTCTTCTTCCCCAGAGTAAGACACAGAGGTGGGAGCTTCTCCAGGGCTCTTCCCCGGGACACCCCTCACTCCTCCTAGGGAGCGCATGTGTCCCTTGGGCCCAAACACTCCCTAAGACACCCCAGAACCACCCGTCTGTCCTCAAGGTGTCTGTGCGCCCCAGGACGTGTCAGACTGGCCGTGAGAGCCTCACGCTGAACCGGTGTCACCCTGCAAGTAACAGACGTTATTTACAAAGCTCCCGGCTCCTCTGTCCTCGGGTGGACAGAACACCCTGCACCCCTGCCTTCATGCCTGGGGGGTAAGGGAGACGCACAGAGGCCCCTCCCTCCATCCTTGCACCCCTGCCTTCATGCCTGGGGGGTAAGGGAGACGCACAGAGGCCCCTCCCTCCATCCTTGCACCCCTGCCTTCATGCCTGGGGGGTGGGGGAGACGCACAGAGGCCCCTCCCTCCATCCTTGCACCCCGGCCTTCATGCCTGGGCGGTGGGGGAGACGCACAGAGGCCCCTCCCTCCATCCTTGCACCCCGGCCAGGCTGGGTGCACAGGGGGCCGTCTGACCAGCAGGAGGACACACCAAGGAGTCAAACTGCGCCCGTGTTTCCACACACGGGGCCAAGCCCAGAACCGTCAAGCCAGGCAGGGCCCTGAAACAGGGAAACTACTGCTTCCCACCCGCCCCTTAACACGAAAGCCATCGGCTTTCTTTTCTTTTCTTTTGAGGAAACCACAGTTCCAGGTGCGAACTCTGACCTGTGGAATTCACGGCAGCCAAGAAGCCAGAGCAGCCAAGGGTCCACGGACCGAGACGCGGATAAAGAAAACGTGGCCTACGCACACTACGGAACGCTACTCAACCCTAGGAGGGAATCCAGACTCGTGCCAGGACCCGGGTGAATGCTCGGGACACTGCGGAGAACGGCCGACACGGAAAGTTAGCTACTGTGCAGTTCCACTTACAGGAGATACTTAAGTTAAAACCCAGGACGGAAGGTAGGACGGGGGGTGCCAGGGCTGGAGGGGCGTGGTTAACGGGAGCAGGGGATTTTAGAACAGCTTTCCGGACGCGGACGGTGGAGACGGCTGCACGACGCTCTGTATTCAATACCAGTGAACTGTATGCTTGAAAATGGTGAAAACGGTAAATTCTATGTGGTCTTTGACCACAAGAAGAAGTAGAAGGCTGTTAGTCTGGGTCCTAACCCAGTCGTTCCTGTAAGAAGGGGGGAGGGGAGAAAGCAGGGGTGTGGGCACAGGGGAACACCCGTATGAAGAGGCGGTGAGAGGGGGGCCACCTGCTCCCCAGCAGAGCGGCCTGAGAAGAGCCCAACTTGCTGGGACCTCGATCTGGGACCTCCAGCCTCCAGACTGGACCCAACAAAGGCCGACTGGTTAAGCCTCCCAGTCTGATATCCGGTTATGACAGCCCAGCAAACCCATATAAAAACCAGGGTGCTGAGAACACGTACACGTTCCGTCCTGCCCGACGCAGAAAGAAAAGTCGCTGGAGAAGCACAAGCAGAAGGTCACACCTGGGGCACCCCCAGCAGAGAGGAGCTGGACACTGACTTCTAGGAGGAAGTCCCTGCTCCGAACAGAGACCCTGCCCGCGTTCCCAGGCAATCCAGGGACTGGCTGCTGGGATTACGGCAGCCTGGCCGGAGGGGGGCGTTCCTCTGAAGGGGCTGAATCGGGGCTGTTTGGTATCTTACTTTAATAAACGAACAGCCAAGGGGCGCCCGCGTGGCTCAGGGGGTTAAGGGTCTGACTTTGGCTCCGGTCAGCACCTTGGGGTTCTGGGATGGAGCCCCAGAGTCAGCTAGTCTCTCTCCCTCTGCCCCTCCTCCCACTTGTGCTCACACTCAAATACTAGAAAAAAAATAGCCAAGGGCCATCAGACATCTGGAGAAAGCCTCCAACAGGAAGAAAGACCCAAACACACAAATAGATGCGGGGGGGGGGGCAGGAATTGGAGAGAATCACAGAAAATGCAGAGTACAGAAGACATCAGGAAGCCCAGGAATTAAATCCATCAAGAGAGAAGATCCTGTGTCCACAAAGTGCCAATAAATATGCGGTAAAAAAAGGAAAAGTCGGAGACAGAGAACGAGCTCCTGGAAATTAAAAGCATGGTAGCTAAAATAAGAATTTTGGTAAGTGACTTGGAAGATAAATTCAAGAAAACCAGAAAATGGAACAAAAAGAAGAGGTGGGCAAAGTAGTGAGAAACAGTGAGAAGAAAGTCGGAGTCGAGCATGAGTCAGCCAGGGGCCCCAAGTCTGTACAGTAGGAGTTCCGGAAAATTACCAAAGGCGTACAACAGGAAAGCGACCCAGCACCCAAGGGCCCAGGCTGGACGGGCTCACAGACGCCAGCACGATGAAGGAAAGGACTCCCACCAACACTCGGCGTTGCGGCGTTCCAGACCCCCCCCGCCCGCCACCCAAGAGTAAAGATCCCAAACGCTTCGGGGGGCCGGGGGCAACTGCGCACGAAGGACGAGCATCAGAACGGTTCGGGCCTCCTCGGCAGCAGTGAAACTGAGCCGTCAGGGGCAGCTGCCCCCCCCCCAAGTTCTGGACAATGTCAGCCTAGAATTCTGAACACGACCGATTTATCAGCAAAGCCACTAAAACCATCTTTCAGGCACTCTTCCTTACAAAGCTACTGCGGGACGTACGCCAGCCCAGTGAGGGAGTGAACCATGAAAAAGCAAGAGGTGGGGAGGTTCCACGCGCAGAAGAGGCGCAGGGAAGGTCCAAGCAGAGGGAGAGCAGGGGACAGACGCGGGACTCCTGGAGACAATGAAGCGAAACCTAGAGAATGTGTATTACGCAGAACCTGTGTGTACGTACGGATAAACGGGTGGAGAATCTGGCGGGTGTGTTCACGTGAAAAGCCGCACGGAGACGTATCTTACGGAGCCTTTGGAAGGCGGAGGAAGAACGAGGGATTTAAAAGCTACGCAGTTGAAAACAGGCAGCAATCAGGAGGTTCAGCTGGGCGTGAGGACGCGGAGAGGAGCGTGGGGAATCAGCCACAGCCGGGCATCCCTGTAAGCGCTCGCCTTGCAGTTACGACGGAAAGTTCTTCACGGAGCGCACGGAGCAAGTCCATACGTGACGGCAGGAGCGCGAACACAACCGTAAGTGCACAGAGTTAGCGGCTCAAAGTTCTGGGCGGGGGGAGGCCTGCGGCGTTTGTTTGGGGCCCTAATGGACACCTGCCACTCCGGGCATACGTTATCTCGGTGGAGGTCAAACACTTTGAGGGGGGCAGGGAGGGGAGGAACAGCTGCGAGAAGATTCTGCACCAGTCATCGTGTCCTCACCGTTCTGGCTGTGGAAGCCCAGGCTCCGGCAGGCTTCAGACCTCGTGGGGGTGCCGACCGAGGCCCCGCTCCCCGCAGAGGACGCCGACCTGCAGAGTGAGTGCTCGGCCTGGGTACTGAGCAGGCTGGTAGGGCAAGCTGGAGAGAGGGGGCCGAGCCCCACTCAGGTCAGAGGTCTCCTTGGGACGGAGGTGTCAGGCAGGAAACAGACCGAGGAGGTCACAGGCAGCGTCAACAGGGAACAGTCATTCTGGCTGTGAGAGCGGGACACGAGCCAGGAAGCGCCCTGGGGTCCGCAGGGGGCAGAGCAAAATCAGAGGCCGTTGGAAAGCAGCAAGCACGGCCTCCACGCTCATCCTCGCTCCGCCCAGCAGAGACGGGACCCAGGTGTGGGGCAGGCGCGGGCACGAGGAGTCACCCGATGGGTGGACCATGGAGGGGGGCACACCTGATTGTGCTGGGGGCATGAAGGCCAGGGACTAGGCTCGAGACCGGTGTCTCCCGTCCCCAGTGTGCAGTCCATGGCAGGTGTCCACGGTGCCCCATCTACTCCCCACACCCGTCCATAAGGGGAAGAGCTTTTTTTTTTTTAATTTTAATTTTTTTTAAGAGCAGTTTCAGGTTTATAGAAAGGTTGAGTGGGAAGCACAGACTTTCTGAATTCCCCCTGCACACACGCCGTTTTGGTACCTTGCATTAGTGCAATGCATTTGCTCTAGTCACTGGGCCAATGTCACTGCACTCACGGAAGTCCGTGGGCAACAGCAGGAATCCCGCGCGGGGCTGGACATTCTGTGGGTTTGGACAAACGTCCATGCACCCTACAGAATTATCCTTCTGCCCGACAAGTCCTATGCTCTGCCTGTTCCTCGCTCCCCCCAACCCCGGGCAGCCACGGACCCTTTCACTGTCCCCAGAGCACTGCCCTGTCCGCTGTCCCAGAGGCGGGATGCGCGCGGTGAAGCCTTCCAGGCTGGCCTCGTGCACACAGCGCCCAGCCCCCACGGCGTCGGCTTTCCTGTGGCTGCGCACCGGTATGTGGCCATCGCCCCCCGGGGAAGGGCAGCGTCACTGCCTCCACAGCTTGGCAATTATGAATACAGGGAAAGTGCTTTTCCACAGAAGGACACAAAAACCTCCTCTCAGAATTCACACTGTTGTTCCAAGTCGGGGGCCCTGGTCGTCACTAAGATGTCCCTCAACACATTGCCTGCTCGATGTTGAGGCACCTGGAGAACCCTGCTGGGTAGCCTGGCAGTCAGGAACCACAACCACGGTGTCTGAAGGACACGGTCCGCTGCTGCCTGCCGAGCAATCATGATGGAGTGCCACGTGTGGTCATTCCACAAGGGCCCACGGGCATTCAGAGAGACGAGGGCACTTTTCCAATGCACACAGCAGGGAGAGCGGGGAGCTCTGACTCTCCCTGCTTGGCTGTCCCCAGAGCTGGCAGGAACCTCTGCAGCCTCCTGGTCCCCATCGTAGGGGAGGCCCACCCTTGGTGAGGTCAGCTGGTTGGTGCAAGGCCAGGACAAGTCTGAAGTAGTGGTGGGTCTGCAGACCCCAGCCAGGGGTCCCCATGTCGTTCCTTCCAAGCCACACTCCCCAGGGAGACCGAGTCTGCTCACCTCATCACCCTGACCTCGCAGAAGAGGGTGGAGGCGCCTTTACCCACCAACAGGAACAGCACAGCCCACACTGCCCAGTGGCTTCTCCCGCTGGGTGCCCAGAGTCTGTTGGCCAAACTCCCCACATGGAGAACGCGCCTGAGCTAGGACCCTAACCAGGTGTACCTGATAGGCACCCAGGCCCGTGTTTGGACAATTATCTCCCCTACCCCCTGAAAGACAAGGGAGAAGTCAGCAACCAGGAGTGCAGGCTCCAGTTCCAACCACGCACGTCCCCCCAAGGCCTCCCCTGCAGATGGGCTGGCCCTCGGGTGACCCTCCAGGTGACCAATGCCACTCAGGGTCGAGAACCCAAGTTCTCCCATGAGAAGCTCCTGGAGAGCTTTGGAAACTGGTCATGGACACTTGGCCTGCCCAGACGCACAGGCCCGAGGGGGTCTGGACAGGAGAGAACTGAACAGCTCTGAAGAGGTTCCTGTTCTGCCATCACTTTCTTGTTTACAGACTGCCCTCCGACAACCAAGGATCTTGTTGCTGAAAAGTCACCAGCCAGTCAAGCTTCCATCCTGCCTCCAGACAGCAGCCTCCTCTGTTCCCTCACCTGGGACGTCTCCGCGCTGTCTCGCTTCTCACAGTTGGGGCATCACACACGCCAAAGCTGCACCAGAACCGCTGCTGAGCGCCCAGCCTTGGGACCCGGGGGCCACACCAAGACAAGACTCACAGCGTGGCTTGTGGGCCATCATCCCAGGAAGACACACACCCACACCCACAGCAGGCACAAGGGCTCCAAGCCCCTCAAGGCTATCTTTAAGCCCCTGTGAGACCTCTACAGGCCCATTTCCCAAACCTGGGCCAGAGGACCTGGGGCAGGTGGTGTCTGCATGGGGCTGCTGGTTCCAAGGCGCAGGACTCCCACGAGGCCACTTGGATGCAAGTCTAGCTCCACCATCAACGGTGAGGCTAGGTGAGTTACTGACCCTCAGTTTCCACATCCATAAAATGGGAACAATGGTACCTAATCCACAGGACAGCAGCAAGACAGGGACTGAACGTGGGAACCTAGGAGGACTTGGGCAGAGAGTGAGGCATGGAGCCCTGTGTGTTCTTCAATCCACTGAGGGCCCCACCTCCCAGCTACAGCCCCACGGAGGCCGTCCTCCCCTTGCCTGCCACAGACTCACGGAGCCCCCCGCCTGCTACGGCCCCACGGAGGCCCCCCCTGTGTCTGCCACAGCCCCCCGTGTCTGCCCTCTCCTCAGGGGGGTCCCCGAGAACTCTGTCGTCTTTATGTGGGTCCCTCAGGGTCTGCCATCTCAGAGGAAAACAGACTGATCAGGGGTCGGGGCTGGTATAAATCAATGCCATCTCCTTTCCCATGACCTCTCCCATAGAGAGTGGGATCATGGTCACTGCTCAGCTATGGAGTTTCCTCTAGGCCCCTGCCCACGCCCTAAGCCACGTTTCTGCAGCGTGGGGAGAAGACCCCTACTCTAAATACCTAACCACTGTCTGGGAAGAGCCTGTGACGTGCTGGGGTGGAGAACATGCACAGAACCCCTTGGATCTGAGATTTAGAGGGACAGAGACACACGACGAGAACACCACCGGTAGGACGAGGACGAGAGCAGGGCTTCGGGTGGAGGCAGAGGGGCGGGACTGTGGTGGGGACTGCATGAGGGGGGAGACACTGCATGCTCCCCGCGCCTGGCACGACCACCATCTCCGGCCCTGTTAGGGTTTCCTCCAAACACAGACTTTGCCACGTCCGGGAATAAATCCATCACCCCGCCCAGGGGGTGCTGGTAAGGACTTCTGAGCTTCCAGAAGATTCTTTTTATAAAAATAAGCTGAGTGGAAATGTACAGTGGTGCAGACACTTTGGGAAACAGTCTGGCAGTTCCTCCAACAATTACACCCAGAGTCACCATATGACCCGGCGATTCCAAGCTGAGGTGCACCCCCGAGAGAAAAGAAAATGCCCGTCCCACAAACCCCCGCACACGAACGTTCACAGCACTGCAATTCGAACAGCCAAAGGTGGAAACAGCCCAGATGGCCGTCAACGGATGACTGGGTGAGCCAGATGTGGTCCGTCCACGCCCTGGAACACGGGCAAGTCGTACGGAGGAGCAGAGCTCTGGCACGTGTAACCGTATAGACGGACCGAGAAGACGGGACGGGGGCTCCATGCGTGTACAGGCAACGTCCAGGACAGGCAAACCCAGGACAGAAGAGTCGGTGGTTGCCTCTCTCTCTCTCTCAAATAAATAAATAAAATCTTAAAAAAAGAAAAAAAAAGAATCGGTGGTTGCCAAGGGGAGGGGGAGCTAGGGAGAGGGCAGCTAGGTACAGGGTTTCTCTTTGAGGCCATGGAAGGCCCTACAGTCGATGGTGGTGATGTCTGCACAACTCTGAACACACCAGGAGTCGCTGAATTGTGCCCTTGGAGGGGGTGTGGTGTGTGCTGGGTGAAACTGGAGACTAGAAGGAATAAAGCCTTGGGTTAGCAGGGCCCCACTCTGCAGCCCCAGCAGAGAGGCCATGCTGCAGGGCGGCTCCAGCCTTCCTGGGGACGGAGACATCACTGCCAGTGGGAACGCACCTCCACTTCCCAGAACTGCCAGATAACAGCCCTCCACCATCCCCGTTTGTGGGCTTGCTGGGGAGGGGAGGCTCCTGCTCGGCCGCCCAGGGGGTCCCACGGCCTGTGCAGTGGAGGATGCCCGGGTCAGGACTCCCCACGGGACACAGAGGTGGACAGTTCGATTTCAGACATGAGACCTGCTCCCAAGGGATGAGAGGGGAGCAGGGGCCCCCAGCCTGGGGTGTGCAGACTTCCAGGGGGTCCAAGGATAGAAGTGGGGGTCGTGGAAAAAGAACTTACATCTTTATTTTCACTACCCTCTCCTCGAGGTGTAGACCGGCAGCAAACCACAGTGGTCAGTCACCAAAGCTGCGATTTTGTCAGCGATAGAAATGGCACACCCCAGCGAGAGTGGCTGCAAACTCCTAGGGTAGCATTACCTCCAGGCCTGCCCCCTGTAGCAGGGCCCAACGGCTCAGGACAAACCTCACCCCCACCCTGCTGGATGCCAAGGGTGGGCCAGCCCAAGGACACGCAGGGCTCCGGTCCCCACCTGCCCTTGCAGCCCCCAGGGATGCCAGCTCCAAGTTTGGGCCTGTCTCTCTCCATCTGTCTTTCTCCCTGTCTCTCCCTCTCCCTGTCTCTCCTTCTCTGTGTCTCCCTCTCTGTCTCTGTCTCTCCATCTCTGTCTCTCTCCCTCTTGTCTCTCCCTCTCTCTGTCTCACTCCCTCTCCCTGTCTCTCTCCCTCTCCCTGTCTCTCTCCCTCTCCCTGTCTCTCCTTCTCTGTGTCTCCCTCTCTGTCTCTCTCCCTCTCCCTGTCTCTTCTTCTCTGTGTCTCCCTCTCCATCTCTATCTCTCCATCTCTGTGTCTCTCCTCTCTGTCCCTGTCTCTCTCTGTCTCTCCATCTCTGTCTCTCCCTCTCTCTGTCTCCCTCTCTGCCTTGCTCCCTCTCCTGGTCTCTCCCGCCTTCCCTCCCTCCCTCTCTGTCTCTCCACTACCCTCCCCTGGCCAGCACACTCCTGCCCTTCCCTCCCCCTGCTCAGGCTTCCAGCTAGCAGGACATGCTGCTCTTGTGGACACTTCATGGTCACTGTCGCCAGGGCCGCCTCCAGTCCTGAGAGAACTCTGACCTCTGCTATATTTCTGCCGCATTCTCTCGGGGATCCACAATTAATTTTCTCCAGATCGGGCTCTGCACCGCAGACACAGCCACTCAGCCCCCACGCTGTCCGGGGGGTGTGGGGCGCCGGAGTCCAGGGAGGCTCCAGGCTGGGCTGCGGGCCGGGACCTTTGTCCCCAGGGGTTTACAGTCAGGTTGGTTCTGTGCAGACCCAAAGGGTTGGGCTGCAGCCTCCACGGCCAGGGACGGCCTGACCCCTGGACACAGCCCTTGAGTCTGGCAGAGACACAGCCATGCTGGCTCACTGTGCTCCCCGGTCTGGCCCTGCTCCCTCCGCCTATGCACTTAAAAACACTCCTCCTGGAGCATCTGTGACCTGCCCAGCCTCCCTCCACCATCCTCCGGGCCTCTGTGGGACAGTCCCTCCCCTGCAGGCTTTCTCACACCTGGCCAGTCTCACTGTGAGCCCTGGGCCAGCTCCCTCCATCCCGTCAGCAGTAAAAGGGGAGCTATGTAACAGGTGCATGGACACGGTCCCCTCAGCCAGTACCACAGGACCATAGTGCCCCGGGGGCTGGCTCACTGCCAGGCACACAGTCAGCACTGCATAAATACCTACGTGGGTCCTAACAACTCTGCGGACACCATGGCCTTCTGCCTCTGCTGGTAGAGCAGACCCTAAATGCCGCCCTTTGAAGCCCCCACCGCGGGGCTGGGCAGCATCGCCTGACCTCCTCGCCGGGCCGTGGTCCTGATTCCATCAAGTCTACATTGCCTGAGCCCCTACTGTGTGCCTGGCACTGCGCTCCGTACTCTGCGGGCAAGAGAAAGGCACCAAGCGTATTTCAAGGAATCCACCGTCCAATGGGGGAGGCAGTAGGCACACAGGAATCTGGGGGGCGGTCAGGGGTCAGGCGTTGACCATCAAGTCACCATGCTACCTACAGTGTACTTTAAAAATTTACAACTGAACAAGTAAAAGACAACCCAATTTTAAAGTGGGCAAGGACCTGAGCAGACATGTCTCCAAAGACATGCGCGTGGCCCACGGACACGTGGACAGACGTCCATTGCCAGTCCTCAGGGAGATGCACACCCACACCACAGGAGAAACCACGTCACGCCCTCGAGCATGGCTGGACGGGAAGGACGACAGCAGCAGGTGTTGGCGAGGACGTGGAAGGGCCAGACCCCGCAGCAGCACTGGCAGGAGCACAGGATGGGCCAGCAGCCGTGGAGAACGGCACGGCGGCCTGTCGGACCCGGCCATCGCCATCCCACCCGGGTGTCTGCCTGCGCCCGGAAACCGCACGTCCACACACAATCTCACCCAGGTGTGGTCACAGCCGCACCATTCAGACCAGCCCGGAGGCGGAGCCCCCAAACGTCCCCCAATGGATGAACCGATAAGCAAAACGTGTTCTCGCCACGCCGCTGGATGTTACTCGGCCTGAAAACGGAATCGCATGGTGGCTCGCATGGTGGCACAGGCTACGGCCTGGGGGCGTCCGTGGACGAACCCGGAGAGCCTCGCGCTGAGGGAGAGGCTGGCCACAGAGACCTCCTTGTGGGCCCCCGACCACACCACATGTGCAGGGCCAGCGGCTCCAGAGACAGACAGCAGGCCAGGGGGTGTCCCGGTGGGACTTACGGCATGAGGGGTTTCTTTCCTGGGGAGACACACGTTCTGAAATTGAGGGGTGGCGACATACTAAAAACGGCCGGATCATACACGTCAAAAGGCAAACTTTACGATGTCACCTACAGCTGCGCGAAGATGGCACGGAAACCACGGCACAGCGCTACGTCTGTGCGCGATGGGTGCCGGCGTGGTTGCAGCCGCGGCGCAGGAAGCACAGGCGCGGAGCCAGGCGCCGTGCAGAGCAGCGGCCCTCACCCACCACCGCTGTCCCTAACGGGTTACAGTAACAGCACGACGTCCTAGCGGCTCGTGGAGCCTCCACGTGCAGCCGGCACACGCGCAGAAACCTTTGCCTGCGGGACAGCCCTGCGGGCGCTCGGGACCTATATCCTATGATTCCCTCACGGCTGGAATCCGAAACTCCCAAGTCACCCTATTCCCCAACCGCAGTTTCGCGTCGGTGAAATGGTGCAGCTGTGTGGACCTGGCCTCATGGGTGGAGGGACAATAAGGTGGCCTCACGGAGGAGAAGGGGGAACATGGGGCTCAGTGCCCGTCCGTCTCTGTCCCTGCTGTCCTCCCCCGCCCCCCAGCACCCGGGAGCACCCTCCCCCTCGGCCGGCCTGACTGCATCCTCCACCCCATCGTCCTCCCTCTCCTGCCCAATTCTGAGTCCTGGGGCTTCTCCCCTTCAGTGCTACTCCCTCCCGACTTCACGCCACCTCCCTGCACCCTCCACCCTTACCTGGCTGCATGCAATCTCTCACACCACATACCCACCCCGCCCTCAGAGTCCCCTCTGTCTGAATCAGGAGGCCCACCCCGTCCTGGGCTCTGCCCACCTGCTCGGCCCACCTCCAAACCCTCAGGGCTCTGTGTCTCCCCGACCCACTGCCCCCACCCAGACCTAGGCTATCACCTCCCCTCCCCTGGACACAAGCGCCCTCCCAGCTCCCACTCTGGCCCCCATTTCCTTCCCCACCCAGCAGCCAGCGTGATTACCCAAACACAACCACACAGACAGCAAGAGTCCAGCAGCTGCGCTCCTAGACGTCTACCCCAGAGACACGAAGGCTCACGTTCCCCTAAGAGCCTCTCCGCGAAAGTCTGCGACGGCTGTATTCCTCGCGGCCCCAGACCCCCTCAGCTGCGCACGGTTACACAAGCTGTGGTCCACGCACACACACACCCCCAGGACCCTGGTCAGCAGAGAAAAGGAACGAAGTGTGGGTGCACACGTGACCTGGGTGCGTCTCCAGAGAACCACAGGGAATGAAAAAAGCCAGTCCCGAAAGGTTGCATACCGTACGATCCCATGTATAGAACATTCTAGAAATGAGAAAATGCCAGGAGGGAGAGCCGCTGAGTGGGTGTCAGGGATGGGAGAGAGGAGGGTGTGGCTCTGAAAGGCGGCTGGGGGTCCCTGATGATGAAACACTGTGTCCCCGCGGACATCCTGGCCGCAACGCTGTGCGGTCCTTGCGTCAGGTGTTACCTCTGGGGAGACCGGGTAGAGGGCACCAGGGATGCCTCCGCTATTCTCACAACTGCTTGTGAGTCTACAATCATCTCGAAATTAAAACTTAATTACAAAAGCATGAACACCAGCCAGGGAGGCTGCTCTGCTGAAATCCTTCCGCACCCTTCCCTCCGGGGGCCTGGAAGCTGTGCGCAGACCCCCCACCCCCTCGCCCTCTCCATCTGCATCTTGAATGAGCCATACCTGTTCTGGCCTCCTTGGAGCCTCTGCACGCCCCTTCTCCAGCTCTCCACGCGACTGCCACTCCTACCCTCCAGCTCTCCGCGGGCTTACCATCCACGCATCAGCCAACCAGGATTTCTGGAGCTCCCCCCGCCGCGGGGCCCCAGTGACGAGCCCGCCAGGCCCAGTCTCTGCCCCCCCAGAGCTCCAGTCCACAGCTCAGGGACCTCCACAGGAGCACGTGTGCACAGAGGCCACGGAGGCGCTCTGGCAGTCTGGCGCCCACACCATCCTCATAGAAAGGCATTCACCTCTTGCCTTTTCTCCCTGAGAGCTACCCACAGACAGGCCTTTGAACTCACCGGGAAGCAACCAGACAGCGGGGCGGGGGGGTGCGCACAGAAAGGTCGTGCACAGAAGTTGGCTGCACGGTCCCCCGGTGTGCAGTGGGGTGCCAGCTCACGGCCCCTCAGCTTAGCTCCTACAACCAGCCTCCGAGAAAGCCTGCACTGGTTTGCCATGCATGCCTCCCAAGGAGGGCCCCAGCCGGTACCCCCAGGAGGGCCCTCAGGGCCTCCCTTAGTACCTAAAACCCTCCTCACTGGAAATCCCTCCTGGGCTCCCTACAGTGAGACCACCCCTCTGCCACCTTCAGGGGTCTCCTCTTCTCCCCTTCATTGTCCTCACCCGAGAGAAAGGCCGACAGGGAGGGACAGGTGCATCTCAGGTGTGGTCCTCAGGACCCGCCCGAGACGGCCCCAGATGTGTGCCCTCTGCTAGAGTCCCTCCTGGGGAGCCTGTCCCAGGAGTCTAGGGCGGGAGGTCTGGAGCAGAGCACTAGCTGTTGAGACCCTGAGCCAGCACCCCCATTTCCTTGGCCTCCCTGGGCCTCAGTTTCCCCCTCCAGAATGGGGGAGTCATGCTTTCCTCCCAGGCAGACCGAATGAAAGAAGGCACGGGCAGCTCCCAGCTCATGGCCAGACGCTCGCTGAGACTCGAGTCTCGTTGAACTGGTGGGGAGGGCGCAGGATGGAGAAGTTTTGAGGGTCAAATGCTGCCTGGAGAGGCAGACCGGTGACTCCTGCAGGAGCAGCTGCGGGCCCGGGGGAGCGAGGAGGGAGTGTGTTCACGGGAGAGGAGGCGGGGAAGGCCAGCCTGGCCCGCCCCAGTCCTTGATCTGGACTCTCCGGCTACAGGGGGCTACAGGCACCCGCTGGCCTGGCCCTCCTGCCGTTTCCCTCTTGCTGTACTGATGACCGCGTCTGGGCCCCACAGAGAATGAGAGGTTTCCCATCCTGGGGTCCATGGACAAGTCTCGGGGAGGCTGCGAACCCCCACAAGTACCCACAAAATGCCACGTGTGTGCAGGGACCCGCATGTGTCCTGGGAGAGGGCCCTCGTCTTCCCCACACTCTCGGAGAAGTCTGGGAAAACCCACGAGTTAATGCATTGTTGAGCGAAGGGCCACGGAAACCCTGGCTTCAGAAGACAGCGCTCCCCTCCCCTGCCTTTGTGTTACTGTTAGACAGTGGGCACCTCCCTGGTCATCAGCTTCCTCAACTGTCAAGCAAGGGGGTGGCCAAGACGACTGTCCCACCAGGAGGAGCCCCCACCGGCACTACAGACAGCTCTAGGCCAGCCCCACTGCCCAGTGGCCCTGCGGCCTCGCCAAGCCGCCCCACGCTGTGAGCGCAGGCCTCATACGTGGGACCACATGCCTCACCTCAAAGCACGGCTTTAATTAAGGACTAAAAGGAATAAGGTCTACGGTAAAGTGCACAGGCCAGTACTTGGAACGAAGCAGACGTCCAAACGTCCTTCTTTCAAAGGCATCTCCGTGGCTTTGGGATTCTAGGTGACCATGTCTGTTTGGCAACTGGGGTCCGTAAGACACGGTAGTATCCTCGTCCCGACCCCAGGGCCCTCACACAGACACAGGCTCTTGTAGGTGCAATGAATTAAAGATCCTGAGACATCGTCCCGGATTTTGGCAGGGCCCTAAATCCGGGGACGGGCGCCTGGTCAGGAAGGAGGAGGAGAAGGCAGAGGTGAGCGGGGCCGCGCACACACACAGCAGCTCTCCTTGCTGGAACATCGGCCATGCTTGAAAATCTGCAAGTCTGTTTGATTTTTTTTAATGAAGCACAACGTCTTCTTCAGGAGCCACCTGACCGGCGTTTGGAGAACCGTCCAGAGCACCGGCTCCAGCTCTGTCGGCTTTTATCACGGACCCAGGCCAGGGGCCCACCCTCCCAGACCTTGCCGGAACCCCAGCCGGGTCTTCGCTGCCGCTCTCCCTGTGACGCCCTGGACGAGGAGCCCTCTGCCTCAGTGGTACGTTAGGGTCACTAGCAGTTTTCAAAGAATCCCAACGCCCAGACAGCACCCAGACCCCCTCAGTCAGCGTGGCTGGGTGGGGCCCAGGCATCAGCATTTTCCAAAGCACCCAGATGACTCCACGTGCGGCTGAGACTGGGACTAGTGTGCTAGGTCCTACACTCGAGCCACCTGGACGTCTTGCAAACATGGGCTTCTGGCCCTGGAGCCCCCTGGGCTGGGGTGGGGGGGACGATGTTAAGATTCTTTTTTTTTTTTTTAAAGATTTTATTTATTTATGTGACAGAGAGACAGCCAGCGAGAGAGGGAACACAGCAGGGGGAGTGGGAGAGGAAGAAGCAGGCTCATAGCGGAGGAGCCCGATGTGGGACTCGATCCCGGCACGCCGGGACCACGCCCTGAGCCGAAGGCAGACGCTTTAACGACTGCGCTACCCAGGCGCCCGACGATGCTAAGATTCTACGTCTCTAACGGTCTCCCCGGGGACCACCCTCAGTGGCTCTGCTATGCAGCTAGGGTTAAGAAGCACCAGCCCATACAGCCACTCTGGAAAACAGTACGGAGGTGTCTCAAAAAGTGAAAAACAGAGCTACCCTACGACCCAACAATTGCACTACTGGGTGTTTACCCCAAAGGATACAAAAATGCAGATTCAAGGCGACACCTGCACCCCCATGTTTACAGCAGCATTATCAACAACAGCCAAACTATGAAAAGAGCCCAGATGTCCACCGACAGATGAATGGATAAAGAAGATGTGGTGCATACAGATAATGGAATACTACTCAGCCATCAAAAAATGAAATCTTGCCATTTGCAATGACATGGATGGAACTAGAGGGTATCACGCTGAGCGAGATGAGTTAGTCAGAGAAAGACAAAGACCATATGATCTCACTCATGTGGAAGTTAAGAAATAAAACAGATGAACGTAGGTGAAGGAAGGAAAAAAAAATAAGAGGAAATCAGAGGGGGGCAAATCGTAAGAGACTGGCGGGGAGTGGGCTGGGGGGACAGGGTCACGGGGTGACGGGCATTAAGGAGGGCACGTGATGGAATGAGCGCTGGGGGTCACGTGCACTGATGAACCTCTGAACTCTACCTCTGACACTAATAATACACCGTATGTTAATTAATTGAATGTAAAGAGAAAAGCAGCCTAGAGCTACGCTTCTAAAGGTGGGGTCCCCAGACCAGCAGCAGGAGCACCAACTGAAACATGTTAGAAACGCACATTATCAGGTAGGATCTCAGGCCAGAAATTCAGGGGTGGGGCCAGCAAATCTGCTTTCGGCACATGCCCGGTGATTCTGACATGCAGTCAAGTTTGCAAAGTGCTGGCCTCGAGGAGCGAGGGCCATAGGCCCAACCCCTGCCCCCAGCAGCACAGAGGACCCTGGGTTCTTTCCGGGGCTTCCAGGAGCACCAGGTAGACCCCCACGGACACCCCAGGAAGGTGGGAGGTGGCACGTGGAAAGAGTGTGATGACTCCACGACAGAGGACACGCCTCCAGACCCGTCAGCAACCCAGTCTTGGAGCCACGGCCCCGTACCCGCCATCATTCAGCCTGAGCTCAGCGGCCCCCTCCCCTGGGAGGCCTCTGCTGCTCCCAAGGACACAAGCAGTCCCCCTTCCCTTCTCGGAACCCTCCCCTGCACTGGTTCCACCAGAGTCCCCACACTCTGGAGTGAGAAACCCCAGATTATTTTACACATTTTAGTAGAAATCACGTCATCCTGCGTCTTGGACATGGCTGCAAACACACCGACCGCATACCTCGCGCTAACAACTGAACGTCTGTGTCCCCCAGGTTCACAGGTTAGAAACGAGAGGCTGTCAGGAGGTGGGACCTCCGGGGGAGGGTGATGAGGGTGGGTTCCTGAAGAATGGGATTAGTGCCTGATAAAGGAGACCTGGAGCGCTCCTCCGGCCCTTTCCCCACGTGAGGACACAGGGAGGTCAGCAGTCTGCACCCCAGAAGCAGGCCTTCACCAAACACCCAGCTGCCCACCCCTTGGTCTTGAACTCCCAGCCTCCAGAGCTGTGAGAGATAGTGTCCCCAGTCTATGGGATTCTCTGACAGCAGCTGGAACGGACGAAGGCACAGTAGGCTCAGCAACTACTTCCAGGTTGACTCACTAAAGGTCGCCCTGAGCTTTTGTGTCTTTCCCCCTCGAACGTAGTAGGGACTCAGGAAATGCATCTCAGCGACTGGAAGAGTCCAGCCAAGGCAACCGTAGCAGCAAAGAAAGTTACAAATCGGGTAGAGGAAAGGCCGCTTGTTTTTCTGCGTCTTTCCCAGCGCTTTGCCACGAACTCGCTAAATAGTGCTCCTGCCACGTCCTCTGGCCACGACTGCGCCACGCCCTCGGGACGTCAGCACATGGACCATCAGAACAGATTCTCTTTATTCTACGCCATCCGTAGAGAGTTTCACTCACGGGAAACAACGGTAGAGCCTCTCACAAGCAAGAACAGAGCCAGGAGCAAAGCAAAACCCATCCGGGGACCTATAGCCATGATGCTTTCAGGGAACAGTGAGCGAGGCTGACCCACCGGCAGGAGACCCAGCTGTGGGGCTTGCGATGAGGTGGACGCGCGGCGTGATGGTGTCAGGCACTGCCTTCGTTAGTTCCGCAAACAGCACGCCGGCACCACCGCTCTCGCTGCACGCTGGGCACTGACCGGCACGGACCCACCCCTCCCTGCGCGAAGCTGCCACTCCAACAGAACGTTCTGTGATGGGGGACACGTTCTATGTCTGCCCCGTCCACAAGTCCCACATGCCTATCGAGCACTTGAAATGTGGCTAGTGAGAAGCAAACTCTGAATATCTACAGTTTATTTCCATGTAATTAATTCAAACTGGAACGGCCACATGTGGCCAGCAGCCACAGGGTGGGTCTATGTGAGGAACCCACGGGTGCTGACTCAAGGAGAAGGTGGCACGGTATTCTCTCATTGGCTGCTACGGACAAGATCATTCCTTTGCCTGCCTCTGGTCGTGCGCGGTCGGCCCCTGCGTGCCCCACGAGCGCAAAGGCGCACCTACCCTGAGACAGAAGTAGCTTCAGGCTCAGAGCAACTAGTACAAGTCTTACCAAAGACCCCACTCCAGACCCGCACCACGAGCCAGGAGATGCTCTCAGGTCACCAGCAGACACCTGGAGGCCCCCAACATGACAGTATCGGGGTGCAAAACAGCAAACGCCCCAGGGGCGGTGTTTCTCGGAGTATGGAACCCACGCACGGACAGGGCAGGCAGGGGCAGGAAAACTTCTCGTGGCCGAGGGTGCTGGATGGGTCAGGGCCAGGGGGTCCCTGGCCGGGAGGGTCAGTTTGGCAGCCTGGCTGAAGAGATGGTCCGGAGAGTAAGAGAGAGAAGCCTGGACTCAGAGTGTGCGGCGCTCTCCACGGTGCTGAAGAGACCAGCAGGTCCTCTGTCCTAAATGAAGACACAGAGGGTCCAAGAGAACCCCTGCTCGGACGCACAGAGCCCGTCTGAGGTAAAGCCAGGACCCTGGGCGGCACTCATGTCACCCACCGAGTGCCTCGCACGACCCAGGAGACTATAAATTGGGGGAGTGGCTAATCTAAGAGGGGGCAACCACTGTGGGAAACCCAAACCAACATCGCTCCCTCCGGAGTCCAGAAATCCACGTATCCTGTTGTCATAAAAGGACGCTGTGCAAGATACACGGCTCTCATCTCAGAGATGACAGCCACCACTTATCCTTAGAGTTGTGCGGGCCTGGGGGCAAGCGAGGAGGAAGGGGGGCCTCGAGGAACAGCGCCAGAGGCTCCCGGCCTTCCCCCAGCAGCGGCCACCACCCTTTGTCTTCCCGGCCGTGCCCCCTCCTCCCTCGGTCGGCTAGGCTCACTGTCACCACCAGCCAGGGCTCCTCGCTAACTCCGTGGCCGGCGGAGCGGCTATTTCCGGAGGGTGCTGACCCCCATCTCCTCCCCAGCGTGCTGTAGCCTTCCTTTCCAAAGCACCCACACCGCTCCCGGGCTGCGCTGGGTGAGGGGAGCGGGCACTAACACTTCTCAGCTATTATTGGCAACAAAGAACTAGTTATTTGCTTTTTCTTCCTCCTTTCACCTCCCGGAGCCTTTCCTCTTGCCAAAGTGTCTGAACCACAATATCTGAGGAGATGCTTTTATCTCCAGGGGCGGAGTGCTGCTTTTGTTTCTGGGATGAATTCCTGTTGGCCTACGTTGTCCGGCCCCCGCGTGCGTGCACCAGCTTCCTCCCTAACCTGGGCGTTTGGGTGTTTGTTTTTAAAGTTTGCTTTCAGATATTCACGGTCGAGGATCAAAACCACGCCCCGTGGTCATTTCCTTGGATTGGATGAGGGCTTCTGACCCCTGGAAAGGGGCATGAACTGCATGAACATGTGTTTAAAGTGGAAACAAAGCATCCCGCTCCCTCCTGGAAGGCTGGCACTCTCCCTTCACAGGGATCCCTGCTTGCTTCTCAGGAGGGATTTGGAGGGTACACGTGGCTGTGTTTTGGGGGACGGGGTGGAAACGTCTCTGGGTGACAGGTGTATTGTGCGTGTGTGTGCGCACAGGCGCAGAGGGCCTGGAATTTTGACTGTGGGCGTGTGTGATTTGTGTGGGCCGAGGGATCTGGGCCAGTGAACGGAATCTGCATTTGAAGGGGGAGGCCTGGTGTGTGAGATGACTCACATCTTTCAGGCTGTGGGAGGGTTTATTTGTGGGGGTAACTCTGGTCCGAGGGGTGCTGTGTGCACGGCACCAGGAGGAAATATTTACCTGTGTGGCCAAGCGCAGGGGTCCAGCGAGTGGAGAAGGGGACATGCGTGCCCGGGCGGGGCTGGAGGAAACACCTGGGAGTGCACCTTGCCTTTGCCTACAACTCCAGGCTGCCACACCCAGAGAAGGGGTGCGGAGGAAGAGGAAGGAACGAGGAGGCAGTTTTGCACAAGGGAGTTTAGAGAACGTGTTCCACACAAAAGCAGAGGCTCTGGAATTGCCGTCCCGAGCGCGAATCCTGGTGCTGCCCAGCACCCACCAGCCAAGTCATCTGCCCTCCCTGAGCCTCTGCTTCCCAGTGTGGGAAATGGGAGGAACGAGAAAACCAGCCCCAAAGAGGTACAGGGATTAAGGGCTAGATTTCATGCAAACACTTGCACCATGCCTGGCACACGGTAAGTGTTTAATATTGCCATTTATTATCATCATTACCATGATCACACCTGGCTATCAGTTCCAGTAATGATCCTCATAAGTGGCATTCAATGCACGTGTCATGTGAGAACAGAATAGTGGTAAGTGATAATGAAAGCTTACTATAATCCTAGCATAGCCGTGCACGCACCTCAATTAATTCCCACCTACTTTACAGATATTATCAGGCCTTCATACAGATTAAGAGACAGAAGCTCAGAGAAGTTAAGTAACTTGCCCAAGGTCACAAAGCCTAATAGTTGCAACTCCACGGCATGTGCTCCTGCCACCCCCAGGGCCTCACCATCTCCACGGGGTCCCCCAGCAGACTGATCTACTGACCGACCGACTGACCGTGGAAGTCACTGGGCTCACTTCGCTAGAAAACGCCTGCCTTGCGCTTGGGGGAGGATGAACCTGGAGGAGAAGGAGCTGGCAGAAGTGGCCCAGTTGAAATGGGGTCCATACCGATTACAGCCAAACGTAGCATACATTTGCCGTTTGTGCGTTATTCATGAAAATCACCGTTTCCCAAAGTCAGCACTGGGAGCTGTGCTGATGCCTGCCCAACCTTCCCGTCCCTCGTGCAAAGGAAAAGTCGGACTGGAGTCAGGACCATGAACTCCTTAAGGCTCCGCCTGCCCTCCCCAAAGCCTGAGCCGCCACACCCACCCGCTGCCTGGGGAGAGGGCATCCAGACCCACAGCTGCAACACCCCGCTTGGGTTCTGCTTGCCTGACGGACTGCTGGAGGGCACACCCTCTCTACAGTCACTTCCTTCCGGATGAGAAGCAAGGACCATGTTGCAGAAAAGTGGCCCCAGACGACTGGCCTGATTATCCCAATTTTCCATCATACCATGTCAAGAACCGAAAGGGAGCAGTCAGCCCTGGCACCCTACGCCTGTAAGCCTACCCTGGTTGGCCTACAGGTGGTGTGATGTGGGGAGTGGGGGCTCTACTCTAGACAAGTCAAGGTTCCAACCACGACTCTGCAACCACGGGCTGGGGGCTCAGGCCTGTTCCATGGGCTCCTGGGTCTCTCTGGCCTCATCTGTTAACTGGACATGAGCTCCTCCTCTCCGCCATGGGAGGACCCAAGTGGGCAACGTAGAGGGAGGTGCTTTAGGAGAGAACCCTGCACAGGCAATTGGATGGGGGACAGAGACCCAAGAACATTGATCCATTGAAGGAAGCAATTCTCACAGCAACATATCAGACCCTAAACTCATGGCCAGCCACAGAATCAGAGCCTCACTTCCCCCGGTAAGCACAAAGGAAATTACTACCCTTCCCTCTGAAATGGAAGCTCTCTGAGGATAAAGACTTTTGTCTGCTTTGCTCACTGCTGTTTTCCCAGAGTCCAGAGCACCTGCTCATAGCAGGTATCTGTTGAACGAAGGACAGATTTCTGCAGGCCACCCAAGATGTCTGGGGAAGGTGGGCAGCCTGGAGGGCTAGACCTCACTCTTAGATATTCTGGGGAGTTCCACAGACACAGGGGCCTGGCTCCTCTCCTCCCCAGGCTCCCACGTGAGGCCGCAACGCTGCTTTCTTGGCTCAGGCACAGCTGGGAGCACCTCTGGAGGGACAGATCCGCAGAGCAGCATGGCCAGAGCCCCCAGGGTGACAACTACCCTTGGGCTCCCAAAGAGCCCAGCTGGGAGCGCCAGGCTGCTGAGCCGCCCACCTCAGCCACCCACATCTGCGGCCCAAGCCTCGCCATGAGCGCGCACACACACACTTCGCATGCGCACACACACGGCCTAAGACCCAGAGAGGGCTGTCTGCTCAGTCCAGCCCCTGCACCCCAGGGTCAGGGATGCTCTCCAACCTGCTCCATGAGAACAACAAGAGCACGGAAGAGGCCGCCTGGGACGAGGCTGGGCACGGCTTTGACAGGCAGGAGCGTTACATAATTAACTGCCCCCCACGCCTCCTCCCCTTTGAGTAATAATGAACCCTGCCTCTCAGTTGCATAAGCCAAAATAATAATTACTCTCCAGCCTTCCATCAGTCCTGGATGTGCCCGGGGAGCAGGTGTTAAGTGCCTGCCTCAGGAGACGTGAAGGCAGCAAGCAGGCAGGGAGAAGACCACACGTACATTCACGATTTCCATGCCCAGCAGAAGCACACAGGTCATTGCTGTGCCCCAAGCCTTCCCCAGACATCCATGCCTGAGAAATTACCCACAGGGAAGCACGGAGCCACTTCTGATGATGAGATCCCAGAAGGGGGCATCTGGAAAGCAGGCTTGTTTGGGGTCTGGCTTCCAGGAACAGTAAATGCTCCATGCCTCCCCGCTGCACGGAGGAGTGGACACAGGAGTGTCCGGGACAAGGGGGCAGCTGCAAAGCTGGCCAGGGCTCCGTGCACAGAAACCATCTTGCAGCCAGGCCAGGCAGGCAGGCAGGCAGGCTCAGCCCTGGATGTGGTGGCATGCTGGAATGAAGGCACAGAGCATTCCCTAAACTACCGGTGAAAATGATTCAGCCACTGGAAGGCAAGATTCCTGGGCTCTCGCTAAACAGATGGGCCTCCTCCTCCCTCCCTCCAGCAGCCTCTCTGGCTGCGCTAGCCCGCGTCCAACCACCTAGAAGTTTATTGCTGTGTTGTGTTCCTTCGGGTTTGTGTCCCTCTCCCAATCGCTCCCTTTCCATTGGCTTGGGTTGATCAGGACTGAGGGAGGCCCTTCGGCACCGCAGGAAAACAAGGAGCAGAGCTGGGGCCTGACTCCTGGAGGCCCAGCACCAAAGGAGCTCTACCAACAAGGGCAAGGGGCCGTCTCCCAGCTCCCCTCCGCCCTTGGTGGGTCCCAGATGAGGCCCAGGGCCCAGGGCCTGGGGCCCAGTCTGGCCTTTCCAGCAGGTCTCTGGCCTGTGCCTGGATCATGCACTGACACTCTGCTCAGCCCCGGGGCTCTGGGCCTGGCTCTGCTCCTGGAAAGCCCCCAACACCCTTCAGCTGGCACAGGGGTGCTGTCTCCCACCAGGCAGCGGGGCAACCTGTAGCCAGGGCAACTGTAGCCTCCAGGAAGCCCCAGGAAATGCCCCAGGTGCACACGGCCCCACTGGAGGGAGAAGCTCAACTTCCCCAGAGGTAAACAGAAGATGCAAGAAAAGAAGGTCCCTCATCCGCCCAGCCCCCGGCCGGCCATCGGGTGGCACCTACCTCCATCTGAGTATGTCTCCGTGCCATAGCCGTCCTGCAGCCCGTTGCTCCAGGTGCCTTCATACTTGGCCCCGTTGCCCGTGCACTCCCGCACCCCGTAGCGCCCCTTAAATCCGTGCGTCCACTCGCCCTTGTACACCCACTTCCCCTTGCTCTCCAGGCCGATGCCGTGGCGCTTGCCCTGCGCCCAAGTGCCCTGGTACGTGTTGCCGCTGGGCCAGGTGTAGACGCCCAGAACCTCGAAGCCGTGGCTCCACGAGCCGGTGTATTCGCCTTGGCCCTTGGGGCCGGTGCAGACGCCATGGCCGTGCGCCTTGCCGTCCTCCCAGCCTCCACAGTAGGACCCTCCATCGTCAAAATTAAACCTACCCCCACTGGACATGCATGTAACTCGGTTTGCAAATCCCGCAAACGGTGAAAAAAAAAAAAACCCAAGGCGATCAACAAACCAGATTCTTGGTTGGCTGGCTGGCTGGTTTTGTTTTGCTTTTTTTTAAAGGAAGAATGGAGAAAGCAAAAAACACAGCGAGCAGATCCCGGGCGGCGGGCGGCCGCGGCGCCAGCTTCGGCGGAATTTAAGTCAATTGGGGGCGATTATTCCTTTTCGAGCTGCGCCGCGGAGCCTGACCAGCGTCTCGCGCTCCCGCTGGAGACAGGACCGGAGGGGAGGAGGGAGGGGGAGGGGAGGGGAGGGGGAGGGAGGGGGCAGGAGCAGGAGCGTCTGGTGCAAACGGCTCCACCTCAGCGGCAAGTGCCCCTCGGAGGCGAGCCCGCCGGGCTGGCCGCGCAAGCCGGGGTGGGAACGGCGGGCGGCTCAGGCCCGGGGCGCAGCCCCCCACCTGCGGCTGCCGCGCTGCGGGCGCCCGAGGGCGGCGGCGGGGCCCGCGGGCGGCGGCGGCACGGGCGGCGGCGCGGGCGGCTGCACCATATTGGGGGCCGCGGGCCGGGCCGGGCGGCGGCGGCAGCAGCAATGCGGCGGGGCGGGCAGGCGCCGGCGGCGGCGGCGTGCGCTCCGGGCCCGGCTCGCGCGCTCGGGCCGGCGCGGCGCGCGCCCGCACCCCACCCGCGCCCCCGACCCGCGCGCCCCCGACCCGCACCCGGCCCGCGCGCCCCGCACCCCGCCCGCGCCCCCCTCCCTGATCAGCTCTCTGCCAGCGCCCGCGCGCCCCCGCCCCGGCCCCCGGACTCGCGCGTCCCCCTGCGCGTCCCCGATCCGACCCTCCGCTCGCGCACCTCTCCACTCGCCCTCGACCCAATCCCCGCGCGACTCCCACCCGCTCGCCCCCACACCGGCTTCCCGCACGCACGCCCCACCCCGACCCGCGCGCGCCCGAACCGGCCCCCTGCCCTGGGCGCGCAGGCAGTCTGGAGAGGGGCGCTGCCCCGCCCAGTGGAGGGCGCGGGCGGGGACCCCGGGCGACCGCACTCCCAACCCGGAGCTCCTGCCTGCCGGGCTTCCCCCTTGCCGGGGCGGCCTGGAAATAGGGGTCCAGACAGGTCGCCCCAGCCCCCCCTTTCCCGGGACTTAGATTTAAAGGGACAGGAACTGCGTAACGGGAAGGCGCCCAGCACCCAGGGCGCTCTCCTCCCCCTCCCGGGAGCCGCGAGGTGAAGCCTGCAAAGCAGGCCCCGTTCTGGGGTGCCCCTCGTGTTTCCTCTCTCCCACCCTGCGTCTCGCCCCTGGCGCCTGGCTCCTATCTGCGACACCTGTCCCTGGCTTGAGTGGAGAGGCTCTTGGCAGACCACAGGTGGTTTTCCCTACGACAAATAATCCATCCTTCTTCCTTACGGGGCAGTTTTGAGACCACATGTGGGAGGATGGGGGCGATCGCCCCAGAAAAGACGTGGTTGGTGAATGTCCCCTCCCCATAAATTAACAGAAAGTCCGGCCACACGCACATGTCTTGTAGTAAAGACACCCAAATGTTGTCCCTTCCCTGCGCCCAGACCAACAGGTAGCCCCCAACTACGGGAGCGGTTGCGCTTTGGGGGAGCAAAGTGGGATCGTCACTAGGCCGTTACTAAGTCTTTCTCCATACATACTCCCCCCCACCCCCACCCCCAAGTGATGGTGACTGATTCCTGGATCTGAGTATCCTGGGACCAATTTAAAATGCATTTCCTGGACCATAAATCCGCAGGCAGGAGCAGGGTTCTCGGCTCTCCGAGAACGTGTGCGGCAAATGGCAGCGCAGGAGTGCTGCGGGGGGAGGGGGGAGAATGCACAGGGTCCAGGCTAACCGCCGCGCGGGCCCACAACTCAGACGGCAGGGAGACAGGAATTGCAAGCCAGGCCATGGAGCCTGAGACTTAGCCCGCGGAAGGGGCGTGATCTGAAGTCTCCCAATCAGCCAGGGGCCCAGCTCACACTTCTAAACGCACTGTTTCCATCTTTGGCTGCACAGGCTCTCAGGGGAGAAAACCAGCTCCTCCAGGACTCCAGAGTTCAAGTTCAACTTTCTGTCTTGCTCTGGGCACCAAAGCCCTGTCCCTAAAGCTCCACCGGCCCAAACAGCAGTTACCACCTTATCCACGCCCCCCCCCCCCCCCCCCCCCCCCCCCCGCCTCAAGGGACATTTAGGGAGTTTTTAGTTTTGCTTTGTGATTTGCAATAACAATGATTCATTGCGCCTTCTAGTTGGGGTCTGCCTCCCTGTGCTACCTGAAAGGTTTCTCTAAATGCCTAGGGGTGGAATTGGGTCAAGCACATCTTGGGTTTAATAGAGGTTAGAACGGTTTCCTTCTTGTCCTGCAGTGCCCTGCTTCTGGCGCTCGGTGTCCTGGCCACCCCTTGGTATTATCAGACTTCTTACTATGTTTCCATTTATTTCCTTTTGTTAATCTAAATGGATAGGAAATAGTGTCTGGGGGCTGGTTGGTGTCAATGAAAAATTACGTGCTGTGAATGTGTAGGTGAACCCACCACAGATGCTCCCCACAAGACTCAGGCTCAAACCCCGCCTCCAGAGCCGGCCCACTGTGTGGCTTGGGCCAGTCCCTTACTACCTCCGAGCTCGGTTTTCTCGTCTGTAAAATTGGCAGATACTAGTTCCCGTAAGGTTGCCATGAGGACTCAAGCAGCTGACGTCAGGGGCATGGTAAGCGCTGGAGAAGGGCAACAGTGGTGTCATCGGGAGTCCAGCCCCTCCACGAAGGTCGTGGATTCCTACATGGGATGCCCGACCTTCAGCCCGCTCCCCGCAAACCTCACTGACAATAGAATTGCTGTTGCCTTTACACTCTGCACTTCCTTTCCACCATTTTAGGCCCAACCCGTTTTTTGCTGACTCAGCAGCCCTTCCTCACAGGAGCGGGGGCTCACCACCGAGGCCTTGCTGGAAAATGGGGGCTTGAGGCTTCAAGCAATTTCTGGTCAGCACCTTGTACCTCTGGCTAGTACATACCCTTCCCCCGGCAGTTCCAAGGGAGCCCTCCTCTGACCTCCCCCAGCCGACCCTCCCTTCTCTCCCACGCATGGTCCTATTAGCTTCACGGACGGCGTTGATTCTCTGAAATGCAGATATTAGAGGCGTCCATTTTGTGCCATTTGGAAATCGTTCTCCCGTAAGGTACGGCGGGTGGTACTGATCTCATTTTGGAGGATACTCTGTAAGACTCCAAACACAGTACCACCCAGCAATTTCAAAACAGAAACCAGAAGAAAAAACAAAGAGCCATAGCACCATGCAGAGTTTCCCGGCTCTGGGCCCCAGGCTCTGGGGTGAGTCCCTCACCTTAGTGACCTCACAGGCACTCCTCAGGTGACCTGGGCTTCCATACTCCATCGAGCTCACAGTGCCGACAGGGTCAGGTTCTGGGGAGAGCCGTGTTCCTGGGCTGCAGATGGCCGCCTTCTCACCGTGTTCTCCTGTGGCAGGGGGTTGGGGGTGGGGTGGGGAGGGAGAGAATGAGAAAACCCTCTCGTGAGTTTTCTTATAAGGACACTAATCCAGTGGGATCAGGGTCCCACCCTTATGGCCTTATTTAACCTTAATTACTTCCTTACTCCAAATACAGCCACAGTGGGGGTTAGGGCTTCAGTATATGAACTGAAGGACACTTTCAGTCTGTAACACCCTGATTTAAGCCACTAAGTTTTGGGGTGGTTTGTTACACAGCGGAGCAACCAGAACAGACCGTATGCTTCGCAAGGATGGCTCCGTGTCCCTTTCTCCTCATCTGTAAAATGTTACCAACACCAATTCCTACTTCCAAGGGCAGAGGTGAGGAAGGTGTTTGGGGATCCCTAGTGCCTCACTGGTCCCCAACAACTCATAGCTGTCATTCCTTGCCCCCTCTGGGGGTGGTCATTCCTGAGAATGAAGATCACCCCAAGGGTGCTGGAAGGCCCCCGTCCTCTTCCCAACCACCCCTGCTCATCATCTGGTCATAATGTTCCACCTGTCCTACGTGTACGGACAAGTACCGTACCATACAAGATGACGAATACTTGGAGATGTCATGAGACTGTGCCGGGGCTCTGGCTCCTCCCCAAACCAGAGGCAGAGAAAGATGCCAGCCCTGGGTCGGAGCAAAATCAGAAGTAGTCAGGATCCTTGGATGTTGTTGGCCCATCTCTCTGGGCAGACCTTGAATGCCTCATTTCATCTAAGTCTTGGCATGGCCCTTTGGGGTCCAGACTGTGACCATCTCTTCCTTCTTAAAGATGGGGAAACTGAGGCTCAGGCAGGTAAAGCGAGTAGCCCAAGGCCACATAGAGCTAGCCAGTGCCAACTCCAGGGATTGATCCCAGAAAGGTGAGGTGAACTTTGATGGGAATGTCGTCATGGGCTGCTGTCTGCTACCAGCACCCAGCCTTCGGGGCAGGCATGCCACCCCAGGGACTGATCCACGGGGACAAGGGACAGAGGAATCCTTTGTTTTTGATTAGCGGCTGACCAGCTCCAGGGTCAAAAGTCTGCTAAGAAGAAAAGTTGAGAAACCTAGTTTGAGCTTTGAAATTACACTCTAAGACATCCTGCTGGGAGTGTTTTTCCCTTATGCGGGAGCTGGCTCACTCCCGTCTCAGTTCCGGGCAATGCAGGGCTAACAGGGGCTAACAGAAGTGCTAATGGAGTGCCCGGGGTTAATTCATTTATTCCTCATAGCAACTCCAAGAGGATGTTGTTATCTTCATGTTACAGATGAAGAAACTAAGGCAGAGAACAGATAAATGAGTTGCCTAAGATAAGCAAGTAAATTCTCGAGAAATCAGATCTCCAAGCTTGACATTCCAAGTTCATCCAAACTAACCGTCCTTTCCATCTGGAGTGCCAGAAACCTAGATCCCTGACATCGTCCATAAGGATAGCCAGGGGTGCTTGCTTCGAGCTGGGCTCAGTGCCCCTAAACCCCTACCTCCCCCAAGACACATCAGCCCCTAGGGTGGGCTCCACTTTACAGATGAGGAGCGAGAGGCTGGGGCAGATGACCCATCCTGCCAATAAGTGGCAGTCGGGGTTCCCAGCAGGCATGGGGCCACCTGCTGGCCTGCAGCATCCCCTCCCACTCAGCCGCGGGCATCACGGCATCCAGAGCTAGCTGCAAAAATAGCAGGTTTTATTGTGCCTGTCGCTGCTCTTACTGGAGCCCACCCCATGCAGGTACCAGGCATAGCGGCAATAGTAGCACTATCTGGTTCAAGATAGAGAGTGTTCCTCTCATGTACCTCCCACCAATATTCCCCCCCCCACATACCACTACAGGGAACAGCCATGATGTCTTGTATCACATAGATTAGTTCTGCCTTATCCTGGAGCCTCACATCCATGCACTCATACATTTGTGTCTGGCCCTTTTCATTCAACATCACGGCTCAGATTCATCTGATGTGTTCATGTGTAGCAGCACTTTGTTCTTTCCGGTGCTGCATAGTATTCCATGACATGCATACAGTACGATTTATTTCTCTCTTCCCCATTGATAAACATGTGTGTTGTTTCCGGTTGGGGGTTATTTTGAATAACCTGGTACGAGCACCCTTTTATGCATCTTCTGGCAGACGCCCATCTCTTGAGCATACACCTAGGAGTGAACTTCCTGGGGCCTAGGGTAGATGTATATTTAATTTTAGTATTCAGTTCTTGAAAGTGATCAAGTCAATTTGCAACCTGCCCCCAAGCAGAGGGTGAGCATTCCAGTTGCTTCATGTCCTCACCAACACTTCGTAATATCAGCCTTTTAAATTTTAGCCGATCTGGTGTACGGTAGTGGTATCTCACTGTGATTCTAATTTGAATTCCTGAAACACTTTGTAAATTAATTAGGCTTCTTTTTTACTTACAGCTCACTACTTTAATTTAATAGATACAAACATATCTATTATTATTTATTTGTTGTATTTATTTTTAGAGTCTTTTTAAAAAAGATTTTATTTATTTATTTGACAGAGAGAGACACAGCAAGAGAGAGAACACCAGCAGGGGGAGTGGGGCAGGGAGAAGCAGGCTTCCTGCTGAGCAGGGAGCCTGATGTGTGGCTCAATCCCAGGACCCTGGGATCATGACCTGCGCTGAAGGCAGATGCTTAACGACTGAGCCACCCAGGCACCCCTATTTTTAGAGTCTTCTGAAGGTATCAATGCTACTGGTTTTCTATTTAGATTACTAATGTGAAGTTTTCTTTAAAGATAAATTCATCCAGTTTAAAAAAAAAAAGAAAGAAAGGAGGTGGGGAGAGATCCATTCAAAGAGAAATATTATGCAACTAATAGACCAGCATGGGTGGGAATGCGGCAAATGTTGAAGAGATAGAGACCTCTCTGACCTTGAAGATAGAGTTGAAAGCAGGCTCGGACATAAGCCAAGAACCAGGAAGTCAGAACTCAAGTCTGTCCCTCATCCTGGGCCCCCCATCTCTCCTCTTGGCCCATTTGCTGTGTGTCTGCTCTCTGCAGTCTGCTGTATTCTGCTCTTTGCTTTGCCTTTCAGTCCAAACCCTGACAGTCAATAAACCAGACTCTATAGATCCAAATTTCTGGGAGAGACTCCACTAGGGTCAGCTTGAGTCAGGCACTGATTCCTGACCATCAGCCATGGTCAGGTAGTGGGGACCTGCCTTATGACAGCAGGAAGAACACACGATTAGCCTTCCCAGCACAAGTAGAGGAAGCACATCCAGAGGCAAAAATTGGGATGTTCTGTTGACGGGACAGATGATTTAAAATTGAGAATGGAAGAGCTTTGAAAAATAACAGGAATAATTACTTCCTTATTTGTCAAGATCTAGAGCTGTCTATGACCTCAGGGGAACTGTCACTGGCCAGTCAATTTCTAAATGAAGATTATTATGAAAAATAGAGAGGTGGAGGAAGGAAGGAGGAAATGGAAAAGGAAGATTATGTGAAGTGATTTGGATGAATTAGTAAGAAGAGAACAAGAGAAGCTGTGGTGATGGTGGTGATGATGGTGGTGAAGGTGAAGATGGTGATGATAATGGTGATGGTGATGATGGTGATGGTGATGGTGATGATGGTAGTGATGGTGGTGGTGGTGATGATGGTGAGGGTGATGACGGTGATGATAATGGTGATGGTGATGATGGTGATGATGATGATGGTGATGATGATGGTAGTGATGGTGATGATGGTGATGGTTATGATGGTGATGGTGATGATGATGATGGTAGTGATGGTGGTGGTGGTGATGATGGTAAGGGTGATGACAGTGATGATAATGGTGATGGTGATAATGGTGATGATGGTGATGGTAGTGATGGTGATGATGATGATGGTAGTGATGGTGGTGGTGGTGATGATGGTAAGGGTGATGACAGTGATGATAATGGTGATGGTGATGATGGTGATGATGGTGATGGTAGTGATGGTGGTGGTGGTGATGATGGTGAGGGTGATGACGGTGATGGTAATGGTGATGGTGATGATGGTGATGATGATGATGGTAGTGATGGTGATGATGATGATGGTGATGATGGTGATGGTGATGATGATGATGGTACTCATGGTGGTGGTGGTGATGATGGTGAGAGTGATGATGGTGATGATAATAGTGATGGTGATGATGGTGATGGTGGTGGTGATGGTGATGATGATGGTTACATTTTTATACCAACTCTGTGTTGAGCGCTTTACATTCACTATCACATTTCATCGTAAAACAATTTTATGAGGCTGCTACTATTGTTATCCCCATTTTACAGATGAGGAAACCTGAGGCTTAGATAGGTCAAGTCACTTGCCCAAGTGGAAATGAGTCCAGGCAGCTCACAGCAGAGCATGAGCATGTAACTACCATGTTCCTCTGTCTCAAGTGCATAAATGTCCCCTCAAGGGGGAAGACGAGCTGTTGTCTGTGCTCAAGCCACATATTCGTGCAATTTAACAAATGGTTATGTAGCAAATGTCCACGAACAATCAAGCACTCGGGCCCGGGAACTGAACATTATTCACACCCCCAAAACCCATTGTGTGCCCCTGCCTGGTCATAACCGTCTCCTCCCCTGAGACAGAACCGTTCACCTGAATTGATGATCATCTTGTTTTCCCTTATGGCTTTACCCCCTGTGAATGCGTGTCCCTATGCACTGCAGTTTAGTTCCATCTGTCGTTGGATTTATGTGGCTGGATTTGGATGATACGTGTTCTTTTTTTGCCCAACATTGTGCTTGGGGTCCGTCCTCGTGGTTGTGTCTCTCAGTTCTTTTTCCCCTTCACTGCACAATATTCCATAGTATGGATGCCTGGTCCACTGTAACTGGACAGTTGGGTTGTTTCCAGTTAGGGGCTATTGTCTATGTATCCTGAAATGTGTGCACAGGAACACTTACTATAAACCTCCCTCTCCAGGGATCCCCAGGCCCAGAGGGTGCCTCTTCTCTGAGCTTTGTCAGCCCCTGTGCTCCCCCCATTACAGCCTATGTCACTCTGCCGGGTAGTGGTCTTTTAATTCATGGCCTCATCCACTCACATGGGGTGGGGAGGAGTGCTGCCAGCTGGGACACTGTCAGGGCCCCACCCAGGGCCCAGCACAATGACTGGCACTAGGAATGTGATCATAGAACTTTGAGTAACTGATGAATGAGCAAAGGAATAAATGAATGAAGAGTCAGCATTCCCTCAACATTTGTTGAATCGAAGCATGTCGCAGACGTGAATGGTGGAGCCCGGAGGTGGTGTTAAGACACCCGGCTGTGGTTGTTCCCAATCTGCATTTTGACCTTGCTCAACACCGGCTGGTATCACTGACACGGCATGCAGGGATGCAGTCTACTGGCGGGGGCGTGGGGGAGGTTCCAGAGGCCTCTTCCTGTCAGCAGATGGTGCATCGGACATAAAGACATCTAGAGAAACACTTCTCAGCTGGATTCCTTTCCTCTGCTCCTCCCCCTCCTCTGCCTCCCAGGGCTAATAAGTGTGATTAGATCTCCCCAGGATGAGGCAGCTAGTGGTTTCCTCATCCTTTTCCTTACCTCCTGTGTGTCGGATCTGCCCATCCCCAGGAAGGTGAGTGAGCAGGGCAATGGCAGCAGGCTCCTGGATCTGCTCCTTCATTGAAGAGGCAGATGAAAGTCACGGAGTCCGAACAAGGGCTGCGGGCAGGGGGCTGAGCTCCCATAGGTTGCCAGCCTAAGTTTGAATTTACTCCCTAACTGACGTACAGAAACTAACAAATTCCGTTTTTGCTTATATCATTCCGAGCTGGGTTTCCTGGCATTTGCAAAAGGATTTTTTTTAACAGCTTTATTGAGATATAATTCACATACCGTATAACACATACCTGTAAAGTGTATAAATCAGTGTTTTTAGTACAATCATAAAGTTGTGAACTACTGCCACAGTGTAATTTTGCCTTTTCATCACCCCAGAAAGAAACCTCGAGCTATTAACAGTCACTCCCGGGTCCTCCCTCCCAGCCCCTGGAAAGCATGAATCTGCTTTCTGTCTCGATGGATTTGCCCACTCTGGACATTTCATATAAATAGAACCATCCAAGAGGGGCCTTTTGTGACCGTCTTCTTTCATTGAACACAACATCCTCACGGTTCATCCATGTCATGGCAGGTGTCAGAAGTTCCTTCCTCTTTATGTCTGAGTCATAGCGCATCGTGTGGATGGACCACATTTTGTACATCTGTTCCTCAGTTGATGGACATTTGGGTTGTTTCCACCTTGGGGTCCATGTATGATGCTGTGGTGAACGTTTGTATTCAAGCCTTTGTGTGCATGTAGGTCTTGACTTCTTGTGGGTGTCAAGCTAGGGATGATGTTGCTGGTCATGCGGTGACTCTGTTTCACCTTCTATGGTGTCACCGGCTCGTTTTCGGGACCAGCTGTCCTACTGCTGTGGTGCTTAGTGACACAGAGTGTCTCTGCTTGTGCTTACTGGCTGCTCCTATGTCTTCTTTTGGAGACATATGTATTCGAACCCTTTCCCCTTTTCTAAATGTGTGCTTTTATTATGAGTTGTAGGAGTTCTTTATGTATTCTGGAGACAAACCCCTTATCAGATAGATGATTTGCAAAAACTGTCTTCCTTCCTGTGAGTTGTCTTTATACTGTCTTCACGGCATCTTTCGTTGCAACACAAATTTTTTTATTTTGGTGAAGTCCAGTGTATCTATTTTTCCTTTTGTCACCTATGCTTTTGGGGTCATTGCTAAGAAAGAATCTTAACACGCCCACCTTCTCTGAGAGGACCGATCCCCCTTGAGACTCTGCCCTGCCCTCTGTCCTCCCAGCATGGCAGCCTGGCCTCACAATGAGAACCTGAGGACAGGGGTATGTCTGAGCCCACCATGGCAGTGTCGCCCGCTCCCACGACACTGCGTTCTCAGAGAGAGCATATTGGGCACCGGGGGAGACCAGGTTCTGAGCCACACACTCCTGCTCCCAATGTGACCGGAGAAGATGGACATTCGAGGACTTCCCAAAAGAAGGACCAGAAAGAGGTGGGCGACAAGTGAGGGGGCCAATCATAGAGCATGAGCACGAGTCACACTCCACCCCTTTAGGGGCTGAAGACACTGGACCTTACTTGAATCAGGTGGCTCTCCTGGCCCATTACAGTGTCTGTGAGCTCCATCCACCCCAGACAACATTCAGGCCTCGAGCCAGCAGGAACCAATCTCTGCCCTTTGCCAACTGAAGAGCTGACCATGTTCGCTTCTTTCTGTGCCCTGCCCCCTCCCCACTCACCTTCCTGCCTCCAAAACATAGACCCTTCACCCTGAACATTTAACAGCTCACTCAACATTCATTCAAGAAACCCAAGGCTAGGGTGGTCTTTGTCCACGTGGCCAGAAAGCTATCACACTGTAGAAGCTCAACACAGTCTACTGACAAGTGGCAGTTAGGTTTGGGTGCAGGTCACTCAGCCTCTCTGAGCCTCAGAGTTGTCCCCTGTCAAATAGGGAGAGGCGGCAGCCCCTCCTCACTGCACAGATGAGGTCCCAGGCACACAACAAACGTAAGTGACTCTCGGGGCTCACCTGGAGGGAGGTGGTGACAACCTCTCTGTTTATGAAGAGCTATGTACCAAGACCTGGCCTAGGCATTCCCCAGGGACTGTGCACAACAACCCCCTGTGGGAGGCACCCCCAGGAAAGGAGACAGACACCCCAGAGTGGGAGAAGCAGGGCGAGGGAGCAGTGGTTGTTGCCCCACCCCCACACACTCGCCCTGCGGAGGGGCCTTGGCTCTGGGAAAATGAGACGAAGCTCCCTCACAGAAAGGGTCGGGGACCTCTGAACTACAGCTTGCTTCTTTGCAGAGCAGTTGTTAAGAATGTGCATGGTTCAGACCATAGCCATTACACTTACTATACACGTTCTGGGAAATGCAGAAAAGCACACATGAGAAATGAAAATCCTCATTATCCCATTGCCCGGCGCTCGCACAGTTAATGATTTATTTCCTTCGAGTTGTTTTCTTCGGGGCACAGTTAACATGGATATATTTTACAAGTCAGCGTCATACTGAAAAGGCTGTTTTGTACTTACTTTTTCTTCAGTTAGCAATATGTCCCAGACACTATGCCATTTCATTAAAGGGTCTTCTACAGCCCAACTTCATAGTTGCTGGTGTCTGTCTGTAGCCATTAATAACAGCAAATGATCATACATGTGTGTAGTTTAAATTGTGCTTTAGAGCCTTGTATTGTTTACCTTGTGTTCATATGTTCTCAGTGCTCTTCATGTCAACTCATTTAATCCTCACACCTGTGTGAATGAAATATCCTATTAAGACCCATTGTACAGAGGAGAAGGCTGAGGCACAGAGAGGTAAGGCCACTTGCCCAGGGTGACACAGCTGCTAAGTGGCAGGGCCAGGATTTGGACCCAGGAGTTTGGCTCCAGAGTCCACGCTGCCTCTGATGTGCCCTTGTTATGGGCACAAATGAGACAGGGATGGCACTGGGGGGTGACAGCAGGCTGCTTCCTCTTCAGAGCTCTGGAAGCATCCTGAGAGGGGCAGGAAGGCTGGCTGACTCTGTACCCAAGCATGTAGCTGATGCTGGGCTGTCTGTGCCCCCGCTGCCCCATTCCCAGAAGCCTGCGGTGGGGAAGGTGGCTGCACCTGTCTGTACAGACCTGTGTGCCCTCTTGCACCTGTGAGAAGCACTGGAAACTCATTCGGCACGGAGCTCGCATTAGCTTCAGCAAAAATTCCCCACCCTTTGGTCCCAAGCATCACGTTCTAGAACGAGGACTGCCCCAGGCTGCCTGCGGCGATGCTGGCCTACATCACCACAGACGGGGGCTTTACTGGTCCATGGAAACCAGCGATTCCAATAGCAGCCACAACCCCAGGAGCCAGGACACAGGTCTCGGCTGGCAGAACAGGCTCCCCTTCCCCTGGGAAGCCACACGAACCCCTGGGGTTCCAGGACTTTTTAAGAGGGCAGGAAGAAGGGAGGAAAGCATAGGCTTCAAACCAGTATGGAGGGGTGTTGTTCAAGTGTCCATGAGAGTCCCCCAAACTAGGGAGCAGGACACCCAGTTATACAGACTGCATCCTACCTGGCCAGCCCCCAGGGTGGGAGATGCATCATCCCTCCCCTCACAAATACATAATGTCACCTGCACACGCAGGCAGTGGGGCTGCGGAGGGGCGTGGGCAAACGGTCTGCAGGCAACTGTCTGACCTTAATTCCTAGCCCTGCCGTGTCCGGCTGGGCGACTCTGGCCTCCTTAACTTCAGGAGCCTCAGAGAGCCACACCCCAGGGTTGCTGCAAAGATGGCATGGGACATCCACAGTGGGTGCTTTCTCACTAGATCGAATGTTTCCATGTATACAGCTCTGATCACTTATGTTGAATAATTCCCAAAATGTGCAAGGGCCAGGTCAAAGGGCACGCACATCTGCAAGCCTGCTGCCGCCGCCCAATGGTCCCCTTTGTCACAGCACTGCTCAACCTTCCACAGCACCAAAATCACCTGGACTCTTATGAGAAAGCAGACACTGGTTCAGTGGGCTGGGCGGGGCCTGAGCTCTGCCTTTCTCCTCCAAGTGGGAGGGGTCCCCAGGAGTCCACGGGTTCTCTGCCACTGCCCCTACCGCAGGAAGCCCGGCAGCCCGCAGCCCCAGGCGGGGTGTTAATGGTCAGCTGCATTGGCTGTGGGGGCTGGAGAAGGCGGGTTCTTGGCATGCTGCCTGCGTCCGGCGCCGCTCCTGCCCACCCCACGGAGCCTGAGCCTCTGCCATTAGCCGCTAGCCCAGCCTGGCTGTTTATGCAGCCAGTTTCTGCGAATCTAATCCACCCAGACGGGATTAGAGAGTCCAGATCTCTGTACCGAGGCCAGGCGGCGGGGCTCCAGCCCTGTGCACGGAGGGCCTTTCCTGCAGCTTCCTGGGCCTGGGGGTTTCGGTCCCTGCAGGGCAGCAGCGAGCGAGTCCGGAGAGGATGGCGGGCCGAGGGAGACCCCGTCTGGACGGGAGTGGCCGTGCAGTGCGGCCGCGGGCTCTCTCCACGGCAAACCCCAGCAATGGGGAACCGGAGACTGTGTACGCGGGGGTTTCCGTTCTACCTCACGAGGCTGCCAAAGCCTGTGCTTTCCTTGTGTCAGGATTGGGGGAGGGGAGAAACAAACAAGCAAATAACTTTAATCCTGGTAAAAGTTGGGGGGAGGGCACAGGATAAACTTAGAGTGTTTTGCTTTCCCTACAAACCACATGAAATGGCACTTTGATAGGCCGTTTTGCCCGCCAGAAAGGCGGTTTCACAAGGTTCAATGTGAATGATCAGAGCAAATTCGGGTGTTTTTTACAAGCTCGCCCATTCTCAGGACGCGCAAAGCTGGTATATTTGCACACAATCACATATCTCACACGTATTGCTACCTACAGGGGCCATAGTTCATGGAACCTGAGACGCCACCAAGTGTCAGGTGTTCTGGGTTCCTCGGTCCCTTTGACCCTGAGGAATTGCAGACAGTGCTCTGGGGACTTTGGAGAGTCAGTGCCCCGATTTCCTCTTTCCAGAATAATAGGGCTGCTGGGCCTCAGCATGTGCTTCCCAGAGCCACAGGCCTGTAGGGATGATGGGCTAACATGGGGGAGGAGGCCCCTTAGGGGACTGGCATCTGTCTGTATCAGTGGGGGCTCTCCTCTTCCTCTTTTCTCCAAGACTCTGAGGGTCAGCCCCAGGGTACAGCAGCCAGGTGGGGTGGGGAGGGGGGCCAGACTGAGGGCTCCATGCCCAGAGAATGCTGACCCAGGGGTGGGGCTCCCAGGAGCCAAAATCCTAATATGCTAATACGTAGCCAGATTATGGACTCACTTGGCCCCGGCCTTCCAGAATCAGGAGGTGAGAACTTTCCAGGTGTCACTGTGCTGCAGCCACACTGGAGAAACAGGGCAGACCCCCACCCAAAGTTGGGTTTGGATGTCAAGAGTGATGAGCCACACACACGCTGCTAGGGCAGGAGCAAGTTGGTACTCCTGTGATGAGGCTTTCGGGGGAGAGCAGGGCAGCTCCCAAATTCCTCCAAAATGTCTGGAAAGAACAGGGGAAGGAGACTGGCCTGGGATCTTCTCGTGGTTGGAGGGTGGGGCCAGTGTGAGGGTTCCTCCACTTAGAAAGGAGCTGTGGGGTGTGAACCTACCGTAGCACCAAAGGAGGGAGCAGCTGGGCTTTTTATCAGCCGGCCTGGCCACAGGGCACAGGGAAATGGGGGTGGGGCATAACCGCTGCCAGCAGTGCTGCATCTCAGATGAAGTCAGATGCCACCACAGGTTGGCATGCCTGCTTCCCGGTTCCGAGACACTCAGGGACACGCATGGCAGGCATACGTGTGCACACGTGCACATACAATGCACGGGGAGCATGATGACCCCGTGAGTCTCCAGCATGTTAGTGTCTGTGGGGGTGTGTTCAGCCCACCTCTCCCAGAGCGTCCTCCTAGCAGCTCCATTGTCAACATACATTCAAGATTCCAATTAGGAATAGTTCAGCGTGTACCAGATGCCCGTGTACCACCACCCAGATCGAACACATGTTAATTTTCTTCATATTTGCTTTGAATGTTTTTAAGATCAAAGTTAGAGTTGAAGTGCTCTCTCCCTCTCTCTCGCCTTTTCTCAGATCGCTCACTCTGGAAAGCCAGCTGCCAGGTTGGGAGCCGCCCTGTGGAGAGACATAGCAAGGAGTAAAGGCCTCCCGCGAACAGCCAGCGAGGACCTGGGGCCTGTCGACAACCACAAAGTTAGCTTCTGCCCCAGTTAGAGCCCCACGTGACCCCCCGACCTCAACCACACGAGACGTCAGGAGCCAGAAACCCTCATGCCACTCCCAGATTCCCAACCCACCGAAACCAGGAGCTTATACGTGTGTTTTAAGCCCATGAGTTTGGGGGTCTTTGTTATGCATCAAACTAATAACTAATACACCCATTTGGCATCACTCAGGGGCTGGGTGCTAGGACACAGGCGGACTTGGGCGTCCACAGTCTCAAAGCGTCTCTTCCTCGTAGTGTCCTGCTGTTGGATGGGGTGGTGATGACGCAGGAGCCACCAGTGTGGACCCCTGACCCCGCACTCTGAGCTGTGCCCCAGAGGGCTGAACCCATGCAGCACGTGTGTATGAGCCCCAGTGGCAAATGCCTCCTGCCGGTCCCCCTCCTTGTCCTCCAGCCTGCCATCCCCAGCCTGTTCCCTTATGGCCCGGCCATCTGCCCCTCCAGGGACTAACACCACAGAATAAACTCAGACCAGCTCCAATCTGCAGCTCCATCGCCTGGCCAGGCTTCCTTCCCGATGTCAGTTCTGACACAGAACTCAGCAGTCCTTGCCACAGAAGGTGTTTGGAATTTTGCCCCCAAGTCAAGAGTTTCGAGTCAGACAGACTGAGTTTCCAACCTCCTCCCACCATCTCTGTCCCCAAGGATCCCTCTGGAAAGTGGGCTCCATAATCTGCCTATCTCCAGGACGACGGAGAGAATCGAGGCAGACGAGGGGGGCAGCGCTTAGAGTCAGTGAACGTGCTATCACTTTATTAACACGATGACAGGAGGTGCTCGGCAGCCCAGCCCTGGGGGCGGCCTGGGACCTGTGGCTGACCGTAGCTTCTGCCTGGGGCCTGGGGTGGGGTGTGGTGGGGTGTGGTAGGGGAGGGGCTCCTGGGCAGGGAGGGTCCCTCGGTCCCTCCCGTGTCCCGCGGGGCCTTCTCTAGGCTCCATATGGAAACACGCCGCCTCCCACCCCCTGCTAACTCTATCTTTTCTTTCTTTTTTAATTGAGGTAAAATTCAACAACATAAAAATTAACCATTTAAAGTAAACAATCCAGTGGCATTTAGTACAGAACTGCTGCAACTGTCACCACAGTCTAGTTCCGGAACAGTCAGCCCCCAAAGGAAACCGCCCCCTTGAGCAGTCCCTGCCGGCCCCCCCGCAGCCCCTGTAACTACAAATCCACTTTCTGCCTGTACAGATCTGCCTCTTCTGGACATGTCCCATAAGAGGGCTCGGACGCTGTGGGACCTCCTGAGGCAGGCTCCACTCACGTCGGAACACGTTTTCGGGGTGCATCTGCATTGCGGCCTGCATCAGACTGTCACCCCTTTATGGCCGAGGAGCACTGCATCCTGTGGGCCGACATCTTTGTCTGTCCACTCCTCGGTGGGCGGACGCTTGCTCGTTGGCACATTCTGACTGTCGTGAGTAACACCGCAGGTTTGTGTGTGGACCTGTGGTCTCAGTTCTCCCGGAGAGATAGCGGGGTGTGGACTCCCTGAGACTGTTTGCTTTTGAGGACACCCCTCCCCCTGCCCCACCGCCTGCCAGCCCCCACCAACCCTCGGAGCTCCGCGCTCTCATGATTGCACTGTCTCCAGGACTCACTTTCCACGAGACTTTGGGGAAAGATCTGCATGGACGTCTGTGAGCCCCATGTGAGTGGGGGGGTGGGGGGGCTTGCTCACCCCGCATCCAGGCCTGGTGCATGAAGATACTCGGGGAGCACCTGTTAATGTGAGAATGGACTGCAGGTACGAGCCAACAGGCTAGGAGAGATGTTGCCGGGAAGCCCGAGAATCTGGGAGCAGGACCCCTGAGCAGATGGAGCGTGCTCAGTCAGACGCGGGGTGGGTTGAGGTGCTGGGAGCTTTCGTGCAGGCTGTGCACAGGGACAACCTCTACTGAATGTCTGATGGTGCGGAGGACCTATGCTACGTCCTACACTGGCCCCAAGGACAACAGTGGGATGGGATCCTAGTGTGGTTAGAGTTAACATGTCCGTGTCCCTCCTTCCACCCCCACCGCTCCCCAGGTCTTCCTGCATCACCTCCAGATTGACTGAACCCACTTGAATCCTGGCTCAGGGTCTGTTCCCCGAACCCAGTCCAAGACGGTAGGTGTGCCCTCTGCTCCAGCCGAGGACCAGCCTTGCCATTAGGAGGGATGCCTGATCACCTACAGTAAAATTTAACCAGACTCAAGGGGCTTTCCCGAGGCTGTTGTACTAGGCGGTTACTCTCTGGCTCCATGGGCTGCCCAGGGCTGCACTGCATCCCCCCGAGGACACAAGTCAGGCTGGGACCAGCGGAGGCCAGCGGGACGTCCCCTCAGAGTCTGGCAGTGCAGGCCTACACCTGGGGCAGCACCCCCTTGTCCTAGTGGCCCTGGTCCTGAGAGTAGATAAGGCTCCTGTGGACATGGGAGGGGCACGTGTGAGCACGTACATGCATGTGCACATGTGTATACATATGCACACACGTAAGCATTGTGTTTGCACGTGTGGCTGTGCACATGCATATGCACATGCATGTAGCGCACATGCGTGTGCGTGCATGGGTACATAAGATGTGTATATGTATGTTGGTGTGTGTTGCGTGTATCTGTGTGCATGTGTGCCTGAGTGAATTGTGCATGTGTGTGTATGTTTGCACACCTCACCATAGTTACTGAGCACTTGTCAGGCCCAACATCATCCTAGGGCTTTACATGTAGTGACCCATTTAATCTGCACTACCCTTTGGCGTTGGGCCTACCATTATTCCCATTTTGCAGATGGGGAAACTGAGGCTCAGGGAGGCCACACAGCTGTGGATGCGGGACCGGGACGTGAGAGCAGACAGCCTGACTCTGGAACCCACACTGACCCGCTAGGGTATGTACTCACAGACGTCAATCTATCTTCCCCTCTGAGCCTCTGATCAGTGAAGGCACTTCCTTCTGTGCTGGCTCCTTCTCCTTCGTAGCCGAAGGGAGCAGGAAATCCCAGACTGTACGTACCTGGTACGTGTGCTCACTTCACCGTCGAGAGGAAGGACTCCAGGGAGAGACGCGGCGCTGCCCCCACCCCGAAGCTCACGCGGCCCTCAGTGACAGGTGTGGCTCCACACCTGCCCAGAGCCTGGTGGTCCCAGAGGAGAGGCGGAGCCCCGTGATCGCCAGACTGCAGGACCACCTCCGGCCCAGCCCGCACATGCTGTGTCCTTTCTCTGACGGCCGCCAGGACCCGCTCTGTCGCGCTGAGGTGAGCCTCTGACCACAGCGCCGAGCCTTGCTCACTCCCAGGGCACCTCCTGCCTGACCACTCCTTCTGGAGGATGGGTTCCCCTTCTCACTCACCGCCAGCCTTACTGGGAAAGAAAAAGGCCAGCAGAGACCAAAGGCTGGGAGTGGTGCCTCCGGAGCGCACACTCAGCCCACAGAGGCGCGAGGCCACCTCCCTCCTGGCTTCGGGCCTCGTCCGCCTGCCAGGGTCGGATCATGGGACCGGAGAAGGACGTCACCTGTGGTGACCGCTGCCCGCGCTCCCCGCTTTGGCTGCCAGACAGGCCGGCCTTGGCCAGAAATGATACGTTCCGAAGCTGTTCTTGAACCGGAAGCCCCAGGACAGTGCCGTTTGAATTCTCCTTGCAACGGACTAGCTTCTCCCCGCTGCTTTGATTTCTAAAAAATGGGTTTCACGATGTAACATATACACATTGCAGGAAAATGAGAAAATATAAACAAGCATCAGGAGGAATTTAAAGCCCCCAAGTGCACCGCACGGGGAGGAAGTGAACCGCCCTGATCTACGCGCAGGGCGATGGCGCTCCGGCGCAGGAAGCCCGGCACAGGGCTCGGTGAGCACCGCTGAACTTCAGACAGGACGGACTAACGTGCGGCGGCCACCGGGCCGGAGGAGCAGGCCGGGCAGGGCGGCTGCGTCCTTGTGCTCCTTTGACTTACAACACACGTGCGTTTCTTCGTGCACGTTCAACAACGACCTGACCAAATAGACAGTCGCCCTTTCTGCTCCCAGGATGGCCGCTATTCACCTTCCGTGTCCCCTTACAGACCTTCTCGCGTGCAGATATGTGTGTGCTTTTCTCGTGGGAAGATGAAATCGCGTGCCTGCCATGTTTTCACCCGTCAGACGGCGGGGCGCTGTCCCTCCACGAGCTCCTCCGAGCAGGGCCCCGCCTGCGTCGTTGAGGGAGGGCGGCTGTGAGCAGGCAGCGACAGTACCCTCCTGTTCGGCACCGGGCTCTTTCCCCTGCTCTCTGCAAACGTCTTTCCCAATCAAGAAATCACACCAGTGCCTAGATATCGGGGAGCCTCCAACCTGGGGAGACGCCCAGTAGAATCCTCCAAATAGGTTTCGGTCCAACTTGAATATCCCAATGCTGTGGATGTCACAGGGATGCTTATGCGCTCTGATCCGTCAGCTAAATTAGAAATTCGTCAGCTACATTTTAGATCCCAAATAAGGTCCCATAGAACATGTGAGGGGTGGGAGGGCCTGGGGGGCTCAGTCGCTGATGCATCTGCCCTCAGCTCAGGTCATGATCCCAGGGTTCTGGGATCGAGTCCTGCATCGGGCTCCCGGGGAGCCCGCTTCTCCCTCTCCTTCTGCCCCTCCCCCTGCTTGTGCGCGCTCTCTCTCTCTGTCAAATAAATAAATAAGATCTTTTTAAAAATAAAAATAAAATAAAAACAAAACATGTGGTGGAGGCTGGCAAGCTGTCCCCCCAGCTGCTCCCCTCTTACTCCTGGGGACACAGGCTGACTCTACGTCCCAGGCACCCTGGCAGGAGCGCAGGCACACAACGGTTTGCTCGGCGGACTCCAGCGGTGACACCGTGCCTCACTCCAGGCCTGGCCTCAGAGAACTCCTGCATCCAGCCTTCCCCAGCTCAAAGCCCACGGGCTGCCTGGACGCCGAATCCACCCCAGGATGCTGACGCCCCAGGGACGGTGGGCCCTCCACATGACGGGCCCTGGGCCCCCGAAGACCACGCACCAGACACCCAGCCACGACCGAGGCGAGAAGGAAGAAACCCAGGGCTTACTGCACATGACCGTGTCAGTGTTCGGTGCGGTGCTAGACCCGCTCTAAGTCCACAGGTCAGCTTAGAGGTCGTGCTTGCTACGAATCACGTGTCCAGACTCACCACGTGTGTCGCCGACGTGAGCTGCGTTGTGAGCCTCCACACTCCGTTACGCAAGCGCGGCATCTTGCTCTCTCCGAGTTCTGAGGTCAGACTCCACTCCGGTGCTGGTGTTGACACATGTCTCCGCTGACGGAACACGAGCACGGCGTCCTCCAAGTTCACTCGCAGGTTTCGATAAACGGTCTTCAGCACTTCAGGGCTTTCAGGATTTCTTTGGAAAGAGAGCACTAAAAGGCTCACTCGCTGTGACCCCGACACTCGGGAGGTCCTCCCCACAGAAGACTGGCTAAACCCACATCTCCGTCCTCTTTCATTGCTTCTCCCCTGTGGCCCCCGTAAGGGCCTCCACTGAGGTCCTTTCAGAAGAAGCTTTGTTCTCCAAATAAATGCACTGGTTCAAAATAGAATAATTGAAAGACTGACCTGTAAAGATACCATTCTTAGGTGGCTTTATTTTTAACCTGTTATGTGTTATTTGTGTTACGATTTACTTTTTAGTTAGGGGATTTTCAAACACATGCAAGAGTAGACTGGAGCGTATGAGGGACACTCGGACCCACCACACTCAGGATGGTCTACTACCGTCTGCCTTCCAGAAGACGCGGGATTCTTCTCGGATCCCGTTCAAGCAGCAGCTGTTCGGTACCTGAGGTTCGGGGGGGAGAAGCTCCTTCCCCTCCTTCTTTGTCCTTTCACAGGCAGCTCAGGGCTTAGCCAGCTTCTCCTAGGTAGGGCCAGGCAGTAGATATTTGCGGTTCTGTAGATAAACGGTCTCGGTGGCACCTGCGGGGCTCAGGGTTGCACAACCAAAGCAGCCAGAAGTGGACGCACAGGCGGCCTGCCCTGCCACAGCGCATCTAGACTTAGAAACACAGGGTGCACCTTGCTTCAGCTGCTTCAACCGTCAGCGACAAAAGGCCCACAGCCAAGAATTTGAGCACTAGGCCATGCTGGGGTTTGAATCTGGCCTCGGAGCTTAACTAGGGGTGTGAGCCTGGGCAAGTGACTAACTCCTCCAGGCCTGGTTGCTGAAAGGGACTTTGCAAGGGTCCCTGCCTCTGGGGAGAGTCCTGAGAGTGACGAGCTGACCTGGGTGGGGGGCTTAGCCCAGCAGCTGCCATGTGAACACCCGAGGGCCCTTGTCATTAAAACGGGGGCACGACAGGTAGCCGGGAGCGCTTCTGAGCATGGGGGAGGTGGCACGGGAGGGAGGTAGAGTAATTAATAAATCAGGCCCATTGGGGGAAGCAGGGAATTGAGTTGAGAGCAGGTAGGAGGAAGCAGACAGAGGGCTACTGGTCCTTCTCCGTGTGAGCCGCTCTTTTCCTAGGGCCTTCTCTCCTACGTGACTCTGGACACTTCCACAGCTGGAAGAGATGGGGAAACAGACTCCCCAGAGCCTCCAGAAGCCAGTCCTGCAGGCACTTGGACGGCAGCCCCGGGGAGGCCATACTTAACTCCCAACCTCCAGCCCGCCAGAGAGTAAGCTGCGTGGTTCTAAGCCGCCAGGTCTGTGGGCTATGCTGCCGCGGCCCCGGGATCCTCATATGGTATCACGCACCCACCAGCTTTGGAAGACAGTGGAGGCTGCAGGGGGTTGGGGTTCCAAAGATGGGACTCTTCTCCAGCCCCTACATAGGCATTCCTCAGGTCAGCGCCCTCATGCCATCAGCACGTGTGTGCCCCGCCAGTGGTCAGCGGCACTGTCGTCCTCACCATCAAACTAGCTCCAGGTTACTGGCCCCGAGACCCGAGTCCCCCAGCCCCATTCCGTCTACCAAATGAGGGGCTTGCAGAGACCCAGTGTGACAGGCCTTTTTAAACTGAGCTCTTGGGGCGCCTGGGTGGCTCTGTCGGTGAACTGTCTGCCTTCGGCTCAGGTCAGGATCCCAGCGTCCTGGGATCGAGTCCCGTGTAGGGCTCCCTGCTCAGCGGGGAGTCTGCTTCTCCCTCTGCCCCGCCACCTGCTCATGCTCTCTCTCTCGCTCAAATAAATAGATAAAATCTTTTTTTTAATTTCTTTTCTTTTTTTTTTAAATAGATAAAATCTTTAAAAAATAAATAAATAAACTGAGCTTTGCTAAGTGCCCAGCGTCCTTGCATGGCCCTACGAGATGGGGACCACCGCAGCCCTTGTGCAGACAGCCTCACCAAGTGTCCCAGAGTTCCCTCTCCTGCACTGGGGCCCTTCTGGCCGCCTGCAGAGAGTTCCAGAGGGTGGCCTGCTCTGCGGTGTCTTCCCCACACTCCTCGGGGCACGACGGACCCCTTGCGGCTTTCCCACAGCACACAGGGGTTCCCATAGCACCACCCCACCTTGGGCGGGGGTTGGAGCATGGGCAGGTAAAGATCACTCCTGCTTGGGCCTGGGGGGATGGGCGGTGTGCAGCAAAGAGGGTGTCCTGAGCAGTCGGTCCTAGGTCCACGGCCCTGCCCCTTCGCGCCCGGCGTTTCCTCCTTCTCAAAGGGACAGGACACCTGCCTCTCGAGGGCTCTGCAGAGGCCACACTAGAGCTGGGGTGCAGACCTAGCCCGAGGCAGCCACTGCAGTGTGCAGGTGATAAGCTGGCTGGCGCCACCTCCATGGTTTCTGACCACAGACTTCAACGTCGTCGTCAAGTGAATGAGTGAATGAATGTATCAAACAGGCACCGAGAGTAGGTCGTTGAGCTAAAAGCGAAGTAAATGAAAGAAAGGAAAGAGAATCGCACCGCTTTGGGCAAGTTCCTGTTGAAATGGGAACGTCTGGGGGCACCTGGGTGGCTCCGTCGGTGAAGCGTCGCCTTCGGCTCAGGTCATGAGCCTGGAGTCCTGGGGTCGAGCCCCCGCGTCTCCCTCTCCCTCTGCCCTGCTCGTGCTCATTCGCTTTCATGCTCGCTGTCTCTCTTTCTCTCAAATAAATATATAAATAAAATCTTAGAAAGGAAGGAAGCAAGGAATGTCTGGAGCTTTCCGGAAGCTGTCCCTTCTCCCTCCTGCCACTGGGAGGCCCAAGGGCTCCACGGACTCTGGGCGGTCGCTGGCGGACAGGCAGGATCGCCAGGACGGCCCACCTCCAGGAACCAGGCATTCCTCCGCTCTAGAATATAAACGCATTCCACGCAGCCTCTGGGAGGGTCACAGGCCCTGCTAGCTGACTCGGGGGACTGCTGTCCAAAGACCAGTGTGCAGCTCGGGCCTGCTTCCCAAGAGCACTGGGAGAGCCCAGAGCATCATCGGGTTGACCCTGTGCTCCTCCTGAGACCATCCTGCCCCAGGCCACTCGGGAGTCACGGGCAGAATTCAAGCCCCTGCTACTCAGCTGGGCCCAGATTCCGCCAGACTGTGCATCTTGTTAGAGTAAGAGGCCCAGAGCTGAGGCGAGGAGGAGGGCCTCCTCGACCGCCCAGCACCCAGTGCCTTCATGCCGAAGCTGGGTCCCCGCTGACCAGAGCCCGCTAGGATCCCTCTAGGCTTCCGTCCAAGCAGCAACGGCCCCCTGGGAAGGCTGACCCACTTTGCAGTCAGCAGCCAGAGCCCCTTCCTCTGTTCTGGGGGATTTCTCCATGTCAAAGGCAAACTTCTGGAACTTTCTGTGAGTGACTGAGAACCAAGGAGCTGTTTTAGTCCCACCCTTACCAACAAGCAAAAGCTGGGCTTTGGCAAAACATGAGCATGGGACTGCCCGTCGGCGCTGGACAGCATTTCTGGCCAGGCCTGTGTGAAATTCCCTAGAAACCACAAGATTAATCAAGCCTGGCCCCTCCAACCTGTGTGAGGAATTTGTACCGATCTTCTTTCCTAGGACACTCCTGCCACCAGAGAAGCTGCGGCTGCCAGCAACACACCCCACTGTTGACTCTAGGCCCAGCGCTGCCTCAAGACACTGCATGGCCACTGCGTACACGGCTGGCCTCCAAGGGCGAGCTGGACTGTCCCCAGATGCTGGCTGTCCTGGGCCATCCATGCGATTCCAGCACGGTGCCCCGCCAGCGTGCACGCAGAGACAAGATGCCACCTTCCCTGAGGCTTGCCCAGGCTCAGCCCTGCCTGGTGGAGTGGCGCGTCTTGCTGGGCACAGAGATGGCTGCTGGGGGGATGGACAGCAGTGCAGCCACTGTGGAAAACAGTCTGGAACTCCCTCCACAGTTAAACGTGGAGTAACTGCCCCAGAAATCCCACTCTTAGGTATCGACCCGAGGAAAATGAAAACATGTGTCCACACAAAAACCTGTACCAGAATACCTACGGCAGCCAAACGTGGAACCAACCCAAGCGGCCCTCACCTGTTGAACGGACAAACGAAACCCGAGCTATGCGCACACTGGAATGTTAATCAGCCACAAAGAGGACTGACGTGCTGACACGCCACATAGGCGGGAGCCTCGAACCCTCTGTCAAAATAAGAAGCAGTCACAAAAGGCCACATCCTGTATGACTGCATTTGTACAGAAACAGAAGGTAAATCGGAGACGGCCCAGGGCTGGAGGGCGATAGCTAGTGCATGCACGGATTCTCTTCAGGGTAATTAAAACGTCCTAAAATGGACTGTGGTGACGGCCGTGCAGTCCTGTGAGTACGCTAACCACCACTGAACCGCACACCGGACACGGATGCATCGTATGGTCTGTGGCTTGTAGCTCAGTGAAGCCGTAAACAAAGCAAACGTTAACAGAGGGTGAGGACGCGGTGTAACGGGCACTCCAGACACTTCTGGGGTCCTGAGTTACAGAGCCTTATAGAGCCAACCGTGCCTACTGAGGCCGAACGCACGCGTGCCACGACTTCAAGCCCCGCTCCCAGCAGAAATGAATGTACCCGTCCACCCACAGACACAGGCTAGGACGTCCGCAGCAGTGCAGCTGGTGACAGCTCTCACTTAGAGCAACCCGCTGTCCATCAACAGCAGGAGGAATAAATAAACGTGGTCTGCTCGCACAATGGAGCGCTATGCGGCAATGAACAGGAATGCACGCAGCATGGATGAGTCTCCGACACAGCGCTGAGCAGGACAGGCACCTGCTTTGTCAGAAGCCAACCTTCCACACTGAAGGTCACACTGACGCTCACTCTGGGGAGGGGCAGCCAGTGTCAAGGAGGCACAGGAACAGGGGCTATGGGGGTGGGCGATGTTCCGTTCTTACTGTTCCATGAGTGCGTTAACTCTGAGAATGCAACCCACGGCACACCAGGATTTGTGTGCACTTTGCTGGTATGTCGTATCTCAATAAAAAGTCTGCTGATAAAAATGTTTCCAGAGTTAGTGGAAGGAGACAACCCAAGTGTCCATCAACTGAAGAATGGACGCACACGATGTGGCAACAGTGGGATGTTATTGGGCAGTGGAAGGCAGGAAGTGCTGGCCCGCGCAACAACAGGGAGGAGAAAACTGGATGTAATCCCCCGGCCACCTGCCGTGTGGGTCCATCCACACGAGCTGTGTGAGGAGGCAAATCCAGAGATGGGGGGCAGGTTCCTGGGTGCCTGGGAGCAGAGTGGGGCGTGCCTGCTGATGGGGACTGGGCAAATCCAGAGATGGAGGGCAGGTTCCTGGGTGCCTGGGAGCAGAGTGGGGCGTGCCTGCTGATGGGGACGGGGCAAATCCAGAGATGGGGGGCAGGTTCCTGGGTGCCTGGGAGCAGAGTGGGGCGTGCCTGCTGATGGGGACGGGGTTTCTGTTTGGGGCAATGACAAGTTCTGGAAGCAGGTAGTACTAATGATCGTCACAACTCTGAAAACGTGCTAAACACCACTGAATGCTCCCTTGGAACGGGGAATTTTGTGTTTAAGGAAGTGGAAGTGTCAAGGAGCAAGCTCAATCTAAAAGGAGCTGGGATTTCTAATCAACACACCGCCTGTCGATTGCCATTAAGCGTGCGTTTTGAGTCCTTGCTGTGTGCCAAGTTCCAGTGTGAGCCCCCTTCCTACAATCCTGTTTCATTTCCAAAGCCATCTAGGGAGTCATCACGATCATTGCCCCCATGTTACAGATGAGGAATCTTTGTAACAGCCGGGGGTGGGGGCGGTACGTGGCAGAATGGGGCTCGCTGTCCAGGGCCATCCCTGCAGGTCGGTGGGCCGATTCCTCACTGGCGGCTGGCCTGACGCGGCCCTTTGGGAACGTGTTTATGGGGGAGAGCACGGTGGAGAAGACGCCGACGAGCGACTGGGAAGACCACCACTGCCGCCCCCCCCCCCCAGCCCCCGGCCTCTGTTCTGCGAGGCCGTGGCAGGGCCGAGTGAGGCTGGCCTCTGTGGACAGCACCACAATGCTGACATCACGGACGTCTTCCCTACCGCCCGGCTCTCAGAGCCTGCATGCACTGCCCACTGGACTCTTGCAACCACCCAGGGTGTTCTCCCTTTGACGGCTGAGGAAGCAAGCCACCTCGCTCGCTCACACAGCGCCAAGTGGCAGAGCAGGGACTGAAACCCAGAAAGCCGCAGTCCAGGGCCACGGCTTGACAGCGCCTCCCCACAGGTAGCCTGGGCCCTGAATGCGCTCCCTGGTGATGGCAAGGTCGATTTGGCACAGTAAACATTTGGAACGCTCCCAGGGGGCAGGTTACATAACAAGAGAGGAAAGCCAAGCCTCAGGCCTCAAGGTCAATGTGTGGAGACACACAGCTCTACAATGTCCCAGAAGGGGTGGTAAGGGCTCAGACCAGGGACACTTCCAATGGCAGGCAGAGCCCCGGGGAGGCCACCACCATGCCCTGCAGGGCTGGACACCTCTGCGTGTGCAGAGCGGTGGGCAGGTACCCAGCTGGCCCCAGTCTAGACTGGTCTCCCTCCAGCAAGGGAACAAATGGGAGCCCAGGGCTGAGGCCACAGCAAGAGGTGGCCAGCAGGGCAAGGGCTGGCCTAAGACACAGCAGGCTGTCCCGCATCCAGGCTGATGCCCATCAAAGAGGAATCTGCCCTAATGGAATTGGGCTTTGCCTGGCCCCAACAGGGTTGATTTATCCATTCAATGAATATCTGCCGGGCTCTGTGATGTTTGGTTTTATGTGTCAAGGTGGCTGGGCCACAGTGCCCAGATATTTATTTAGTCAAACCTATTCTGGATGTTTTTAGATGAGACTAGCATTTAAATTGGTGGGTTGAGTAAAGAAGGTTACCCTCCATAATGAGGGTGGGCCTTGTCCAATCAGTTGAAGGCCTGAAGAGACCAAAAGACTGACCTCCTCCTAGTCAGGGGGAATTCTGCCAGCATGTAACACACTGAGACTGTGGCATCAGCGATCCCCTGGGTCTCCAGCCTGGGCCAGCCCACCCTGCACATTCTGGAATGCTAGCCTCCATAATTGCATGAGCCAGTTTTCCATAAATAAATATATATGTGTGTGTGTATGAGATTTATATATATAAATATACAACGTGTATATATGTGTATATATAAGTGTATATCGGTTACATAATATTAATTCTGTTTCTCTGACAATTACAGGTGCCTAGAGTCTGATAGGGCTGGAACTCGGAGTGAGGACACAGCCCTAAGGTGTCAGTCTGCCCTTGTGCTGAAGACAAACAGCGATGGGACACCGTCAGGTCATGGACCACCTGGACCAGCAGGCAGAGGCTTTGCTGGCTCCGGAGAGCAAGCTTGTCTGCCAGGATAGAGCCTCCTTCCAGACAGCGGTATGACCTTGACCAAAGGACCTCATATCCTAGGTTTCTATTTCCTTGTCTGTGAAATGGGCTAATGACAGTTTTACCTCGTGGGTGCCGATCCCGAGGACTGGATGAACCGTAATGCACATAAAGGGAGTTGTGCTCAGCCTCCCACGGGTGCTCAGCAAAACTCCTCCAGGTATGGTTCTCAGGTCAAGCCAGGGACCTGACTACATCAGAACCACCCAGGAGCTTGTCTGAAAAGGCAGGCTGCTGGGCCCCTCTGACCTGCTGAATCTTCCTGTCTGGGTGGAGGAGCCCAGGACCTGCCTTTGAAGCACACCAATCTCTAGGCAGCAGATTTGGGAATCCTGGCCCATCACAGACGGGCACCAAAGGATCCTTTGCACGCAGGCAGGGCTGTGCCTTCTCTAAACAGGCAGGACCAGGCCCAGACCTCACCTCCCTGGGCTGAGTGAGTTGGACTGGGGTTGGGCTCTCAGCCACCAACAAAAATTGCCTAATAATGAGCTATCTCATTACCCTGCAGACTGCCACCCCCCTCAGCCACCATCTGCCATCTCACCTGTCCCTGGCATATCCCCATCCTCCCGCTGCAGGAAGGGGGAAGACCATGCTGCCTTGAGCCTCCTCGCTCCAAACTGCCTGCATCCTGCTCCCATGGGGGGCCGTGTGCGGAGGCCAAGGCTGTGGGGCAGATGCACGCTGGGGGCCACAGGGGCAGGACAAGCAGCTTGCCCTCCAGCACACCCTCCAGCACTGCTGGAGAGGGCTGTTTATCTTAAGTGATGGAGTCTCCTAGCACAAAATTCAAAAGGCACACAGGCTGCCCCTCCTGCCTCCACGCCTTCCATCTTCTTTCCTACCAGGGCTCCGATTTCGTCCAGGGCATCAACTCTTTGCGGAAAACCCCCATGTCCCAGCCTTCCCTGCAGCTGGGTCGGGCTACGGGACCCAGCACCGCTGATAGCACGTGCACGTCAGGAAAAGGCTTCTGGAAAAGCCCTTCCCGCTCAGCTGGTTTCCGCACTTTGCACGGCCCTCCTTCCTGCGTGGAGGCCACGGAGGGCGATGGTGCAGCCACTGTTTTGCAGCCGTGAAGACAGGAGCTGGGTGAGGTCACTGCTGCCCCAGCCAGGATGCCCACATCTGCTCGCCTCTGGCCCATAATGAGATGTGCTCCTTACCTACTATGTCCGAGCCTGGTTCTGTTCCCTGAAGTGCACACAGGCAGTTCCCAGCCAGCTCAGGAATAAGGTGAGAAGTCTCCTTCTCGGCCCTGTCCCAGTGCCCAGCTTCCCCAGAGGCAAGCAATATAAGCAACATGGCCAGTGTCTTGGGGTCATCCCAGAAACCTGGATGCCCACACAAGCACATAACAGTACAGTTTTTCCTTCTCCACCCCAATGGTGGCCATGCAGCACATGGTTCTGCACTCTACAGTTGTGCCTAGATTCCCTCCTAGACCAGGCGCAGTTTTGCACTCCATGCTTGACATCACCCGAAGTGACATAAGCAGAACCCCACTGACGGACACTGGGCTATCTCCAACCATTCCAGGCACATGCTTTCCAGGCAAGGATTTCTAAAGGTACTGTTTGGCCAGATGGCTAAGGCTAGGAGGGAAACACAGAGGTAGCCCGTGAAAAGCAGCCAGAAGGCCGGCAAGGAGGGCAACTTTCCTTTCCCTTCTCCAACCAAAGGACTGGCCCCACCCCCACAATATATGGCCCCATCCCCAGGAGGCCTGGCCCCACCCCAGGATATGTGGCCCCACGCCCTGGCTCTTCCCCTCCATTAGGACCTGTCCTTCCTCTGTTGGCATTCCTCCTGCCCAGTCCCTCCTCTGGCCATCACCACTGGGCCCAGGCGTCACTGCCTCATTCCTGGACGGCTGTAACTGCCTCCCGCCTGTCTCCTAGACCCTCTCCTACCTCCTTCTCACTCCCAGTATATGTCACTCACCCTTGCTTAGGGCCCCTTAGGGGGCTTCTTGCCTCCAGGGGCAAGGACCACGCCAGAGCAGGTCTTTCTGCAGCCACAGCACGCTGCCCAGCTGTCCACCTCTGTCATGCACCCCCTTCCTTCATTTCCAATCGGGTGTCAGTCCCCCAACCCCCTCCCGGCCTCGAGCCCCGCCCCACTGGACCCAGCCACTTCCGTCTGCTGCCCCTCCTCCCCTGCAGACTTTCATCCCGATTCTAGGAGACCGCATTCTGCACCCTTTGCCAGCACCTCTCACTTAATTCTCAATCCTGGGAGGTCAGTGACTGGCGCTCCGGTCTGACAGAAGAGGAAACTGAGGGCTGTCTGTGGTGGCGTCCCCTGGGCTCCACACACGGGTGTTGTTGGTTGAAAGAAGGTATAAATGAGGTGGGCAAGGAGATGGAGAGGCAAGAAAATGCCCAGTTTCCATAGCAACGGAAAGGCTGCAGCACCGTGAACAGAGAGGATAGAGGGGGTTGTCCTGGGAGCAGAACCAATCCTGGGACTTGACGACAGTAGGGACCTTCAGTTCCTGCTAGCTCAGGAGTTCTCGACAGGGGGCGAGTTCCCCCCAGGGGACATTTGGCGATGGCCGCAGGCATTTTGGGGGGTCATTTTGGTTGGATGGGAGGTGCTACTGGCATCTAGTGGACGCAGACCAGGGACACCACAAAACAGCCTGCAGTGCCCGGGGCGGAGCAGCAGAGCCATCCAATCCAGAGCATCCACGGGGCAGGGGCGCAGAAACCCTGATGCCAGTCAGGCCCTGTTCTGGGTTCGAATCTGCTCTATGACATCTTCCCACCCACTCCAGCGCTCCTCCCAGCCCTTGCTTAACTGCCTCCAGTGACGGAGGGCTCACTACCTATGGGAACAGCTGGTCCAAGTTGAGGGGCTCGGCATTGGTGCCAGAGCTGGTGGGACACCTGGGGGAAAATGTTGCACGTGTGTCTCCATAGCAGAAAGGCAGCACTGAAGGCTTCCAGAGGAGCAAGCCCAGGCAAAAACTAAGACACCAGCTTCTGTCCTCAGATTCTCCAAGGAAGAGTGTCCTCCAGAAACCAGGGGTCAAGGGGGGGACTTCAGAGGGTCCTGCTGGTTCCTGGCCCAGGATCTCTCAGCCTGTGGGTGCAGGGTGGGAGGGGGGACAGGCAAGAAGGAGGCAGGATATCTGTATTTCCAGAAGTAAAATTAAGTGTCTATAGTACTAATATCTTGCTTGCGATATGCATGTCGAAATACTTAGGGGGAAATGTACACACTCTGAAATATGTCCAAAAATAAGAGGATGGCTGGGTAGGTGGGGTTAGATGGACCTGTGTTGGAATTCACAAGCTTGAGTCACGTCTCCCTGCCAACCTTGGTTCTCTCATCTGTAAATAAAGTGGGGATGATCACAGCACCTGCCTGGAAGGTTGGAGGCGAGGACAGCATTTCTCTGAGATGTCTGCCCTGACTGTGGCTGATATGACCATCACCTGAAGTCTCCATGGGAGGCAAAGTTGCCTCCTGGCTAATCCCACTGAGGCTGGGGGCTGCATGTATCAGTTAAAGACTGGTGGGGAAAAGGTGACATTCCTTCTACCCATCTCAGTTGACAGACCCTTGAAATTCTTCCATGAACCCCTTAGGAATCCCTGTTCCAGTGGGAATCAGCCCTCGCTGCTGGGCTGGCAGGGACTCTTGAGGCTGTCCTTCTCGTTCCCGAGCAGTGGGGATTTTTAAACCTTGCGACCCCAAGTGGCGGTGGGAAAGTCCAGGCTGTTGGAGGCGATGGCCTCTGTGCCCCCACCCCACCCTGAGTCCCAGCCTGGAAACCCTGGGGTCACAGACTGAGGCTTTGCATTCTGTTCTGCCCAGGAGGGAAACGGGGCCAGTCCCGAGCAGAGGACAGTCCAGTCAGGCCCTCAGACCCTGAGCCAGCAGCTGGGCAGGCTTTCAGCAGCTGGGGAGAACCTAGGCTATTTCTGTGCCCACCATGTCCCCGGGGCCCAGCAAGCCAGGAAGGCCACTCAGGGCCAGGCCCATCTAGTCACCAGCCATCACACTGGTTTTCCGGAAAGCGTAGGCAGAATGGGAAATGCTGTCTGGCTGGGAAACGGAGACGCTACCCAGCTGTGAGTAAGTGGCCACTGTGCCTGGGGAGGCTGGGTGTGAGGGGCATGGCCCAAAGCTGGTTGGCAAGTCAGAGTGTGTGGGAAGGGATGTTGCCCACATAGCAGCCCAGCCCCTCCTTCCTCCAGGCAGAATGTAAAAGTGAGGGTTTTTCAGGCAAGGGATCGGCCTGGACGCAGGCAGGGCAATGGTGTTCAGCAGCAAGGACTGAACCGTGGGCCAGAGCGGACAAGCCCTTCCTGGAGGCAGCAAGCACGGCCGAGCACGCGGCCTCGGAGTCTGGCTCTGGGCTTCAAAGCCTGCTTCTGGCTGTGCGGTCCTGGGCAAGTTGCATAACTGCTCTGTCTGTTTCAATAAATGGGAATTATCAGAGCATCTAGTCTTAAGAGCTCTTGCAGGGAGCCCATGTGACAACACTGAGGGCACAGCGAGCGAGGAAGGAGCGTTAGTGCCTCCAGACCTCGGTTTCCCCATGTGGGAACTGGGAGAGTGGACTCTGTCCCATCTTACAGGACTGTCTAGATCCGACGTGACCCCTTCCTCTTGTCTGGAGATGGCGTCCGGCTCGCTTTCTCACAGCTGAGCCTCTCTGCCCTCTCTGAAAAGCCTGATTATTTTTGTGCAGGAATCTTACAGAAAAGCTGATGCAGAGAAAGGGGGCAGAAGCAGCCCTTCCCATGCTGCCTCCCCCATCAGAGGGCCTAGACAGGGTCCCTTCTGTCCACACGTGTCATACATACACCGAGCACACGCGCTGGGCCGCCGTCCTGTCCCACTTCACGGCACCTCCAGAAGTGTCTATCCCCACTGTTTCGTAATCCTGGCAAACGCTGGCTTTCCCTTGCAACACTTATTTATGTACTTATTGCAAAATAGCTATTTTTCTCATTGTAAGAGGAGTACTCATTGCAAAATATTCAGAAAATAAAAAGTGTAATGAAGAGAGAGGGGAAAAAAGATTGCCCTTGACCCTAATATCCAGGGCTTGTCACTGTTAACCCTTCGGTGCCCACCGGGCCAGGCTGATTGTTAAAAACCATCTCTGTTAGAAATGTATTTGTTGACTTATTTACAAACTTAAGATCATACCTACATATGTGCTTGCTGTTACATTTTTCACTTTACATGTATGTACACACATGTACGTGTGTATACATATCCACACATGTTTATATTCACACCTGTACATACATTTATACGTTTTACTTCATTGCACAGTCTCACACCCCCACTGAGATAGGAGAGCAAAGACACTAAAATATATCGAATTTAGGAGTTCTGCATATACTCAGATACATTGTTAAATGCCGCGGCCTCTGTCCCAAGACCCTGCTGTTCTGCTGCCCCCCTCCCCGAAGCACAGGGGGCTCCATCCTCCTCCATCCAGGTGGGCAGGGGACTGCATTCCCCATTCCCAGAAGGCTAGGGCTGCTGGCTCCCGCCTCCTTTGCTAACCGCCTTGAGCCCCACGCACACCTTCACAAATCGACCCTGCACTGAATTCTTCGAACTTGCCCATCTGTTTCTGCGTTCCCTTCCGCGCTCCAAGTTCGGAAGCTTATTTAACCACGTCTCTGCTGGGTGACAGCGAGGTGGAGTCCGGCTTTTCACAATGATTGTGAAACACTGTAAACTCTCCCTTGGGTGTGCCTTGGAGAGGGATTCCGCGAAGTGAACCCACTGGGTCTTGGAGAGCACGCGATAACATTTCTAGCCACCTCTGTCGATGATCCGGTGACGCCCTGGAGAAACAGCGCTGTTCACTCTGCCATGCCCTGGGGCTGGACGCGTCTGCTGTCCGCAGTACTTTCCACAATAGATGACAATGGGGGGAACGTCTTCAAGCCCAAAGTGCCCTTTGTGTCCGGGACTGCCCTCTGGCTGGCCTGGCTTTACCGAATTGGCTACAGACAAGATGCCCAGGGACCCTCCGGTGCATGTTTGATGGTTCGTTTAAAACAGCCATACCTGCCAAAGTTTACATTGCAGTGACAAGTCTGAGAGGAATGGCGGCTTTACTTCGTGGTCTATGTGTCCACTGACATCAGGAGGACAGCTGGGCGTTAGATGCCCAGCATGTGGGTCCTACAGAAATATCTGACCTTAAAAAAAAGCAACAAAAATCGGACCTCGACCTCTCTCCTCTGGGGCTCCAGCTGCCTATTCCTGCTACAGAGGGAAGCAGATACTTCTGGCTGCAGAGTGGGGTCCAGCATGGTCTGCGTAGGGCCAGACCATGCAGCACCTGCCACTGCGGAGGACGGGAGACCTGGCACCTGGGGCTGCTGTGGGTGTCCTGCCCCAGCCTCCGGACTCCCAGGCCCCCTGCTCGCTCCTGCTTGCACTTGCTGTTGTCCCGGGCTCTGCGGTCGGGCCTTATGCTCTAGTGAATGGATGTTAAGGTCAGTCTCCCAAACTGGATCTCTGACACATGTTGCCAGAAAATCAAGGATCCACTGTGTGCCGTTCACTCTACCCCGACTTCGGGGGCCTTCCATCTGGATTCGGTGCGTCCGAAGGGCTCATGTTCCGCTCAGGAACCTCACAGCCCTGTTCATCCGTTTCCGAAGCTCCTCCAGCCGAACCTCTGTGTGCTCTTAAACACTCAGGTTTCAACCCACAAACTGTGTGGGAGCCTTACACGTCAGCCCCACCCGGGGGGCACTTTCGTCTCTCGGCCCTCGGGTAAAGTCTGTCCTCTGAGCCGTGGGCTGCTCCAGGCCCACCCTCCTGCCTGACCGGTGTGTGCGTCTGTCACTGCGTCTCTTCTTAGAAGGACATGTGACGTTGGATTTAAAGCTCACCCTACTGCATCCAACAGGACCTCAGCTTAACTGACCTCTCCACACACCCTGTTCGAGAAAAGGCCGCATCCACAGGTAACAGGTAGGACTTGAACACGTGCTGACCACACCCCTTCCAACACACGAGGTAAGGGCTTGCTGAGGTGCCTGCATGGAGGGGTCCCAGTGCCTTTGCAGGGCGTCTCACATCCATCTGTGTCCCCATTCTTGTGCACTGGGATGTGCTGCCTGTCCCCAAAACACGTGGAGACAGAAGAGACCAGGGGTTACTGAGGGAGACGAGGTGCACAGCCAGAACCGTAAATCCCAGACGGGGCTCAGGGTCAGCCGTTGCTTGGGGCTTCCATGCACGCTATTCCGGGTGTGGGATGAGGGCACTGTTTCAGGGCCAGCCAGGCACTTCCCACTGGGCATACACCTGTCCTGTCTCAGGGACATGAACTCCAGAGGGAGCCCTGATCCTCTCTGCTCACCACAGTTCACAGCCCCCCAGCATGGAGCAGGTCCCCATGAGCACTTGGCACTTGTGAGGATGAATTCCTGGGTGTGGAGGGAAAAGCCTCCGGGGCAAGAGAACTCCTGCCTCAGTTTCCCCGACTTGCACACAGGGGGTTGGGCCCAAACCCAGACATCCTGCTGCAAATTACCTGGGCAGCGCCACCTGCTGGAAAGCCCAGGTAGTGCACCTGGTGGGAACATTCCTCAAGAACTGGGGACGAAAGGTCCTCATGCCTGGGGCCCCATCGCTGTGCTCTTCACCCCAAGGTGACTCCTAAGGAGGCCAGCGACCCCGTTCCTCGGGCCCCCCCTCTGGCTCTGGCTGGCCGAGTGCCCCACACCCAGTGACGGGGACCTCGGGGATGGCCGCTCGGGGTTTCCCACCTGTGACCTCGAGACTCAGCCTCACTTTAGCACAACTCACACATCTGTCTTCACACTGTTCACACTCACAGTACACACATGTCCACAGACTCACACTCGCGCTCACGTATAATCACACACATCCCTCACACACTGTCACACTCACACTCCTACACACCCAGCCACACGCCTCCACAGATGTGCACACACACAGTCCCACACCAACACTCACCCACGCTCACATGTACGCTCCCCTCAGCCACAGCCCCCCACCACGATCCTACACTGCCTCGCTCCCAGCCCCCCCCCCCCCTCCCCCGGCCGGGGCGGTGGGGCTCTCTGACGCGGTGAGGGGCAGGGGAGGGAGGAGTCTGCATCTCAGTGCCTCGAACACCTCCCAGGTAAACCCCAGACCACCTTTCTGGGCTTCCTTTCAAACCGTATGGAAGTAGCATTATACCACACTTGCCATTCAGCTTTTCTGATTCATTATGTTGGGAGATTAACCAGCTCTCGTTCATTTAATGTAATGGCTCCAGGATCCCACTGTACAAATGCACCATAATTGAGTGATTCATTCTCCCACTGATCGACGCTCCCAGGCTGCTTTCTATTATAAACAACAACACAGTGAACACTGGTGCGTGTGTCTTTGCACATCCGGGAGCACTCTTCTGTGTCCTGTCCTCCACAGAGTACTTACCGCCGGGTCATGGTGCGTGTGCGGCGTCTCTCTGCGGGGGGCTGCCCGCGGGGACTTTCTGCAGGGAGTGCCACACACCTACGTCCCCCATCCTGACCACGCCTGGTGCTTTGCTGACCTGCGGGGCTTGAAACAGCATCGCGCTGTGACTTGACTTGTGCGTCCCGAGGACCGGCGAGTCCCGCAGCGTGCAGCACACGGGGCCCAAACACATTCTCTCTTCCCCTCGCCTGCCGGCTTGTGCCCTTTGCTCATCTTTCTATTTGGTATCTTGCCTTTTACTTACAGGTTTTCAGAAGCTCTTCAGATGATCTGGATGGATGCTACTCTTTCATCGGTTACTTATACTGCAAGTATCTTTTAGTCTGTGACTTGTGCTTTCACTTTGTAACAGAAACTTTTACATTTTTAAAAAAGACTTTATTTGAGAGAGAGCGCGCGCCTGTGTACACATTTACATGAGCACGAGTGGGGGAGGGGCAAGCAGACCCCGTGGCGCTTGATCCCAGGACCCCGGGATCATGACCTGAGCCCAAGGCAGACACTTAACTGACAGAGCCACCCAGATGCCCCAGAAATTTTTACATTTTTAATGCCAAAGGCACCACATTTTCTTCCACAATTTGTGTTTGGGGATCTTGTTAAAGAATTCTTTCTCAGCCATAAAGTCAGGAAGATATGGCTTCTTTTCCCCAAAGTTGTGTACATTTTGCTTTTTGCAATCACAGGCACTTTGCTGCTAAAGGCAGCGTGCCATCAAAGAGTCAGACTGCCCCTCACTTTGGTTCCCACCCAGCTTCCTGCCTCCCGCTGGCTCCTTTCTGCTCTCTCCACGTCCATCCCTCCTCAGTCCTCCCTCCCGTCTGCTCTCCCACCCCCTGTCCAGTCCTCCATCCATCCTGCAGAACAGTTCCGCTCTCCCCAGGCCCTCCTCCTGCACCCAGCTCCAGCCCAGAGAGTCTGATTAACACGCTGGCTCTGATACTTGCCCGCCGTGCGATTTTGGCCACATGATCAGCCCGCCACAAACACGTGCTTGATGTAAACGCCCGTGCAAACATATGCTCAGATGACTGCCACCAAAACCACGCTGCCCATCCACACTCCACCCCTGTCCACCCTGTTCTCTGCCCACAGAGCTGACCTGTATGTTCTGTAGAAACGGCCACCCTTGCTCTCTGGCTTCTGGGTGCCTACAGGCGCCCTGGTGCAAAGTGAGTGTGAGGGTACAGAAGGAGATCCGAGTGCTTCCTCCTGTGGAAACTTCCCCTAGGGTTGCATCTGGCCAGGTCCCTCAACTGAAGGTCACACCCCCTCAAGGCTACAGCTTCATGTTCCCCCACATTCCAGCCCCACTCCCCTGCATCCCCCTGGCCAACGAGATCACTGCATTATCCTTGTGGCCCTCTGTCTGCCACGCCACTGTAAATCACACTCCGTAAACACCTCCTTGTGCTGTCCTACTGTAGGTGTGCAATGACCACCCTCCCTCCTTCAGAAACCCCAACTGCTATCATTCGAAGCAGAAACCCCAGTAAAAGTCAGAAAGGCAATGGCAGGCAAAGGCACCAACAGGTCCCAAAGACAACCTCACTGGTGATGACCGGTTGGGTCACTGTTCTCCTCGAGATGGGATGTCATAAAGATGTGTGATGACAGTGAGCATACTCCAGGGCCAGCCTGGCCACCAGAGAGTCAAGCTGTCCCTTCCTGCATTTGCTGGGCACAGCTAGGCAGTGAAGGGGGGGTGCGGTCAGCAGGAGGGCGTGGTGATGGGCCCAGGTTTTCCCCAGCACTTTGTCAAGGTCAGAGGAGGCAGCCTCCTTTCACCCACCCTCCCCCCCCGCCAGCCTGCCTGCTGGAAAGTTAAATTCCATCAGAGAGCAGTGACAGCTGCCAATTAGAGATAGAGGGGACAGCGGGAAGGGCACACGCTTTGAAGTTGGGCCTGCCTCGGCTGAGTGCCCAGCTCGGCCGTTTTCTAGTTGGGTGGCTTGGGCAGGTCCCTCGGCCTCTCTGAGCCAGGTGTCCCAGTCCGTGAAGTGAGGGCGGCATTCCTGCCCTTGTACAATTATACCGATGTGTATATGAGCCATTCCAACTGTGGCACAGTTAGTTATGGTTAGCACGCAGAGCCACAGTCGGGGGCATTCTCACGCTTGACACAAAGACAGCATTGCTAAGCATGCTCTTTGAACATAAGAAAAACGTGCATCTATTTTAATGTTGAAACTACTGACCATTGACCTCTACTGCTTAGTTACACAGATGAGGATGAGGACGCTGAGGCCCAGAGAAGGTGAGTAGCTTGCCCGAGGTCACACAGCAGTAGCAGAAATGGGTCTGAAACAAGGGCCTTCTGGAACTGTTTTCGCAGTCTCATGCTGTGGCAGACACGTCCCACGGTGACTGGCAATGAACTACGCCCTATGGGATCCCCTCCCCTCAAGTGTGGGCAAGACCTGTGACTTGCTGCTTCTTTAAAAAAAGATTTATTTATTTATTTGAGAGCAAGAGCAGGGAGAGGGGCAGAGACAGAGGGAGAGAGGGGATCTCAAGCAGACTCCACACTGAGCACAGAGCCTGACACAGGGCTCAATCCCACAACCCTGAGATTTATGACCTCAGCCAAAACCAAGAGTCAGACACTCAACCAACTGAGCCACCCTGGTGCCCGTGACGTGCTTCTAACCAATAGGATACAGGATGGCACTACGTTTCCTCATGTAAGGCTATGTCTTTGCACACCCTCCCGAGGGCCTTGCAGAAGTAAACAGCCGTGCTAGGAAATGCCCGTGGACAGATCCGTGAGGCGGGGCCTGAGCATGGCCTCCAGGTGATAGCCAGTGATGAAGTGAGATCCTGGGTCCTTCAGCCACTAGGAAATAAATACCGCCAACAATCTGAGAGAGCTTGGAACCAGCTTCCCCAGCTGCCTCTCCAGATGAGAGCCCAGCCCAGCTGACACGGTGACTGCAGCCGCTGAGGTCTGGAGCAGAGACCCAGCACAGCCGAGACTGGACTCCTGACCCACAGTAACTGGGTGTTTCAGCCCCTAAGCTTGTGGCAATTATTATGCAGCCTAGAAAACAAGCACGCATGGTCCTTCTGAGTTCTTCTGAACATCCCCACTTTCCTACCTGTAGCAGACAGTCAGGCCCTCACCTCTTCTTTGCCATCATTAACGAGCCCCTGGGCTCTGGGCTGGCCCGTGGGGGCTTAGGTGCTGGGATCTATCTCCCTGCCGCTCTCACGGCACAGACCCCTGGCTTCCAACAGGCGCACGCGGCTCACGGTAAACACCACACCGCCAACCTCCTTGCAGGGAGAGGCAGCCACGGGACTGAGTTCTGGTCAGGACCTTGAGCAGAGGTGATGTGCACGGCTCCTGAACGCCTCCTTAGACTCCCCCATGGGGTCAGCTGAGGCCCGCGAGGCTGCATCACAGTGCAGGTGCTCCCTCCGCCTGGCAGCGCCTCGGGACCCCTCCTGCGTGCAGATCTCCCCCTGGGGGCCGGCCCCTGTAGCCTGGTGCAGGACCAGGGGACTCAGAAAGTCATGAGTGAGGAGGTGCCTGAACCTTGCCAGCTTGACCTTGACCTCGACCTTGACATGAGAGAGGCAGAAAGAAACTCCACCTCTGCGGCTTTGGTTTTCTTCGGGACAGTTAAGAGCCCAGGCCGCGCAGATGGACAGAGCCCCTGTCCCCGTGGGCACCTTTAAGGCTCCTGCACCCAGACAGCTGTGCTTTCTCCCATTTGCCCTAAGACACCCCACGGATTGGCTTGCGCCTCACATGCTGACACAGCCTTGAAGACTCGCTGGAGAAGATGACGAGGGCCCCTGCCTGCCCATGGCAGGGTCTGCACAGGACTGGGAAGGCGCTGAGGCCGGTCACAGCATGACCGGTGGCCAGCAGTGTCAGAAGTCCTTACGGGGAACTTCTTGCAGGAACGCAGCTGAACCAGGAAGCATGCGGCTGACACAGGACCACGCAGGCCGTGCCGGCGCCGGGCCTCCAGCCATGGGATGATTGGCAGAACATGCGCGGCAGGCAGGTCTGTGTGGGCAGCGGCCTGGAGTGACCGCGGAGGCCGCATCTGTGCCAGCACGTTCAGGACCTTGCGTATCCAAAAGACCTTAAGCTTTACTGTCGACTGTGGGGAATCGATCACCAAGCTATTACCAATAAACGTATTTTACACTGATGACACAAACAGATCGATCAAATGTGGTGACGACTGGAGTGATTTCGGCACCGGGGCTCTGTGTACACCATGGCCGGCAGAGAGGGCGCCTGAGCTCGAGGCACCGGCTGCCGGGTGATGAGAACGGGGCCAGCATGTCTGACGGTGCTCACCGGCCGGGCACTGGGCTTTGGGAGGGAATTGTTCCGTACCCCGTGGACCCCTCGTCCTCCCTTGTTCACGGAGGTCCCCCATACATAGGGATGGCCCCTAAGCTAGGGGAGAGCCTCTGGGAAGCTGCAGTTTGTGAATCAAACTCAGGGCACAGTGTCCGGGCTCCTGCCTGGTTTTGGGGATCCATTCTTGCCATTTCTGTAAACCGAAGGTCTGCTGTGTTTACACCTCCCCCTGTCCTTGGCTCCTGCAGCCCCTCTGCCCTCACCAGTGGAAATGCCTGGCAGTTTATATCGCTCCAGGCAGCCCTTAACCAAGACGTGGGCATCCTGTGTGGCCTCCTTCTCCCACACCTGTACCCGTTTCTCCAAGGGACAGACATTCCTAATAGTCACCCGCAAGCAAATCTTCACGTTAGGTTCCGCTTCCCTAGAAAAAAGATCTGGGGAAGTACGCAGGACCTACACAGAGGGGAGAGCACTGCGCGGTTATGAAAAGACACAGCAGTGGCAGCTACTGATCTGGGGACGCCTTCAAAATATACTGTTGGGGCGCCTGGGGGGCTCAGTCAGTTGAGCGCCTGCCTTTGGCTAGGTGATGATCCCGGGGTCCTGGGATCGAGCCCCACATTGGGCTCCCTGCTCAGTGGGAGGTCTGCTTCTCCCTCTGCTTGTGCATGCTCTCTCTAATAAATAAATATATCTTTAAAAAAACACAAAGAAATAAAATAAAATATACTGCTAAGTGAAAAAAGCAAGGTGCCTAAGAGTGGATAGAGTACCCTTATTTTTTGAAAGGGGAAGGATAGAACTTACATTGTACGTGTTTGATCTCCATCCAGAAAACCAGCAGAAATTGGGATGCTGACAAAAGTGCCTCGGACAGTGAGCGGGTGCAAGTGTGCCTGTGCGACCCTTGTGGGGCTAGGTCACTGAGTCCCATGGGTTTCCAGCAATCCAAAAAGTCAAATACAGACTCCTGGGCCCCATCCTCCGGGAGCCTGCCGCAGCTGGCCTGGGATGAGAAGCCAGAATCTTGAAAGTCTCCACGGCTGGCCGATGCTCCGCCAGGCTTGGGCACCTTGTTCTGGACGATTTCATCAAGAGCTCTGAGAAAAACCCAACCACGAGCCAGCAGCCAAACATCCAGGTGGTGCTGCTTTCCGGGACACGTGCCAGCCCTCACTGGAAGCACAGTTGAAAGCCTCTTTTAATTCCCGGTGACCCCCGATGGCGTGTGGGAGCTGGGGGCTCCCGGCGGGAAATCTGCCACCTTCACTGGCCTCCGTGGTCCCCTCAAGCCCAGTGCTTGTGCCACATCCCTGTTGCCACAGCAACGACAGACAACGGTTTCTGTGGAGTTCGGGTTTATAAATAATTTCTAGATCAGTCGTTGTGGTGTGAATGGGGTGGGCTCGGCAGGGCGGTTCGTGGTGGCAGCAGGCCGGGCCACCGTCCATGGGAAACGGCCATGCTTGGGAGGCAAGGTCGCAGCCAGAAAGTCTGTCTAAAGCCCCATTCTGTCCCGCTGGGCAGGGGCGTCCTAGCCCGATCCCGCAGCAGTTTCTGCTTCAGAGAATGTATCTGGGGCTGTTTCATCTCATCGGTGAACCCCAGAGATGTTCTCATCCGAACCGGCTGCGTGTTGGCAGGGGGCAGTGTGTGGGTTCAGGACCCCTTCTGGTGACTTGGGGACTAAGGAAGGCTTAGGAGCACAGGCATGGGTCTCACTGCTTCTGAGCTGGAAAGGACAGTGCCTGTTGAATGCTCTGTTGGGCTGGGCGAGCCCTGGTAGAGCAAAGGGACTGGGGTCTGCGGGTCTGGGTTCTAGTCTGTCTGGCTCCCTCGGCGCAGGAAGTCGTGCTGTCCACGTTCTGAGGATGTTCTTCTCCACCGGCCCTCCTCTTCTCCCTCTCCTCCCCCTCCTTCTCCTCCTTCTTTATCTTTTTTTCTAATAACAGTGTTTCCGGGGAAGGACTCACATTCACAAACCAAGGGCTGAGGAGGTGGATTTCGTGGTTAAGTCATTTGAAAATCAAGCCGATTGAATGCCTTTGCTCTCTGATGAGTGAGCCCTGTTGGGACACCTGAAGGGCCCCTGGCACGCGGCCAGCTGCGTGGTGTGGCCGCAGGGCGTTGTGCTGACCACCCTGGGTGGGAGCGTGACGGCGGGTCCCCTGTGCAGTCCTGCCTCTGAGGTTCCTGCCGTCCCAGGCACCAGCATGCATGTGTCACGGTGCATTCCACACACGTGCCGGAGCCACGTCCCATGCAGCTCTGTTTACTACAGCGGAGACCAGGAAGGGCCTGATGTCTCTCTGGAGCGAGGGGAGGATACATTCTGCCTGGTGCCCGAACACCAACAACCAGCACACAGTTGGAGAGAAAGAAGGGCTGGGTCTGTCTGAGGTGACGCCGAACAGTCTCCAGGATGAACGAAGGAACAAGAACAAGGCGCACGGATGCTCCCGTTTGTGTAGGAAGAGATGCATGCTGTGTTGTAAACACACACCTGCGTGGTGCACACTTGTCCACGGATACGCATACACACACGCGCGTGGATAGAGACTATTTCTGAAAACACACCCAAGGAACGGATGACCTTGCTCAGCTCTGGAAAGGTGGGTCTGGCACCCTGAAGGTTTGGGGTAGAAGGAGACTTACTTTTCATTGCATACCTCTCTGTAGTGTCTGGGTCTTGTTTCATCATTTGCATACATTAATTTTTCAATTAAAAAAAAGATGAATGGAAAAAAAGAATGAAGGGCAGAAAACGAAAGAGGCAGGAGGGAGGCAGGAATCTTCATTTCTTCTGGCTTTCAGGGGTGTGTGGCTGGGAGGTCAGAAGACAGGAGGCCCAGTGCCGTTTCAGTCTGCACACCCAGCACAGGCCATGAAAATGCAAATCAGACAGCACAGGGCTTCTCTCCACCTGCGTTAGCCCCTGGGCTGTTAGCAAATGCGTCCTGGAGGGCAAAGGGCAAACTGAATTTGTTTTCCCCGCCTGCGCAGAGGCTGGCGTTTGGATTCCACAGCAGCTGAGCGAGGGGGAAGCAGTTCTCAGGGCAGATGCCCTCACCCTCAGCCCAGCCACAGCCCACCGGGCTGGCGCTTTCCGCATTCCAAAACGAACACCCGTCACAGGCAGTCGGGCCTCCCAAACCAGTGTTTTTGTTGGCCGGCTGTGCCCACGGGGATGGAGAACCGGCATCAGTGAAGGTCCAAGGGCCAGCTCGCTGGACACCGAGAACACAGGAGGCACCCTCTTTAAACGGAAGTGCTGGATGCAAGAGAACCGGTTGGCAGTGCGGGAAGAAACCAGTATAATTTCCACTTCAATTCATCTCATCCTTTTACAGTTTCTCAGTTATGTTTGATGACGTGCATAAAGCTACAGCCGGGTGCAGACCCGGGCCCTCTGCGTGACATCCCAGTGCCAGCTAGCCCCTCCTGTCGCCCATGCTACACAGCCCTGGCCCCAGCTACTCACGGACGCACACTCATTCGCCCCTCACTACTCGCTGAGATGTCTCACCCCCGCTGTGGACAGACCTGGGCACCCCCCCATGCATCCGTCAAAGCCCAAGCCCCCCACATGGCTGCACGCTCATGACCGTGCAGACAATAGCAGAGGAAAGGAGTTCCTAAGGGGGCCCTGACCCAAGAGGTTCAGTGTCCTTACAAGAAGAGATGTCATACAGCACGCCTGCTCCCTCCATCGTGGGAGGATGCAACGGATGGTTGGCGGCCTGCGAGCCAGAGTCCTCCCCGGAAACCGTGATCTCGGACGACTGGCCTCCAGAGCTATTAGACGGTCAGTGTGTGCTGTTTACACCACCCAGCATGTGAGGTTTTGTTCAGGCAGCCACAGGATGTGAGCAGCCCTCGTCGTGCAGCTGGGGAAACGGAGGTGTGGGGAAGAGGAGGAGTGCGGCCAGGGCAGCAGGCAGGGGGTGGGCCTGGGAGTTGGGCTGAGGAGCCCAGGCTCTTAACTACATAGAGTGCAGCACGCTTTTTTTTTCCTTTAACCTCATACGGCAATGTGTTAGAAGAAGTCTGGAAACTACCAGATTAGAAAGAAAGCATGTGAGAATCCGTGGTGTGAGAACAACCACCCCAGCAATGTCCACGTCCCAAGGAACCAGTGAATATTCACCTCACTTGGCAAAAGGACCCATGTAGATGTGATGAAGGGTGTCAAGACGAGTGGATTGTTGTGGACGATTCAGATAAGCCCTAAATGCAATCCCAGTGTCCTCATGAGAGGCAGGCAGGGGGACAGACAGGGGCAAAGATCCTAAGCCACTGGCTGGGAAGAGGGAGGAAGGAGCCGCAGGCCAGGGAGCACGGCACCTCGAGAAACTGGGAAAAGCAAGAGAGCACACTCGCCAGAGCCTCCAGGAGAAACGCAGACATGGAGACCCTTTTAAACTTCGGACCTCCAGAGCTTTAATCCAAGGTCTGTGGCAATCTATGACAACAGCCGGAGAAAACTATTCAGAGTAAAAACCGCAGATTTCGGGGGTAGATTATCAAGGGGGTGACATGGTTCGGAAAGGTGCTGAAACACGTGGGCCCATGCACCTGCTTCCCTGCCATGTGACTTGGCAAATCTGCAAAGGGCTTCGGCCCACACAGTGTGGCAGAAGTGATGTGCGACCTCTGACCTTGGTTCCGAGTGGCCCTGCAGTCCCCACTCCCACTCTTGGATGGCCACCGGGAGACCCAGTCTGCCGACGGAAGATGAGGCCATGTGGAGCAGAGCAGAGCCAAGTAAGCTACACCAACCACCAGGCAGGTGGCGGCGGCCACCTCTGACCACGCAGCCCCAGTGAGCCACCAAATCACTACAGCCACGTGAGCGATCCCACACCATCCCACTGAAGAAGAATCGCCAGCTGAGCCCAGCCCAAACCACCCTAAGGATCAGGGACATGTAAATGCTGGAACCAGACCCCACCCCTTCGGGCGTGGAGGTGGCAGCCCCTTCCCATCATTCTGCCTCCAGGGCCGCCCTCCCTCCTGCCTGGGTCGCTGACAACACCAGAGTAAGCCCCGTTCCACCCACGCATCCTCACAAGCCTCGCAGGCGGCTGATCGCGGTAGCACCACTCGACAGATAGGGCACTGAGGGCGACACAGGTTAGTGGACCTGCCCGAGATCCGACAGCTGGAGAGAGGGGGAGTGGGCTTAGAACCCAGATGGATCTGACCCCAGACCCACTGTCCCAGATGAACAAGAGAGACGTGGTCCCTCTGTGAAGAGCCATTCAAACAGCGTCACCGTCCACGGTGATCCTGGGCTTTGTGCCCCCTTCAGTGATGAACACGGCGAGGATGGGAAAGTGGCTGTTTGTTCCGAGTATAAACTAGGACTGTGTTCGGCTCTCACAGAAAACCCACTCCCGTGGCTCGTCCAGCTGGGCTGTCCATTTCCTCGTTAGACCCTGACGACAGGAGTCCCGGGTGGACAGCAACAGGATGGCGTCATCTATGTCTTTCTGCTGTGCTGTCCATTCCTGACATGGGTCTGTGGCCATGGGCTTGGCTTCCACTGAGCTAGTTGGGGTCACGTGCCCACTCCCGGCCCGATCCCTGTGGCTGGAGAGACAGTCCATTGCAGTTGGCCCAGCCTGGGTCATGGGCTTCCTCTGGACGGAGGATGGGTTTGTCAGCAAAGGGGGAGCCCGGGAGCAGGGGAAAGGAGTTACAGGTTGTGTTTTCCCAACAATATCTCCCACCTACATGCTCTTCTTGTAGTGGGATTTTTCTGCTCCTCCCAAAAGAAGTGGGGACTAGATCTCTTTCCCTTGAGTTGGAGCAGGCTTGTGACAATGGTCAAAGTAACTCTATCCCAGATCTGGCACTGGGTCATAAAGGCGATGCACCTTCCATCCAGTTCTCTTGGGATGCTCGCTCTTGGAAGCCAGCCGCCATGGAGAGGTCACATGTCAGTGCCCGAGTGAGGTCCCATGAGCCCTGTGAGTGAGAGAACCTTCAGCGGATCACAGCTCCCAACCACTGAACCACCCTCAGGCACCGAGCTGCCCCACCTGAATCCACAGAGCACAGACCCGCTGTCCCTGCCAAGTCCTGCTCACAATACTACATGATTTCCTTTTTCTTCTGGTGACTAGGTTTGGGGTAGCTGGTCAGGCAGCCCCAGAGAAGCTGAACAAGAGGAGGTGAGCACGGGTGAAGGACAGGCGTGCTCAACCAGATCGTTTCTTCTGGGAGATGAGGGCCAAAGGGCAGCAGGCACACGGAGACAGAGGGAGAAAGGTACGGAGACGCCAGGCTCGCTGGCAGCAGAGCAAGGGCATGGGGTCTGGGTGTGCCCGTTTCTCACAAACATGAAAGAATCTAAGCTGACCGTTTGGTTGCAGGCTAGCTGGACTGGAAGAGACCCAGAGACGGCATTTCTGGGACCAGTGGAGAATGAAACCCGGGATTCCTGAGGCTAGCAGCAGGAACTGTTTGCTCCCCACCCTGCCGTGCCTCCTCTCTGACCAGGTGGAACCAGACCCACCCACATTCTTGCTCCAGCTCTGGCCTAGGGCACAACCCAGCCTGGGGACCAGAGGCTCTGTGATGGACTGTGCTCTTGGGCCTCCGTCTAAGTCCTGCTGCTTGTCACTCTGTTCCCTGGGCTCTATATCTGAGTTTTTATTACTGGACATAACCTTGTTAAACTCTTATCATTCCTAATTATTTTTTCCTGTAGATTCAAGTTTTTAATAGTCATATCATCTGAGAGTACTGATGGCTTTGCTTCTTCCTTTCCAACCCTGAGAGTTTTCATTACTTTCCTCATTCCCTTACGCTGGGAGCTCCCCCCGTACAATGTTGAGCAGAAACAAGGGTCATCCTTGCCTTGCCCCTGACTTTAAAGACACTGCTTTGAATGTCTGTTAAGAATGGTATTTACTAAAGCATTTCGGTAGGTGTGCTTTATCATATTAAGAACGGTTAATTGTGTTCTTTTTAAGAAATTTAAAAAAATTTTTTTAAATTTTTATCTTAAGTAAGCTCCATGCCCAACGTGGGGCTTGAACTCACGACCCTGAGATTAAGAGTTGCATGCTTCACTGACTGAGCCAGCCACGTGCCCCAGCTAAAGTTTAAGTTTGTTCTTATTTTACCAGTTTTTAGGAGAAAAGAATGTTGCGTTTTAGCCACGGCTCTTTCTGCATCAGTGTGGATGGTCACCTGGTTTTTCTCCTTTATCTGCTACTGTGATAACTGACATTTATACATTCTCGCATATTAAATCACTCTCGTATGCCTGGTGTAAATTTACATTTGTTTTGAAGCGTTACCATTTCATGTATCAAAGACTGGGCTTGCCAATATTGTAAGATTTTTGTGTCGGTGTTCATGGGTAATGTTGACGTTTATTTTCCGTTCTCACACTACTGGTGTCAGTGTTCCTTAACTGTCAAGATTACACTGGCCTCAGGGAATGGGTTTGGAAACTGCTCCTCCTTTCTGTATTCGCTGGAAGAGTGTGTGTAAGACCACGACAGAGACTTGGAACATCTGGTAGGACTACATCTGTGAAACGCGCTGGGCCTGGTGTGTTCTTCGTGGGAGGATCTGGAATGACTGTCCCGTATCATCTTTGGTTGCAGGACTGTTCAGACTTCCTCCTTTGTGAGCCGGTTTTGGCTGATATGTTTTTTCTAATACTGTTTCCATTTATTGAAGACTCCTTGTCTGGCGAGCTCTAGGGGGCGGTCCTGCCTCCTGAATCTTGGCTGCCCTCGACTCTCTGGGGAAGCCCAGTCTCCTTCCACTCCTCTCTTCCAATGTCGGCATCTGAATCAGGATGATGCGGGCTGCAGGGAGCAGAACGCTGGGCTAAAAATGGCTTAAACAACAAAGAATTTTTACGATTTAATGTGAGTAGTCCAGAGTCGGGCAGTTCCAGAGCTGGTTCAGGGGACAAGGGTGCTACTGAGGACCCCACTTCTTTCTTTCTGCTCCCTCATCCCTGGCATTTATCTGCACACGGAACGTGACAGCTGCTGTCGTGGTAGGCATCACGTATGTGGACACGGAAACACCCAGGAACAGGTGCATCTTGAGCTCTGAAAAACTTATGGGGGAGGAAAGCATTCCCTCAAAGCAGCCCCCACACCAGGCCCTATTGGCTATAGGGTGAGGTTCCGACGGATGTCTCCACATCTACAGTGGGTGGCAGGCCCTGTAGTCGGGCGCTGGGCAGAAAACTGTGTCTGCCCCAGCACCTTCGGGCTTCATCCATGGACTGTCTCACCTGACCCCCTCCTGACCTCTCTGGCCGGCTGCCACCCAGGCCAGCTTGACAGAAAATACTAGTACCCGTGGAGTGCTGGTTAATGTTTAACAACAGGCTCTCAGGGGCGGGGTAGGGGGAGCCCTCATTTGAAGGCGTGCGGATTTCCAAGGTGTAAATGCTCCCACTGTGGCTGATTTCAAGCTACCGATCCATGTCTTTGACTGCAGAGTTGGGAAGAAAGGCACGCGAGTCAGCCCCTCGCTAAAGCCCACCGGACTCTGTAAATGTGAGCGGGGTTGAACAGGTACACCCTGCCCCAGCCAGACGGCAATAATTAGGCATTAAAGGGGCTGTCCTCGGACGAATGGGACCATGTGTTGAATACCTGCTACGGGCTAGTCAGGTACAAAACACCTTCTTGATTGCTCCTAACCATCCATTTGCTCAATGAGGAAATAGAGACGCACAGGGGTTTATATGGAACTGGATCCCAACCCGGGCTCATCCCATCCAGGTCCTTCCCGCCCCAGACAAAGGCCCAGATTCGGAAAAGATTCAGCTCGCCCTCATTCAGCACCTACGACGCACCAGGGGGTGGGCCATCAAAGTGGAGTGCTATTCATCAGAGCCCAAAATGTGGGGGAAAGAAACAAGTGTCCGGCAACTAATAAACGCATCAACAGAGTGTGGTCTATCCAGTGGAATATCATTCGGCCGTGAAGAGTATGAAGTCCCGACTTGGGCGGCAATGGGGATGAACCCCTGAAACATTATGCTGAGTGAACGCAGTCAGGCATAAAGGACGAGGCATGACGCACGTGACATGTCCCGAAATCTGTAGGGACAGAAAGTAGACCAGCGGTGCCAGGGGCTGAAGGGAGGGAGAGTGGGGAGTGACTGCTACTGGATATGCGGCTTCTTTCGGGGGTGATGAAATTCTGGAAGTAGGTAGTGATGATGTTTGCGTGACTGTCTGAATATCCTAAATGCCACTGGATATAAAGCAAACAAAGTGCAGGATTAATTGAAAAGGGATTCTGCACACACACACACACACGCGCGCGCACACACCCCGCGGAGGCCTTCTACAAACCTCTCATGATCACGAGTGGGACTGGCCAAGTCGCCCAGGGTCCTTGGCTAAGGAAGCACTTCACGTGCACGTTTCCCACTAAGTCCCTCAACCCCACTACGGGGGGGTCAGATTATTAATCCCATTCCATAGGTGAGAAAACAGAGGCTCAGAGTGAAATTAAGCAACTGGGCAGTTGACAGCAGTCAGGACTTGGACCCCGGTCCATCGCACTCCAAACAGTTCACTGTTGTAAAGTAAGGTCTGGGGTGCTGGGGGACTCCTCTTCCCTCCTCCAGGATGCTGGTTCGGGTGACTCTGCAGCTTGCAAGGCTACCTAGCCTAGGAGCAGCCCCCCATCTCTCAGCAGAAAGGACTGAGTGCTGGAAGGAAGGGCCCTCTGTTGCGGGAAAGAAGCCTGTGCCAAGGGGACAGGGTCCCGCTCTGACACTTGGTTCTGTGGCTACACCACTGGGCGACCTCAGTAAGCCCCACTCCCCCTCTCAGCCTCATTTCACTTACCTTAAAAAATGAGGGACCGCCACACATCACTGGTCCTCAATAGGGGCACTGATGCCCCCTAAAGAGTATTCTGTAAATTTGCAGGGGTTCCATGAGTGGCACAGTTCCCCAAAACGCAGAATCCCCTAATCCCTGCACTTTCCATTGTCAACAGCAGACCTTCATGGAAATGAAAGCTCCTCTTGCAATTCACGGGTCAAGAACCTCGCTCCGTTTCCTTGTTTGTCTGCTGTCTGCAGAGTGACAATGTACAGGGGGTCGTCCAGGACTGCAACTACCCCGCGGTCAAGGGGAAATCGTCGCTTCCATTCGGACTTGGCCAAGAGTCGGTCAACACTTCGGAAAATCACATCACTGGAGCAATGCCTTCATGGTGTTTGAGCCTCCGTGGGACACACCGTGTCACCGAGCCTCCCCCTCCAGCTCAAGTGACCGTGCTGTCTGGTAGGGTCAGCCCCAAACATTTATCTTTGACGTCCACTGTTTCATTTCAGATGACCTTCCCTTTATGTGACAGTTAGGCCCTCATGTTGGTTGTTTTTTGCAACGGGTGTGTGGATAGATTATGTTTCCTATGAATTTCATTTCAGAATAAGAAAAAGAGCATTCAAAAAAATTTTGAGGTGTGCGTTAGGGCTGAAATAAGTCTGCGGACCACTGAGCTCTGTTTGATTTCTTCAGATCCCTTCCAGCTTCTACATGATGGAACCTGACCTCAGAAAGCTTTTTCCACAATGCTAACCGAGTGTGGTGCCTTCTGCACGACCCCAAACTGTCACTGCACCACAGTGGCCCACGTGTGTCCAGAAGCTGACTTCATCTCACTGACCCCGGGGCTCTCCAGAGGCTTCCTTCGTCCCCGGGTAGATCAGCAGCCCATCGGTGACCCACACTCCCAACCAGCTTGCCTTGTGTGCTTCCCTCTCACCTCGAGAGAGAGAAAAGCCGATACCCCAGACTCAAACTCTTCCTTATGCCATTTCCTTGTGCTCTGACAAGTTCAGTGCCTAACTGGAATGTTTACTGAAAGAAAAAATAAAATAAAAATAAATAGAAGACGACTTCCAAGGAAGTCTCTGGCAACCAGTTTTGCTGTGCTTGAGTGAGTTCGCGCCGCGTGACATTCCCTCCTGTTAATTACTGCTCCAAGGCTTATCTTCCCTCTTCTCTTCTCTAGCTTATTATATTTTAATGGCAGCTAGTAGAAGGGTTTGGGCACCGCCTTTGCCATCTGCGTGGAACACAATGTTCAGAACGGGTGGTGTCAGGGATGCCACACAGAACTGGCAGATGTTCCAGGGAGCGGAACAAAGCAAAAGTGAGGAGGTGAGGCTCAGAGCCCACCAAAGCCAGGCAGGGAGCAGACCATGAGGAAGGGCGCTCCATGTCGAACAGCGCCCCCCCACCCCACATTCGCATCTACCCAAAACCTCAGAACGTGAACTTGTTCGGAAACAGGGTGTCTACAGTTGTGTAGTTAGGCTACGAGGAGGTCGTATGGAATTGGGGTGTGCCCTCACATGGGCCTGCTTCTTGTAAGAGGAGGACAGGACACAGAGAGATACGGAGGGGAGGCCAGGTGGCAGCGGAGGCAGAGGGTGGAGGGACATGGCCACAAGCCACGGGACTCCAGGAGCCCCCAGCAGTGGAAGAGGCAGGAAGGGCCCTCCCCCACAGCCTCCAGAGGGACCGTGGCCCTGCTCACACCGTGACTTCAGACTGGCCTCCAGGACTGAGAGGATATATCTCTCTTGTTGGAAGCCCTCCAGTTTGTGCCATCTGTAATGGCGGCCACAGGAAACTCTTCCAGGGCTTACGATGGAAAACCGAGAAGGTAAGTGTTGTGGACTGAATGTTTGTGTCCAAACCCCCCCCCCCCAATTCTTATGTTGAAACCCTACCCCTAATGTGACATCAGGAGGTAGGACCTTTGGGACATCCTTAGGGTTAGACGAGGCCATAAGGATGGAGCCCCGGGAACGGGACCCGTGCCCTTCTGAGCGTTGGGAGGGGCTTCCTGCCCCAGCTCTGCCGCCCATCATGTGAAGATTCAGGCAGAGGTCACCAGAGCCCCACCGTGCCGCACTCTGACTCCAGAACTATGGGAATAAGTGTGTTGTTGATAAGCACCACCACCCCTGGCCTGGTGTGCGGCATTTTGTTGCCGCAGCCTGAGCCGACGAATATGTAGGTTGATTCCCATCCCCTCCATCCAGCCATCAGCTGCAAGATTGATGTTGAGAACCGGGGTGGTGTGTGGGGTGGAGGAAGGACCTGCCGGGCTCTTGCTTTGCTGAACGACGGGGGGTTTATAGACTCACTGAGCCCTGGGTATGTCAGCTCCAGCTGGTTGAGCCAGCTCCTTCTCCCCACGGGGCATGCTTGATACCAAGAGCGGCGGCATTTACTGAGTCCTTCCTAAAGCCCTGGCACTCGCCAAGTGCAAAATACAAATACTGACATCTCCATCCTATATAATCTGCTGACAAATCTATTCATAAATCGAATGTGTTGACTCCATATTTTACCCTCAAAACAACTGTGTTTCATCAAATACTAGACGCCAAACGTGTAAGAGACACCGTTATGTTCTACACTATTTAGAAATAAAGAAACTTCCAGTGAGACACATCTGTACTTGAAAACACATCCCAATTTTAGAGATGTTAACATGCGAATCTTCAAATCGATGACATGTGGTGCTATCGTCACCCCTATTTTATGGATATGAAAACCGAAAATCGAGGCCAAGGTTACCCCACTCTTAAAGGGTAGAGCCATGATGAAAGCCACTGGAAGTTTGGCTCTGGGGCCTGAGCTCTTAGGGTACACACTGCATCTCCCACAGGGAATACTACCAATTCTACAGCTTTGAGAGTCCTAGGCGGAGTCTCCTGGCTGTCATTCAATGGCCATTCTCCCCCCTTTTCTTTAGCATTACAAACCTTGAGTTCCAGTGGGGACATGGTCACTGGCTATAAACTACATTTCCCAGCCTCCTTTGCAGCTAGCTGGGGCCATATGACTGAGTTCCAGCCAATGGGATGTAGACAGAAGAAACGAGTAAAACTCCCGGGCCTTGTCCTTACAAAGAGGAGGGGGCGCCCCTTCCCTCCTCTGACTTCTCTCTTTGCCCTGGCTGGAACGCAGATGTGCTAGCAGGAGCTGGAGCAGCCACCTTAGATCTTAGGGTGGATACCACATATTGGGGTTGGCAGAGCAACAAGACAAAATATAAAAGACCAGTTAGGGTTGTCATATTAGCCTGAATTGTTTAGTCTTGGGCAATTGTGAGAGAAAGAAAGAAACCTCTTCCTTGGTTAAGCCACTGTTATTTTGGCCTCTGTTCTAGCAGCCAAGATGTAATCCTAATTAATACATACCATTGTGTGCCGGATGCTGCCCGGGAGGCCCAGTCCCAGCCCTCCAACAGTTGTGGGCTCACTGAATGAGAATGTATATAAGACACCCAACGCAGTGCTGAGCTCAGAGCAGGCGCTGGGAGAGAGTCAGGTCCTCACACAAACACAAACCGAGGTAACTGAGGAATCAGTTTGCGTTATCCTGCTTTCTCCAAATCCTACCCAAGTACGGCTGGAAAAACAGCAGGACTCCTGTTTTTCTGGGTTCCTTTGCCCAGCTCCCCACCACGTACACCTTGACAAATAAAACGTTTTCTTGGTAGGCAGAGCAATACCAGCTGCATCGCACTCTTCTTTCCTGAGCCGCCCTGGCCAAGTCCCAGGGGACCTCACCAGGCTGCCTATCCTTGTACCCCCCCCCCCCCCTTCACCAGGCTCGAGCGTGCCTCACGACCCAGCCTGGCGGCCAGGGCTCCTCATACCTCTGGCCACAGCAGCTGCTTTCGATGTGACTCACACCCAAGCTGAATCGACCTGCATCTTTACTAAGAACTGACGCTGGATGTTGGGAGAGGGAAAGTCGAGCTCCTCACCTGAGACTGGGAGCTCTAGCGATCATGAAATCTACTGCAGTTGCTGCAGCTGTGTAACAAATTACCCCAGACCTAGTGACAGAAGACCACCATTTACTATGCTGTGGGTCAGCACAAAGCACAGTGTGGATGACCTTGCTGCTCCGAAACATCCGGGGCCTCAATGGCGAGTCTTGAAAGCGAGAGTCGAATTCACCGAAGGCCCAGCCTTTAAACGGGGCAGTGGCTGCTGTCAGCAGAAGGCTCAGGTCCTCTCCATGTGGTCTCTTTGCAAAGGCCAGCCTGGGCTTCCTGACAGTGTGGCTGCTGGTTTCCCAGGGCTAGTGTCCCCAAAGAGAGTGAGCCAGGTAGAAGCTGCATGCCTTTTAAGGCCTAGCCTCAGGAATCACAAGTAACTTCCACCACTGTCTGTGGATTGAGGCAGTTCAGAGGGCATTCAAGGTCAAAAGGAGGGACTGTAAACCCTAGCTCCTGACAACTGTATGTTAAGGTCACATTTTAGAAGAACGTGTGGATGGGATGTGTGTAGATGTGGCCAAATTTGGAATACACAACAACGTACCCCAGAAGCCTAGAGCTACCACCATCCCTGGCCAAACATTGAGGCTATCTACAAAACAAGGCCAATGCAGAGGAAAGCAGAGCGAAGAGAAGGAGAGCCTCCTGGATCCAGCTGTACCTGAAGCTCGACTCACCTGTCGATTGTCTTTTCCAGTTAGTGAGCCAATAAACATTATTTTTCCTTTAGAGATCTGGGTGGAATTTCTATCATTTGCAGCCAAAAGAATCCCAAGCAACATACAGACTGGAAGCACAAAAAAGCTCGGCTAAGGCGGGACTCCAGCAGTTAGCAGCATGAAGCACAAGCCTGTGCTTTGAAATGACATATTTTCCTCTGCTCTTGGCTAACCGGAGTCCCCAGGCCAGCATCCCCAGTATGAATTTGCCACTCCCTTTAGAGGGCAAGAATCGATGACAGTCTGTTTTTTGTTTGGCTTGGGTTTAAGCAACCAAAATGTTCCCTTTTGCCACGAGTGCAGTACAGGGTAGCATATGCTAAGTGTGGTCCAAATGGCCCAGATCAAGGTGATTGTCAGCACAAGAGAGAGAAACCGTGGGGCCTGGAACATTCCTCCAGGCTGGTCCTGCGGGGAGATGCCAGGCCTTGGGCAGAGAATAAGAGCACTGTAGCTGGCATCTGCTCTGTGCCGACCTTTGGTGTCGTCTGCCCACCTTACTCCCAATCTTTACAGTAATCCTGCAAGGGAGGTCTCATGTTACAAAGGAGGAAACAGAGGCGGAGAGAAGCCATCAGCTTGCCCAAGATCCACACCAGGAAGCTGGGAAGCCAGACGTGTGGGTTTCTGACTGCCTGAATTCTTTCATGCCAAGCTAGCGGGGCTGAGAGGAAACCAGCGCAGGGCGTTCTAGCCGAAGGGGACCACATGCTTGCCTCTGCGTGGGGAGGGAGGACCAGCAAGTCTGTCACGTGGCAAGGAGGGGAGGGGCTCATCACAGGAGCAGATGCTGACGAGGGGGCTTGCTGGTGGTCAGAGAGGCAAGGACTGGCCTCCTGCCAAGGCCATTCTTTGGTGACCTGTGTGTAAATTGAGGCCTGGCCACTCTGAGCAGGGTTTTGGTTTCTGGTTGGTGGCTGTGGACCGGCTCCTGCTTGCCAGCCTCTCTGTTTGGCACTTGGCTGGGTAGACAGAAATGAGTCACAGCCCGGTCCTGCCTGAGCCTCCCTCCCTCTTCCTGGGGAGCAGGCTGCCTGCCAATCCAAAGTAAGCAAAGTGTGGCCCGAGGGGTCAGGATCTAGGAGGGGAAGGAGCCCTGGGATAGTTGATCCTGCTGTGAGGACCTCGAGCTTTGCAGGGTGGACCGTGGTGGGGGCCCTAGCCTTCATGGACCTGGGCTGGTCCCACTGCACAGCGTCAGTGGACTGAGGTCCGGGGCTGGCTCTGCCTCCAGTGAGCCATGTGACCCTGGGCCAGTCCCTTCCTCTCTGATTCTCAGCTGCTTGTGTTTAAGATGGAGCAAACTGATACCCGCAGCCCACTGACCCCCTCCAGTCCAGGCTGCTTGTTGATCCTACTCCCAGATCCTGGGCACTGTGCTGCTCCTGTCTGACCCGTAATCAGGCATCCATCTTTCCTTTCTGTTCTTATAAATTCGCCTGACTCCACCCAGGAATCCCCACCCCTGAACCCAACACGGCTAGCAAGAGCCAGCCCCCCCAAACCCTGGGTGACAAAGTGACCCAGCTGGGCATCACGCCCTGCCCCACATAACTGGTAACGTCCCAAAGGGGACTGGCATCCTCGCCTCAAAGCCTGCAAAGTGCTTTATCTGCTACCGGTGGTGGCCAGAGCCCACCCAGTCTCCAGAGCCAGGCAAAATGGCCACATGTCGGCGGCGGGGGAGGAGCGGGGGGGGGGCGGCGGGGAGGAGGACCCAACACAGGAAGTATGGCCAAGAAGCACCCTTACAGTCGGAGTGGGGCACTTTCCAGAAGTGGGATGTGGCCTCATGTGTCAGAGCTGCTGGGGAAGGCAAGGCAGGATGTGATTAATGTCGGCCGTGGGTGTGACAGCCCGCCAGCCTGCCAGCCCGCAGTCTCATTGTTCGAGCAGAACAAATGCAGCCCCCCGCCCGCTCCCCAGCCTGTTGCCCGCCCAGCCCTGCCCTGCGTTGAGTCCCCCTCCTCCCTTGGGGTGTACAAACCCACAGTGCCAGGCACTTAAAAATAGCATCCTACCCGAAACGTAGGCATGAGACGGAACTCCAGAAAAGGAGAAAGCATCTCCTCCCTTGCCTTGGAGCACGCGGACTCTGAGCGAGCTGTGCCTGGCGCTGACAAGGGGCCTCTCCCCGCGCCTTCTGTTCCGCGTGGGGAAGGGAAAGCCCATGTGGTAAGCTCCCCAGCCTAGAGCCAGCACTGCGATTCAATGGGGCTGCTGCGTGGGGCATCACCCCTCCCACCCAGGGCCACTCTGCGCCCCAGCCACGAAGGAGGGGTTGACCTGAGGAACCGACACCGGGAGCTACTCATTTCCTGCCTTCCTCCCTCAAAGGTCACCACAGGCTGGCCGTAACTTTGACCTCTCCACCCAGCCTCTCTGGTTGGGTCAGTGACCCACCTGATTGCATTTCCTGCCATATGGTTTTTTTTTTGTTCTCGGCATTGTTGATAACAGCGAAAAACCAGAAGGAGCTAAAACGTCCAAAAAATAGGGGTCAATCAAGGTAATTATGGCTAAGGTACCAAAGAATACCCTGTGGTGTTCCAGAAGCATCTTCAGAACGCCCCGTTTCTTTGAGTCTGAGACGCTGTCATTTGTCACACGATCGCCCACCCCGTAACCCCCGTCAGGGGAGAGAAAGAGAGAAGCAGCAGCTGGCACGTTTCTTCTGACAATGATTCTAAAACACGTCCCTATTTCAGAAACATCAAAGTGTGGGAAAATATGCAATCTGGTGAAATGGAATGATTTGGAGAAAATGTTCTCGATACATTTTTAAGTTTAAAAGAAGTGGGTTAAGCAACATCATGCCCGGTCTTAAGAAAAACGAGCACGCATATACAGACGTACGCTGTGCTCATTCAACAGCGATTCGAGTCTGTGAAACACGCAAGCCTACAAACAGGCCTGAGGGACGCGTAACAAAAGCTAGCAGTGTGCGTCTCCAGGCCCCGGGGGCTGCGAGCGCTGTGGGTTCTCTTCCTTGACGTTTTCTGTATTATCCGATTTTCTGACTTCATAGTCAGGTGACTAAAATCCCAGTGGCTCCTGATTCCGCCCCACTCTCCACGTGCCCGTGCTCACCTGTGCTGAACGCCCGGCCACAGGGACCCCTTCAGGCCTCACGACCACCTGTGGCGGCAGGAATCCTTGCTGTTGCCACTCTGCAGGTTGGAAAACTGAGACTCAGACAGACTGAGTCATTTTTCCAACGTGGTGGAGCCCGGTTTCAAGCTCCGGCTAGGACGATTCCAGAGCAGAGGCTCCTAACGGTGATGTGTGGACGGGAGCCTCACTGAGGGGCCCTGCGTCTTCTTGCCACAGGGCATCTAAGGACAGCGCCACCTCCCGGCTGGCCAGGAAGGGAGGCCTTGATGTGGAGCCCCGAGACGGCCCCTCAGGATGGGAGCTGGGGTAGCCCCTTCGGTCAGGAGCCACTAACGTGTTTTGTGGCATAAAATGAGCATGATGAGGCTGAGAAAACCAAGACCCAGACCACCAGCCCAGCCCGCCCAGCCCATCTTGGAGGCGGACATAGGGACCGGATATTCCCACAGCACCATGTGAGGATGCTTTGGCAAGACCCCCTGCGCCCCTTTTCATGGTGTCTTCTCGTCCTGCTGAAAGGAGTCTCCAGCTTCCCCAAGAGATAAACATTCCTGACATCATTTCTTCTCAGCCGGGCAGCCAAGAGAGCAGCTGGGAGCCCTCCAAGCAGGGGGTGGAGAGCGGGCTTGTTTGCTGGAGCTCAGCGGAGAATCTTTTCTCTAGGAGACCCCAAGAAACCGTTCCAAACAAACAAAAAGGCTGCTGGGGAAACTGGTGGCTGGGAACCCGGGGCAGCCACTGCAGCCCTAGAGAGAAGGATGGAGTCAGCGAATTCCAGTGCCGCTGGTACTGGGCATCGGCGCCAACCACGGAACTCCTCAAGGCGCCTGGCTGTGCATCCATGACAACAACCCGAGTGGGGCAAGATGGTCCCATTGTCCAGGCAAGGGAAGCTGAGGCTCCTAGAGGTAGAGGACAGCGCCACAGCCAGAACACTGCCTGAGCTCAGAACGATGCTCTCCCCACTGTTTGTAATGTCCCTCAGGTCTCGGACTCCTTCGGGGACGCTGTGGAGGCCACATACTCTGCTTTAAAAAATGCGCACAGGCTTTTGTGCAAAACGTGGCGGCTAAATTCAGGAAGGTCAAGCTCTCCTTGAAGGCCTCTGATAAGAATCTCCGTCCACTGTCCAAACACATTTACCTCCGCCCTGTGTCCCTGGGCCAGCACTGTGGTCAGGGAAAGGAGTGGAGGGATGTTGGTCTCCACCTGCTACCACAGCCTTGAAGGGGAGAAGGACCCAGAACTGTGTGTTCCCTGTAGCGGCCCTGTGCACGCAGGACCAGCACACTGCACAGGCAGAGAGCCAGACCTGGCCCCCCAACATTTCTGGCCATTGGGAGCTCCAGTCTCACCCCCATTTCTAAACCTGTAAGACTCGTGTCAGACTTCGGACCTCCAGAACAGGGAAATAGGCACGTGTGCTGTCTTAAGTCCGGAGTTTGTGGGCATTTGTTACAGGGGCCACAGGAAGGCAAGACACCTGCCCCGAAACAAACATTTGGGGCTTCTTTCCTGGTTTCCCTGCACAGAACGAGCAAGCCCACAGACCTGGAAGCCTGCCCCCATAGGAAAATTCAAGCTCTCCTTTCAGAGAATGCTAAGATGTCAGGTGACCCCTCTGCTCCATCCGATCCCACCACGCCCACACCCAAATCGCTGTGAGAAACTGCCCCTGCTCACGGGCACCAGCCACTCACAGGCTGCTGTGCTCAACGGCCCTGAGCCACATAGCAGCCCATTATGCAGATAGAAAAAGTAAGGTGCAAGGAGACTGAGTGGTGTGCCCAGGGCCACACAGCCACGAACCCAGGTTCCCAAGGCTCTGGGCTCTTCCAGCTCATTCTCATTTCCGACACAGCCAACTGTGAGTGAAGCCAGGTATAATGAAGAGGGTGCCGGCATGGTCACCGCAGGGCGAGGCAGGGCACAGGCAGTGCCGTGTGCATGCCCAGGGAGCGAGGAGGATGAGAAGGCTGTCGTGGAGGGGCCAGCCCCTCGGTTATCCGTGGCAATGGGCCAGCGATGGGAGATAATCCAGGGGTGCTCCTATCTCACCATGGACAGCCCCTCGAACCTCCCAGAGGGGCTCACAGGGGACACAGAACCAACACGTGCCATCCCTCGCTCTGGGCTAACCAGCCACGGAGTGGATGGGAAGGCAGAAAGCGCCTGAGAGTCCATCCCCGCTGGCGAGGAGATAAACCAGGCAGACTTGGCCTCAGACAATGCTGGAAGGCGCCCAGGTGGTCATCTGGGCTAGCCGTATCTGCCCAGCTGTGAAACAACTGATTATGGAGCACAGACACGATCAAAAGCAGACCCTCATGGAATATGATGACCCCCACGATGATGATAAAGGGCGACAACAGCCTGGTCACGATACCAGCTCCACCCACCCACACCTCATGTAGTGCAGCCTTGTGGAGACACAGCCGGGGTCAAAGTTAGAAATCCGGCACGACGGTATACCACAGCTGACCTCCTGAGCCTCACTGTCCTCCTCTGCAAACAGAACCCTTATTTTGTTCTGGCTTCCACACACTCTGCACACCCCTGGACTTCAGGAGAGGCCAGCTCCAGCCCCAGAAAATCCCTATAGATCAAGGGCCACCATGATGGCTCTAGTCCCCTTGTCTGTGGCTACTTCCAGCACGGATACGTGACACAACCTAGCCAATGAGTGGAGGGGTTCAGTGAAAGATTTTTTTCCCCTTAAAATTGATACACAAAGAAAGATAATCTTTCTCCATCTGTTGGAAGCTGGATGTGATGCCTGGAACAGCTGCAGCCACTTGTGAGCATGAGGAGAACCAGACTGAGGTCAAGGCTGACACAGTGTATGGACAGAAGGAGGCTGGGTCCACAATGGCGTCTGTGAGCCAGGGCATTAACAACTCTGGAGCTTCCTATCTCAGGACTTTTTGGCTTTTTGAGCTGCTAGTTAGCAGGCTACATGGATAATGTCACATGCTAACGTCAGAAGCATGGATGGAGAGTGAATAGAACGTATTTCTGTCAAATGTCATCATACCCTTAATACAGAAAAATGTGGCCAAACATAGGTGACCAAAAATATGAAGATGTTGCGAATCATACCAACTATTTTTTACATTAGCAATCAACTCCCACATGTAGGTTGATAAGCGGATTGGCTCAGTGATCCCTGATGGCCCCTTTGCCTCTTTTCTCATTTGCTAATTAAGAAGTTAACCTCACATGACCACCAAATTCTCCTCCAGATCAAGTCTCTCCTATCCTGGGATTCGTAGTATAAGGAAATATTAATAATATTTTGGAAAAAAAATTCCACTCCGCAAGCATGAGGGTAGAAACTTAATTACACATAACAAGTCATCTCTGATAGGCAAGATACTGTACTAATTGGAAAAATCAGCATGGTACCACAATCTTTACAAAAGAAAAGGGAGAGCTTTGGAAGAAGCATTGCAAAAACTTATTTGGGAAGTCAGGACGACCGTCAGCAAACATTTAATAAGTGCCTACTGTATATAAGGCGTCCATCTAGAGCTGGAAACCCAGAGTGACAAACACATATCAGAACTAGTCCCTGTCCTCAGGGAGCTAAGAATTTAGTTAAGGTTCTAATAGATGTGTGTCGACAGGACTGACCTTCCCTTGGGATGCTCTGGCATGGCCTCACTGCATTTTACAGCCAGGATGGTTCTGATGGTTCGTACAGATGTTTGCGCGGCATGCTGTCCCTGCGTGAAAGAGAGGAAGTCTCAGCACCAAGGAGCCAATGCATGAAAAGAATCACACGTACGACATATGGACTAGTGGTTTAAAAAAAAAGTCAGCTATAGAAACAACTCTTCAAACAATATCTGAAGCTGACGTCAACACACATTACATATGCAAGCACGCAAACACACGTGTACCCGGGCTGCTGTGGTCTGACGTCAATACACATTAACATATGCAAGCACGCGAACACACATGTGTACCTGGGCTGCTGTGGTTAACGTGGGAGGCCAAGGCCTCCACTCAGTCAGGGCACCTCTAATGTGAGGAGGGTCACCCAGTGGCCAGGACATGGGATCTGTCCTTGCTGGCTGTGTGCAGAGAGAACACAGCCTCTTCATCTGTGAAAGGAGAACCGAGGGAAATGATGCAAAGAACCCAGCCTCCGGCAGGTCTCCAGAAGGGCTGTGAGCTCCGTGACAACACGGCCCCCTAAGCCGTGTGGAAGACACACTCTATGATGACCTTCCTCAGTATTCGGCCTCCAGCTGAGCCATTGTGGAGGGGACAGGGCAGCAGGACTGGGGACCAGGAAACCTTTGTTCTGGTCCCACTATGCCAGCATCTGCTCTCCTTCCTTGAGGCCTGATCGCCTCCTTTGCCAGGTGAGGATAATGATCTATTGATTTCGAAGGCATGTCACACGGTTAAATGAGGCGTGAAAGTGCTTTGTCCCCTGGCATTTCTGCCTTTCCTGCTTTGGTGCCAAAACCTTTAGCTTGGCCGGGCTTGGCAGGAGGCACGGTGAGCTCCCAGCCTTGAGGCCTAGCTCTGTCACTTACAGGCTGTCTGTCCTTTAAAAGTGACTTGCGACTCTGTGCCCTGTGCATCGAACCCACTGGATAAATGACGGCAAGTGTGATAACATCCTGTTCTTTTTGGTCTGTGACACGGAGATGGCTTGGGCCAACCTGGGGGTTGTCTGTGCTGTAAACACACACACACACAGGTCAGGGAGGCTCATTCGGCATCCAGAGCTCCTTCAGAGTCCAGGTGATGTGGAAGACGCCTCACCCTGGCCCTGTCTCCACTGTTGACAGCACAAGCCTGTTGTGGGACCCCCACCCTCGTCGGAACACAGGAGGAAGGTGCTCCTAGAGACGCCACCAGCCACCATGTCTTGATCACCTGCTGAGCAGTATCTCATCTCATTCCCCAGCCACCTTTTGAAGTAGACACATTTACCTCCATTTTGCAGAGGAAGGGAGACACAGGAGAGGAGGCGAATTGCAATCCAGGGGTGAGAGCCAGGATTAGAATCCGCTCCCTCTGACTTCTGCAGCTCCTGCCCTTAACCTCTCTGGTCCACCAGAGGGAAGATGGGCTTGGGAAGGCTCCGGTGGGCAAACCATGGTATCGGCTAGGAAGGCATTCAGCAGCAGGTAGCAGACAGCCCAACTAACTTGAACAAATGTGGGTTAATTTTCAAGCAAGAAGCACAGTGGAGCAGCTGGGTGGTGCCAGGCACAAGGTCTGGGCGAGCGTTGATCATCGCAAGGTGACAAGATAGCAGCTGAGGCCCTCCAACGCTGTGGCCGCACCGTGTTCAAGAGAACCCTGGTGGGGAGGGTGAAGAGGTTTGCCTGCCGCAGTTCCCCTTCTGTTAGAAAAGCGGTTTTCCAGAAACCCCTCGTCAGGCTTTTCCTGTCTTATTGGCCAGAACTGGATGACAAGGTTCCTCCTGGATACAAGTGAAGCTGGACATGTAGAAGTTTTGTTTTCCAACCTTTGTAGCCAGAGATGGTGAGACAGAACACCCGGGAATGGCCTTCTGGTTGTTCACCAGCCGTGGTGAACAATTACCAAGTGTCCGAGTGTCCGTCCCCACCCTTGCCTTGGAGACCAGATCCATGCCCTGGAGCCATCGTTGCAAAGCTCCGCCACACACAGAGTGGGGGGGGGGTGCTTAAAACATTAGAAATCTGCTCTCTCTCGGCTCTGGAGGCCACAAGCCCAGAGTCAAGGTGGTGTAGGGCCTCTCTTCCTCTGGAGGCTCTACGGGAGGTCCTTCCTCTCCTCTTCTAAAAGGATTCCAGTTCTTGGATTAGGACTCACCCTCATAACCTCATCTCAACCTGATTACATCTGCAAAGACACTATTTCCAAATGAAGTCACATTCGCAGGTACTGGGGGTTGGGACTTTTGGGGGAACACAACTCCTAACAGAGACCGTGTCAGCCTTCTGTCTTTGGGAGGGAATGTAATGGACCACACCTGTCCCCTTCAGAAGCACAAAGCCATCTTCTTCCACGATTAGACCCCCCCCACCCCACCCTGCTCCCATGGAGTCAGGTCAGCCTTGCCTGAGTAGGAGGTTTCGTATCCCCCCTTCTCCTTCCTCACACTCCCTGTCCACCAGAGGCCCTCCGGGGTCCTCTGCGGCGGGGGCTCTTCTCTCCTCCACCTCCCTGAGGGTTTTCTTAGACATGTGAGTCCCAAAGCCCTTCAGAGACAAAATGGTTTTCAAACACCTGAACTTACCTCCCGCCTGAAACCCGGCACTTGCCGTCCACGTGGCCCCTCAATGCTCAGGGCTCCTGGGGTCACCTTTCCAGGCAGGGCTCAGCTCCTCCCCTGGCCCAGCACCGGCAGTGGTTACCTGTCCCCAGGTGACATGCCTGTGCAGCCAGAGCCGCGTAAGCCCCTTCCGCAGTCCTCCCCTTTGTGACCAGATGAGGAAATTGCTCTTGGAGGAGCAGCCCTGGGGCATGCAGCTTCAGCACGTGGGGGCGGGGTGAGGGGCAAGAATCCTTACACCTGAGGATCCCAACCCTGACTGCTCGCACTTACTGAGCACCTGCTGCAAGCCCAGTGGTTCACGCCTACCACCTCCGAGTCATGAGGCAGGAGCTCCTGGGAGCTGGGAAGCGGCTTGCGCCCAAGCTAGGTGCACCTAGAGCAAAAAACTTTGCTGCTGGCTTCTTTGGGGGGGGGGCAGGATGCAATTTTCTGGGATGTTACCCCAAAGAGGGAATTCATTGTGTTAGAGGACTTTAGCAAGATGTCTCCTGGTCCTAAAAACCTATGAAACAGCAGGATAAAACGTGGTTAGACCCACTCAGCTCCCTCATCTTCAGTAGCTGCTTGAGCACAAGGACAGGGGACGCGTGTCTGATTTCCGTTCACCTCTGCAGCCACCGAGCACTCCCCAAGCTGAGTTCATTTGGTGCCTCTATGACTTTGTAAGGGCCGGGGGAGGGATAATAGGGGATTGTCCAACCCTACAACTTCATTCCCCGTCGTCGTTCTCAGCGTCCCCACCCCCAGACCCTCACCAGGAGCACAGGTGTGTTAATCTGTGCGGCTGCAGAACCCATTAGCACAAACTCACAGGCCTGGAACAGCACGCATGTGTCATCTGGCAGCCGCACACACCGGGAACTGGAGCAGACTCATTTAGGATCTCGGCTCGGGTCTCATGGGCAGAAATCAAGGTGTCAGTGGCTGGGTTCTTGCCCATGGGAGAATCGAGAATCTGCTTACAAGCACAAGCGGGTTGTGGCAGAATCCACTTCCTTGAGGCTGTACGTCTGAGGTCCCTGTGTCCTTACTGGGTATAGGTCAGGAACCCCCTTTGCTTCCTTCCCATGTGGCCCTGTCTGTTTTACAAGCAGCAATGACATCTCCTGCCCTCCTGACTATTCTAACATCACTGACACCCCATCTGCCACCAGCCAGAGAAAAAGCTCTACTTCTAAGGCTCACCTGATTGGGCCAGGCCCACCCAGATCATCTCTGTATGTGTCGGGGTCACCTGACCTGGGACTTTACATCTGTAAAATCTCTCCACTTAGATCAGTGTTTGGATAACCAGGGGCTGGGAATCGGGGGAGGGGGGCGTCCTTGGAATTCTGCCTACCCTGGGAGGTCTTACAGGGAGATTAGCTGCAAGAGACCCCCACCCCATCTCTTGGCAGGGAAGAACCACCTTCCTCCTTCTCTGGTATGAAATAGGCCCTTACCCCTTACCCTGAAAGAAAAAAACATAACAGAGACCTGGCCTCCAAGGGGAAACCCAAATATTCATACCGAACAAACGTGTCTTCTGCAGGTTGTGGGGCAGGCCATCCATCAGGTCACACTCGGAAGAGTTGGCCATTAGATTTCTTTTTCCTTTTTTCAGTACATTTTAAAGTGACGAGGTGTCAGAGCTTTTCAAAACCAATTCTCAGAATGAAGTGTAATGAGTTTCCCAATATAGCGACTCTTCCTCACTAGGTGTAGATGACCCCAGCAGCAGAAGAAGAGACCCATGAGGGTCCCCACGCTCTCAGTACACAGGCTACAGGGGCTTCGGACGGCTCTGCCTTTCCCTCACTGTACTGGGTGGAATGGTATCCCCCCAAAACCCACGTCTACCTGGCACCTAAGAACGTGACGTTATTTGGAAATAGGGTCTTCACAGATATAAACAAATTAAATGAGGTCACACTGTTTCGGGTGGACCCTGAACCCAAAGCCTGGGGTCCTTGTGAGAGAACGGACATTTGGACACAGACACAGGAAGGAGGCCACGTGGAGATGGAGGCAGAGGCTGCAGTGATGTGGCTACATGCCAAGGAGCACCAAGGCTGGGAGCGAGGCTGCCCCACCGGCCCAGTGATTCCAAATATCCAATTGCCAGGGCTGTGAGGGGATACATTTCTGTGGTTTTAAACCACAAGGTTTGTGATAATTAATCTGTGGCAGCCCTAGGGAACTAATACCCCCACTGAGTATGTGTGCTATTTATTTATGTATTTATTTATTAATATTTTGTTTCTTTATTTGAGAGAGAGAGAGAGAGTACAAGTGGGGGAGAGGGGCAGGCAGAGGGAGAGGGAGAAGCCGACTCCCCGCTGAGCAGGGAGCCCAACGGGGGACTCGATCCCAGGACCCTGAGATCAGGACCTGAGCCGAAGGCAGACTCTTCGCCCACTGAGCCGCTCAGGCGCCCTGGTGTGTGTGCATGTTTTGAATGTAACCCTGACCGGCTACAACCCTCACTTGACTTTACTATTCCATCCACCTTCAGTCACTCACTTTTTGCTGGCCTCTTTAAAAGTATTTTAATTTGTAACCCTTGGTGTAATTATATATAAAACTGGATTTCAAAAGCAAATACCTCATATCATGCATAAGAATAAACTCCAGGGGTGCCTGGGTTGCTCAGTCTGTTAAGCATCCCACGCTTGATTTTGGCTCAGGTCATGGTCTCAGGGTCATGAGGTCAAGCCCTGCACTGGGCTCTGTGCTGAGCGTGAAGCCTGCGTAAGATTCTCCCGGTCCCTCTGCCCCTCTTCTCCCTGCTTGTGCGTGTGCACTTGGGCTCTCTCTCTCATAAATAAATAAATAGATAAATAAATAAATAAATAAATTCAAATGGGTCAGGGATCTAAATATGAAAAAAAATGAAACCATATACATAATATAAGAAAACATGTAAACATATAAATTTCTTTATAACCTGGGTGTAGTGAGGGGTTTTCTAACCACAACTAAAAATCCAGATGTAATAAATGATCATAAAAATAAACGTTTTCAAGGTAAAAACACCGTAAATGAAGTCAAAGGCAATTGACAAACCGGGACAGAATATTTTCAAAATAAATGACAGATAAAGGGCTATTAACTCTAATATATAAAGAATTGTTAAAAATTGATGGAGGGGCTCCTGGGCAGCTTGGTCTGTTAAGCATCCAACTCTTGGTTTCGGCTCAGGTCATGATCTCATGGGTTGTGGGATGGAGCCCGGTGTTGGCTCCTTGCTCAGCTTGAAAGATTCTCTCCCTCTGCCCCTCTCCCCACTCATGCCCCCCACTCCATCTCTCTAAAGATAAATAAATATTTAAATAAAATAAATAATTAAATGAAAATTGATGGAAACCAAGACGCAAAACCTGATAGAAAAATGGGCAAAAAACATGAACAGGCAACTCATTAAGAAAAAAAAAAAAGATACAAAAATGGCATCTACATCTGGTTCTCCAACCCTGCCAGAGACTCTGAGTCCCCTGTTGTAATTTAATAAACCTGTTTCTGGTCAAACCAGACATAGTAGACTCTGCTGTTTGCAGTTTATCTCATAAGCACAGGCTGTTTCCAGATACCAATCCACCTCAAAGCGCAAAGACTTTCCAGCCTACAGTGTCTCCAAAAGTTACTTACACAGAGTGTGTAAGTGTAGAGACAGCTGTGTGAAAGAGTTTGTGGATATATTTTCTTTTTCTTTTTCTTTTTTTTAAAGATTTTGTTTATTTATTTGACAGAGCTAGAGACAGCCAGCGAGAGAGGGAACACAAGCAGGGGGAGTGGGAGAGGAAGAAGCAGGCTCCCAGCAGAGGTGCCTGATATGGGGCTCAATCCCAGAACGCCGGGATCACGCCCTGAGACAAAGGCAGACACTTAACAACTAAGCTACCCAGGTGCCCCTGTGGATATATTTTCAATCACAGTTTTATCACAACAGCAGCACTGCTTTCTGGGGTGAGCACCTTGAAGGAGGGAGCATTACTGGGTTGGGTGAGCTCTGGTGTGTTTGCTTAAAAAGAATCCTCCCATGTTTTAGAGTTACACCTTGTCACCCAGACAACATGTTATCTGCCTTTGGAATGTGTTTTTCACCCGGATTTGAGTCTGGGTGTGTCCTGTGTCTTGAGATGTCAAGCCAGGCAGTGAAGCCTTGACTGGGATGGCACTGGGAAGCAATCCAGTTCCTCCACGTTAGCCCTGCTTGTGCTTCTCAGACACACCAGGGGATCTAGAGGAGGCAGATCGGGTTTCAGCCTGGTGCAAGGTCCAGGGTAAGCAGAACTGCCCTCCGAAACTCAATCAGCAAAGCACAGAAACAACCTGAACGCCCAGCAATAGGGGATTAGTAGAATATATCGAGGTATATCCAAACAACAGGATTCTGGGCTGCCCTTGAAAACCAGGACTTACAAGAGAGTCTGTGACATGGGAAGACATCTGCAATACATTGTTAAATGGAAAAAAAGAGATCGTAAAATGTGGAGAACAGCCCTATCTCTGTGGAGAATACCACTTCTGTAAAAATAGGTGTGCATAAATACATGTGAATACAACAGCATCCAGGAGGATGTGTTTTAAAATGTTAACGTTGGTTATGACTGAGGAGTGAGATTACTTGTGACTTTTATATTGTTTTTTGGTGAGACAGAATCTCTGTACAAGGAGTATGTATTACCCCATAATCAGGCAAAACAACACTAATATATACATATATTATTACTTATATATGTATAAAACCCCTAACTTATTTGCTTTAAAATGGTCCATTAGAAAAACGTACGTCTGCCAGGGTGCAGTGGGAGCAATAGATGAACCACTGCTGTGGAAGCTGGGCAGTGGGGACTCAGGAAATCACTATACCAGTCTAATGATTTTTGGGTATGCTTGAGAATTTCCATAGCAGAAAGATAAGCAAAACACACTAAACCGAAAGCAGCTATGAATTAACTGCTGGCTTTCAGAGCATATAACGGTGGTGTGAGAAAGGTAGAAATGTGAAAAATGAACAAACAGACAAAGGAAAGAAGACTCAGGACTTAACGAGAACCCATGAGCCATTGAGGGTCTGACCTCTTTAAGCCTCAGCTTCCCCGGCTGTAAAACAGGAGGATCCTTGTCCACAGGCAGGCCCATGGTATGGACGTGACTGATTATTTTGGTGGTTGCTCTTGGTCCAGAGAAGCAGGCTAGATGCCTGAAAGCAAAACCTCCACTCCCCAAAGCAGTTTTCAAACATCAGTGTGCACCGGGGTCACCCGAGAGCTAGCAAAATGCCGAGTCCAAGACCCCAGCCCCTGGGAGTCTGACTCCGTACCCAGGCTCAGGCTAAGGAATGTCCATCTTAAATAAGAGCCCGGACAATTTCCCACTGTGGAAATGCTGCACCTAGCCAAAGGCCATAGACACTCAGGAAAGCAGGTCTGCCCTGGAGGAAAATGTGCAGCTGTGCAGAAACAGCTCCTGGCACTGTTGGCAATGGTTGCCCATTTATGACTTCAGGTGGACTCAGTCAGCAAAGTCCAGGCTGGGAAAAACTGGCATGCAACAAATACAACCAGAGTCTCTGGTTTGCAGAAATAATGAATAAATGACATGTCACCTTTGTGCTTTCCTCCGGGAGGGACAGTCTGGGCAACTGACTTAGGTCAGGATGTGGTTCCAACACGCACAAACTGCGCAGCCCTGGGCCCACGGTGACTAGTCCACATCTGTAAAAGGGAACAATAGCAGTAGCTGAGAACCAGGCATGCAGAGTTGTGGTGGTCACACCAGGCGATCAGGAGCTGAGGCACCAAGCAAGGATCCCGTCAGGAAGAGTAGGGACCCACTCCTTAAGGCCTGCACATAAGGGGTTTGGGGTCCCTTTGTTTTCTGTCGCAGAAAGGCAGGGCCTTGGACAAAGAAAAAATGAAACTCAGTAGGCGTCTCCAACTGGAGGCCACGCATACCCTTGAACGAACCCTCAGGGAAAAATAAGTGGGGGATCCCAGCACAGAGCCTGTGTGTGCACCTGCGCCCTGACTGCTCAAGGAGCTATTGTCTTAACCAGAGTCCCAACCTTAAGGCGCTGTTTTCATTTTCCTATCACAATGTGGCCTCTAGGCTCCTCTTCTAGGGTTAGGTTGTAAATGAGAAGGGAGAAGTGGGGTGACAGAGGCGGGGATGGGGTGCAGCACCGGACATGGAGTCCAGGTGGCCAAGCTCTGGCCTCAGCCCTGGTTCTGCCGCCACAGCAATGTCACCGGTATTACCACTCCAGACAAAGGAAGTCATCCCAGGCACATCACGTCTTCATTGCAAAATCATTTCTTTGGGGCATTCGGGGTGAACTCCCAGTGTCTCCCCCTCTCTCTCTCTCTCTCCTCAAAAATAGTACTAATCTAAACTCCATTCCAGCTCTATGGAAAACAGAGACATACTGTTCTGCCCTAGACCTAGACTGTGAGCTCCCGAGGGCAGGGCCCACAGCACCTGGACCAGCCCCTGGCCCAAGTTAGGCACGTGGCAGGTGTGTTCACTCCTGGGAGTAAACTTGCTGTCCCACTCAGCCTCTTACCAGGAATCTCTCCTTGTCTGAACACAGGGCCTGCTTCCCTTTTGCCTACAACCCCTTTGATCACATGGGGGAATGCCCTGCCATCTGACTTATCCTGTGCTCCCCCTCCCCAGCCTCCTCCCATGGATCCTCAGGCCCTCCACTTTGAAGGAAGTGGAGAAATGTTCAAATCCCACTTGAAGCCAGGGATCACCTTTTGCAGAGAGAGGGAAAGGGACCAGCTCCAAATAGCTCAGAGCTGGAGGTTGTTTTAGGGAAAGAACCCTAAGTGTGAGGAAGAGCAGCAGCTGTCTAAGGGAACTGCAGCCTCATGGCCAGGCCTGAGGGACAACATTGGGAGGGACTGGCAGGTCGTCGTCCACTCTCCCCTCCAGGAGGCTCCTGGCTGCTTCCTGGGGAAGGGAACAGTATGCTAAGAGAAAGCTCCCACAGATGGGTGGCCATCTGCTTTGAAGACGGGAGTGCGGGCCGTCCATTCCTTAAAGTGGACGAGCTGGGTCTCATTCTTCTTGGAGGTCCCCAAGTCCTTAGTGGGGTCTGGTCCTGCAGGGTAGTGATTCACCATCTGTGGAGCTGAATTAAATTGCGCTGGAGCGAAGTTGAGGGGAAATCACGCTGTAAGAGTGTCCAGGGGCAGCCATGACAAATGACCACAGCCTGCAGGCCTCACAAGACAGAAGTGTTCTTCTGCAGTCAGACATCGAAAGGTGAGAGGTCACAGGGCTGCACTCCCTCCACAGGCTTGGGGGGGGGGTCCTTCCCACCTCTTCCAGCTCCTGGTGGCTCCAAACCTCTACCTATGTCTTCAATCGTGACCCCCCCTCCCCCGTCCCCTGAATCCCTGCTTGTTCTTTCCTGTGTATAACAAGAGACACACTCATTTTGATTCTTACCTAAAGTATATCTGCAAAGACCCTATTTCCAAAAAAAGTCACACCCCGAGGTTCTGGGTGGACACGACCTTTTGCGGGACACCATTCAGGCCAGTACACACATTCCACAGCAAACAGCACAGCAGAAAGTGGCGAGAAAGCAGTCAGGAGCTGGCAGGCCTTGTCCTGGTACGTGTGGCTCAGTTGTCCCAGCTGTCCGGGGCCCCTGTTAGCACCTCTGACCACCACTGCCAGCTGGGAGTGGGGTCCTGGCTTCCTTTTACAGATGAGGAAACTGAGGCTTGAGTGAGTGGCCGAGGTCACACAGCTGGCTGGAGCTGGGACTGGAACACAGGTCAGCTTGACACCATCACTTGGGGCCTTCACAGCATGGCTGGGCTGGATTGGAGGAACCCTCAGTGACGGAGAGCCCTGAGATCTTTCTGCTCCGAGGAACCTAATTAACCAAGAGAAGGCAAAGGTGTTGACTTGCCTTGATTTTCACATTGCTTTACTTCCACATACCATAAATTTTGGAATGTGCCTACTTCCCTGGAGCCACTTGAAAACATGAGGTCAAAGAGAACAAGGATTAATTTAATTATTTATAGAAATTAGTCTGTACTGGGGAAATGAGGCAGGAAGACCCAATGGGGCCAGACTTTCCCCTGCTGCCTATGTGGATTTTACACTGCCTAGCATTGTCACCCAGATGCTGGGATGCCTGGGACTGTCACCTGGATGAGGGATGCCTGGGACTATCACCTGGTTGCTGGGATGCCTAGGAGTATCACCCAGTTGCTAGGATGTCTAGGACTGTCGCCTGGATGCTGGAATGTCTGGGAGTGTCACCTGGTTGCTGGGATGCCTGGGGCTGTCACCTGGATGCTGGGATGCTTGGGCGTGTCACCTGGATGCTGGGATGTCTGGGACTGTCACCCGGACGCCTGCTCCTCCTGTCACTGGCCAAGAGCCCCAGAGTGGCTCTGAGAAATTTTGCCCAGGGAGTGGAGAGGGGTAAGGAAGTGGGAAGCAGATTTTCTTTTTCTCCCTAGTGTGGCTCTGCAAAATCTGTCCAACCTTGAAGTCCCAAGGCTGGAGAACGTCCTGTTAGGAAGTCTCCAGCATCTCGGACCATGTCCTGAAGAAATGCGCTCATGGATCCAGTCCTTCGCCTCGTGCACTGCTGAGAACCAGGGTATGAGCTCCGCAGGGCAAGGAGGGCAGGGCAGTGCGCACCCCTGGCCCCAGGCCTCAGAACCTGGCACACACAGCTGCTGAACCAATGAACCCGCACATGAGTCACAGACACCCGCAGACGGGACCTAGGGGCAGGGCGGGGAGCATGGGCGAGTGCTCCGCGGCAGCGGTCTCCACACCCACCGCCTGCAGCTGTAGGGTGTCCAGGGGACAGGGTGCGCCGGCCTCCCCGCAGCTTGCAGCCCGGCTCCACGCACAGGCTGGGGCAGGCGGGCGCATCTGCGCTCTCTAGCCTCCCCGCTCGCGGACAGGAGGCCGGCTTAACAATGGCTCCGTCTGGGCGAGGTCTGCGGAGAACCGGGCTCCCTGCTCACCCCAAGGCAGGCCGGCTGGCTCGCACGGGCGAGCGCCGGCCCTCCGTAAGCTCACGACCTTCTCGCAAGCCCCCCGGGGCGGTCAGGATTACCCTCGGGTTCCGCGGAGGCGCCCAGGGCTCAGAGAGGCCAAGCGACTCGGCCAAGGTCACACAGCTTTGCTGACGGAGCCCCGGGGCGCGCGGCTCGGGTCTCCGGAACCCCGCTCCAGCAGCTTTCCGGAGACGCTCGCCGCCTCCCTACGGCGACGCCCGGGAGTCACACAGGAAGGCCGGACGCCCGGCTTTCACCTCAAACAATGCTCGGCGCAGATCTGGGGGAACAAAAGCGAGCAGGAATCCGCCCCGGGTTTTCCGCCGCTCCCGCCCCGCCGGCCGCCGAGGGGCGGGACGGGGCGGCTCCGATGTGATCGACAGCCCTGGGAAGGCGTGGCCGCAGCGGGGGCGAATCGGATTGGGGACCCGGAACAATCACGGGCCGAGAAGGGGCAGCCCGAGCCAATCAGCGGGGGGGGCGGGCCTGGCCGGCGCGGCTGTCGCGAGAGGCGGCCACCCCGCCCACTTGCGCCTTGTCCCGGCGCCCGTCAGCAGCGAACGCGGCCGCGCTCGGCCCGGATCCGTCCGCGGCGCGGGGAGAGGCCGGAGCGCGAGGCCGCGCGAGTGCCGGCGCAGATCCCTCCGCCGCTGCCGCCGCCGCTGACTCCGCCGCCGCTGCCGCCGCCGCGACCGCCAGTCCCTGCGCGCCCCGCGCCCGCTCGCCGCTCCCGACGCGCCCGCCCGCCGCCCGCGGCCTGCGACCCGGCAACGGCCGGCCGGCCCAGGCGCGGCGGCGGCGGCGGCGGAGGACGAGGAGGAGGAGCAGCAGCAGCGGGAGGAGGAGGAGGCATGGCCCGGGCGGCTCCGGCGGGGGGCGGCCCGCAGTGACAGACCCTGCGGCGCGGGGGGAGATGGGGGCGGCCGCCTCCCGGGCGACGACGACGACGACGACGAGGAGCGGCCGCCGCCGCCGCCGCGCACCGGACGCCGCTGGGGACGGGCGCGGGCCAGGAGCCCGCCCGTGAGCGGGGGGCCCGCGGCCGCTCGCCGCCCCCGGCCGCCCCGGCCGCCCCGGGCCCCCCCGGCGCCCCGCGCGCGCCCGCCCGCCGGCCCCTGGCGGGGGTCCCGCCCGCGCCGCGCGCCCCCGGCTCCGGCCCCGGCGCGGCCCGCGGCGCTCGCCCGCCCTCGCCCGGCCCCGGCCCCGGCCCCAGCCCGCGCGCCCCCCGTCCCGGCGCGCCCCGGACCCCCGCGCCCCCCGCCCGCGCCCGCGCCCGCCCGCGCCCCCGGCCCCGGCCGGCGGCCCCCGGCCCCGGGGCGCGGCGCGGCGCGGGCGGCAGCATGGTGGAGAAGCGCTGCCCGCTGCAGAGGGACGGCGTGTACCGCTGGTTCTCGGAGCTGCCGTCGCCGCAGCGCGTGGAGTTCCTGTGCGGCCTGCTGGACCTGTGCATCCCGCTCGAGCTGCGCTTCCTCGGCTCGTGCCTCGAGGACCTGGCCCGCAAGGACTACCACTCGCTGCGCGACTCGGAGATCAAGGCCAACAACCCGGCCGACCTGGGCAGCCTCACCAACCTGACGGACGAGGTGGTGCGCAGCAAGCTGCTCGTGTCGCTGGCGCTGCTGGGCTCGGAGCAGCGCGAGGCGGCGGGCGTGCTGTACCGCACGCTCACGCACATCGACTCCATCATCCACAACTACGGGCTGCAGCTCAACGAGGGCCGCACGGGCGATGAGTTCCTGCTGCTCTTCACCATGGCCTCCAACCACCCGGCCTTCAGCTTCCACCAGAAGCAGGTGCTGCGCCAGGAGCTCACGCAGATCCAGAGCAGCTTGAGCGGCGGCGGCGGGGGCCACGGCGGCAAGAGCGCGCTGCCCACCTGCCCGGCCTGCCACAAGGTGCGCGCCCCCTGCCACCCCGCGCCCCCGGGGCCCCTCGTGAGCGGTCGCACCCGTCCGCCGCACGAAGGTTGCGGGGCGCCTGGGCCCCGGGGAGGCCTGCCCAGTCAGAGTTCGCTGTTCCTTTGTGCTTTTCTTTTTTCCTTTCACGCCTGCGGCTGCAGGCGCAGTAAGACCTTTGTCCCCTTAATGGGGCCCTTGGGCTACAGGTCAGTTACGCCGGGTGTCGTCCGAGTTTCTCCAAATCCGGTGCTTCTTAGCCGGAAGGGAAGCCGCTGGCGAGGTGGAGGTGGGAACCTCAGCGGACGGCGCGGGGGCTGTACGGCGCCCCCACGGCCTACGTGTCCTTTCCCTTGGTGGGGCGGGTGTCGCCGCTGGGCAGGTGCGGAGCCCGGCTCCCGTGACAGGCACAGAAACACGTCTGCAGCCTTGGACGCATGCGGGCCGCCTGCCTTTGTGGGAGCAGATCCCGGGTCTGCCGCGAGTCCCAGGGTGTTGGTCTCCTAAGGAATGTTAGGTTAACGGCTCCCGTCTCCAAACTAAACAGGAAGAGCATTGTGGTTATTCACTTGGAAATGTGAACTTTTGTCTAAATGTTTCAAAACTATGTAAACAAGTGCTTGTTCGGGGCTCAAACTCATTTTTCACAGCCCCCTGGGACACAGTGCCAAAATGGTGCTCCAAGAAAAAGGATTTCTCTTTGACCCAGTGTGGCGTGTGTTCAGATGGCACTGGGACTCTTGGAGAAGAGACGGCAGTCAGGACCAGTAGTGCTGCGTGCCTTTCTCGGTGTCTGGGTCCTCTTGGGTCCTCTCTGGTTTGCTGCTGGTGGTTTTCAAGCTGTCTCTCAGCCCTGGGTTGTGGCTTTTCTTTTTTAATGTTTTTCTCTAAGATGTGGTTGTGCTACCTACGTTGGTTTTAATGTGTCTTCTCTTTTTTTGGTGACGTGGAGCTCCGAGACTGTGGTTTTCTTTTTAAATGAGTGTGGAAATGCCACTGTGAATCTCATGTTGTGCACTGGGCAGAAACATGGTGTTCCCACTGCAACAAAGGGAAAGCAGTGTCCTAGGCAGTGTGGTTGTCTGTAGGGGGCTCAGTCAGCTTTGGGGTGCCAGTGCCATGTCACCTGTTCGTGGGATCTCAGTCCCTGATGGTCAGGTTCCTGTGCTGCTAGCCTTGTGTTTGGACGCTGTGCGCTGACGTCTGGGGCTCTTGCTCCAGTCCTGCTCCTCTCTGGAGGGCGATTCCTTTGTGTATGCAGATTCATCCCTTTACAAAAGGGGAAGATGGCGATTATTATCTTGGGGGGGCAGGGGCTAGCGGTAGAACGAAAGTGTGCTAAGAGAACCTTTCTGTCAAGTGAGAAATCCCTCTGATGACACGAAGGGCCAGTCTCCCCCTCACCCCTGCTCACACACTTGGAACTGGCCAGCTGTGTGACCTTGGCCAGGATCCCGCCTCCCCTTGGTATTTCTCTGTAGAGTCGATGGCAGGTTACCTGCCTCCTGGGCTTGCTGGAGGGCTGCATGAGGTCATGCGTGATGTGCCCAGCACATGTGCAGGGACTGCTCCTTTCTCTGCCACGTCCATCCTCTCTGGGTTTTTATGGAGGAGTGCTGACTTAGGCAAGGCACATTGTTACAGAGTGAAATATTTATGTCTCAGAGGGTTCCTGTTTTCTAAATTGATTTTTGAGTAGTTACTTGGAGCTGACAATTTTTTTTCTGTTTATCCATGGGAAATTGAAGAATTCTGCCTGACCCTTAATGATGTGATGGTGAGTAACCTTAGGGCTATTGCTTCCATATTTCAGAGCAAGCATGGTGTCTAGTTTTCCCCACATCCCCTCTGTCACTGCTCAGCTAAGTTCAGTCACATTCATGTAACTTTCTGTTACTGTTAAGGCCTGATACACCCTTTGCTGCTTTTGCAGGCGGTCCCTCCAGTGAAGTCTAACGTCTGAGCATTTTCCCTTCTTGGTGTCTCTGGATCTAACATTTACTGTCATCCTGGGAAAACAGCCCCATTAAAGCTCTGCTTGCATTTCGTTTGTAAGCTGTTGTTATTTTGTTTTGAACTCTCTGAGCTTAGAGGCTTTGTGTTTATCCTTTAGGGATAAAGACATGGGTTTGATTTTTTCTTTACTTTGAAGCGATAGTTCGTACAACGATGTTTTCTGATATATTCATGATTTGCAATTGCGTCTCCAGATCCTCACTGTTACTCGATGATTCTTCCTGCTCGGATGATGAGCAGGAGACACTTCGGGGTGTGAGTGAGGTAAAATAGACGTTTTCACGTGCAGAAAGGAAAGCAGTCAGCCCGGCTAAGCTGGTGGTAGAGCACAGTAGCATTGCTGTGCCCAGTAGGCGACAGGTGCCGTAGGTACGCTGCTCCTCGGAGTTCCGCGTGAGCTAGTGATAAAGGTCGCCTGGGACTGTCACTCTCTTCCTACTTAAGTAAAAAGCCGTAGCTTTGGGAAAAGTTTAACTTTACCCTTTGCAGTTTTTTTTGTTTATGTAAATCGTAATGTGTTGGAGGTATATGCTTGTTTTTTAAAGTTTTTGTGATTTAATTTTTAAAAATTATACAATTCACCCTTTCAGGGTGTACGCTTAAGTAGTTCTTAACATACTGACAGAGCTGTGTAACCATTACCACTGTATCCTTACAGAACATTTCATCACCCCGCAAAGAAATCCTGTACCTGTTTGCACTCCCTCCCCATTCCCTCTCCCCAGCCCCTGACAGCCAGTCGTCGGCATTGTGCACTGGCTTGTCCTGGACATTTCATGGAAGTGGAATCCTACAGTGTGTGGCCTTCCGTGTCTGGCCTCTCTCACTCAGCATCATGTTCTCAAAGCATGTGTCATTGCTTCTCTGCTTTTTTAGGGCTGAATAATATTCACTGTGTGGATAGACCCCGTTTTGTTTATCCACTGTTCTGTGGATGGACCCTTGAGTTGTTGCATGTGCTTATTTTTAGACTTTTTTCCCCCTCGTGGTTAATAGACTCTTATTTTAATCCCTTACACCTAACACTTAACGAGTCGTCTTTGGAGCACTGTCCACGCGTGGCCGTCTGAGGGACCTCCCCATGGTGGTGAGAGGCTGCCTGGGGTGTGCAGGGCGCCGTGTGTAGCGCCGCTTTCCAGAACCATGGCTGAAGGTGGCAGAGAGCACACTGCTCTGACCATCGTGGTCGGGAGCCGGGTGGCAGCATCAGCTCTAGCTGGGCAGGGTAGCGGGAAGCTGCCCCCACCCTGGTGTTTCAGAATCCTCATGACAAGGATCACAGCCGAACAACGAGGTTGTGAAAAGTCACGAGGTTGATTTTGTCCAGTGGGTGCCGCACCTTTTGAAAGGGCTTGCTGCGGGAGTGCAGCGGCGGTCTTCCGTGGGATGTCCCCCGCGGGCACTCTGGGGGAAGCACTGGAAGTGGGGTGCGCTGCTGACAAGGGCACACCCCGGCCAGACGGCAGCTGGCTCTGTTGCAGTGCTTCCTGCGAGCTGTCAGAAGCATTGCGGTTCACGGGTGCCAGCCAAGTTCGCTCGCAGCTTGTCCTGCAGGGTGTGACTGTCCCCTTCTGGTCTCTCCTTTACCTGGAGACGCTGCCCGGTGTCGCTGAGAGTGATGCGCCACGGGAAGGTCCAGCGCGGCTGTTGTTATCCCTGATGGTGGCGGCTCCGCGGGGGCTTCAGCCCTGGGGCTCCCGTCAGCTGAGTAGGGCGGCCCACGGACTCGGGCCTGCGGTCTGAGCTCGGTCTGGCTGCCTTTGCTGCCACCACTTTGGTTATGACGCGACAGGAAATCATGTCCTAACACATGCTGGATTGTTCGGTTTTGGCCAGCTTTTACAGGCTGGCCAGCTGCCCTCTTGACGGTGAGGGGCACGACCTGGGTGCACGTTTGCTTGCGGGTGGGGGTGGGTCCCTCGCTGAAACTGCGCACGTCGTCAGGCCGGTGTGGAGCCGCGGGGGGGCCGGTGCCCCGGCCTAGGGTGAGGCGCCCTGCGGGGGTGCTGCCCTTCGCCCTCCGGCGGCATGGGGGCTGCGGACCCTCGTGGGCGCGTGTGCTGGGCCCCACTCGGCGACACTGGCGCTCCTGCTCCGGTCGGCGATCCGAGTGCCGCTGTGCAAACTGCAGGTCCTCTGGTAGCTTCTCCGGAGCGACGTGGCGGTGTGACTTCACACAGCGTAATGACAAACGTCCGCGTTTGCCCTGGTCTGCAGTGTTTGACGTTCAGCAGTTACGCAGGCTTCAGTGTACCCCTTCTTCCCTCAGCCCTGCATACTTCATTTTCCTTCCTTTCGGACTGAGGACATTTGGGATTGATACACTTTCTTCCGCACAAATCAACATAGGCATCTTACGACCTCAGAGGCAAGCTAGTAGATGGGACATTTTTGTTCGTTCAGTTGGTCGCTGCTAACCTCCCAGAGACTGTTAGGAACAAAAATTTCTGTTATGTTTAGGGAAAAATGGTTTCCATATAAGTGTTGTGTCTTTTTTCTGCCTTAGATTACATTTCAGAAAAAAGATCCTTTGGATCTTTCTTTCTTCCTTTTCTTCCTTTCTTTCTTTCTTTCACCACCATTTAGGACACCAGCTCTCTCGTGAGTGTGAGAACCATTGCCACAAGCTCCCCAGTGAGATTACAGATCACTGAGGGGTTCTGATTTCGTACTCCAGCCCTGACGTGTGCAATGTGGAGATAGTGTCCGCAAGGTGGCTCCTTCCCAGGCTCCATGGAGGTTTTGTACATACAGAGACCTAACACGTTATCGAGCTGCTTCTGGCAGGTTGAAAAGCCGTCATCAAGCGCTTCATAAAATAGGTTAATTCTTTCTCTTTTTTTCTTTTTTTTTGTTAGTACAGCCAGAGTTTATTCAGTCACTCTTACACTGAATGGATGGGCATGAAATAGGTTCATTCTTAAGCAGTTTGTTTTGTTCTGAGTTATGAGGCCTGAATATCTTTCCCATAATTGATACTCTGGCAGCTACTTGTAATCTGTGATCAGGGCGTAATGAAGTGGGCCTGGACCCGCCATGTGGTCCCCAAGGACTGGCGCAGACTTGTGGTCCCATCTCTAAAGCAGCGAGGAGCACTCTGGGCCTTGAGGACGCTTTTTACTGAGTCTTACTCTAAGTGGTGTCTGGGATTTTAGGTGGGTGTTTCTCAGGTCTGTAGAAAAATCACGAGCCCCTACCCTTCCTTCCTTTTTCTTCTCGTTCTGAGACAGTGTTCTTTTGGTCACAAGCGAGTCCCTCAGTCTCTGTTTTGGTTATATCTTTCTGTTTCCTCAGGGATGTTGTTACCTCAGGTGTCTGAACTTTGCCATTTCCTGACCTCCCCGCCTCCCCCACCTCAGTGTTTGACCTCTGTTTTTCCAGTTGGCGCATAAATACAGTCATGGTTCCTCCCTTCGCTGTTGGCCACCTCCATCAGCCGCTCCTCTTCTCTGTCCTGCCCCAACCAACCTCACTCCTACTTGCCAGGGGTAGTCCAGTTTTAACATTTTGGTGTATATCCTTCTGATGTTTTTATGCACATGTAAATATATATGTGTTCTTCTAAAACATTCTATGGACATGTTTAAATAATACAGGATCTTCCGACAGGTGCTATTCTGCACGCTGCCCCCTCCCCCCCAATGATAGAGTGGAGCCAGGTCACCATCAGCTTATGCCTCTGCTTCCTGGAACCTGGCTTTTGCCCCCAACTTCTCTGACTAAATCAATTTTTAGTAAAGGGAACTCAAAGATTTCTGGAAAAAAAAAAAAAAGTTAATATAATCAGAGGTAAAAATTGAAAAGATACAAAAGGATATTCAGTGAGACATTCCTTTTCCCCCTCACATCAGAGAAGGGCCCACGGGACATTTCGAGGTGTGGGCAGTGTTCTGTTCCTTTACCTGGGCTTTGATTCCTGTTATTTCACATTTAAAAAAAACAAGATTTCCTACCCTTTTCCCAGTCTGTCCCCCTCTTTGTTCCTTATAGAAACTTCCAGAGACACTTGCTTTGTATTTACAGACGGGTACTTGGCCTCTTACTCCGACAGGCCTGTGCCTTGCTGTCCTCTCCGGGCCGCCGTTCCGGGTGAGCAGCCCACATCAGGCCATGGAGCATCTTCATTCTGCCTCAGGCAGGCTGTGTAGTGAGTCCCTGCTCGTGGACGTTTGGTTCCCATGTTGCTACTACAAACAACTCGGTCGATTATGGGTGATGTACGCGTCACCTATACGACAAACAGGGTGCCTGGCCTTTCACGTTTCGGCGAGTTTATCTGGGGACTAGAAACCTGGAAGTGAGGTTGATGGTGGACCAAAGGGTGTGTACCTGCGTCATGATTTTAGACGCTGTGGTGGCCCGCCTCTGGCGCCCCCACAGCAGTGTGCATGAGAGTGCCTGTTTGTATGCCTCCCGGCGGTGTGGGGTGCACGGGCTCCCGGCGTCCCCGCTGGTGGTGGCCCCCGGCTGCTGGGAGGCGGTGCGCAGGTGCCACAGGTGTGTTCTGCAGTCCTCTGATGAGTGCGGCTGAACATTGCTTCAAGCGAGTTTTATTTTTGGCAAGCTCTCCATATCCTTTGCCCATTTCTGTTGAGTTGTTGGTCTTTATTGTTTGAGCTCTTTAAGTTTCAAGGAGATTGTCCTTTTGTCTTTAGTAGAAGTGGCAAGAATTTGTTTTTCTGTGGTTTTTCCTGCCTGTCGACTTTACCCTGCAGTTCCTGTTCATCAGTCTTGTATGGCTTCTGGGTTTTGTGTCGCCGTGAGAAGTGCGTTCTACCTCGCGTCGCACGGATGGTGACGGGGGCGCGCTCCGCAGTGTACGTCGCGAGAGCGTTCCCTGCGGCGTCTGCAGGTACGGAACTCGTGTGGCTTCTCATGTGTGGCTTCTCCATCCATGTGGAGTTATTTGGTGTAAGGTGCAGAGCGAGTTTAATATTTTCCAAATGAAAACCCAGTTGCTCCAATGCCATTGGTTGAATAATCCGTCTTTCCCTCTCCCGTTTGAAGTGATACCTTTGCTTGCGTGCCGCCCTCCCCTTGTAGATGTGGGTTTCCTTCTAGACGGTGTGTATTTGGTTTCACTGATGTCTTTATCTGGGTGGCCTCTGATTTGCCTGGTTCATTGCATGCTTTTCAGTCCTTACCCGTCTTAGCTCTCATTGGTTCCGTGGGCCCCCCCACAGTGGAATACCCAGGGGAGGCTACTTTTTTCTTCTTTTTAAGCAAGCATGGTTGTGGAGGTGCCGCCCCCAGATGGGGCTTTCAGGAGTCTGGGCGTGGCCTAGGTGTCCTGCTGAGAGTCTCTGCCCTCCTTCCTTCCTAGGCACTGCTGGTTTTCCTCTCGCTTCTCTGAGTGTTCTCAGTTTCTCTCTGCTCTCCTGCCCTTTACATGTTGGTGTTCTCACTGATCCATCCAAAATCTCCATGCCCCACTAGACCTGGCCTCCAGCTGGAGGTTCCAGGTAGCTCAGTATGTCCAAGGCAAGCTCCCCTTTCACTCTCCTTGACTGCTGCCCCATCCCCCAGCCAGAAGCCCATGCCTTTCCGTTGCCTTCTCTCCTGGTCCCCCAGTCAGGTACCAGGCCCTCAGCAACTTTGCAGGTTTCTTCTCTGTTGACACCACCACAGCCCCAGTCAGTGTTTCCCCTCTGTCTGTCCCTCTCTCTTGCCATCTCACTTGACGTGATGGTCCCATATATGGCACACTTCTGTGGAGGCGGCCTTAGATTTTGGGCCATTTGCCAGAGAGCCAGGGCATAGATTAAAATAGTCTTAAGGGAACAAGCACAACCCTAGCCTCGTGTAACTTCATTCCTTCCCGTCAGTCAAGAACGCATGTTGGCATGTACGTGAGTGATCCCTTCCTTTTAGAATTAAGCTGATGTCAGTGTTTAAAGTCTACAAGAAACAACTTGTAGCTGCTCTCTTTGGTTTTTTAATTAAATTATCCAGAAACTTTAGTACCTTAACTCTTAGAAATAACAGTGACATGTCCAGCTTCTCACCTTGACCAAGGTCTAGTGTACTATGACAACCTGCCCCCTTGGCCTGGGTCTAGTCTGCTGGGACAACCCATTCCCCCTGGCTTGGGTCCAGTCTACTATGACAACCTGTCCCCCTTGGCCTGAGTCTCATCTACTATGAAAACCCGTACCCCCAGCCTCGTTCTAATCTACTATGATAATCTGTTCCCCTGGTCTGGGTCTAGTCTGACAACCTGTTTCCTGACCTGAGTCTAATCTGTGATAGTCTGTCCCCCTGGCCTGAGTCTAGTCTAGTATGACAACCTGTCCCCTGGCTTAGGTCTAGTTTACTATGCCAACCCACCCGCCTGTCCTGAATCTAGTCTAGTCTGACAACCTGTCCCCTGGCCTGAGTCCAGTCTCCTATGACAACCCATCCCCGGCCTGGGTCCAGTCTGCTGTGATAACCCATCCCCGGCCTGGGTCCAGTCTGCTGTGACAACCCATCCCCAGCCTGGGTCCAGTCTGCTTTGACAACCCATCCCCAGCCTGGGTCCAGTCTGCTGTGACAGCCCATCCCCGGCCTGGGTCCAGTCTGCTGTGACAACCCATCCCCCTGGCCTGGGTCTAGTCTACTGTGACGCCCTGTTCCTGGCCTGGGTCCGGTCTACTGTGACAAGCCGTTCCCCCTGGCCTGGGTCTAGTCTGCTATGACAACCTGTTCCCCGTGGCCTGGATCTACTCTACTGTGACAGCCCATCATTAGCCTCTTAACGGCAGGTCCCGTGTTGTCCCTGGAATGGTCTTGGTAAAATGCCTATAGGATTGTTACTCTCCAACATGCAGGTCTTAGCACGGCACGCTGTGGCCTTTGTGATTTGTCCACTGCTTGTCTATACTCACCTATGTCTGGACTTGAGGTTCCTTATGTTTACTGCAATCCCTCTTTCCCCTGAGCCTCTGTAGATACTGTTCTTTCAGGTAGGCTCCCTGGTACCTGGGGCTCCCCAACCCCCAGTTGTTGGCTAACACACACAAGCCTTCTGTGGCCTTCTTCTGTCTTAGACCTTATCATACTCTCCTGAAGTGGATTTTGTTAACTTTCCATCACCAGACGACTTATTGGAGGGCAGAGCCTGTCTCTCTCGGTCCAGAGCCTCATGGTCCCTGCCACCCAACAGGGGCTGTGTCCCGAGCGTCTGTGAAAGCCAAGTGCGAGGGAGGTGTTGGGTGTTTATGAAAGGCCACTCTGGTGAAAACATTTTTTCCTTCCTGCTTTTCTTTCCTAGGGTCCTGTCAGTGACACCTGATCACACTCTTCCTTAACGGCTTTGTTGGCTATTTCTCTTATGCATTACATGGCAGTGGGTTCTAGTGAATTTTTAACATCAGTATTCTACTTTATTATTTTTCAAAAGCTGGTATGCAGAAGCTTCCCATGGGAGCAACTCTCTGTGCATGAGAGTTCAAAAGGCATCACCCCATGACAGAGAGAAGTGTATGGACCAGTCCACTGGGCGCCGGAAAGGCGTGAGCTCTCTGGTGCTCTGTAGACCTGCCTCCTGGGACTTTGCTGATAGAGTGGTGTTGGCAGCCCTAGCAGTAAGGCTGTTGTGATTATGGTCCTTTCGTGTTTACGGGAGTATAGATCACGGCAAGTCTTGGTGTTATAGTTTGCTAGAGAATGGCAATAAACCAAACAAGTATTCGTCATGCCAATTAAAGTGTAGTTTATATTCTTCTATACTTTCAAAAGGGACATCAGATTAATTAGAAGGAAGCATTACAGAGTCATGTCCTAATTATTTGGGACTTTTATGTAAAAGCTTCAGTAGAATTACTAGAAAGAAATTATATCCTCAGGTTTCTTACTGAGTCACAGTGAATCTAATTAAGACATGTATATGTAGGAACAACTTCTGGAAATATAGTCTAGACTAGAAAAAATAACTATGGAAGGAGGAGAATTAATTTATAGGGAAGAGGATCCCTTCTCTCATCTCTTTTGGGCATTTCAACAAAATGTAAAATCTTGGGAATAATGCTACTCACGTAGCCCTGCTAAGGTTAGTAAAATCAGTGAGACACTTTGAAAGTACCGGGTCCAGGAGTTGTGTGTGGTGCTGCGTGGTGTGCGTGCTGGACCAGGACACCGTTCGTATGGAGCTGCGGTCCGGAGCCTGCTCACTACGTGAGCGTGGGGTTCCCCTGGCCGATGAGTTTGCCTGTGTGGGCACTTGTGCAAGGTGTAGGACTTCTGAGAACAGTTGCTGTGCGGTGGTTTTTTTTATTTTAGAGGTGAGGTATGAAGCTCATGAGTTGGTGTACTATTAATATTTGTATTGAGGAGGCTAATTTACCAATCAGAATGATTTCTTTCTTTCAGAATTATCAATAAAGAGAGGAAGGAGAGAACAGGTAGTGAGAAGGAATGATGCCAGCGATAACATTTCGGTGTTGGCTGTGTGCACGCGCTGTCTGCGAGCTTCCCATGTATTTATTTAGTCTTCAGAACAACTCCGTGAGTCCCCGTCTGTCTTTGTCCCCATTTTAGCAGTGAGAAGGCAGACACCAAGAGGTTAAGTGTAAGTAATTTGCCAAAGGTGACATTAGTAACTGGCTATTTTTATTATGTGAAGCCAGAAGTATATTTAACAATGTTTTCACTTCATCATTAAAAGTAAGAGGGACAAGCGAAGATTGTGACATGAGAAGACCTCTGGGGCTCGCGGGCGCTGGAGCCCTGGGGGCCCTGGGGGCCCTTGAGCCCCTGTGCTGGTGGTGCTTGTGGACTCCACGGTGTTGTCATTGTCGTGAGAGCACGATGGCCGCCCACGCCACCCGCAGTGTTCATTCCTGCTCATTCAGCGACCCGAAGGGGGGGATCCGTGGCACTCCAGCTCCTCGCATATGTGCACTCCGTGAAACGTGGTCATTTATGTGTATCATTTCAGGTTGTTTCAGTCTTTTTAGTTTCGGTAAATGCGTGAAGCTCTGTAGCACGGTTCCTGTCGCTGTCCTTTCCCGGTCAGTTCTCAGGCCTCCCCCTACCTCCCACCTTTAACTATGTTTTCTTCTGTTGTGGGTTTTTTTTCCAGTATTGATTAGTGCTGCCCGTGCTAGAACTTCATTTAAGTGGAATCACAGGATCCCGTTGTAGCTCTTGGTGTACCACGCTGCATTCTTTTCACTGGCTGTTCTGGGGATCACGGCACATGTTCTTACCTTCCACAGCCCATCGCGATGGTGGCAGCCGGCTTATCATGAAGTGTAAGCCTCTCGCACTTGGGCTGCGACCGTTTACCTTCTCTGTCCTTCATGCTGTGGTCGTCATACCTGTTATCTCTGCACGTGCTGGACACCCCAATGATACCATAGCACTTTCTGCTTTAATACGAGTGTGTTTTTAAAAATTAAGAAGAAAAATCTAGTCTTATATTTACCCACATATTTGCTGTTCTCAGTGCTTTCCGTTCCTCAATGAAGAGCCAGTTTGTGACTCTGTCCCCTCAGTCTGGAAAACTTTCCTTCAGCATTTTCTGGAGTCTGGGTCTGTGGGTTAGAAGTTCCCTTAGTTTTCTTTCATCCAAAGAGTGTTTTGCTTGTACCTGTGTTGTGACAGGGCATTTACACTGGACGTAGGAGTTTTTGTTGACAGCCTTCCGCCAGCAGCGAAGGGAGGGGAGACCGCAGCTCTGCAGGGGCCGCAGCGCGTGTTCCTGGCCGGGCCACGCTGGCTCCCCCGCCGCCCCGGTGCGCGCCCGCGCCGTCAGTGCAGGAGGTCTGGCTGTGACGCGCCTCCGCGCCCTTTGCCTGAATCTTTGTTTGGTGTTCTCTGAACTTAGATCTGGAAGTTTATGTCTTCTACTAAATTTGAGAAATTTTTACTCAGAATTTCTCCATTGTTTTTCCTGTCTCAGTGTCTCCTTCCTTTTGGGGCTCCCCTGTAGGGATGTTAAGGCTTCTGATATTATTCCACAGGTCCCCGGAGCTTTTTCGTTTCTATCCAGTTTTTTTCTCTTTTTTTTTTTTCAGATTGGACACTTTTAGTTGACCTGTCTTGAAATTCTGCAAGTCTTGTGTTAATTCCAAATTGCTGTTAAGCTCATCCAATGGATTTTTTGTTTCAGAAATAACATTTTTTTTCATTTTATGATTCTTATTTAAATTCTCTTTTATGATTTTAAGGCTTTTTTTTTTTAATTTTTAGAGCAGTTTTAAGTTCACAGGTAAATCGAGTGTCGTAATCATCCACGGTCTGTGGTTTACATCAGGGTTCACTCTCGGTTCTTGGTGTCGTACGGGTTGGGGGCTCGGACAAACGTGTGATGACGGGTGTCCACCACCGTGGTGCCTCAGAGTTTTTCACTGTCCTTACGATCCTTGGGGCTCTCTTCCTGTTCAGCACTGCCCTTCAGCCCCTGATCTTTCACCGTCTCCATAGTTTTGCCTTTTTCAGAGTGTCATCCAGGTGGGGTCACGCTGGATGTAGACTTTTCAGGTATGCATTTCATTTTCCTCAGTGCCTTTTCATGACTTGACAACGCCTTTTTATTGCTGAATAATATTCCTTTGGATGGACGCACATGTCCATGTGTTCATTTATGTGTTCCCCTACAGTGGGCATCTTGATTGCTTCTTGAATTTTCATATTTTAAGAGTTTCCATTTCTCTCCTGAGATGTTCTTTTGGTTCTTACATCACAAATGTTTCCTTTTGTTGAGCTTGGTTGTAACAGCCACTTCTGGCTGCTTGCCCCCGATTCCAGTGTGTGACTCACCTTGTGCTCGGCCTCCTGTTTCTCTTTGTATGGGTCATGCTCTTGTTTCTTTACGTGTCTAGTAATTGCTTCTTGGATTTTGTGAACGAGACACTGTAGAAACCCTGGATTTTGTTTGGTCCTCCTGAAGAGGATCATGTTGTTGTTTCGTTTGTTTTAGCAGGCAGTACATTTGGCTGGACTCAAACTCCAGAACTGTCTTCCTCTGTTGACCAGCAGCCCCAGTCTCTGGTTGTTTGGTGTTGGCTTGGCTTCTTGGGTCCTGCCCGATGTGTGCTTATTTCAAGGGCTCATACAGAGGTGTGGGCAGAATTTATATGCAGAATTAGGCATGTTCCTTTTTTTTTTTCTTTAGGATTTTATCTATTTGAGAGAGAGCAAGAGCACATGTGTGCACACAAACACGGGGAGGGGCAAAGGGAGAGGGAGAAGCAGACACCCCTGCTGAGCAGGGAGCCCGACATGGGGCTTGATCCCAGGACCCTGGGAACATGACCTGAGCCGAAGGCAGATGCTTCACCGACTGAGCCCCCCAGGAGCCCCTAGACGTGTTTCCCTTTAAGGCACTCTTCTGTCAGGCACATCTCCCTCACTTTGCTGCCATTATATTTTACCAGAATTCTGCTCTTGGGCTCCTGGAATCAGTAGGACTGTGGAGTTCAAGCTGAGCTTCAGCTGCTGCTTTTTCTGATGTGCCTGCAGCACATAAAACCCACCCCGTGCAAACCTCTTTTTCCAAGTGTAGACCTTCCTTTAGTTGCTGTCTGCTTTTGGTCATGTTCAGTTTTTTTATGCTTTGTCCAGAGCTTATGGTTATCTGCGAGGTTGGTCTGAGTACTCAGCCATTATTGAAAGTAGAACCACCTGCTTTTTATAATCGGCGTGTTGTGGTAAATATGGGCCGTGTGTTGTAGGAAGGATTAATTCTCTCTAAGCAAGTATAGCTGTGAAAGGAGGGTTTTACGGTAACTGACATTTGTCCTTACAAAGAATGAGGCTCTGTGTGGAGGAGAAACGAGCTGGCCTGGTGCCTTGAGATCAGAGAGCCGTTTGAGAATGTAAGTGGGGTGATTATTAGGTGCTCTGGTCCTGAGGAGGTAGGTGCTGAGGAGCTGGACGTGAGCTGGCGGGAGAAGTGTGGGAGGGCAGTGGGGGCTCTGGCCTCCCTGCTGTCAGGGGACTCCTGTGGGCAAATACTTTTTCCCTGTTGGATGCAGGGTCTGGTTATATCTGCTGTAGGAGGTCAGTCTTTTCTGTTCAATCCAGTCGAGCCCTTTCTGGCCTGACCTCTCCCTGCGTGGCTAACCATAGGGGCCTGGTCTCTGACTCTCTGAGCGGCTGGGCCTTGCTCCTAATAGGTGTCAAGACTCATTAAGTGGAATTTGTGGCTTCTATGGAAATAAAACCCAGAGGCATGTTTTACTGACACTTTCTGGACCTTTGATATGCTCTCGTTCTCATCCAGGTGCTTCCTGGTCACTTCTAGCTTGTTTTAATGTGTGTTCTTTCCCATCCTGGATGTCTAAATGCTCTGTGACCGAACTCCTGTCATGGCCAGTGTCTCATGGGGTTATAAAGCAACTGTCTTCATGTGCTAACAGCTCTAAATGGTTCATCTCAGCAGTTGCATATTACATTGGGAACAAAAATGGTCATTATAGCAGAGTTTACTTATTAGTATTAGACACTGAGCCAGTTTCTCAAAGAAAAACCCCAATATTTAAACTACTTTTGACCAAAATATGCATCACAACAGTACTGGGTATATATTCCCTTAACGTCAGAAGCCTTGAAGGTAAAAACAGCCGGCAGCAGATGCCTCCCCGCTGCCCCTTTGGAGGCGGCCTGTGCGGAATGAAGCCCTGCCTTCGTGGGCTCAGTGTGACAGGGACGGAGCTGTGGCCTGTACACCTGAAGCTCCGGGGCGCTTCACCACTTTCCATAGCACGCTGGTCACATGATTTAAGTGTTTCTGGAAGGGGAGGGACTGTCTTCCTGAACACATTGTTCTTTATTCACATGCGGTGTTACCCTCAAGTTTATTAAGATTGCGTTGTTCCCATATGGCTGTGCCTTTTAAATTCCTGTCACTTGTCGCTCCTTCCTGCTAACGTTGTACCTTCCCCTGGCACCCATTGGTTGCTTTTACTCCCCTGCCCTCGCCTTAAATTTGCTGCCTCTTCTCTGAAGAACACACCAAGCCTCTTGGCACTGTGTTTAAGGTGACTGAGATGCTGGTCGTGTGGCTGTTCCGAGGGAAGAGCCTTCCTGCTACACCTGCTCCCCAGCTGTGCCTCTGACCTGGGTTGCGGTGGCTGTTTGCGGAGCACCTGCTAGCTGACGGGCTTTCGAGGTACTAGCCGCTCTGACCTGCACAAGCCTAGGAAGTGGATTAGGGTGCTACTTTAACCCCTTTCCGCAGGTTTCCGCGGCTGGAAGTGTGGTCTTAGCCAACTGGGGCTCTTGACTTTGACTCCGTGCTGAGTCTGCGCTGCAGTCTCTGGGGCAGGGATTGTGGGCGCTTCACGGCTGTTTGTACCTGACCTCCCCCTCCAGGTTCTAGTTTAATTGGTCTGTTGGGGGTGCCTTGGAGTCTGAATTTGTAAGAGCTTCTCGGGTGTGCACGGGGAGGTCGGGGAACTCCTGGAAGAGGCTGCTCTGTTCTGAAGGCTCCTGGTGGAAGGACTTGGTTTTGTAGTCACTTCGCTGGAACTCCTGTAGCAAAGTACTTGATACCTTTTGCCGAGATTGTGAGCAGTGATCTTTTTCTCTTTTTTAAATGAGTACAGCTGTAGGGTAAGAAATTTTAAAAGGAATGTTTTCACGAGGAGAACGGTTTCTGGTTAGCATTGGCTTTCACTTGGCCTAAGTCAGCAAATAGCTTTCAGTACTAAACTATCTATTTTCCTTTTCTGGTTTTTTGAGACACATAATTACTATTTTAGTAAAATGCTTACAAATCACTTTTCTTTTTGATTTTATGTATTTTTTCCCACTGAGTTAAAAGTATTTAACAGATGATATTCTTTACTGTATGGAGGTGGGTTGCTTGGAAAACAAACTGAAAATAAATGAGTCCGTTTGTTGACACTCTGGAGCTCGTGTCTGTGCTCGAGGGCCCTGGCCCCCGCTGCCCCTCGACATTCGTAAGCTTGGGCAGGAAGGCCTTCTGCCTCAGGGCTCCACACTTTCCGTTCCTGTGCCTGGAAGGCCCTTCCTTTGCTTGGCTGTCTCCTCCTCCAGTTCGGCCTCGGCCAAGCGGTCCCTGCACCCACGGAGTCCGTGCCCCCCCCTTGGAATTGCCTTAGTTGTTGCTGTGTCTGCCCCCCGCGTCCGGAGTCCCGGCAGCATCGGCCCCGCCTGTCTGGGCTGCTCAGCACCTCGGGGTGGGCCGTTTGGTTTTAGAAGCTGCTTCTGTTTTCCTTGTTGTGTTCCTGTTTTGTAGCGGTTACTTATGCTGAGGCTTAGTAGTTTCTAACTTTTATTTCTAGTTCTAATAGTAGCTGTTCCTTGTCGAAGAATTGGAAAATAGAAAAATATTTTTAGAAAATCACCCAAAGATAATAAACGCTGTGAGTGTTGTGGAATATCTTCTTCTGTCTTCAGTGCCTGTGTGCACGCACTGGCGACGTGTTCTGCCTCGCTCCCAGGATCTGAGTGTGAGCATTTCCGTGCCTTTTGTCTTCTCAAATGACCTTTGAAAGGCTGTGTAATAGTCACCATGTGGATGTGAATTTATTTACGTGTTTAGATGTTAATCTTACTATTTCTGTCATATGTAGATACATATATTTTGCTCTTTTAAAGCTAAGATGAACCTCCTTGTACACAAACCTATGCCTGTATCACTGATTGTGTTTTTAGGATGGATTATTCCCAGAGGGATTAGTAGATTCAGAGCTCCAGTACTGGCGTCATAAAAGATTGCTACTTACGCCTAATTTTTGTGAGGACCGTTGACCCATTTTGCACCTGCTAGTTGGGGCTGAGATTGCTCGCATTGTAGCAGTACAAACATTGACTCTTAAGAGCATTTTGTCCAGCTGTCCTTCAAATGATAAATGATCTTTCTAGCTGCTCTGTGCTAGTTTTAGAATAGGTGATCACTGGTGTTGGTGGAGTCCGGGTTTCAGTGGCCTGTCTGTTGAGAGAAGGTAGCCCCCAGCTTCCGGTGAAGGGCCACAGAAAGTGGTGGCCGTGCAGAGCTCGTCCCGGGTGGGCGTGGCCAGTGCCTGTCAGCATGTGTGTCCCGCTGCGGCCAAACACCGTTGAGTTGATATGCGCTTGGGGAGAATCAGCCTTGTGGAAGCGGTTCTCTGACAGGATGTCGGAGGTGTGCTTCTCTTCCAGGCGTCCTCACGGAGCCAGTCTCCGCCGGAGCGCTTGTGCCTGTCACTGCGTCCCAGCCAGGCTTGCGGTCACAGGAGCACGAGCAGCCGACGTTAGAGTGAAATATTGACTGTTTGCCCAGCACACTACTTTCAGTGCATTTCTTGTATGAGGTAGACACCATTATCCCCGTTTGCACTGTGGGACTCTGGACCTGAGTGGCGTGAATCCTGGCCGCCCGTCACAGCCAGCCGGGGCTGCTGGAACCAGCGCTGTGGCCTCTGGAGGCGGGCTCTGCTCTCCTGGATTTGACCTGCACCAGCCAACTCAGGAAGCTTGGTAGCTGCGGGACTGCCCCCTACTGGTCTGGTGGCAGCAATTCCTGGCGGGGCTGGTGGCTCCTACGGCTCCAAGTGGAGAGGATTAGGAGGGTTGAGTAGGTTGGTGCGATTACAAGCAGATTGCAGCCATGATAAGAATGGCATAAAGTGTGCTCATAATCTACTCGCTTCCATTTTCTTATTCTCCGTGGCCTCTTCCTGTGCGTTCATGTCTCGGGCATTCCATGTGCACCTGCGTTTTAAGCTGAAGTGCTCTCTTAACCTAAGCCTCTTGGTGGTACAGCCTGGCTCACCGTCCCGTTCCCGGCCCCGTGCACAGCCGTCGTGTTATTTACAGCCCTCGGGAATAGCACTTTATTGTTACTGCGTGCATCATTGTGGGGGAAAACCTCGTAGAGATGTCGTGTCGAATGTGCCCCGGTGTATCTGAGAGTAGAATTTGGAACTGCCAACTTCGTGGTAGGGGGGAAAGGCTGGCCACCGTGTTCTTGTAGGAGTTCCGCAGGAGATTCTTCGGGGAGCCTCACCATTGAGAAGCATCACCTTCGGAATACATGGGGCTCTCCTGTCGCTGCTGCAGCGCCTTCAGCTTCTTGCCTTGATTATTGGAGATTTGTTTACATTATAGCACAGCTGGGACCCTGAGACTCTGGTTTCTCAGCATATTCACTCTTGCTTTACCAGGTTTTTCTTAAAACCTCCCGTCCATCACTCAGATGCTGAACGTTTGCACACTTGCTGCAGGCCTTGCCCTCTGCACACCTTTGTCCCATCCAGTGACTTTGAATGATATGTGATGAAATCGATTTTTAAAAATGAAACCTCTCTTCTGACATTTGTAGTTCTGGTCCCTGAGTATTAAAGTGAGTTTCCAGCACAAGCCCTCAGGCAGCCTGTGTTCCTCTGGTCTCTCTGGTCAGAGGCCGGCACCGAGGAAACCTCTGAGGAAAGCATCTATCTGAGGGAGCTGATGGACGGGCGGGAGCCTCGCTTCTCCGGGCCGCTGGGCTGCACTTTGGCGTCTTTGTCCCTTACCCCTGGAGGGGACTTGGAGGTCATGTGATCTAATTTTCTGTGCAGTGCTGGGGTTCCATTTTGCATCCCGCCTGAGGGGAGGTGATTTGGCCTTTGGACGCTCTGACCGCGGCGAGCTGCTTCACCTTGAAACAGTCTCGAATACCAGCAGCGCCTGAGAGGAATGCGGAGTCTCAGGCCCCACCTGACCTGAGTCAGAACCAGCACTTTAGAAGCTGGAAGCGTTGTGCACGTGGAAGTTTGGAAACCGAGGCCTGTGCCAGTGAGAGGGCCGGCGCTCAGAGCTGGGGTGCCAGCTGCTTGTGTCCTGGGACTGGCACTCTGGTCCGTTACTGTCTCCCCGAGCATGAGCATGCTGCCCCTGTCGGACCACATCACCTTCCCGGAGGCGCCCCAGACTGGAGTGTGTGCCTCATGCCCAGGAACGTGCTCCAGTCCGGTTTCCTTCACGCTCGCAGTTCAGTCGGTCCTGAGTTGGGTCCGGCGAGATACTCTGCTGGTTGTGTAGTGTGTCACGGAGCACGCAGATGTTTTCCTTTGAAGTAGAGCTGCCGTTTTTGTCCGTTTTAATCCTGATTTCACTAAAACGTGGTGAAATCGTCAGCTTTTACAGACACCCGTTAGGTACCTGTGTCGTATCAGGCACTATTCCAAGTGCAGAGGGCACAGCAGCGAACGAAACACAAAAAGTCCTACTTCATCAAGCTTTGAGAGGTCCTCACTAAGAAGGTCACACGAGCATAGACGTGACAGCTGTGAGGGGCCATGCAGATATGTACAGGGTCTGGGGGGCACTTCAGGCAGATCCTGGCTGCCAGGTCCACCCTGGTGGCCACAGTGGGTTGAGTGGAGGGGAGAAGTGGGAGGTGACAGGTCCCCTGTAGGTCGTGGCAGAGGCTGTCTGGAGGTGGCATGGTGACCAGGGGCACAGAGAGTGTCCATTGAGTGAAAAAGGAAGGTGGCTCACAGGACAGAGGACTTGGAACTTCGTGGAAGCGGCTAAGTCGGGCTGGTTGTCGGAGAGCATCTTCTCGTTGCCCTTCCAGCCGTAGCAGGAGGTGACATTTGGAACTGATCAAGTCTTTATTCTCGTGTCTGTCAGGCTCATGACTGGAGCTCCGCTTGTGAGCGTGAGTCAGAGAGCATCTGAGTTGAACTGTGGAGGTCACATGGGGCAAATTAACTTAACCAAAAATAACCCCAAACACAGCATTTCTGGGAAATGCAGGGGAAGAGAGCTTTCAATGTAAACAAAGGAGCAAAGTCTAGATAAAGGCTTGGTTGGAAAAAGTGAGCATCTGGAAAACTAGGAAGAGGCGCTCTGGTAAGACAGTGAGGCAAACAAATACTTCTTTTTCGCTGGTTATAATTTTAAAGAGTTTTCTTTCGCATGTTTGTGTCGTCGGCATGGCATGTGCTTCCACAGTGTGATTCCGAGGCTTTCCCCTTCTCCCGGGAGCCGTGGCGCGTGGACCTACACCCTTACCTTTCCTGTCGGCCCACGGAAGGAGCTTCCTGTCCCCCAGGTGACACCTGGCCCTCACAGGGGCTGACCAGACAACGGGCCTCCTGTGCTTTGCACCCTGGCTGAGGTGCCCAGTGCGCAAGACAAAAGACCACCGAGACCAGTGTCCTGGCCCCGCTCCGGAAATTCTGATGGGGTGGGGGTGGGCGACACGCATTCTTGCCGGGCCTCGGGGGCTCTGCATGCATCGAGCTTGAGAAGCACCCGTCCAGTGCAGCTGTCTGTGCCTCCCAGGCTGCGCTCGCGGCAGGCGTCCTGGCTGCGATGCGTCATCCTCCTGCCCCTGCTTCTGTTTGTGGCTGTTCGGGATGCTTTCGGATGGGCGTCGGTGTGTGCGGGAGAGGTTGGCACTGCTGCGGTTGGCTGTCCAGACAACTCAGCCTCGCTCTGCTGTGGCCGAGGACATAGACATACTTCTCATGGTAGCTCCGAGGACGTGGAGGCTCACTGAGCCGGGCCAGATCCGATGGTGTCTGCTGGGGTTAGAGTTGTTGCAAGGGGTAAAAATGCTAACCTCTTGAGTTGTTTCCCAAAGTAGTATTTACTGTTGGGAACTAAAACTCTAGCTCTTTCAGTAATTACTTGTAACCGTTGCTTCTCTTATCTTATTTAATAGGAAAGTAGTTCATTTCTGGAATATTCAGACCATTGGATAAAACCTTGCCCAATCTGAGGGAAATAATCCAATTTAGTTAAATGACAAATATAAGTAATTTAAAACTTTAACTGTCTTGATAATATCTTGTAATGTTATCCAAAAAATTGACTTTTTAGAGGAGTATTGGGGTGGTTAGGATTTATTTCCTTGGGCTATGTGAACTTTCACATTTAACTGGACTGCTGGGTTGCTTTTCTGGTGTGGCGTAGGACCTGTTGGTCCTGTGCTGTGTGTGTGGGGAGGCCTCCCTGCGATGGCTTGCATGTGGGTGGTGGGAGGACAGAGGGCTCACCGGGTACGCGGCATGTGCTGTCTGTCCGGGAGGGACTGGCTGTTGCCGTGCTGCCGGCGTGGTGACATCTCTGGCCTCTCCTGGTGGCCCTCTGCCTCTGCCTTCGTGCCCCTCCGTGCCTGCAGAGGGCTTACAGGCCCCTCCGATGGGCCGCCCCCGCCTTCCAGGTAGTGAAGACAATCTCTAAACCCAATGGCTGGTGAGGCATGTGTCTCACGGGACTCCACGTCAGGATGGAGGCCAGCAGTCACGCTCCTCTTCTCCCCCAAACCTTTCCCCTTCCTTGTATGTGTAGCATAGTGTTTCTCACCCTTTAAAACTCACACCTCTCTTGATAAACTTTAAAGTCTTAATTTACTCTCCTTTGAAATTTTGATGTATATTAAGCTGTGACTCTGAGGGGGTCAGAGCGTTGGCCACTTTCATTCTTCTCAGTCCTACAAGTACTAGATAAATTTTGGCTGTGAACTTTTTAGACACTGATTCTTGTTAAGGGGGGAAAAAGTGAAAGTTCTTGCCCCCACCCCAGGCACCCGGGGGTCTCCTCTCTTCTCTGAGGTCACCGCGGTGCACAGTTTGCTGTCTCCTCCCGCTTCTGGCCGTGTGTTTGCACAGAGACGCGCTGGCCGGGGGGCAGAGAGCAGGAGGGGGAAGCCCGAGCGCGAACTTGGCCGTGTGCTGCAGGGCTGCTTTCGCCGGCCACCACGGTGCCACCGGCCGGCCCGGCACCCGCCGACCTTCCTCTGGCCGGGGCTCTGTGCGCAGCTTGTTACGGAGGCTTCCTGCCTTTCACTCTTAGAGAAGCCGCTGCTGTGAGCGCCACCCCCCCCCCCCACGTGTAGGGCCTTCGTGTGACGAGCTCCTCGAAGTGGGCCTGCCGTGTGCTGTAGAGTGTACCCCACGTAGACCCAGTTGTATGCTCCTCTCGACTGTTCTCTTTAGAGCATTTTGTGACTGAAGATTTATAGGGCAGTGTTAGGTCCAGCTGCGTAATTAATTGTTTAGGGATCGGTATGATTTGAAGAAATAAAATGTAAGGTTTTACCTGAGACAGAGCTCGGCTGGCACCGCTCCGGTGCGGGCGCACGAAGCTGCGGCACAGCCAGGCTCCCGTGTGCGCTCACGCTCACCTGGCTGGTTTTCAATTTCAGTGGTGAGTAGGAGATTGGTGATGTTTTTGTCTGTTGCAGGAAGTGCTTATTGTGAAAATATTGTGTAAGTAGTGTTTTGTACAAAAAAATTATATATAAAATTTTTGTATGTATGTTTTATATGAAACTCGAAACTACATTAAGCATCAGTGACTTTCAGATAATAACAAAAAATCATTCTGCATGGACCAGATGGAAGAAAATAAGATAATTTTTTTTTTTTGTCCTCCCAGGTGACTCCAAGAACCGAGGCCCCCGTCAGCAGCGTGAGTAATAGTTTGGAGAACGCACTACATACATCAGCACATTCCACAGAGGAGTCGCTGCCCAAGAGGACTGTGGGGAAACACTCCAAAGGTGAGTCCGTCTGTGCGAGGGCTCCAAGGGAAAGAGGTGCACCAGGGTGTGGAAGGCAGATCTTTGTGATGCTCTTTGGTTAAATACTTCCAGATCTTTCATCAGCCGTGGTCTTTTAGTAAGGTACATTGGTTTTCTAAATTGTGCAAGTAATATATAAACACACCTTGGCTGTAAAAGTCTCAAATATTGACGTTTATTAAGGGGAAAAATGGAAGTTGTTACATACTCTCGTCCCTGCCCCGTACCAAGTAAGTCCTAAATTCTAAAACAGCACTATCCTCTAGAACGTTCTATGGAGGAATGGAATGTTCTCTCTCTGCACTAAGTCTGTCGCCATCAGCCGCATGTGACTTCTGAGCGCTTGAAATGTGCCTCATGCAACCAAGGACCTGAAATTTTATTTTCATTTCCTTTCATTTGGAACCGCAATAGCTCCACGTGGATAGGGGCCACCGTATTGGACAGCGCCGCTCTAGAGATGACAGCATGTCAGACGAAGCTGAGTCTCCTTGATTCTTGGGCCAGCCGGACAGTCAGTGTCACCCTGACCATACGGTTGCAGGCTGAGTGGTATATGGGGACTTCCCAGGAGGCGAGTGTAGGTGATGTGTGGGACTCGTGAGGGCCAGGATGGCCCCGATTTGGCCCAGTGATCAAGAGGCCCAGGACACTCAAGGCCCCCACCCCCTCGCTCACTCACCTTTGTTCCCCTTTGGATCGTGCCTCAGCACAGCGTACCTCACGGGTGCTTCATAAATGCTTTGTTTTTAAAATAAAGCCCTGTTCTGACAGAATCACAGAGCCAGCCAGCCCTGACTTAGGTCACATGCTGGAAACAGCCACATGCTAACTGCTGCCTGTGTTTGTGTGTGTACGCACGTGCTGGTAACCGAAGCCGTGAATCCTCGCAGGTCAGCTCCTGGGTGGGGCCGTGGTTCCAAAGATACGCAGGGCCTCACCTCCCGCCATGGTTAGTTGTCCCTCAGGCATAGGGACTTTCCTATCCTGGGACTGCTCTTGTCCTTTTTCCTTAGACACGTCACTGTGGGAGAAGTGCCTCCCAATTAGGTTTCGCGTCCTTTGTCCCTCTACTGTCCAGCATGGGACCTGTGCCCTGCACCCTCCTCCTGTGGGCGGATGGCCTCCTCTTTCCCATAGTGCTTTTCCCTTGAGACATAATTATCAAGACCCTCATTCCTATCTTTTAAATGTAATTGCAAGATACATGCCTGTCCTTCCCTTGTCCACGTGCTGTGGTGCCCTGAGAGCCCGCAGATGAGCCGGCTTTGGCCTCAGGTGCAGCACGCGAAGCAGAGAGAGCCAGGCGTTGTTAGCTGTCCACCGTAGTCTCCGTTCAATGCTTCTGAGTGAGGCGCTGCTTCTGCCCAGAATTTGGCAAGCAAGCGAAGTCAGTTTTCGTAGTCACGCCTCTCGTGATGCTGTGCGGGCTGGGCGGTTGCTCTTGGCAAAGCCTAAAGTCACTGCAGTGCTGCTACCGTGGAGTTTTCTCACTGTCTTTTCTGTGTTCTCCTTGTGTTTGATTTTCCTCTGCTTCCTTGGAAGTCCTCAGCGGTAAAAGAGGTCAGACTTAGGTTTGCTGTGTGCGAAAGTTCAGCTGGAAACCGGCTGCTCCGTCAGGTGGCACTCGAGGTGGCGGTCGTCTTTCCCTGTGCGCTTCGTTGTGAAGGTCTTCAAGTACGGAGTGGAGGGACTAGGGCAGCAGCTCCTAGCGTCTGGCTTCAGCAGCAGAGACGGGCCTTGAGTTCCTTGAGACTGTCAGGCAGCACTGCTGTGCTCGCTCTGGGAGAGCTCAGGGTTTTCCCCAAACCCACAGCTTCCGGCTTATTTTACTGACACTTAGGGAAACATCTGTAACATACAAGGTGAGGTTGAATTGCTTTTAGTGATGCTGTCAGTGGAAGGTGTTGTGTAACTTGGTTTCCTGGGTTGGAGTAGTTGTTTTTTAGAGTTGTCCTTGTGCGAGACAGTCGCAGTAAGCTTGATGGTACCGCAGACCACTTACCAGCGGTCCTAAAACCTGGCCTCTAGACCTTTGCATTCTTAAAACTTAAGGATTCCAAAGAGCTTTTGCTCATGTAGGTTATACCTACAGATATTTATCATATTTGAAGTTAAAACTGAGATTTTCTTTTTAATCTAAATAAATGGTTTTTGTCATGTGCCGCTGTGGTTTTTGTGTTTGTCGTGCAGCAGCATGACGACATGCGGTACCGTCAAGGTCAGGCTCCAAAAGTCTTGTCCTGTTGGGGATGCAAACCCACCATAGAGAGTTAGAGTACGAATTTTGGTAAGAAGCATGGCAGTGAAACCCAGCTTCTGGAAGCCTAGTAGTAGGCTGCCTTGCTCAGGCCGCACTGGGGATTTGAAGGTGTGTTTGGGATTGAGGCGTTTAGATAATTTGTCTGTTGGCTCTTTCAACATTTTATTAAGACTTTGAAACGTACGGTAAAGTTCAGAGAATTTTACAGTGAACACCTACCATCCAGATTCCATAATTTCATTTTATTTTACCTGCTTCTCTTAACTATCTCTCCATCCATGAAGACATTGCATTTTTTTTAGGACTTTGCATTTCAAAGTAAGTTGTTCTGTTGACTTTTTTGCTATGTTTTCATGCAGTATTATTATTATTTTTCGAACACTGGTTGTTTGCAGCCTTCTGCAGCCAACGAGTCTCACTTGAAGCACAGAGCAGAGTTGTCTGAGTGGTGGTTTCTCATCCCCCAAAGAGAGAGTGACAGGTTGGAGTCGAGCTGACCGTCCCACAGCAGCTTCTTTCAGACAGCACGGCTCAGCTGGTCTGAGTCCCCATCGAGGGAGGCCACCAGGATTGCAGCATCCATCTGTGACTTTTCAAGCCTTATGTTGAATTCAGAGCCAGCCCTTGATGCGGAGCATGAGAACCTCGCAGTGTGCTCAGTGGCATGTGCCGAAGCCAGCGTACGCGGGCCCGTGAGGTCAGCTGTGCAGAGCGCAGGAAGGGTTTTAGCCTCTTGACGCCCTGTATGGCTGTGAATCAGCCGTGGTGGAAGTATTTACACCTTGGAAGTGGGTACAGACCGCAGAGCAGAGGCTGTCCCGCAGCCAACTGTGACGGATTTTTTTTTTTTTTTTAAGATTTACTCATTTGAGAGAGAGACAGTGTGCAAGCAGGGGGAGAGGCAGAGGGAGAGAGGGAAGCAGGCTGTCTGCTGAGCAGGGAGCCCGATGTAGGCCTTGATCCCAGGAGCTGGAGATCATGACCCGAACTGAAGGCAGACACTTCACTGACTGAGCCACCCAGGTGCCCCCAGCCGTGACACATTTTGCAGAGTGATGCTGCAGTGCCCCCCCCCCCCCCCCGCCTGTTCTGTCTGCTACGGTTGTGTCCATCATGTGCACGCGTGCTGTGCGGTGCAGCCCAGCTCCAGGAAGAGCAGGTGGTTCTCTGCGACCCGTGGACCCCTGCACCCTGACTTCAGCACCCTCCTCTCATGCTGTCATGAGAAGTCACGACAGGTCAGCTCTTATCTTCTCTTGGCATATCTGACACCGCTCCCGCCACCACCGCCACCACTCTGTCCTCTCTTGGTTTCCTTCCGTTTTTAAACCATGGAGCATCCTACATCCAGAACCGTTGGGGGCTGTGCTCCATTGGTCTCCTGGTAACACACGTCCCGGTTCCCCTCTTGCCTCTGTGTTCATTTGCTGTGAAATCCCCTCTTCTGTCTGCCCCTGAAACGCTGGTGCTGTCTGGGCTCCTCTCTGGCACCCGCTCACACTCTGTTTGGGTGTCTTCTGTTCACCTGTCGATGACTTTGAGATCTGAGCATTCAGCTGAGACCCTTGCCCAGGACCCCGAATTCCTGTGAATATTCCCATTGATGTGGCCTGCTGGTGCCTCTGCCCACGTGCCCAGAATGGACCCATCACCCCTCCGTTGCTGCCCCTAAAATGAGTTTCCAGTGCCAGCCTTCAGGCGTCTGGAGCCACACCTGCAGGCCCACCCCAGCTCCCTGCCCCCACGCGAGTGGGCTCAGCGGGGCCACCACTGCAGCCGCCGTCCTGGTTCAGGTCTCCGTCCCCTCTGCTGCCTGTGGGTTCTCCTGTCTGGTCCATCTCCAAGCAGGGACTTGCCCTGCAGCTGGACCACAGGGCTCCCAGCAGCAACTGCTGTCACAGCACCGACCAGCACTAGGTGCCCCCCTCCATGTGTGTGTGCACCTCGTTGATGTCACAGGCCCGTGAAGTAGGGACCAGTCTTCCTTCTGTTCAGGGATTCAGTAACTGCCCAAGATCACTGAGCTGGAAAGTGTCACATTTCTGACTGAGCCCGTTTCACAGCAGAGCCCACGGGCTTACCTCGACCTGCCTGGAGGAGGCCCGCTGTGGGGTTTTTGGGATTTGTGGGCTGGCCTCATCTTGTCCTCGTGTCCCTTCTCTGGTCTCTTGTCACCACTCTGAGTTCCTGGCTCTAGCCGTGAGCAAACTTCCTTAGACTCCCTGTGCTGTCCTGCCTGAGCCTTGATCACCACGTTCCTCTGCCTAAATGGGCTCTTCCCTTTGAAGTCGAACTCACATGTCACTGCTGTGAACTTTGTAATTTTTGTATCACTTATGGTTAGTGCTGTGCCTGGAACATACTAATTCTGAATAAAATGTTTGCCTGAATATTTAAATAAGTGAAAAATCCTTGGGCCCTTAGATTCAAGTGCCATATCACTAACCATTCAAATAGAGTATGTGTGTGTTCATTTCCTACTTTTGCTACTTGAGAAGTCCCTTTTATCAGCTTTATGTTTTCTAGATCATGCCGTGTACTACTCCTGTTTATATTTCTGGAGAACTGACCAATCAAGTAAATGCAAGGTAGCTAGATGATAAAAAAAAAAAAAAAGAAAAGAAAAGAAAAACAAATTAGGGGACTCTTAAATATAACATGATACGTCCTAGAAAGAAGCCAGAGAGGAGGCTCAGGTTAATCAGTGAAGCAGTGAACACTCAGATTTTCACAGCAGCTGAAGAACTGCTTCTAGAAAGGGTTCCACCAACACGGACAACCAAACGGAAGGGAGAATGTCTGTCGATAATTTGAGGAACGTTATTACTCCTGAGACTTTTAAGAATATACTTTTAAGAATATACTTTTTCAATTTTTAGGTGAAAACTAGATTTCAGTAATAAAAATTTAAGCAGGAAGCATCATAAATGTTATTTTGTTTCAGTTTCTTTATTTCAAGTAGGAAGACATTGAGTTCTTCAGTATAGGGCTCAGGAGAAGGAGGTGTTTATGCAGCGGGGGAGGGGGGTCTCGCATCTTTTCCCGCAGTCATAAATGATACCCTCCTGTGATGGCTTATAGCATAGTTTTGTTAAGTTATGAAGTGGTTTCCTATGTGGGGCACGTAGAAATTAAACTGTTTGACCGAAGATACTTCAAAATCAAGGAAAGGATCTATGGCAGAAAAGTACCAACTACCCAGTTTTTTCCAGAAGAGTTTAGGGTAGAAAGGGAAGAAGTTTCAGAAGAGTGACTCATTCTTGGAACACAGTAAGTGTCTGATATACATGTGACGTGACGGTCAGCTCTCGTAAACCGCTCGAAGATGCTTGGCAGTGAGGGTGACCCTTAGAGCACAGCAGTTTGAACTGGGAACTCCGAGGGCTGTGATGGCGAGACTGTGTTCCTGGTCCTGGGTTTGTCGCTGCTGGCTGAGAGGCCTTTGGGCCGGCTCAGCCCTAAACCGTCTTGACTTTTTGCCAGCCCCCGCCCCCATTCAGATGCCCAGTCCTGCTTCAGGACGTTTGGAACCCCTGTCTGACTGCTCGAGCAATGCCTTTGTACTTCTCTCCCACACGAATCCCCTCCCGCCTTTTCCAATTACATTAGCATATTGGTTTTTGAAGTTAGGTATTGATGCAGTTATAAAAGTGGCAGTTCAGTGCAATTAGATGTTTTATTGAAGGCTGTGTGGTCGACTTGCAGGACTGGAGGCAGATTCCTCATGTGTGTCTTGAATGGGAAAAGAAGGAAAGTTATAACAAACCATCTTAAAAGGAGAACACACATCCCGCTTTGCTTTCTCAGTTCAGCGTGAGCGAGCCGGCTGGCCTAGACTCGGGTGCCCTTGGCCGGGCCCAGTCGGTCCTCGATAGACATGCCTGCACGCAGTCCAGACCCCAGCCCGTTTCTTCCCACATAGGAGCCCCCCCCTCCCCCGCCCACCTTCCCAGTGCTCCACTGGCCGTGGCCTTTATGTCTTGGAGTCTTTGTGGGCGGTGCGAATCCCAACCCTTCTTGAAGGATTGATTTCTAGCCCTCAGACCTAGCCGTGATTGCTTGCACTCCTCAGAAAGTCGTGAGACCTCTGCGTGCCCTTGGGATGACGGTCTACAGGACTGACGGGCGGTGTGAGGCACAGGGGTCGCCGTATCTACCAGTAGAGAAGTGGGTCACAAACATGCTCGTGTGCGTGTGGAGATGAATACCCTTTAAAAGCGTGAAACTGCATTCTGGAAATTTGGGATAAACTACTCATAATTCCACCACCAATCACAATGACCCTTGTTAGCTTTGATAACTTATTTTTCATCTTTCTTTTACGGTTTAAACAGCTATAGCCATGTTACACATACAATTTGTAGTTTTTTAGTTAATATTGCAAGCTGTTTTCACTTTTTTGTTCTTGAAATCATGGTCCTTAACGTGAGTTCCAAAATCGAGAACATGTTTCACTATCTTTGAAGCCTAATGAAAGGCCCCGTAGCCCCACCCCTCATGACCACAGGTGCCTCCACAGGGACAAGTCCACTGCAGGCGACATAGCAGAGCTCCCCTGCGGCGCCTGGCGCCCGAGCCGCACACGCTGCCCGCAGGTGGGGTGGTGGCGCCAGTCGCTCCGGCCGCCCAGACTGCAGCCGCGGACTTGCAGACGGCTGAGTGGCGTTCATCTGCTTTCCACATTCTCCTGTCCAAAGATGAGTCACTTCCGCTCCCGGTCCAGTTGGGGTTTTCTCTCTTGACTCTTTTTCATAAATGCTAATAATATTCAGCCCTGGGACATTTAGGTTTACGTTGCTGTCCCGTGGCCAGGGAAAATGCTGACTACATTTTTCTGTGTTCATTGACTTCGTATGTTCTGTTGTTTAAAAAGGGGGAAGATCTGGATTAGAGTGATGTCATTGTGGGTCAGTTTTTAAAAAATACTGATTGGGAAAACATAAAAGCTGTTTATTTGCTGACAGTCTGATGGAGGAAGCCAGACGAGAACAGCGAGCGGTTTCACTGAGTGAAAATAGGGAGGTGTGCAGCCTCGAACTGTGTGTTCTTCGTTTTGCCAGAAAGGAAACAAACACTTTTTTTTTTTTTTTAAGAGTAATTCCTTCCTGTAAGGTGCTATTTTAAGCTTAAAATACTTCAAACCGAATGGGTTCTCGCATCTCCCAAGATGCATATAGACCCTCATGCCACTTTACACAATTAGGGAGGCCGCGAGGAGAGAACAGTTGAGCAGGTAAAGGGTCTTCTCCGAAACAGCCAGTAACTTCTTTGAGTATGAGGACCCATCTGTCGTGTTCACTGCTCTGTCCCCAGCCCCTAGAATTTGACCTTGCGCACAGCAGGAATCTGAAAGGACATGTTGGTGAGTGAACCACTGTTGGTTTTAGATCAAGGATCGCACATTTTTTTCTGCGCAGATCGAGATAGTAAATATTTTTGGCTTCGGGAAGCATAGGGTTTCTGGCAGAGCGGCTGGGCTCTGCTGTCGTGGGGTGGAAAGCAGCCACTGATGATATGTAAACAAACGGTGTGGCTGTGTGCCAACAAAGCCGTTTACACAAACAGGCCCAGGACGGCCTCTAGTTTGCCAGCCCCGCTTAGACCCGCACTGTCCAGGAGAGGTCTCGGCGATGACCCAATGTTCTATCTGTGCTGCACAGCGAGGCAGCCGCTAGCCACATCTGGCTGTGGGGCACTTAGGATGAGATTAGTACAACCAGAGAGTTGGATTTTTAATTCTCTTTGGTTGTAATTAATACAAATGTAAATAGTCACATGTGGTGAGTGGCTGCGGTGTTGGGCGTTGTAGGGTTGGAACCATCCCTGAAGCGCGCTGCACAGAGCGTGTGTTGTTCTCTGGAAGGTGTGTACACAGGAGGGGAAGAAAGAGTTCTGTGGCCCAAAAAACTGGGGAATTGTTACCAGAACAGACTTGTTCATTTCAGGACTGCTCAGAGCCTTTAATATTGTTAATGTACACAGTCTACCAGAAAGTGTTAGGTTTTTTTTCCTCTGAGCTTTTTGACCATGCACCTTTCTGGGGGTACCCTTGAACATCTTAGAGCACCGGTGTTCTTGGAGAAGACCTTGGGAGGCGCGCTGTGGCCCGCCAGGACGCTGGGCGTCTGCAGGACGTGGAGCTTAGTAGTTTCAGAGGTTCTGTTAAGTGCTTCCTCTTGGACAGTTAGGTTTGAAAGGTCTGTGGAAGTCCTCGTGGTCCATGGCCAGGGGCTGTCTGGGCCTGGGAGAACTGACACGGAGGAAGACGTGTGTAACACGCACGTACTCAAGTTCCTCGGCTGTCGTGGACTTTCTTCCTTAGCCGCCAAGGGGTTGGACTGTCGGTGTCTGCAGACAACAGAGACGCTCCGGGAATCTGTCCCATTAGTACTTGAGAAGCGTTTCATTTGAATTGGACACAGGACGCGCACGCCTCAGTGTGGTTTGGGAGTTTGGAACCTGCGTCAGGTTTGTAAGTGGCTCTTTTATCTTCAGCAATGTTTGTGCTCAGATATCTGCATTTTCAAACTTCAGTTTAAGTGTGTAAGAACTTACTTGCCCTTCTAGTTTTGAGGAGACACAGGGTGTAGCCCTGTCGGGAGAGCGTGGGCGAAAGCGGCGTGTGGAGGCCCGCGGCGGGGCTGTGTCCCCGCTGGTGTGGCTGTGTCCCCGCTGGCGCGGGCGCTCTGCACCCAGCCGCCTCGCTCAGCCCGCCCTGTCCTGCAGAGGGGAGCCCTCCGTGCCGCTTCCCTAACCGCTGCCTCGAGTCCCGCCAGCCCGGCCCTGTCCCAGGAGGAGGACGCCCTCTCTGGTGACCAGAAGATCCCCACGAGACGCTGCCTGGGCTCCGGGCTCTGACACGGCCGCAGCCGACAGTGTGGAGCGTTAGCTTTTCTGAAGTCCAGACAGAGCCTCCCCGGTCCCCACCGTCCCGGGCGTCTGTGCCCTCGTGCGGTCCCGTCGACTCCGGTTCTCTTTCCAGGGACCGTTCTCTTCCTTTGCTGTGACTTGTTTTTATGTGTGGCCTGTTTTCTTCTGCTCTGCTTTTAAATTCACCTCCGTTCCTGAGTGTGACGGCTCTTTGCTTTCCCCCAGGCGAGCACTGTGCAGAGGACCGCGAGCGGCGCCGGCGCCGAGAGCCTCGTTCTGAAAACTGCTGAAATAGCAAATGCTAACTGAAATGTACTTCACGGTTTTACTTCATTTTTATAATTTTGTTTGTTGTTGTTGTTGTTTTTTGCTTTTACAGTGAGTGTTGAAAAGATAGACCTGAAGGGATTATCACACAAAAAAAATGAAAGAAATGTTGAATGTTCCTTTGAGGTAAGATGCCAAGTTTTTTTTCCCTTTTCTCCTCTAAGGGGTAGGAAGGAAACATTTGCCATGAGTAGATACTTAGATTGCTGTAAATGGAAGATGGGCCTTTTTGCCAAGCACCGTACCAAGGCTGTGGGAGGCAGAAAGCCGGGCCTGGGCCACGGGCGGGCTGCCTCCCGCCTGTGTGCTGAGCGTCTAGACCGGCGTGCTCAGCTGCTGCTGCTTGGTCACCAGAGCTGGCTGACGCAGAGACCCCGTGTGACAATCGAGACACGCTGCGTATTAGGATCGGAGGCCCCCGGGAACCGTGGCTCAGCGGCCTCACAGTGTGCCGGGAGCTGCGCTCCATGAGGTCTTTGGGGGCCTGCGCTCCCCCCAGTTGACGGCTTTGAGATCCCTGGGGTGTGCACCCGCAGTCTCACGGTCTGGGGTAGCAGCCAGGGCACTAGTCCTCACGTTTTCGTTCCAGGTAGCAAGACAGAGGATGAAAAGGAGGGAAGACTTTATTTTTTTCTCTCTTTTAAGGAACATTCTGAAAGTGGCCCCTAGACATTTCCACTTACATTTTGTTGGCCAACACTTGGCTTCTTGGTCCTGCCTAGCTGTGCAGGAGGCTGGGACATGTACTCTGGCTGGCCGTCCCCGGTTCTGTTCCTTGGCCCTCATGTTGTGTGAGGTTCTCCTTTGACCGCGTGCCTGAAGACTGATTGATAAGGAAGAATCTGCTTCCTGCGTTACTAGGGAGTGTTCTCAGGAGTAAAAGCTTCGAGTTCGCACCGAGGTTGTATGCTCTGATGCTGTGTGTGCTTCACTAACTTTTCAGAGGGTATAGCTGCATCGAAATACTTCAGCTAGTTTTACCACGAAAAAGATAAAATCTTCATTTGTTTCAGAGGTGTACTGCATTGTGCAAATCCCTTGTTTCACTATGCATGTGTCTTCAGAATGTACGGGAAAGACTTGCCTAAGGCTTTGAGGCTGTTGAAACTTGTGACCAGCACCCAGGTCTCAGCACCCAGAGAACCCTGGAATCCCAGCGTCTTCAGGGCCTCGTAGGGGTGAGGTCCCTGGAACGCTGAGCATGTTTTTTCCCCTTCACCACGCTCTGAGTCTCGTGGCCAGACCTCCCCTCGTGGTCATCTGCCTCCACAGGGCTGAGCCATTCTGGGGGGTGGGCCCCCCTCAGCCCGTCTGGTTTTGCTGGGCTTTGATCTGCCCCCATCCTCAAGCCCACAGCCTGGGCTTGTACACTGTGAGATATGTGACTGTGGCGAACGTGACTGCCTGCAGCTTCTCTCTGAAGAAATGAGCTTTGGCAAAATAGACACTTGGCCTCTCAGAGGAGACGGCAGTTATGGGCAGGAATGGGGAGGCAACAAGCTGGTGAGGATTAGGACATGGCGCCCTGAGTCCTCTGCAAGCAGGCTGCACAACTCCAGAAGGAGCCTGGATCCATGAGTTTGCGGCCCTAGGCTCGGGAGTGTCGCCTGGTGTCGACGCTGTCACACAGGTGAAGACGTCTCTACCCCGGTGGGTGAGCTGCGGTGTTTTAACACAGCAAAAGCTTTGGTTATCTGCAGATCTTCCTTTTCCTGAAATGATAAGTGACAAAAGTATTCTTGTGTGTAGAAAAGTGAAAATTCTTCTCTAACCTGGAAGACCAAACTACTTTTTCTTTTGGGGTACTAACTTTTTTTTTTGTTTTTAAGATTTTATTTATTTATTTGAGAGAGTGAGTGAGTGGGAAGGAGGGCAGCGGGGAGAGAGGTCGCATCTCAAGCGGACCTCGTGTTCAGCACGGAGCCGTACGTGGGGCCCAATCCCTGATACCACGTCCTGAGCCGAAATCAAGCGTTGGACGCTTAACCGACTGAGCGACCCAGGCACCCCTTGGGATACTAATTGGATATGCCCCGAGGGACTCACAGCCCAAACTGTGTGTGTTGAATGGTAACTCGAGGCACAAAGGAAAGATAGGGTCAGCGTTAAAAAAAAATCTTACTTTGTTTTTACAGAACACTGTTCATTTGCGCAGCTTAAACTGTGTGCTTGTTTTGTGTGAAGCTGCTAGGGTGCTGCTGACGGCTGTCATTCACGTGTCAGGTTGGGGACTCCTGTCACGCAAGGAAGGGGGACTGCTCGAGGCCGTGCACCTTCGGGAGTGTAAGCGCAGGGGCTCCCGCTGGCTGCCGCCAGCGCTGCGCCCCGGAGACAGGAGGGCTGAGGGCAGGTGGCCCGAGGACAGCAGCGGACCCACCTAAACTTACCCACCTGCTGTCGTGTGAGGTGACTTCCCTCAAAAATCAGCCCCAGTCGGGTTTCTCTGTCGTAGAAATCAACAAGCTAGCCCTAAAACATGTATGCAAAGAACAGAGTAGTCAGAACAGTTTTGAGAAGAATAGACTTGGAAGCTGCACACCGCCTATCTTGGAGACTCGCTATTAGACTGCAGGGATGCTGGCGTGTGGGGTCGCCGTGAGCATGGGGCACCTGTTCACAGGTCGATGCAGAGAGTCCAGGGTTAGACTCGCAGATCAAGGCCGATTGACAGACTGGCAGTTGAGTGAAGAACGGACGGTCTTTTCAACAAATGGCTCCAGAACCCTTGACCATACCTCTCACCTCACATAGAAAACCAAGTCAAAACTGATCATAGTCCTGGGGCGCCTGGGTGGCTCAGTCGTTAAGCGTCTGCCTTCGTCATAAGCTCATATCATAAGCTCAGGTCATGATCCCAGAGTCCTGGGATCGAGCCCCGCATCGGGGTCCCTGCTCTGCTGGGAGCCTGCTTCTTCCTCTCCCACTCCCCCTGCTTGTGTTCCCTCTCTCGCTGGCTGTCTCTCTCTCTGTCAAATAAATAAATAAAAAATCTTAAAAAAAAAAAACTGATCCTAGTCCTAAATGTACAGCATAAACTGATAAAAGTTCTGGAAGAACGCATACAAGACTGTGTGGCTAGGCCAAGGTGTCTTTGCTACGGCATCAAGAACATGATCCACGAAAGACAAAATGAATACGTGAGACTCGATCAGAGTGTTGAACTTGCTCCTCGAAAGGCACCGTGAGGGGATGGCAGAACAGGGGTGCAGACTAGGAGATATTTGCACGTTGCATGTTCGATAAACAGCTTTCATTCCAAACAGATAAGGAACTCTGACAACTCAGTAATAAGAGAGCAACCCAGTAGAAAATGAGCCAGAGATCTGACACCTCAGCAGAGATGTTCGGAGGGCAAATACCCCACGTGAGCGGATGTTCGGCCTCGCTAGTCATTAGGACAATGACCACTAGAGCCCCAGGGAGGTGGTGCCTTGCTCCTGCGGACTGGCCGGCTGCTGCCAGGGGCGCACACAGCGCCGCTGGGCCTCTCCCCTCGCGGCCCGGCGCGCGTGCTCAAGGGTATAACCTCTTTGCAAGGGAAAGGAATCTCTGGCAGTTTTATAAAAAGTTAATTTCACTAAAGTATGACCCGTCAGTTCTACCACCAGGTATTAATCCGCGGGAAAAGAAAGCATGTGTTCACACAGATTTGTACGTGAATGTTCACACCAGCTTGATGTGGACCACCCTGAGTGTCCGTCCACAAAGAATGGATAAACATGTGGCGGTTCCATAAACGCCGTGGAAGACCACCCGGAGTGGAAAGGACTGAGCTGTTGTTACACCAGCAATGTGGGGAAGACTCAGATAATGACAGTGTGTGAAAAAAACCAGACCCTTTGCCAAAAATGATACATGGTGTGAGCCCGTTTACATAAAACCGTAGGAAATGCATACCGTCTAGAGTGACGGAAGGCACACAGTGGCTTTCTGGGGAGAGGAGGGAGAAACTTTTGGGGATGATGGACATGTTCGTGGCATTGATGGGAGTGATGGTTTCCTGGATGTAAACATTGCCCAGACTTATCATGCTATGCCCTTTAGACAGGTGTGGTTTATCGTCCGTTATCACTCAGTGAAACTTAAAAAAAAAAAAAAAGGTTACCTGAGACGAAGGCTTTCCTTTTGTCCACAGAACCCCAATTAATGAAGAGTAAATAAATTGTCCTTTAAGGTGTCTTTTGTATGTGGAAATAAACAGCTACCCTACCGGGACCAGAGCCATCGAACACCTTCTCAGGAGCGTCGGCCGCGATGGGACGGCGCTGCCGGCCGCAGAGGGGGCCACAGAGAACCCTCTCTCCTGCCGGCCTCCATGGCTGCCCACCATTCCCTCAGTCCTGTCCATCTCTAGTTTCACTTTTCATGGATCAGTGTTTTCCAGATACAGATGAAAGGCGTCTTGTACAGGAAAGCCCGCGGGGCTGCTTCAGCACGCTCCTGTACGTGAACGTGTCCTGCAGATAGGGGTCTGCGCTTCCCGTTCTTGTCCCTGGGGTTGGCCGTGTTGGTACTGGAGTCGGAGCTGCTCCTTACTGGTTCCTGAGGGGTCAGACCGGAGTGCGGGGAGCGAGTGGCTGCACGTACAAAGTCAGCGTGGAAGTACGCACGTGTCAAGTGTCCCGAGTTTGCCCGTTTTCCCAGATTCACTGTTGAGAAACTGGAATAAGTAAAATCTTTTTTAAATAAAAATATTTCTTGTTCAAAGTGAAGGATAGAGAGGGAAGATATCAGAAGATGACCCAAACCCTTGAAGCACTTTCTAGACTGTAGAATTTTAGCACCTTAACTGTAGGACAATGCTATTCAAAGCCATTCTTTCTGAAGAACCCAGCCGTTACCTTTACCTTAGTGCTGTCTCTTTTCCTTGAAAGTTTTATTTTTTCATTTCAAAATAATCTTAACTGCTCTGAATATCTTATAGCCATTAGCAAAGATGAGTCTTGACAGCTATTTTTTAAATTTAATTTCGTTTTCATCAGCTGTTCTTGCAGAGTTTGGAGTCCAGTAACTCTGCGAACATTGCCAAGAGCAGCAGGGAAGTGTGTGTTTTGACAAGCACCTCAGTGGTTCTGTGGGGTTCGTGTGACTGCATGAGGGTTGCTGGTCCCGGAGCCACCTGGCGTGTGCTCAGGGCTCTCCCTCGAGTCGTCTCTTTGTGTTTCCTGGTTTGTTTTTTGCTTAGGGACAAGTGTTTAGAAATGACTTCACCCCAAAAGCCCTTTGATTGTCTCAGAGTCCCCCCATTGTGCTCAGACAGGCTCAGAGTCCTGTTGGTTCCATCTCAGAGCTGTGATTCTGCTCCCACATGGACCCGATGGCCCTCGGTGGGCCCCAGCTCTCCCCCTCATCCCCACCTGCGCGGCCCCTCCCTCCTTACAGGCGCCATCCCCTGTTCTCAGGTCTTATGTCATCCTCTGTCTGGTAGCTTCTTAGAAGGGCACTTGGGAGGTCCTACTTCGAGGCCTTCCATGTCTGGACATGCCTTTACCCACCCCACCCCGACATATGACTGAGAAGGAGGCTGGGCTTCGCTCTTCCTCAGGGGTCGGGGAGCGCTGCTGACTTCCCACCTCCCGATCCCGAGCTCTGGCACTTTTGACGGTTTCCTCAGTCCTGGGTGTTTGCACACTCCTCACCCGTGCTTGGCTGTGGGTCTGTTTTCGTCATTGTGCTGGGACTCGGTGGGCCCTTTTAACCTGAAAACTCAGGTCCATAATTTGGGGGCCCCGTCCTGATTGCTCCCTTTTGGGTTTCCTCTGCTCTGTGTTTCTCCGTGTCCTTCCTTTGGAAGTCCTGCTGTCTGCATATTGGACCTCACACCTGGTCCTTTGTTTTATTTATTTTTTTCTGTTTTCTTTCCATTTGATATTTTGATCTCCTTGATGGAGGACTGCATCATCTCCCCTCTTCATCAGTGGAATTTGTCACTTCTGTCCTGGTTTTAATTTCAAAGAATACCTGTTCTCTGACAATTCTTTTTTCATAGCATCCTGTTCTTGGTTATGTTTTTCTTTTCTTAGATCACTGAGAATATAAATGATAGTTTTTAGTCTTTTAAAACCGTTTTCTTCTCCACACATGGTTTGTGTTTCCGCCTGGCTGCCTTGAGCTCTTCGAGGCCCGGCGCTAGGTGTTCTGGTGCCGGGCCGCGGGCTCACGTCCGTGGTGCGGCCTGAGCCGTGGGCAGGGCCTCTAGCTGGGCTGCTCCCTGTGCAGAGAGAACGTTCTGCTCCCTGTGCTCCAGAGTAGCGTGCTGTGGGGGACGTGGGGACGTTGGGGGCAGAGCTGACACGTGAGTCAGAGGACTGAGACGTGGTGTGATGAGTCCTAAGTATCTGTTTTGTGCATGTTCGGCTTTTTGTGTGCATTTAGGGTAGTTTATGCTCTGGCTTAGTGAGGCCCTTGATGAACAGGTACAGGCAATAGGAAACCGCACTGCCGTCGTTCCTCTGGCAGCTTTTTTCTTGGTGGTGCGTAACATAATGGGGTGGCTTACAGTTGGTGCCGCCTCGGATTTGACAGGACGCGTGTAGCATGTCCATGCTGTGTGTCCTTGCCCCTCCTGGGGCCCGTCCCCTCTTCTGGTGCGGGGGCCGGGCCTGGCGGGTGAGGCCGAGGGTGAGTGTGAAGGAAGCCTGCGTCCGCTGCAGAGCGTGGTGGTGCTGACGTCAGCCCGGGACCGAGCCCTTGCTTTCTGTCTGCCTTGGACTGAAGTGTCTGCTCCTTTTGGAAGTAAAAGTAAAGCATCAGGAGGTGACAGCCTGTGGTAATGGTGCAAGGACATCATCGTCGGGGAAGCACGTTGTCTGTTTGAACATAACACGCTCCGTCTGTGCTGCGCTTGTTTCTTGGATGTTGGGTTTCGTGTTTCGTGGGCTTTAAGATGCATTCATGCCGTTGAATGTGGACGGAAAGAGAATCGGGTTTTGATCCTGGTGTAAGAGTCGCAAGGAAAAGAAGAATCTTCCACCTCATGCTGCCCTGTGACAAACAGGAGATGTCAGCCGTGCTTTGGGTCCAATATCTAAGGACCAGAAAGTTTCCGCCTTTAATCATAGGTGGCGCTGGTGTTTCATCGGGGGCAGCTTGCCCCAGACTTGTGTTCAGTGCTGTCGTGAGATTTTCTCCGACGAAAGGAGGGGGGGTTCTGCAGCTGGGCGCAGGTCCATCTGGGCGGCGGGGCAGCATTCATTCCGGGAGTGCCTGCGCCTGCCGCGTCGTGTAGGTGTCCCCGGGCTCCTGGAACTCGGAGATCGCGGAGGAGCCCCCTTTCCTCTGCTGGCTTGTGTTTCTTGGGAGCTCGAGGAGATGGCCACCTTCGCAGGTGTTCTGTGGTGTGGCAGCTGTGGGGACGGAAGGGACTCACGTGGGGTTCAGCAGAGCAAAGGGGCCGTGGCGTCTGTCAGCAGCCACAGTGGGCTGTTTTTCGGAAGGCGCGGACGGGTGGCGGGAGCCAGAGGGGTCTTCCAAACCGCCACGCTCCATCTGCTCCATCACTTCAAATGTAATGCTTTCTTTTTGATCGTTTCACTTCGTGACTTGAAGCCCTCCGGTGCTTCTTCTGGATCTGAGGGCCAAATCCTGCTTCATGGTCTCATCCTTCTTGTGGCCCTCCTGCCTGACCCCTGCTCGCCTCTAACTGGGGTGGAGTCCCTGCTTCCCAGCTCAGTTCCAGCCCTGCTCCCATGTCTGAGTGCCGCCCCCCCCCCCCCCACCAGCCCTTCGCGCCCCGAGGTGATCAGGAAACACTGGAGAAGCACTGGGAAGATGGAGGGAGGAGAACTCCCTCCAGGACACCTGCAGTCCATCTGAGGGGACTGGCTGGGACGCAGTGATGACGTGAGGCCGCCCGCCCGCCACATGCAGCGCGGAAACGCAGCCGTGTGCTCGGGTCTCGGGCACGCCTGGCGCGGTAGAGGCGCTTGCAGAGAGCCCTTTCTGCTTTCTCCTGAGGTTTCCGCCCGCACCCCCGCCGCGCCCCGAGTGCTCACTGCCCCGGCCCCCTGTTCTGTCAGGTTCCCGAGGGCGGGGGCCTTATCTCATTTTCAGCTGAGAGGGGGCCCCCTTGAGGACGGTGTGCACTGGCACACACAAGCAGTTGTGCTCGTCGGTGACTGCGTACAACTTTGTGGAGTAAGCCTCAGACTCCATGCTTGAGTAATTTGGTGAGATTTGAATAATTGCACAAGACAGGAAGTGCAGCTTAAAGGACTTATGTGAACTTCTTTCTCACGAGTCGGGGGATGTGAACTACCCCATTCCCAAGGCGCACGCACTTAGGGCTCAGCATGCTCACTGCACCTTGCCCGGGAAGACTCCGTGGACAGGTGTGTTGTGAGGGACGTACGTGGCGTCTGTTTTTAAGGTTTGTTTGTTTGTTTGTTTTTAAGGTCTTGTGGTCTGATTCTTCAGTAACATCAGTAACCAAATCTTCCTCTGAAGTGACTGAATTTATTTCAAAGGTAAGGTGATTAAGGGCTCTTACAAAACTAAAAGGCTCTCGATAATATTGCAGAGTGATTTCAGTGGCAGAGCAAGTAATTCGTGCACGACCATGAAAACATGGTCCTCGATGCCACGATCTGTGCTCCTCGCACTTGTTGGCAAAGAGAAGAGGCAGGACGCTGTGACCTGCACAGGCGGCTGAAGGGTGTTTGCTTCAGTTCCTCTGCAGCCAAGACAGAGAGAGTCCAGTCCCAGCTCCATCTGTTGTCCATACTGGGTTTTCCTGTTCATTTTCTGATTGCTTCAACAAATGTCATCTAAACAAAAGGTTCCACTACTAAATAAATACCACTTTCCCTACGTAGACACGTGTCCTTACCTACATACCTACATACGGACCTCCACAGTTAAAATGTGTTTGCCGCCCCCTGGCCCGGGCCATCACGGTGAACCGCTGTCTTTAGCCAAAGCATCTGAATTAGTCCCCTTTGTTTCATGGACTGACATATCGAAAGTGTCTCCAAAGCGAGTCTTAACGTTTTCCCTGTAAAATCAAAGATGTAATTCTGTAGGAGAAAATCCAGCTGATGGATATTTTAAAAGCTTGGACAGAAGTTGTTTGCTCACGCCTACCCTCTTGGCCTGTCAGCCATGCTTTCTGGGAGTCCTGACCTTCCCGTGGAATTCACGTTTTCCCCTGTGACACCGAGAATGCCAGATTTCCTCTCCCGCGTGCCTCGCCTCTCTGTCTGTAGAACATTCATTGCTCTGGACTGCGCTGACGCTGGCGGGAACTTTGACCCCACTGGGTGCTGACGGTGCTTCGTGTTCACCTGGCTTTGCGTTCTCTGACCTTCCTGGATATCTAGTTTGTTGTCTCTTATTAATTTTGGAGAATTTGTCCCCATTATCTCTTCAGATTTTTCTTCTGCCCCCTCTCGCTTGCCTTGGGACTGGAGCTCCGCGCACCTGGACCTTTGACATTGTCCACAGCTCTTGGGTGCCCTTTTTGTTTGTCTTGCTCTTTTCGCTGTGTGTTTTGGTTGGACGATTTCCGTTGCCCTTTTCTCAGGCTCGCCGACGTCCAGTCCGCAGCTCTGCCCAGGCTGCCGCTAGCCTGTTTTATGTGCTGAGCTCTTCATCTCTGGGACCATGGTTTTCTGTTGTTCTGATTTCTTGTTTTTCTTAGCTTTTCCATTTGACACATCTTTTAATAAAGTTTCCATCTCTCTGCTGAGGTTTCCCATTTGTTGTCGTGCATGTTGTCCGTTTTTTCACTAAATCCTTCAGTATGTTAATCATAGTTGTTCTGTAACCCTTATCTAATAGTTCCAGCATCTCGTTATCTCTGAGTTTGGCTCTGACGATTATCTTCACGATACTTTTCATTCCCTCTTACTTGTTTTCTGTATCTTGTAATTTTTGACTGAATATTAGACATGATGTTTAGAAAATGTGGAGACGGAGGGAAACAGTGTATCTGCCCGGAAATGGGCATCCTGCTGCTTCTCTCAGGCCCTCAGTGGGGTCCTCGGTTTGGTCCCATCAGGAGTTGAGCTGGGTTTGGGTTTTGTTGCTGCTGCAGTTTCCTCCAGTGTCCCCGAGGGCTGCAGGTTCCCTCCTCTGGTGGAGGGTGGCTGGTACCTTGAGCCTGGGGAGAAGTTCCTCTCAGTGGTCTGGCTTCACCCTTGGCCTTTAGCAGTCCTGTGTGTCCATGGCCCGGAGGGGCTCTCCCTGCTCTGTTGACCTCCCCCCACCCCACCCGGGAGACTGCGGTTGCTTGTTGCCTGGTGAAGACTTGTGGTGGGGGTGGGGCGTTCTCCGTCCTCCTGGTCCAGCCTCAGTCCCAGGCTCAGGGCCCTGGGGGGCTTTCTCGGCATCCCTGCCCCTTTCTTCCCCAGCAGCAGCTGACCTCCTCTTTGTACTGGTACAGTATCCTCAGCCCAAGATGGCTTTTGCCCTTTCTTCAGGGCTGGCAGGCTGTGCTTGTACCTTCCCCCAGAAGCAGGGTGTCTTTGCCCGTGGCCTTGTGCCAGGAGGACTCCCTCCCCTCCCACGGAGGCAGGACAGTAGTGCTTCTGCTGCATCCCCAGAAACGGAGGGTCTTGTCCCTCCCCCAGGGGCTTAAGGCCCTTTGCCTTGGATTTAGGGTCCAGGGAAGGCATAGGAGTTCCCGCTGGGCCCCAAGGGGCAGCCAGGCCCCACCTCTGCTGCCCTGCAGGCTCTCTCCAGTCTCCTGTGGAAGCGAGCTCGGGAAGGGGAGCACTTTCCCCTTGTGTCTGGGGCTCTTGGCTGACCGATGTCTGGCCCACACTCAGCCTGTGGGAAGTGTCCATCTTCTGACCTCTTCTGCCTGCTGGCATGGCGGCCACCTCTTCCTCATGTTCTGCCACCTCAGAGACGGGTCATGTGTCTTGTCTCTCCTTGGAGGGGCAGGTCCCTCTTGAAATTCCGTTCATGTGGTGACCTTGCAAGGGGTTCCCGATGGGTTCACGAATGGGTGCGCTCATGTAGGCTGTGGAGGTTTTTACTAGTGCTGTGGTGGGTGCCATGTTCTTTCATGGCTTTCCACGTTCTGAGTGGAAGTAGAGCCGCAGATAGCTGAGAGCAGGGTGGGTTGTAGTGTCCTGCAGGTGTCAGCATCTAGTGCCTGCCCGTCTCTCAACCAGAAGAGGCCCGTGTCAGGTGAATTTTGACAGGCGTCCGATGCTTTTCCGTCTCTTTCAGTTACCCCAGCTGTACCCTGAGGAAAATCTGGAGAAGTTCATTCCTTGCTTAGCTGGCCCAGATTCCTTTTACATAGAGCGAAACCACATGGATCTGGAAGCGGACCTGCGGTAAGGCTGCTCCGCACCTGCTGGCCTGTGTGGCGATGTGTGGCGTGGCCAGAGCGGTGCACGCCTGGGCTGCCTGGTCATCCCAGCAGTCTGGGTCTCTCTGTTGTCCCTGGGGACTTTCAGCAGTTATGGAGAGTTTGGTGGAGCTGGTAACATAGGCATGATTTTGAGGATATGAGTAAAGGAGTTGCACGGTACATACCACTGCTTCATGTGATTTTGACAGTCTGATGAAATAAAATCCAGCTACTGTTTCTGTCCCATAGTGGAAAGTTGAGACTGTTGGAGGACAAAACTAGGGCCCGATAAAGTCCCATGAGCCGGGGTCTCCTGGCTGTTGAGCACACCCTGCATAGGTCAGTGGGCAGAAGGGGCAGGCCTGCTTCCTGGGTCCAGGCCCGGCATCCCAGCACCGGTGACTGGGATGCGGCCCAGCAGCCGCACGCTGCAGGAGACGGCGGTGGGCCCGACTGTGCTCTCGTACCGGCCCGCTGCCCCCCGCACAGGGCGATGCGGTGGGTGTGGGGAACAGTAGGAATCAAGACAGGAACTGAATCAGAGCAGGGAGAATATAGGTTGTGGCACTTCCATTTACTTTTTTCTCTCAGGGTATTTCTCTTAACTGAAAATTAAAATTTCTCTCCATTAGTTTTTGGTAATAACCATTTTAATGCTGATAAAACCACTTTGTTTAATTTTTAGGTATTTGGCTTCATTACCTTCTCACGTACTAAAAAATGACCACGTTAAGAAGTTTTTCAGCACTCCATCTCCCACCCAACAGCTTCAAAGTCCAAGTGAGTCTGTGAAATGTGATTACGTAAAGACAAAAACATCTTTATTGTCTGTAAACTTCATGACATTTATCTTAACTTGCAGGTCCGGGCACCCCTTCCATCTCTAAAGTGGGTACCATGATGGGCGTGTCTGGAAGGTGAGGCGTCCTGTGTAACCACATTTCCCATCAGCATAGAGGTTACTTCTGACTGTGTGTAAATAATTGTTTGTAGAGTGAAGTCATTTTTGGTCTTGGTCTTGAATAATATTGTGAGGGAATTGGATAGAGATACTGCAATTTACGATTTCTCCATGTAAAAAAAGAAATGGTTCTCTGAGCCATTGGAGTTGGAATTCCCAAGGACCCTTATTGCAAATGCCAATTTCCGGGCCCTGTGCATCCTAGGAAAGCAGAATTTCACAAAATCTTCATTTTTACAAGCTCCCAGGGAGCGACTGTGCCCATGAGGTGGCAGAGTCACTGCTCCAGTCAGCAGGAGGCCTGACGGTGCCTGTGGCGGTGCTCGGGTGACAGGCTGCTGTGACGGTGGGCCAGCATCACAGACAGTGGTACGCACTGCGGACGCTTACGTGAGATGCAGTCAGGTGGGGGGGCTTCCTGTACCCCGGCCTGCTGCGAACCGAGTCCACCGTAAACATCGGGGGTTTGCAGTCGGCGCTGCAGGGCCAAGGGCAGGACGCGGAATTCCGAGTGTTCCATGCAGCCTGCTGCTAGGACTCGCTGTCACAGGAAGTTCATTCAGAGATTAAAGATTTAGGAGTCTGTTGAAATCGATGATTTTCAGTGTCGGGCTACAATGGAGTCACAGAAACCTGGCAGCTCCGCCAGAAGCCCGGTGGTGGCACACCCACACGTACTCACAGACGGATGTACACACGTGCCTGCTCGCAGGCTCGTCCCGCAGACGCACCTGGACACATGGGTGCACATCCGTGTACCTGGGCACACCCACCCACAGCTCCGGGACACGAAAGGGCTCTGGTGCTGGCAGTGGGCACGGCCTCGGATGCAGCCCAGCACGTGGCAGCTGCCCACTGCCCACCCGGGTGTGGTGGAGGCTGCGGTCCCGTGACGACCACCTCTCTGCTGTTCCCACAGGCCTGTGTGCGGCGTGGCCGGCATCCCCTCCTCTCAGAGCGGCGCCCAGCACCACATGCAGCACTCGGCCAGTGCGGCCGCCTTGCCCCACTGCTCCCACACGGGGGGTGCAAGCGCCGCCCTGGCCTACCGGGCCCAGATGGACACCTCGCCCGCCATCCTGATGCCCTCCAGTCTGCAGACCCCTCAGCCCCAGGAGCAGAACGGGATCCTCGACTGGCTCAGGAAACTGCGCCTGCACAAGTACTACCCTGTCTTCAAGCAGCTGACCATGGAGAAGGTATGTGGGTGACCAGGCAGGCAAAGCGGAGTCCTCCTCCGGCCGCATTCCTGGAGGGCTGGCGTTGGGTGTCCAGACTGTCCATGATGGGTGCCTGTATGGGAGGGTCATACAGCTGAAAGGAATAGATGAATTTGATGTGTCTTCCAGGCAGTCCTACAAAGATTTTTTTTTTTAAGAGATAGAGGGGGTGGGGGAAGGGCAGAGGGAGAGAGAAAAATCTCAGACAGACTCCCTGCTGAGCGCAGAGCCCCCCAGGGCTGATCTCAGGACTTTGAGATCATGATCTGACCTGAAATCAGGAGTCAAGAGCCGGGCGCTTAAGGGACTGAGCCACCCGGGCGCCCTGGAAATTAGTTTTTACGACAGAGTTTTGATGAACATTTTTTTGTTGTTAAAGAAAATTCTGGAATTTCTGAAGTCTTGGCGTCCCCGAGAAAACTAAATTTGACCCATGGCCATGTTTGAGCTCTGATGCCCCCTGCTGGATACAGTCACTTGGTGCTTTTATCTCTATAAAAATCTTGTGTCCAGAAATCTACAACTGAACCTAGAAATCAAGCTTTTAGTACATAATAAATAGCTTCTAGGTATATTTGTAATACTCTTGGCTTAGGATTCATAAACCCTAAAAAACAACAGGTATTGCTAACTTTGTCTCATAATCAGTTTAAAGTGTTGATGTACTGTAGGGGTTGAATTTTGCCATAAAGTCACAGATCGCATTATGAGCTGTCGTGGGAGCCAGCGTGTTGTGTCTGCTGGGTGGAGGACCCCCGGGTTAGCTAGCCCTTCAGTTCAGGTGCGTCTGCTTTTCCGGATCGTTTGCTTCCCAACAAAGTTGGCTTTACCCTAAAATGGTGGTGATTTTGAGACAAAAGAGCAGTGAAGAGTCCTCCTGTGTGCGGGAGGACAAATGGCTTGCGTCTGAGGGGTGGATCCCTGGGCAGGAGGGGACACTTCCGGAGACCCAGTCTCCGTAGAAGGGGAAGTTGCCAAGACATTTTCTTTAGTCGCCTGCCTGCATAGCGCAGACCTTCCAGGTGCCCTGTCCCTTCCAGGCAGTGTGCAGAAGGCCCGGTGCACGTGGCCTGTGAGCCTCATATGCGAAGAGAGCATTTCATATTTTGAACGAGGGACACCACATCATTTAGCAATGGACTGTTCAAGGCTTTTTTAAAGATTTTATTTAGGTATTTGACAGAGTGAGCAAGAGAGAGCGAGCACAAGCAGGGGGAGCGGGTGAGAGAGAAACGGGCTCCCGCTGAACAGGGAGCCCAATGGGGGGCTCCACCCCAGGACCCTGGGATCATGAGCTGAACTGAAGGCAGTCACTGATCCCAAGACTCTTATTAACCAGTTAGGTTTGATCTGTCTATGTATCCTCCTGGTAGCATACATTTATTAAATTGTACTCCAAGGTCTTTGTTTTCAGAGTCCTAATTGATTCTCGGTAACTTTGTACTGTGTTTCTTCTGCGGAAGTTTCTGAGCCTTACTGAGGAAGATCTAAATAAATTTGAATCCCTCACAATGGGAGCGAAGAAAAAACTCAAGACCCAGCTGGAGCTGGAGAAGTAAGTGGGAAACTGCGAAACGTCTGTCCCTTTTCATCCCTGATGTACTGAGTGTGGGATCTGTGGGATGTCTCAGTTGGATGGGGGCCCCCACAAGGGGGGTGACCGTTGGGTGGCCTGGAGAGTGAAAGAATTCACCTGAGGCGGAACAAAGGAGACAGGTGTGTTAAGAGGCTGTCAGGAGGCCACGGGTGGGGCTTTATTGAAAGAGGGAAGGTGAGGACGTGTGGACTCTTCCCGTTTTTGGTAACTGTGCTGGTTGTAAGCAGTGCAGTGGTGGTCTGGGGCCCAGGGATATTCCGAGGTGGGTCACGTCGTGGGCCTGTGTTCAGCCAGGGGTCGCTCCGAAAGCGCCCCTACACAGCACAGGGCCCGGCTGCACTCGCCGCTGATGCCAGGGATTGCGTTACTTTGCTTGGCAGAGCTCTGCGCCCGCTTTTCCAGTTGTACGGACGTGGTTGGGTGTGCGAGGAAAGGCCCCTCGCAGCGAACCCGACAAGGCGGAATGCGCTGTTTTCCACCTCGGAGGGCATTTGGAGGCGGTCACCTTTGGGTGGAATCTGTGCACTAGAGCAGAGCTTGGGAGACTTTAAAAGCTTCTTTAACAGAAGACCTGAACACTCACTTGTTCACGTGCTGTCTTGTTGCACAGGGAGAAGTCCGAGAAACGGTGCCTGAACCCCGCAGCCCCACCCCCGGTCACCAGCAGCGGAGTGGCCCGCGTCCCCCCCACCAGCCACGTCGGGCCCGTGCAGACCGTGCGGGGCACGCACGCCGCAGGTGGGCGAGGGCGGGGCGGCCTTGATGGGGGATCACGGGTTCTTCCTTTTGAGGGTAGTTATTAGACCGCAGACCATACACAGACTCCTGCCATTTGCCTATTTTTAGAATTTACAATTACTGCTCATTATTTTAGCTTTTATCATTTCTACCGTTAAAAAATAGAAGGGACGTTTGGGTTAGAAGCTGGAGACCGGTGACTCTCCTGAAGTTGTTTGGGCTAAAGAATTAGATCCAGAAGCTACATGGCCAGAGAGAAAGAGAAGGAAGTACCCCAAACGAGGAAGATACTCTTCTTCCCCAGGAGGGTGCAGGCAGGTCCTGTGTGGGTCTTCGCCTCGAAGGTCCATCTTGAAACTCCCCGGTGTGTGTGAGCGTGGCTTCCCTGTTGCGCGGGGCCTGGGCTTTAGCTGTTCGCCTCCGCAGATGGGCGTAGGACAATGGGGACAGCTGGCCCGTCGTTTTCTTTACACTGTGGAAGTATCAAGAGTAACAGGAAGCCAGGGAGAAAAGCATGCAGTGTATCTTTTTAGTGGTTATTTGACTAAAAGGTCTTCCGTCCCTTGGCCTCATAAAATGGGATGTCCCTCAGTGTTGGGAGGGGACTTCTGTAGCACCGTGGTGGCCAGGGGACCCTTATCTCTTCTCGTCCCACGTGTGAGTGGGGAGGCATTGCAGCACCCGGCCCAGAGCCTGGCTGTGCTCACACCTGTGAGCGGCCAGCTGTGGGGGCCCCCGGCAGCCGTTTCCTCTGAGTCTCCGGGTCCTGTCTGAAGCGGGAGTGACAGCACCTGCCTCCCCGGGGCTGGCGCTCGGGTCAGCGGGGCCGACGTGCGCTGAGCAGGGGGGAGGGCGCGGCAGGCGTTGGCCGGCACGACCCATGTCGGCCCCTTTTCTGCAGCGCTGCGGGTGGAGGTGGAGCAGCCCCCTCACCAGACGGCCCGGGAAGGCAGCTCCTCGGAGTGCTCCAGCTCCTCGCCCAGCCCGATGGGGGTGCAGGCCCGGGAAGAGAGCTCGGACAGCGCCGAGGAGAGCGACAGACGTAAGGACGCCCGTCCTGGTGCGCGCTCTGCTCCCCCTGCCCTGGCCCGCGGCGCCGTGTCCACTGCTCTGTTTCCATCTCTAGGTGTGGAGATGCACTTGGAGGGCTCGGAGAAGGAGAAGCCCGTCATGCTACTGAACCATTTCGCTTCAAGTTCCGCCAGACCCACGGCCCAGGTTCTCCCAGTGCAGAACGAGGCAGGCTCCGGTCCGTCGGGCCACCACCCCCTCCCCCCACAGATGATGGCCGCGGCCTCGCACCTGGCGCCCATCCGGATGCTGAATTCCGTGCACAAGTCGGAAAGGGGGGGCGCAGACATGAAGCTCCTCCCGCCTTCCGTGCACTCACTGCTGTCTCTAGAAGAAAGGAGTAAACTCTCGGGACCAAGAGGCGGCATCAAAGTGGACAAGAACTTCGGCCACGCCGTGATCGACGCGGCACCCACGCCCAACCCCCAACAGCCCCTGCAGGTCCTCTCTGCCCTGGCGGAGAGCAGCTCTGTGTCACCCACCGTCTCCTTCGGTCCCCGCGCCAAAGTCGTGCACACATCTGCGCTGGACAGGGTGATGAAGCCGGCCCCGCAGCCGGCCCTGGGCGGGGAGGCGAGCACTGCTGCCGCGGGGACGTCGAGCACCGTCTTCCACGTGGCTCGGCCACCCATCAAACTTCTGGTGTCTTCATCTGTCCCTGCGGATTCTGCCATTTCTGGGCAAACTCCCTGTTCGAATAACGTGCAAATAAGCGTGCCCCCTGCAATAATAAACCCCCGGACTGCTCTGTACACCGCCAACACCAAAGCTGCCTTCTCTGCGATGAGCAGTGTGCCCGTGGGGCCCCTGCAGGGCAGCTTCTGTGCAAACAGCAACACTGCCTCCTCCAGCAGCCACCCCTCCACGTCCTTCGCCAGCATGGCCACTGTGCCCAGCTGCCCGGCCCCCAGCTCCAGCCCCGCGCTCTCCTCGGCCCCTGAAAGCAGTTTCTACAGCAGCAGCGGCGGGGGCGGGGGCGGCGGCGGCTCCCCCGGGAACATTCCCGCCTCCGCCCAGAACCACCACCACCACCACCACCATCAGCAGCAGTCGGCGCCCCAGCAGCCCACGCCCGCCCCGCCGCCCGGCTGCGTCGTGTGCACGTCCTGCGGGTGCAGCGGCAGCTGCGGCTCCAGCGGCCTGACCGTCAGCTACGCCAACTACTTCCAGCACCCGTTCTCGGGGCCGTCCGTGTTCCCCTTCCCCTTCCTGCCCTTCAGCCCCGTGTGCGGCAGCGGCTACGTGGGCGCGCAGCAGTACGGCGGCGGCGCCTTCCCCGTGGTGCACTCGCCCTACGGCGGCAGCGTGCCCCCCGAGCCCGTGCTGGGCGGCCAGTCGGCGTTCGCCGTGCCGCCCATGCAGAGCTTCATGGCGGGCGCGGCGGGCGTGTACCAGGCGCCGGGGCTGGTGGGCAGCAGCAACGGCTCCGGCCACAAGAAGAGTGGCAATCTGTCGTGTTACAACTGCGGGGCCACCGGGCACCGCGCTCAGGACTGCAAGCAGCCGTCCATGGACTTCAATCGGCAAGGTAAAGGCGGGCGGCCGCAGGGCGGGCTGCGCTGCTTAGCGGTGCGGCGTGCTCCCGAGGAGACGGGCGCGCACAGCTCTCCTCTGTAGGAGAACAGTAGGAAACGTCCTTCTTTTTCAAGCAAAAACTAGTTTTCTGAAAGCTGTTTGGAAAAGCATGTGGTTCTTGGTAGGCCGTGAAGCCCTCCGAAAGGGCTGCTTTGTCTCGAAGCTGCCCTTGGTCGCAGCCTGCTCCTCCTGGCGGAGGGGACCGGGCGGCGGGGGAGAGGGGTTGTCCGGCGGCGAGCTGGGGAGCACCGCCCCCACCCAGCGTCCCGCTGAGAGCCGAGGGCGTGGCTCGCCGGTGCGGATGCTGCGGCTGTCCTGCTCCTGTTCTCTGCCTCCGCGGTGGCCGGGCTGGCGGTGCGTGGCTGCGCGATGTCACCGTTCGTTGTGGTGCCACGCATGCGCCCCCCAAGTTCTTACTTCCACTTGCTGTGTCTCTAGTCCAGTTCTAGTGTGTATCTGATGCGGTGGTGCCACTGGTTGGTTCTTTCTGTTTGCTCTGCAAGGGAGATTACACTAGGCAGGAGGAAGGTCTCTCTCAGCTCTGTGATATTCACTGTGCAGCCTGGAAAAGTCACTTGGTCTCTATAGACGTTTGATGGTTGCCCCAGACCTGGGATTCCTAAGCCCGCCTGTGCATCTCGGTCACCCAGAGAGCGTTAGGGACAACGCTGGTGGCAGGTGGGCGTGGCTGTGGGCTGTGCTCACCCGGCGGCTGTCTCCTGAAACAGGGAGCACAGGCCCGTGGTGAGGGTCAGGCCTCCCCTGCCCACAGCCCAACCGAGCTCCTGAAGAATAGGGAACCGGACTGGTGACCGGCGGTGTCACCCCTTGCATTGACCCATTGTAGTGTCTAGTTTTGGGGGTGGGAGTGAGGAGCCGGGAGTGGGTACAATAGGTAGTCCCAATTTCCAGCACCCGTCTCTTGACCAGTGACTCTGGGAAGGACTTCGGACAGCTCAGTTGTTGGTAGTCATTGCACAGTGATTCAAATTTGATCTCTTTTTCCCCCCCTCTCTCTAGGTACTTTTAGGTTGAAATATGCCCCTCCGGCAGAAAGTCTGGACTCCACAGACTGATATTTTTCTCTGGCAACAGAACACTATTAAGCCATGGAGACATAAGGAAAATTAAATACAAAACTGAGAAGTCTAGTTGCTGTTGAGCTTAATATTTTTAATCCAAAGGTGCTTTACTTTACTAGACTGGATAGAAAACCTAGCGTAGGAGTGCATCAAACTCAGTTTTATTGCCAAAATCCTAGATCGGAGCTTGACGTCAGGACTTGCCTGGTCGGCGCCTCCACCGTGGTCGCAATGCGGAGACCTCCGTCTCCCGGGGAGCACTGCCGTCATCGGTCCTTCCAGGCTCACAACGTAATTCCAGGGCAGCTACGCAAGATCGGAATCGAGAACTGAAGGTTGGAGTTCTCCGCGTGGAGTTCCACCAGTCGGACTCTTGACACCCCTGGGTGAGGGAAATGTCGCCTTCCTTTTGTTTTGTTTTTTGTTTTGTTTTGTTCCTCAAGTGGTTAGACACTAATCTCTCTGGGCTTTTTAAGGATTGCACTACAGAAGAATGTAAACTGATGTCAATCTCGCTGTTCTGGGAGACAGACTCCCTGAGACCAGTCAGTGCAAGACACTCAGAGAATCCGTTTTTAAGGAGCTGGCACCAGCAGGCTACGTGACTTGGTACACAACAGAGATTTTAGCATTTCCTTCCCTCCTTAAAACACTTGTAGCAGTTTCAAGTTTTTAATTTTTTTTTCTGCGAATAAATTTAAACTATGTTATTAAATAGAAGTAGTTACTCGCAACAACTTAATATCTAAGGGTCCAAGTCCCAGAGAATCCCTAGTTGTCAAAGCTTTGAGAATCCCTTCCTTCCCGGCCCTTCAGTAGCTTGAAGTCCTGTCATCTTCCACTGCGACGGAGCTCTCGCAGAGACACGGTGACCGCATGGCCTTCGTGAGCAGTCTCTGAGGGATGCTACTCGTCCTTAGCAAAGTTGCAAGTTCTTTTATCTCACACGGATCTCCCAAGGACCCCAAGGCTTCCTGCTAACGGATTCACACTTGAGACAGACATTTCAACAATAATACAGTCCTATAATTTATGAGCAAAAGATTTGAAATGTTCTCCTGTCAACTTCTTTTGTATTAGGCTGTGTATTAGTGGTTAGTTCTGCTAAAAATTACCTGAAAACCACAACAGAAAGTGGTAAGACTCTGAAAGAGCCCACACCAACAGCACAGAGCTGCAAGATCTGCAGAAGTCTAGTTTTATCCGAAGTGGGAAATAAGCCCTCACCACGCAGCTCTGTTCCACCCCATGACAATGAAAGCTTCTTGGTCTGAAATTTAGGGACTTAAACCTTTAAAGCTAAAAGGGAATTTTCTGCTCAAACATTATTAAACACTAAAGCCTTCAATATTAAAATATTGATTGGTAAGGCCTTGCCCAGGGATTTTGCAGTTGAATATTTATTTAAAAAAAGAAAATCATAGTGTTGAGACCTTTCTTAAAATGGGACAATCAGCCTCATGCCGAATTGGTGTAAATCAAAAGAATACCCTAGAATTTGAGGCACGGTGACGTGAGGCTTCAAATTTTATGATCAGTTTCCTGGCTGGAGGGAAACTAAAGCAGAGTTGTTAGATTTTTTTATGAAAGGCTTTTAGTAGAGTTTTTTAGAGTTTATTTTAGTCGAGTTTCATTTCTATGCAATGCAGAATTGACAGACCTCTGTATGCTTCTCTCTCTTCCTGGTACACAGTATTACATACAGTTTTGAAGTGATGGTGATGCTTACAACAACTTTTTTGGGGAATGTTACATTGATCTCTTAATTCTAAACACTACAAAATGTCAAAATAATGAGAACTGACACAACTTTGCCTTAAAGAGTACGAGCCTGGAACTTGTCATATGATGTTAAAGGAAGACTTGGGAGTGTCCACTGATGTTTACGATTTTAATATTTCTGAAGGCCGTTACGGTGGCCTGGACATGTGCTGAAAGCCAAACTTTTAAATTTTTTGGTTTTTTAAACAAAGAAATATTTTAAATAAATCCTATTTCAACACAGTGAAATTGTTGAAAACTGTCTCATAACAAAAGAAAAAAAATCATATTTAAGGTTTTTGTTTTAGTGGTCAGTATTGGGGAATGAAAGTGTCTGTTGTTACCCTGATGACTATTTTGATAAATATTAGAGGTTAGTGTGTTCCATACAACAAAAAATTAAAATAGGAGCTTCGATTCGAAGTAGGACAGATTGAGGTAAAGAAGTCCAGACATTGTGCGGCTGTGTTCCAGTCATCAAAGGTCTTAGAAAAAGTCCCACTTGTCTTTGAAAGTGCATGTGCAGTGTGATGTCTCCAGTGAGGCCATTCCAAGGTGAGAACTTTAAAACGTAAACGTGAGATACATGGGACACAGAGCATCCAGCTGCCGACCTGGGAGACTCTTCCCAAGTGAACATTCGGACTTGGGAATGTTTGCTGGCAGTGTAATCTCTGATAAATTTCTCTCCAGAAGCAACCAAAGTCAGTAAGCCTGAAGAGCATTTTGCATTTCCTCAGATGTCCTCATCTTCTTAGAAACACAGATCTGACTGACCCTTTCACCTGCGTAGTCGTTGTCCTGAAATCATGGGCTCAGTTTGCAGATGCTGTGGCAACCAGGTAGGTGTGGCCCAGCCACTTGGCTCTGTGTCGTCTGTCATACAGCAAAGTTTCTATCCCCGTTTTTTGTCTCCAAGAATGGGGGAAGCGGAATGTACAGATTGAAGTAGAAGACAACGTTGGGATAAAACAACTATTTAATTTCTTTTTTTTAGCAAACATTCAACTTTCTACCTTCTTTTCTAATTTTTATTTCATGGTAATATTGAAAATTGGAAAAGTGTTTAAATGTTAAAACTCGTAATTGCTAAAGAGCACTGAGGAAATGGGAGGTAGCACTTACAGTAACGACAGAATTATTTTCTTCAAAGCAGGTATGTGTGATTGGGTATTAAAATAAAAAACAAAATAACCAGCATCATCTATAATCTCCAGATTACAGGAGTCGGCTTGTGAATATAGTAGTTAGTAGGTTCGGTGTTTTAATTCACTGTTTAGAAGTCACCGTAGCTAGTTTGCACTACACTGTGCGTGGAGGTGTGGAGCGGCCGCAGCGACCCCGCCCAGCGGCACAGCGCAACTGCAGCGCGTCCGGGTTGGAGCGCCAGCGGATCCGATCCATCCGGATCTGAGTGAGGTTTGCTCTGGGCTCATTCCAGTGGCGCTGGAGAGCGCTGGCCCCGCGGAATCGGGCTGCGCCCTCCTCACTCCCTATCATTTTGTACTCTTCCTGCTTCTGTGGTGGGTTATTTGATGCCTTGCTAGTTTTACATACTGGTTACTGATGGCGTATGTATTGAGTCTTAAGGATGGCAAGGGAAACCGTGTCCTTCCCAGAGGATGGGTCTGTGGAACCTGAGTGGGCAGACGTCCTTTCCAAAGTGCAGGTGACTCCCAAAGAATGAGTCCGGTGACGTTTAAAGCCGTGGGTTCCGAAGAGGCTCAGTTTGCAAAGTCCTGAGGTTCTGAATGAAAAAATCTTTTAATCAGCACTCTCAAAACCATGTACTTGCTGGTCGAGGCCAAAGGTCAACTTGACTACATTATTCTGGGGGGAGGGGAGCTCAGTGTGGCTCATCAGTCAGTCCCCGGGATTGTGACAAGCCCCTCACACGCATTAAGTTCTTACATGCACAAAGATGAAGGCTTTGGTAGTGAAACCAGAGACCTTGTGTACTCGAGAATCTTCACAGCTTATATTGGACAGATTTTCTTTTTAGGAATGAAGGAAAATTCTCCCATTTTTGAGCCATTCTTTTATGTCAGTTCTACAAAATTGCATGTAACTTTATAAATATTTTTAAAAGATATAGTTTTGTAAATATTTAATATTCTGCTAATTTGATTTTGAATTGTAAATGTTAAGTATTGTTTTTGAAGTTTTTATGTTTTATTATACTTTGTTAAAAAGGAAAAATTGTACATTTTTAGAATGTTTTTATGAGTAAATTTAATGTACTGAAAATAAAAATTAAAAAAAGCTGTTTCATTTTATTAGGTCTCTGTCTCATAGAATGTGAAGCACACGTCTCTTCAAATAAATCACAATTCTTGATTTGCAGACTAGGGAGTCAAGTCACCCCTTTCTGCGTTCTCCACTTGACAAAAGAGATACATGGCTTTAAATCCACTTTCTATCAAGTTTCCCGGGCTTTAAAAAATATTCTTGCTATGACCAGAAACATTAACTCTTGATTTGGGATGTTACAGCTCTAGGTTCCATAAGAAATCAAGATTGGCATGTACTGATGTCCAGTTTCTTTGGAACGTTTCCAGACACGTGAGAACACATGGTGTGAACATGTCCTGGCATTTAAAGCACCATCCTCTCTGGATTTGGGATGGTGGTGGTCTAATGAGCACAAACTGGCCCCGGACTGTGGTGTTCTCATGAGCAGTGCTGACACCAGAGGGAGAAATCTGGTGCCTTTTGCCAGCAGAGGTCCCCAGGCCCGTGGCTACCCAGAGGAAACTTCGTGCACACACAGTTCCAGCCGTCAGGGCTCCTGTCAGGAGACACAACTGGCCCATCCCTGCGGCCGACAGCAGCCTTCCCCCCCGCCCCCCCGACTTGCTGTTTGGTCAGACCAGGCCTCTGAAGATAGGGGGACATGCACACCTGAGCAACGAACTTGGGGAAGCAGAACATTTCCTCATCTTGCTCCCTGGCTTGTTTGTTTCACAAGCACTTTAAGTGCCTGCTTAAATTTGGAATGGGTGAGTTTTTCAAATGAGTAACGCTGGCCACTACCTGGCTGATGTTTGTACGGCATCTTTCCCTGATGCGGCATAAGGTACCACAAACCACGTAATGCCTCCTGGGCCACTCAGCACCTGCTGTGTTTTACTTTTTCATTTGGAGTGGCAGGTTTTCAAGTGTTTATTCCCACAAAACACCCAGGTCCCACATCCATCTATCCAACCACTTTGTGCCACGTCTTTTAGTTCTCAGGAGAATTTACTTGTGCAAGGACAAGACCAGCTGGCAGAACCCTGACCAAGGTGAGGATGGTGCCTGGCACAAGGCAGAGACCTTCAGAGGTGGGTGCCCCTCTGTACCCCACCCCTGCCACTGCCACCACCGCCTGGCTCGGGATAGTACGGACAGCATACAGCACTGCAAGTATCAAATACTGATCCATTAAATTGAGCTTGATGACAGTTTTTAGTTGTGCCTTTATTCACCTTAGTTCATTAAAAATGTACTTGGTTTAGAGATCCTAGTGACCACCCACTCATGTGGGATAGAAGTCACCCCTCTCCGCATGGTACTTGTTGTTTTAAAAAGCAGAATTTCTTCTAGGAATAGTACTGATCACGCAGTAGTTACAAGAATGTCAGATATAATGATGTATACATTCTAAACAAGACAGGCTGATTAAGAATTTACATAATGTAAAAATACACATATTAAAAGTTAGCCATGTGGACAGATGCATGCAGCGGGAAGAGTGGTTGGAAGGTCGGGGGCCAAGTGCGCATACGCAGTACTACTGCTCCCCCCCATTAAGAAGTCACTTCCACTAACAGGTACAGGGATACCACACACACCTAAACACACAGAGGGAAGTCGTGACCTGTACGGCACAGTCTAAAGTGGTCTGCGAGCCTTCTGTGCTACTCCCACAAAGACAGTAAGTAGTGAACCCCATGCAGGTAGAATGAAGCACTGGTTAGTCTAGCTGAACCTGGAAAATGTTTAACTTCTGACATTAATAACTGCAAAGAGCGTTAGGTCTCCTTTTGCTGCTGTTTTCTTCACAGCTGACATGCACTCAGGAGTGGAGGAACTTGAATGGTTGCTTGACCTCCAGTGCCAACTGAAATACTCTCAAAAATGTGGTAGCTTTTTAATAGGAGTCACACACTTAACATAAAACATGGATCATCTACAGCTTTAGGCCAAAGGGTGGAGGGAGCGCATCTGAACTGTAATGCTTTAGTTTCCGTGTTCTGTAGTTTCCAGCACTGTCCTAAGGAATGAAACTGATAGAACAGCTTGTTTCTTTACCAAAGCAGACAGCAGTTTGACTTCCTAGAGAACATACAAACCGGGAGAAATGTCACACGTCCCTTCTCTGGGCCCTTTGAGAAACTAAACCAAAATTTTAAATTATTCAAGGTTCTTACGGAGCGGTGGTGCTCTTCTCTGTTACCGTCTACAGAAGCACGCACGAACTCGCCAGCACCGCAAGAGCACGGACTCAGGGTACACGTACGCTAGGAGCAGGAACCTTGAGCAGCGGTCCGGAGTTTTCCTACCCCCATTTTCCCTGCTTCTTGCCAACTATTATGGCAAACGGCGGGGGGGGGGGGGGGGGGGGGGCTATGCTTGACAACTTATGCTTAAAGATCCTCTTACAGAGATTTCCCCAGTTGAATAGAAACCCTTCTACAAAAAGTTGGCTGGTTCAGTGAACCTAGTGAAGAATGTCTCTCTGCTTAAACTGAAGGTTCCTAATAGGATAAGAGCATTAAAACAATGTGAAGGTCTATTTTATTGGCAACTTAGAATGCAAAGTATTTTATTTTTAAACTTCTAAATTTGAAAACAAAACAGCCTAGGTTAAATAATATAATTTTCCAAAGCTGAATGTGCTCATTTGGAGCTCAGTTTTTCTGCCTGCAGGACAAAACAACTTCCTAAAACTCCTAGGCAGGAACACTACTGTTTTGATGATCTGTGACTGGATGAACTGATCAATCAATCTCAGTTGGTAATATCCCTTTTTTTTTTTCTTGGTAAGGGTTTAAAAAAATTCAAGAACAGATGCATTTTTCTAGTCTTACACAGACAATTTCATTCCAAATGTCTCCTGAGAGGCGTATACCATATACAGGAACCCGTCTTCGTCCTTCTCACTTTCATACACTTCAGAAATCGGTGTGGACACACTCACCATGCTGTGTCCATTCACTAACAGGAAGAAGGCTTGATTAGCGTTGAGCTGTAAGCGCCTCCTATTGAAAGAAAACAATGTGAAGAGACACCAACGCATCAATACGCAGGGGACATGTAAAAATATCCCCACCCGCACTAATAGGAAAGTATAAAGCTGGGGCGCCTGGATGGCGCAGCGGTTAAGCGTCTGCCTTCGGCTCAGGGCGTGATCCCGGCGCTGTGGGATCGAGCCCCACATCAGGCTCCTCTGCTATGAGCCTGCTTCTTCCTCTCCCACTCCCCCTGCTGTGTTCCCTCTCTCGCTGGCTGTCTCTATCTCTGTCGAATAAATAAATAAAGTCTTTAAAAAAAAAAAAAAAAAGAAAAGTATAAAGCTTTTGTAAATGCTGCTTCTGGCAAAATAACATGTATGCCTACTGATGATGACTCTCCTGAAACTTCTCATAAAACACAGGGCATCTCCTGGGACTACATTCATGACTGATAGTAGCAGTAATCCTTAGATCGTTCTTACTGTATTCCCGAGGCCAGTTTTAAATTAGTATGCTCTCTGACTAGCCATTAGTGTTCTAATGAGAGAAACATACAAAACTTGTACACTTTTCTGATTAAGAAACAACATCTAGGGGGCACCTGGGTGGCTCAGTTGGTTAAGCATCTACCATCAGCTCAGGTCATGATCCCAGGGTCCTGGGATCAAGTCCCACATTGGGCTCCCTGCTCTGCGGGGAGCCTGCTTCTCCCTCTCTCTCTGCCTGCCACTCTGCCTACTTGTGCCCTCTCTCTGTCAAATAAATAACTAATGGGGCGCCTGGGTAGCGCAGTCGTTAAAGCGTCTGCCTTCCGCTCAGGGCGTGATCCCGGCGTTCCGGGATCGAGCCCCACATCGGGCTCCTCTGCTGGGAGCCTGCTTCTTCCTCTCTCACTCGCCTGCTCTGTACCCTCTCTCACTGGCTGTCTCTCTGTCACATAAATAAATAAAATCTTTAAAAAATAATAATAATAATAAATAAATAACTAAAATCTTAAAAAAAAAAAAAAAGACAACATCTACACTAGATGTTATGATGGAAGAATGAGAGGGACAGGAGACCCAGCAGATAAGAGAAGAACTCGGAAAGGAAGGAAATGTCTTTAGGTTTTATTAAGCTTGCACAGTGTTAATCAGAACCAAAGGTTACCTGTAAGTCTGATACAGAATATGAGCAGTTACCCAAAGAAATAGGGGAAAGGTGATTAAATACCTAATGATCTTGATGAGCTCACTCATGTTGACATGATCAGGTACAAGGAATTTGGTTTTGTCCAGGACAGGAAGTTGCTTCTCACCCTTGTACCGTTCTATTATCACCTAGAAAAGCAGCCAGACGAGAGATTAAAATAACCATTAACAATGAAGAGATGAAATACTTCCTATGCTGTAACTGGCACGTACCAAAATGGGGTTTGAAATAGAAACAGCACATTTGTTAGTTTGCCCACAGATCTTCTGGGAAGACTGATCATTAGCTTAGACTTGTCTCATCCCTTACAGAACAGAGGACGCAAGCCAATGTGGCTGCCTCCAGGGAGGTGAACACGGTAGTGAAAGTTTTCTATATATTCTTTTTGTTATTTGGAACCATGAAAATATACTAAGTAGTCAGAAAAATAAGAGCAGATGCTAGGCACCAGCTTAAAGTGTAACCTCAGAATCTATTCAGTTGCAATACCACTATTTCCTCTAAAATGTGTGAGATCTTAATTTGGGTAATACAAGTGTTTTTTAATACTAGACTGGTTTCTCTATCTAATGTGGAAAAAGTCCTAAGTAAAAATCTGATAAGCAGATAACAATGATCAGTTGGTTCTGGAAACCAATTTTATGCAGAAAGACTTGAAGATTCTTTCATTTTGACGAAATACTTCTTATAGTTCTTCAATGAGTTTTAAGAGTCAAGAATCTTGCACTACGCAGGGAACAAAAACAGCTCCACATCATGAACGGAAATAAATCCATGCGCTCCTTGCCATACTTCCTTTCCACAGAGGACAATTTCTCCCCTAGTTCTAAGCCACTAGAAGAGCTGGCCACAGGGAGCTGACCGCCTTGCCGCGTCATCTTCTTACTGTAGCACAGACACTCTTCTCCAGGTAGAGCAACGCCCCACGCTGCCACAACAATGAGAAGTTGGGAGAGAGGAACGGAAATCTTTGCATAACGTTTCTTTAGTAAAGGGGAAGATACTTGTCTGTACATTGTTCCACTGTATGCGACCCACATAAGGGTCTGTGTAAGGCCAAATCAAACTGCTATTCCTTTCCTTGATAAGATCGAGGACTTTTATTCATGGGGCGTGTTCAGAACATGGTAGCCACAAGGGAGAATCAGCAGATAGACTACTTTTGCCTGGGTTAGACTAGCAGCAGAGATCAGAGGCAATACAGAAATCTTAAATTCCTGGTCCAGGAAGAGGCAGAAGCAGTCAGAATGAGAAGAACATCTCCTGACCTTAGACCCTTTTCATTAAAGGAAGACACAGCAGCAGCCTGGGGACACAGGACAGCATGGCCTTGAGCACCTCCCTCCTTTCAGGTGTCCCTGACTCTCTGATGCTGGTGATTTCCATGAAAACAATCCCCTACAAATGACTGACTTTCTGGTTCTTATTTTTTCTTTTTCCTGTACTTTGAATTCGGGAGAGAAGACACGTAAGTTATGAGTAAGGCATTTGGCTAGACCTGAAAAGTGCCTTCTCGAGTGTTACATTTCGACAGCAGTGTTATGGACAGGAGCGCAGAAGAAAAAGCCGTCCTTGGGGAGTGGAGAACGGGGACCGGAGAGCCAGCAAGCTGCCCGTTCCTTCTCTGTCCATCTGTGCTATTCCCAATAAGAAGTGCCTGTAAACTTGTTCAGGGGTCACGAGCCCATATGTGGAAGTACAAGTATGTGATTTCTGCAAAAACCCTGGAACTGCTAGCAAAGAGGACAGCTGATGTACACAGATATTCGTGTTTCAAAAGGAGGGGGCAGAACGAATCCTGGCAGACTGCTGGGCTAGCTGTTTCCACTAGCTAGCACCAAAAAGTGAAGAATGAAGAAAACCTTAAAATTAAGGAAATTCCCCAGGCCATATGTTGACCCCAAATATAAGGACAGACTGAAATTTCTAAACAGTCCAAGGAAAACAGAGACTGTGTCTTTTACTGTAGAATCCTACAGTTGGGAAAATGCTAGGCAGACCCATCTTATCTTGTCTATGTACCTTACAGCCCCAACCCTCTGGACCTTTTCTCTTTCCCCTCAGCTTAGTCTGATAGGACACGTCAGAAAGCCAAACATGGAAACTTCTACAGAACTTTTAACAGTGGAGTGTCTTTCTAAGTGGTCTGTAGCCTTCATAGGAGGTAACAACCATGTACACAGAACTAGGCAAATCTTTCCAACTACTACACGGAATGGGATTCTCTTCCCATTTTACAGATAAGGATGTGGCAGCCCCTTTCAGAATTTTAGTAACTAGCTCAACATCACTCAGTAACCTTGAATCTAAGACCTGAACTCAGCTGCTATCTGAAACCAGAAGTTCCTCTTAACCACTTCTCCTCAGACCTGGTGCCTCAGCAGAAACCTTTTTAGGGTCTGCCAGCAAAGGATTTGGGGTAGAGGGTGCTGCCGCCTCGGCACAGCAAAAAGCATCGGAGACACCTATGCATGACAAGAACGAGCAGTGTCTTTCCTCCATCTCCTGCAAAGCAGCCAAATACAACAGACTTCTCTGGGGCATCAAAAGACAGCCTGGAACGTACAGTCACATTTCAATCCGGAGAGCTGATTTTCCTACCGCAGTACTCCTTCCTTTGGCACAGAGAGGACACTTCCTTCCATTGATAAAATACCAACAGTCCTAGCCCCTCTGTCCTTTTCCCCCCAAATACATTTGACTTGTGAAGAGTGTAACACTAAGGCAGCAAACTCAGACTCAGGAGGAAACAGAATGTGATTATATGAAAGAACTGTATATTAAGATATCTCGATTCTAGGTCATGAAAGTGACAATGGGGGTTACTTGTCTGACGAGCTCCGTAGAAACCTGTCCCACAGTTACGCATACTTCAGCATTGTACTAAAGTACTTAAGCAGCGCTCTCTTTTGAGTACATTATTAACCCCTGAAACATAGGTGCCGGAGACTACCTACTGGGATTTTGGTAGAATGCTGCTCTCGGATAAGTCGGACATCTTCTACTCTTTGTTCTGCAACGAAAAGGAAGAGACACAGGCATTATTAAGGGCCAAAATGCAGCTTCTTTCCTGCATTTCTCCTGGTGGTTTCTGTATCTAAATTCACCTATCCCTAGCTGTGGCAGAGCAGAGCAATAATGACATCTTCCGTAGAACTGAGAGGAACCACGCCCTGGCACATCATATCTGGCAGAAGTTGATATGTAAGGTCATATGCAACTTGTACGTAAACCAACATGCAATTACACAGCTCTTGCAGGTGTATGACACAAGACCAAGAGTACAGAATTCCCAGTTTCAAGGGTTTGGGACCACAGGCTTGCAGTCAAATATAAAGAGCAGATTAACTGCGTGGCATTACCAATCTTTCCTCCAATGACTCCCACGACCTATTTTTGTGAATTGTCCAAAATTTAAGTTGATATAGGAATCTAAGATAAACCATAGGCTCGTCAATGCAATTTTCTCTTATTACTTCCTGCTTTTCAATGATACAGTGCTTAATAGAAAAGAAACTGCCCAAAAGAGATACGGGGAAAAAAGAATGCCCTATTTGACATTTAAACAGTTTTGCTCAGGGATGCCTGGGTGGCTCAGTTGTTTAAGAGTCTGCCTTTGGGGGTGCCTGGGTGGCTCAGTTGTTAAGCGTCTGCCTTCGGCTCAGGGCGTGATCCCGGAGTCCTGGGGTCGAACTCCACATCAGGCTCCTCCGCTGGGAGCCTGCTTCTTCCTCTCCCACTCCCCCTGCTTGTGTTCCCTCTCTCGCTGGCTGTCTCTATCTCTGTCAAATAAATAAATAAAATGTTAAAAAAAAAAAAAAAAGAGTCTGCCTTTGGCTTAGGTCACGTTCCCAGGACCCTGGGATTGAGTCCCTCAGCAGGCTCCTTGCTTAGTGGGGAGCCCAGGCTCCCCCTGCTTGTACCCCCTCTCTCTGATAAATGAAATCTTAAAAAAAAAAAAAAAAAAAAAAAAAGTTTTGCTCAGTGACTGCCCCCTCCCACCCCCATCCAAAAAGTTTAAAGCCCAAATTCTACTGTTGAATACTTTTTTTTGGAGAATATCTCTGTATTCCTCCCCCTTATATGAATGATCCACGTCATGGACTTCCTGAGAAGTCCTGGTGGCTTCAGAAAAAAGATGCTATCATCTATATAAATATATTCTACCGTTGCCTATTTTTTTGGATCTAAAAAAAACATTTAGTATCATTTTTCATAAAAATGACTGAAATAATTCCCACGTTCAAATACGGACATATAGGTTCTATTTCTATTTTCCCACTCAACATTTTTAAATCAGCTTCTAAGATAAAATTACTAACATATCTGCTATAAAAGACTGCAAACTCAGGGATTCCTACTGGCACACATTCCTATTCAGTACGTGAGAATAGAGATAAATTTAGTTATTGTTAATAGTAAGTTTAGCTTAGTGGTTCACAATCTACAACGTAGTGAGTAATAACAAAAAAAAATCTGTACTTGGTCCCGGCAGAGCTGGTTATTCACAGCAAACCCCAATCAACCATACCTGAGTTTATTTTAACGTGGTAACTTTTGGAAAGCTCCTTGGAAAGCTCCTAAAGATGGAGGACTGGTTGCCAGGGAGAAAGAATAGTGATTTGGGGTTTGCAATGTTCAGACCCACCCCAACCACCAGGGAGGGGAAAGGAGCTTGGAGGACGAATCACCGATGGCCAATGATTTAACCAATCATGCCCAAGTAATGAAATCTCCATCAAAAGGATGGCGCTCAGGCTTCCAGGTGCTGGGAGAGTGGCACACTCCAAACTCCACAGAGACAGAAGCTTCTGTGCTCAGGACTCTTCCCGACCTTACCCTATATACTTTTCATCAGGCTGTTCATGTGTATGCTTTCATATGCTTTGTAATAAGCCAGTAATCTAGCAAAGAAACAGTTTTCCTGTGAACCACTCTAGCAATTTAACTGAACACGAGGGGGGCGTAGGAACCTCTGATTTATAGCCAGTTGGTCCAAAGCACAAGTAACAAGCTGCACTTGCGGTTAGTGTTCGGAGTCGCAGGCGGGAGGCAGTACTGTGGGGCTGAACTCAACCTGCTGGGCTGAGGTTTTCACCAGGTAAACAGAATTAGAACTGAGTTAAACTGTAGGAGAGTCATCAGTCAGTTGAGCATTTGACTCAATCTCAGGGTCGTGAGTTCAAGTGCCACCCTGGGTATAGAGATTACTAGATAGACAGATAAATTAATCAAATAAAATTTTTAAAAATTTTAAATTGTAGGACAGTCCGCCGAATTGCTTGATGTGTGGAAAACCCACACATCTAGGGTCCAAAGTGAAGGAGCTGATTAGTAGAATACGGAGAGTAAAGGAAACACAGGAGGAGGAGGACTTTTTTCCCCTGGCATCATCCTTCAAATCCTTCTCCATTTCTGTGGGTGTCACTGATCCCCCTTCAATGCTTCTCTCAGCTTTGAGACCTACCCTATGTCTGTCCTACCCCAGGAAAAGGTGCTCTACCATCTAGACTTAGCTATCAACCCTCTTCACAACAAAAACCTCCATTTTTTTATTTTTTTTAAAGATTTTATTTATTTATTTGACAGAGACAGAGACAGCCAGCGAGACAGGGAACACAAGCAGGGGGAGTGGGAGAGGAAGAAGCAGGCTCATAGCGGAGGAGCCTGATGTGGGGCTCAATCCCAGAATGCCGGGATCACGCCCTGAGCCGAAGGCAGACGCTTAACGACTGCGCCACCCAGGTGCCCCCAAAAACCTCCATTTTGTCAGGGAAGATTATTTTAGAGGTTAGAGGAAATCACAATTAATTCACTCTAGCAAATGAATGGTAATTCTTTAATATACCCTGGAATATGCTTCATATTTAAAAGCGTATCCTAACTGGTATGTCTGGGTGGCTCAGTCGGTTAAGCATCTTTCCACTCTGGTCGAAATCTCAGGGTCTGCGCTCAGGGCAGAGTCTGCTTAAGATTTTTCAAATTTAAAAAAAAAGCTTATCCTAATAAATTTGAAAGTTAAGTGGAAACATTCAGACAGAAGAGGGAGTTTTTTTAATACAAGAAAATAGGTTTGTTTTGGCAAGTGGAAAATGAAAGAAACAAAATAGGCTTTAAATGTGGGGCTTCATGGGGTGCCTGGGTGGCTCAGTCGTTAAGCATCTGCCTTCGGCTCAGGGCGTGATCCCGGCGTTCTGGGATCGAGCCCCACATCAGGCTCCTCTGGTGGGAGCCTGCTTCTTCTTCTCCCACTCCCCCTGCTTGTCTCTCTCTCACTGGCTGTCTCTGTGTCAAATAAATAAATAAAATCTTTAAAAAAAAATAAATGTGGGGCTTCAAATCAGAAACTGTAATTTCTATACTTTAGTATCAAAAGTTTACCTTGATTTATTCCCAAAATATGACCAAAAATCATTATTTTTATTAAAGGTGGGAAAACTGAGGTATGAAACGAGTTACTTCCTTAAGGTAAAAACAAGTAATAGCAAAGTCTCATAGGAATGTCATGAATATCTTGGCCAGTTGCAGTGAAAACCCAGTGGTAAGCCTGGATTAACTGAGCAAATATGGTATAGGCCTGCGCCTTACTCTTTTGAATAGACAGCTATTTTCAGAGACAAACAGTATATTTAACAAAAATATTACCAACAACACAAATCAAAGGCACATATGAGCAATTCTTTTACTCAAGTTTTTTGTGGGTTTTTTGTTTGTTTGTTTGTTTTTAATACTGTAATGACCTGTTTATTGTTTGTCTTCTTCAACAGAGTGCCCCTGGCAGCCAGGGACCTGCTTCTAATCATCTTTGTATTTACAGGGGCTCAGCCTTGCACACACAAGATGGTTAATAAACAAATTAAAGTTGTAAAATGGAAATAAACACTCTTCCAAATGTGTGTCAAGATATACTTCCCAGATTCCTTTTCTCCTGTCTCTAAGAATCCTTACAAGACTTAGAAACATAAAAATAGAGGAAAGGAGTCTAAGGTGTCTTATTTTTACCAACGTACCATTTGCAAAGTTGCTTTGGGATTCCCTGGGGTATTTAAAGTAAAAAAACTTTATTTCACTCAGTGAAATGGAAGAATAAATATTGCCCCCATCTGTCTATAAATCATAAACGTAATATTCAATCCATCAAGGAGTACCACAGCGTCAGTTCTGGCAGCGCTACCTACGTTTTGGCATAACCCTCGCTCTACAGTCTACCTTATTAGAGTACTTGGAGGTGTTTATTCTAGACCAACACATAAACTTCCCTCAAGACATGCTAACTTTTTTGATATTAATGGAGAAGCTTCAACCTGCTCACCACTAAATCACAGCAGAACAGTGTCATTAAATAAACTGGGACAGAAGCTGAATCAAAATTATTACATGTGAGCAGACCAAATCCAGAATTATTTGCTCAAACACAACTCTGGAAGTTCATAAAATTTTTCCACATACCTGCAAAGGCACATTATGCTTTTTGACTTAGTGCTGGCCCATCTCATGTATTGGAAATGATGGCTACCTACTGGAGGCGGGGAAAATACACGGCAGAAGATAAAGTGCAAATCCAGACTCTGCCACTAGGTGGACCATGATCTTCACCTCTGGGCCCCACCCAGTTTCTTCAGCTACAAAAAAAAGGGCTGTTTTGGGGTGAGCCCCAAGGTCCACTTCAACCCTGTCAATCCCAGTAGAAGATATCAGCAGAGCTATATTCAATTCCGAATTAACCTAAACTCATTCACTTGGAAAGAGAAAGAACTGCTTAAGCTAAGTGCGGCTGCTCTTAGGTTCTACTGAAGAGGTTCTCTCCAAAGAATTGATTTCCCTCATTTACTGGGCTACAAATCAGTAAAAATTGTCAGCACTGAAGCAAAGAAAGGCAGGAGCCATTAAATGATATTTGATCTGTTTCTGCAAAATGACTATTAAAGAGATCTTTTTAAAAGGGGAAAGGGGGGGCGCCTGGGTGGCTCAGTCTGTTAAGCGGCTGCCTTCGGCTCAGGTCATGATCTCGGGGTCCTGGAATCAAGCCCCGCATTGGGCTTCCTACTCAGCGGGGAGCCTGCTTCTCCCTCTTCCTCTGCTGCTCCCCCTGCTTGTGCTGTCAAATAAATAAATAAAATCTTATAAAAAAAAAAAAGAAAAAAGGGGGGGGTAAAGGTGAGCTAAGGGGGGAGCCCACAAAGAGTATATATAAGATGTACTAATGGGGAAAAAATGTAAGCATTCCTGGTTTACCCTCAGGGCCACAGGTTCCAGGTGAATTAGAATACGTTAATCTCACTTTTCCTAGTCTTACCACCTACTCTTCAGAGATTTTTCTAGAATAACCTAAAAATACTCAAAGCAAAAGCAAAGTAACTATAGTTTCAGTCATGAGAAAATAAACATCTTTCCCACACAAATGTCCCCAGTTAACTTCTATTGTTTTTTGTTTTTTTTTTAAGTAAGCTCTATGTCCAACGTGGGGCTTGAACTCACAACCCCGAGATCAAGACTCACGTGCTCCATCCACTGAGACAGCCAGGCGCCCCTCAGTTAACTTTAAAACGCCAGTGAGGCCTGAAGCCAGATACGAGAGGAAATCTGCTTCAGATGCTGCTCTCAGGGCTGCATAAAAGCTAAACAATATTGAGAGTTCACAGGGGTCATTAAAGAGAACATTCCCAACAAAAACCGCACATCCAAGTGTTGTTGCTAGACAACAAACTGCCCAAGAGACTGAAAAGGTGTGCTTGGCAGCTGCTCAGGGCCAAGCAATCAAATCATTACTAGTACTGAGACCCACACCACCACGTCCAAGCTGTGGGAATGCTCAGCTCTTTGTAGACTTCAGGCAAGGAAACAAAAGGAGTGCGTGGTGTTGGTGTTGCCGCCACAGACCCTAAGGAAGATGACCCCAGGGAACTCCCCTGAGCTGCTATAAACACCACCCCCTCAACACACTGCCCGGGGGCCCCGTTGTTAGTGCAGGATTTTCTTGATACCGGGGAACACCAGTCACTTCCTTATCGTCATTTTTCTGGAGGCGTAAATATTGTGATAATGTTACTTTCAGTTTCGCCAAATGCTAGGAAATCCAAGTTGGGTTTCTAGCCTCAACTGGGAAAGAACGGATTTACTGCTGGTGGAAAAGTATGAATGCAACGGCAAGCCAAAAAGAAAAGCCACTGACCCTCGCTCGCCTGCCACGGACAAGATCCAGACGTGCCGCCACACCCGGTCTACACTGGACGGCGCAGGGATGTGGACAAAGCTCCACCTCCAGAGCTCACCAGTCTGCACACTCCTCCTCTCAAGCAGGGTACCAACGTTTGCAAGCGACCACGTGTGACCAAGGCGACTTACCTGGAGATGATTCACTTGCATACTGGTGTCATCACTTCAAAGGACCTGTCACAGCCTGGCCTCCCCCATGGGCACCCTTCTTACTCGGGTCTGCGCCTCCGGAGGCGCAGCGACCCCCAGGACTGCAGGGCTGACGTGAGAACCCAGCAAACAACCGGGCCACGGCCGCTGGGGGCCAAAAAGGTGATTCAGCAGCTCCGCCGCGGCGCGCTCTGGACTGACAGCCGCCCTCGACGGCGAGCCGGCCGGGGTGGGGGTGGGGGGCCTTCCTGGGTCGACCGCGCACAGGCCCTAACCCCGACCCCCCCGGCCGACAGCCGCCATTGACCGCGACACGGCCTGGGGGCCAGGAGAGGCTCCTACGGTCCACCCCGCTCAGACCCCGGCCCCCCAGCCCTACGTCGGCCCCCAGCCTCAACCCGGAGCGGACGGACGGACAGCCGCCCTCGCCCGAGACCCGGCCCCGGGTGGGGGGGGCTCTCTGGGTTCGCCCGCGACACAGCCGGGGGAGGGGTTCCCTGGGTCCGACCGCTCAGGCCTCGGCCCTCCGGCCCACGTTGGCCCCCAGCCCCGACCCGGAACGGACGGACGGCCGCCCTCGCCCGAGACGCGGCCGACGGAGGGAGGGAGCTGCCAGGGTCCGACGCCGCTCAGGCCCCGGCCCCCTCAGCCCCTTGAGCCTCCCCCGGCCCCGACACCGACCCCCTCAGCCCTCCGTCAGCCCCGACCCTCCCCCCGCAACCCCACAACGCCGTCGGCCCCCGGCCCCTCAGCCCTCCTCAGCCCTCCCCCGGCCCCCGGCCCGGCCCGGCCGTCGCTGTCCCCGGCCACCTTGGGTCCCCGCCTCCGCCCCTCCTGGGTCCCACCCTGCTCATCCCCACGTCAAACCCCGTTCCTCCGTCAGCCCCCCGTCGGCCCCCGCCCCGGCCGTCGCCGACCCCGGCCGCCCTGGGTCCCCGCTTCAGCCCCTCCTCCGGCCCGCGCACCGCCCCCCCCCCCACGCCGCGGCACCCACCGAAGGTGCGGCGCTGCTTGAAGGTCTTCTCCGACGGCATAGCGCGGGCGGCGAGGCGGAGGCGGTGAAGCGGAGGATCCCGGCTGCTGCAGGCGGTGGCGACGACGGCGGCAAAAGCTCTGACTGTGGCGACAGCGACTTCCCTTGTGTCTCTTCAGCCCGCAGCCGCGTCAGGTGACCGGCGCGGCGTCCCGGGGGGGCGGGGCCAAGGCCGGCTGCCGCCGCCGCCATGGCGGGCGTGGCGGAAGCTGGGCCGCGCGCGTGCGCAGCGGAGAGCCCACGATGCGCAGGAGCGTGGGCCGACCCAAACCTGGCGCGGAGGTCCAGGCGCGGCCGCAGGAGGGTGGGTGCGCCTCCTGCGCCGTCCCGCGTGGCCCAGCTTCTCTTGCTGACCCCTAGTCGCTGGTGTGCCGCCTCCCTGTGCCGACGGCCGAGGAAGCTTCGACTCGAAAGTACAGTCGTTGCGTGCTCCCGCCTCAGCGCCACGGGTCTGGGTGCTGCTGGTTGCTCGTCCACGTCGGGCACCTGTCGCTGTTGTGTGTTTAGGAAACTGGTCCCATGTGGCCCCAGGGAGTTAGGGCCCAGCCCGCTCACACCCCTCGGGCTCCCCGCCGCCGAACATCCTCCCGAGCCTCAGAGTCCGCTGTGAGCGCACAGTTACATTGGAGGACGCCAGGTGCTTGGAGAGGAGCCTGCAAACTGCAGACCGTTCGTTCGCTGCGCGTCCCCACGTCTGCTGGACGTGCAGCTGTGTGGACAGCGCTGCAGTCCTAGACTGCCTGCTTTGTAATACCTAATATTTAGAAACATTACCATAGCTCCCGACCTCTTACCCTCTGAGTCTGTGGAAGCCTTTCTTATAGGACCGTTTGATAGAGTAATTGCATTGTGCTGTATACATGATTACGCAAACATACAAAACATACTAAAATATATTCCTGAAAATGGTTTTAATGTAGCTGGGATTTCTTTCCTTACAGAGAAGCCAAACATGTTGCATATCCTTGTATTATTATTCCCCAAGCCCAGAACAATGATGGTAGCTGTAGCTTTTCATTCTGCTGTTTACTAGACAACAGTTCATTTGTGCCTGTGTCACTTTCTGTCAGGTGTTCTCCCCTCTTTGTCACCGTTCTTTACCTTGAAAAACCTCTGAATCAAAGCACTTAAACATCTTATCTGGTTTCCAAAGTTCCGAACGAAGGCTTCAAGCTCCAAGTGTACCATCTTGGTTGCTTTGTATTTATTCTGTGAAAGTTGAAAAACAAAAATTCAATCAGTGCTTCTTACGTACCTACCTTCTGCCAAACAAAATAACCAGGGTTGAAGTCTTAAAGAGAGTGCAGGGGCACCTGGGGGGTTCAGTTGGCCAGGGGACTCTTGATTTTGGCTCAGGTCATGATCTCCTGGTTGTGAGATCCAGTGTCAGACTCCCCAGTGGGGAGTCCGCTTGAGATTCTCTGATGCTCTCTCTCTGCCCCCACCCCCTCGCTCTTTCTCTATTTCTCTAAAATAAATCAATAAGCCTTAAAAAAAAAAAAGTATGGACTGTTTGCTGCTTTCTTTTCTGGATTTTTTTTTTTTTTTGGATATTAAGTATTGACTGGTGAGCTGCTTTCTTGGCTTAATTGCTATTTTGTAAGAAATGGATTTTTCGTTCTCTTGCTGGACAACTGTTCCAAATGCAAGAGGGGAAAAAAATCAATTATCTGGCATATGGAGTTTGGGGGAAGGGAAGGAGAGTTTCATATTTCCCTAGTCCCTTAGGCATCCATAAAGCTTTGCCAAATTACCCCAGGCCTTGAGTTCACAGCCATGCAGGGATAGGCTTCAAGGGCTGGGCAAGTGATGGGACAGGATCACTGTGATTTTCAAGTACTGAAGTCCACATTTACAGTGACTGTTAAAGTCTTCCCCTAACCTTGAATTCCTACTTGCATCTAAAACCACATCTCCCTATGTGTTTCTCAGAAAATCATCCAAGGCTGTGGGCATGTAAAGGTGTCTCATAAGCATAATCTCCTTGTAAGAATAGCATATTCATAATATATAAATTATATCTAAAGTTTATTAACTTATATTAACATACGGATAAACAAATAACTTAGAAAATTTTCATGTGCCCTCAATTGCAGTTTAATAGAAGTCTGATGTAGTGAACAATTTTCAGAGTGGTAAATTAATATTATTCATGAATTATTTTAAGCTAGTTAATGTAAGCATAGTATGATTTATTTTTAAATGAATGACACATATTACTGTTCCTTAAAATAATCCATATGAAGTAGAAAAGCAAGAACACATCTTTCAAATTTATTAAATATTTTCTCCAGTAATCTCAGGGTGCCTTTAAACTATCAAACTATTAGTCTAGAAAGCCAGATGGTGTCAGTTTTAAATACCTCGACCCTCTTCCCTTTTCCATCAAATGAAATGGCCATATTGTGGAGAAAATAGGGTAACCACAAAAAAATCGAACATGATGCCTCCAGCATTAGTGACGTGACATGGCTGTACATCATGCTGTCTAGCTATTTCTAAGAATCTGTTAAATGAGGCATGAAACAGTAAGCTGCAGTGCAGGACACATTATTTTTGACACATACAACATGGAGGACAAGTCACACCGAGAAGTCGTTCCTCGCCACGGGCCTGCCTGGCCTGTCCCACCTCTCCTCTTTCTGATTGGAAGAAATAGTCCAGCCTGGAGGCTGTCTGGGCAGCTATTGGCCCACTGTCCTATCATTCCTGTGTCTTCTCTTCGCTCTTTAGAACAAGTAAACAAACAAGTATTGCTCAAGAGCAGCCCCGGCAGCTATTCTCAGGAAGGATTTAGTCAGGAGGATTTTGAAGTTGACCCTCACTAGACTGCAGTGTTTTGGAGTGTCAGCGGCTGGGAGAGGCACCGTTTTGCAGCTCTTCCTCTCCCCGTGAAGCTGTCCCTGGTGGACAGCTTCAGAAATCTGCAAGCGAGCGCATGCAGGAAAGCCATCACAAATCACTCACATAATCTAACATTATTTCTGGAATGAGCACGAACAGCTGATTCGCCGTTCCACAGGTTTTTCGTTTGTTTAATTCTAAGGAAATTCTCAAGGATTGCTGTTTTTCCAGCTTTTGCCCATATATGGGACTGTTAAGGGAGGGATCTCTTGAGAGTCTACGGGCCCTCTTATTTGGCCTTTGAATATTTTGCTTTCTTCCCATTACCTTGGCTGTTTCTTCTGAGCAGCGGGTAAGATGCCACCTTTCACATCTGGATTGTAAGAACCAGAATGGGCAAAGTTAACAGTTTACTCAGGTCCAAGAAATACTAGTTTCTGGGACTTGTGGGGAACCAACTGAAATGTATCCTGCCCTGTGACCTGCTCATCTCCTTGGATGTTATCAGTTCCCCATAACAAAGTGTTCGTTATTATAGTCTCATCTAGCATAAAAACAAATGATCTCTTTTTATTAGTTTTTTCTCATTGTGCTATGACCATACCCTCCTTAGTGTTCTTTGTATGGGATACGTTATATATAAGGGACTATAAAAGTGTTCGGGACACACAAAGCTTTTGGGGTTCGGCGTGAAATAATTATCTGCTGCCTGCGACCTTTCTGCTTGGGGTCCTTCCTGCCAACAGGGGTTACCCACGCCCCGACAGCTATGTTTCTTTCTATTCTGGTTAGCAGTAATTCAATCCTTCCACATGGGGGTGGGTTATCATACACAGCCTTCTGTTAGGCCTGCTCTCAGGGATATACAGATATAGATGGGTCTTCTTAACTGTATGGTTGCATAATCCAAACTATAAAAACCCTCACTTTGAGGGTACCTGGGTGGCTCAGTCGGCTAAGTATCTGCCTTCAGATCAGGTTGTGATCCTGATCCCAGGGTCCTGGGGTCAAGACTGGAGTGCAGCTCCTTGCTCACCTGGGGAGCCTGCTTCTCCCTCTCCCTCTGCCCCTACCCCTGCTTGTGCTCTCTCTCTCTCTCTCATGAGTAAAAAGAATCTTAAAAAAAAAAATAGCTTAACCATTCTTCTGACGAAAATTTAACCAAATTATTTTGTACATGAATACAACTCGAAGCTCCTCTGGGAGGGGCGCCTGGGTGGCACAGCGGTTAACTGTCTGCCTTCGGCTCAGGGCGTGATCCCGGCGTTCTGGGATCGAGCCCCACATCAGGCTCCTCTGCTGTGAGCCTGCTTCTTCCTCTCCCACTCCCCCTGCTTGTGTTCCCTCTCTCACTGGCTGTCTCTGTCTCTGTCAAATAAATAAATAAAATCTTAAAAAAAAAAAAAAAAAAGAAGCTCCTCTGGGAGAAAATTGCCTACTGGGGGGGAGACAGATTTAGAAACAAAACAACACAACACAAAACAAAACAAAAATGTTGCAGTGGCAAGGATTATACTTTAGAATCTATGGATCCACACAGAACTTAGCACATAGTGTAGTCGGGCATTCTGCAAACATTTACCACAGTAGTTCATGCATTTCTGCTTGCTGAAATACTTCCCAGCTTGGGTCATAATGCTGGTCCACCGGGCTTCTCTGAATATGTTTGGCTCACGTTTCTCACTGTTTAGTCTTTTAGCCATTTTTTTGTTTTGTTCCACATTTAGTCAGTAAGCGCTCGTTGACTGCATGCTGTCTGTTAGCGTATCTATCCCATGACAAGGGGTACGTCTAGGGAGATTGGTACAAAAGGCAGCAAGGGTTTATAATAAAACAACGCGACGGTGCTGTGAAAAGGGAACATCCTTCCTCGGAGATGCCATTTGGCGACAACGAAGAAGGGGGTTGGCTCTTCAATGGCACAGAGCGAGGAGATGGGTCCTCCTGGCACAGGAGACCACTTGAGCAGAGCCGGAGATGTGACCAGGCAGGTGACCTTTGGATTATCAGGTGGCTCCCCTGGAGAGATGGGTGTGGGGTTAGGCCAGGAGGCGAGACTGGGTAATTATGTGTGACGTGATAAGGAGTCAGTGGGGCCATTAAATACCTTTAAATAGGTGAGTGCCACAACGAGTCTGCTTTTGCTTATGTGGTACTATCTGCAAGAGAGTTATGAAACCAGCATGGGGGCTGGACTGAAAAGCCGGGTAGGTGCAGAGAAGTCAGTTAGGTGTTGTTTTTCAGTTGTGTGGACCTAAGTGGGTCAAGATTTAATCTAAGACATACTGTTTTGTTATTTTTCTTAGAGACCTCCCTAAAGAGGTGGTAATACATAGTGAAGGATTTATGGGAACTGGCAGGGTTGTTCATATTCTGATTTGCAAGACCTCCACGCTTGTCCAGAAACACTGGGCCGGCCAGGGTATTCCAGGCTTCCTATTAGACTCTGGGCAGTCCCTCCAGCGTTTGAGGGCTGTGTTGTAGAGCAGTTCCTGTAACCACAGCCACAGCCAGGGGCCTGACTCTCTGGAAGCAACTAATAACTACAGTTCCTTGTTGTTGTGAGCTATGTAAGGTAAGCCACAGTCACGAGATGACTACATATCCTCTCCAGTTGGGCCTCACCTTCAGGAACACACGTGCCCGGAGGCACAGTAAACAAGCTAACTAGGGCAGAACCGCAAGACTCGTATGGACGACGCAGGAGCTGGAATTTTGATTCACGAAATTACAGGATTTCCCCTTTCATTGCAATGAGGGTAGAACCGAGTGAATGTCAGATTTTAGATAAAAGAAAGGGGTCTGACAGGCGTACTTCAGGGTTCTATATTTCTTCCGTGGTTCGGAACGCTAGAGAAGTTTGCATCGCTCCACTGGCCACCTAATCACGACTTATGCGGTCCTGGGCGCCATCCTGGGGTAGTCCTTGGAACGGTGGTGGTAGCATTCTTCGGGCATCCTCCGGAGGGGTGCTGGGGATTCGGGGAAGGGCCTCTGGGGGAAGGCTCCTTGGGGCTGTTCTGGGAGGGAACCTCCAGGGGGTCCTCGGGGGCATTCTGGGGAGTTCTGGGGGGGACCTGTGGGGTCCTCGGGCCGTTCTGGGGGGGGCTCTCGGGGAACAACCTCCGGGGCTCCTCCGGCCGTCCTCGCAGCGGCGGTCACACGGGCCGGCGTCCCACGGCGCCGCGACCCTGCTTAGCGCAATGGGGAGGGTATCATCAGTCTATACTCTGGAGGTGGAGAGCTGGGCCCTCACGCACGTCCTCCTTTGGCAAAAAGCTGCCGTCGTGCGACTTTAGCAGCATTCTTTTCCCGTGCTCCGTCCAGGCGCGGACCCCGGGCCTGAGACCCGAAGGCGTCAGTCAGGTGGTGGCTGGGCCGCGGGGAGCAGGTCAGCTCACCCCGCTGCGGGTCAGTAGTCCAGGTCCTTCGGGGTGGTGGGCGGGGCCGAGCGGCGCGGGGGCGTGGCCCGAGGCTCCTGGGCGGGCCCGGCGCTCCCCGCCCTACTCCCGGGGGCGGGGCTCGGCTCTCCGGCGGCGCCTGCGCACGAACGGCGGCGGCGCGGCGGCCGTCCCTCGCGCCGGCATGGCGGTGTGCGCTCGTCTCTGCGGTGTGGGCCCGTCGCGGGGATGCCGGCGCCGCCAGCAGCGCCGGGGCCCGGCCGAGACTGCGGCGGCAGACAGCGAGCCGGACACGGACCCTGAGGAGGAGCGCATCGAGGCGGGCGCGGCGGCGCTGTCCGGGGCGCTGGGCGGCCGGGGCGCGGGCCCCCAGCCGCCCCCGCGCTGCTCGCTGCTGGAGCTGCCGCCGGAGCTGTTGGTGGAGATCTTCGCCTCGCTGCCCGGCACCGACCTGCCCAGCCTGGCCCAGGTCTGCACCAAGTTCCGGCGCATCCTGCACACCGACACCATCTGGAGGCGGCGCTGCCGGGAGGGTGAGCGCGCCAGGGCGGGGGTCCGGGGGGCGGGCGTACCCCAGGGCTCCGGACGGGGACCTGCCTCAGATCGGGGGCCTCAGGGGGAGGGTCCCGGCAGGGCGGGGGGCGGTGACTCCGGGGACCTCTCCCACAAGTCCGGGGCGCGGGGTCTGCGAGAGGTGGAGTCCTGGCTGCGCCGGGGAGCCTCGCTCTACCCGCTCTGGGGGCGGGGGGCGCTCTGAGAGGGGTGGGGGCGTCCTCAGCCGCGGAGACTGGAAGGTGACTGCCCTGGGGCTGGGTCTGGGTTGAGGCCGGGGAGTAAGCTGACGCTTGTGGGCATCCTCGTCTGTCCTCAGGCCTCGGGGGGCGGAGCTGAGGCGAGCGGAGGGGGTGAAGTCGAATGGTTAGGGAAGCAGACGGAGCCCGAGAGTGTGGAGGGTCTCCTGAGGGGCGGGCTGTGGAGGGGCAGGTGGAGCCGGGCAGTGCGGGAGGGGGTTGAGTTCCCTGTCAGGGATGCTGGTGGCAGTAGTGAGGGTGGCTAATAGTTTTGTAACAAATCCCAGGAGGAAAGGTTTACTTCATCCAGAGTTCTCTACGTGTAAACGTTTAAATCTCTGCGTCTAAATCTCTACGTTTAAACGTTGACAGAGCCCAGGTATTTCATGAGGTCTCCTATTTTGGTAAAAACGATGGGTAGGAAACAAATCCAAACAATGCAGAACAGCAGGAAGAAAGTAAAAATCATCAGAGACCCCTGCAATCAAAGATAACCCACTCTTAAGAATTTGGAGCCCGTCTCCCTATGCGCATGTAGAGTCCTGTACACATTTTTACCTAAACGGGATCATACCATATATACTGTCCTGGAGACAGTTTAGTATGAAAACGCTTTGTGGGATTCCACTGCATACATCTGCCACCAGACCAGTTAGGCCCCTACCGATTGACTTTTGAGTTTGCAGTTTTTTCTTGTCATCAACAGTGCTGTCAGGGTTGCTTTTGCGCAGTTTTGTAGAAATGTGTGATGTTTACTTGTGCCTTCTAGGACTTCTGAGATTATCTTCTTGGGGTGCACTTCCTCTCAGAGGAGGGATGTGGGTAGTAGGCTATGCACACTGATGGTGTAGATGCCCATTGCCCAGCTGTTGGCATCTGCATCCCCAGAGAAGGTGCATGAGAAGGCCTTTCCCCAGATGCTCTGCAACAAGGGGATCAGTCATCTTAATCTCTGCAGTGAAGCTCAGTGGCCAGGAGTCCGGAGTTTAAGTCTGCAGGCCAGGCTCAGTTTATGTGCTTTGAGATCCTGGGCATGCTTCACCTTCCCAAGTATTTTTGGGAAGTGCTGCTCCCGTAGGGTCACTTTGGGCGATAAATGAGATCACACATATGAAGCTCTCACCCCCTAAATGGTAATGTTCTATTGTGAGGCTTCTTGGCCATTTTATTTGATCTCTTGTGATTCCTTATTTGTGTGTTTTTGTTTATGTCTCTTGAAGGGTCTATTTTTGTCTTACAAATCTGTAAGATCTCCTTGAATACTAGCAGTATTATCCTTTTGTCATATATGTGGCAAGTGCATTTCTTTTGACATTTTAAAATAGAGGCAAAGAAAGTTCCATGTTTTCTGTGAACTCTACCTTTTCATTTGCTTTGTTTTGCTTCTTGTACACTTGTAAGACCCAGATTCGTCACCGGTGTTCCATTGTGCTTTGAGAAGTTTCTCCATCGGTCAGCTGGACCTATGTGGTGGTTTCTGGTGGGTTTGTCTCTGGGGAACTGGAACACGTCTAGCTCAACTGTAGGAACAGAGAGTAACGAAGACATTTGTGTAATCAAAAAAACTCCAAGGTATGGTATGGATTAAAAGTCACTGGGTTTAGAGTTCGGGGTGCATTCTTAGAGTTGCTAATGGAAGTGCAGGAAATTCTGATGAAGATGTTGAAGGAAGTTGGGGGACAGATGCAGGACTGCAGTCCTTGCCTCTGGGAGCACTTCTCAGTTCCGCTTTCCCCGGGGCAAGAGACAGTGTGACATTAGAAGCAAGGCATCTTGTCCACCAAGCCGGACAGACATACTAGGAAAATTTTCATTACGAGAAATTAAAAAAAAAAAAGAAAGAAAAGAAAGACAAAAATGGTAAACAGGCATATTCCTAGTCACCCCCAATAAATAACTGTTAATTCTTTTGTTATATTTGCTTTTGATTCCTTTATCTTTTTGCATTTTTAACATTTTTAGGTTTTTAAAGATTTTATTTATATGAGAGTGAGCGAGCACAAGCAGGGGTGGGACAGAGGGAGAAGCAGACTGCCGCTGAGTGAGGAGCCCCATGTGGGACTCCATCGCAGGACCCCAAGATCATGACCTGAGCCAAAATCAGATGCTTAACCGACTGAGCCACCCAGGCGCCCCCCTCTACCTTTTTTAAGGAAAACATCTCAGCTGATATCAAGTCACTTCTGACCAGCATTGCCCTTCTTATTCTAAGAAGCAGCCACTGTCCTGGGTTTAATTTACTCGTGTATACATATGCTTGTATACATCCCCAGATATCACATTTTGTGATGGTTTAATTTTTAGAAACATATCATACTGTAAGTATTGTGCATCTGGTTTTTTCCCTTGTGAACTCGTTTTTTAAGTTCCATTAATGTGAATACATTTGTGTCTGGTTCAGTCTTTTTAAATGCTGTGTGGTGGTTCATAACTTGAAGAGACCACACTTTGTTCCTTCCCTTATTTTTTTGTTGTATACCGTGTACAGTCTCCCTGTCTGTTGAATATAGATAGGGTACATGCAGGAGTGGTGCTGCTGGGGCTGTGGGCGGTGGGCTGTGAGCCCTGCGGTTTCACTAGGTACTGCCCGATTGTTCCAGCAGTGATTTTAGCTGCCTGCCCCCTGACACTAAAGCATGAGCAGACAAGTCACAAAAGGTGACATGCAAATGTTCAGTCCGCACCATCTCATCACAAAGCAGCTGTAGTTTCTGGTCCAGCTGCTCTGTTACCCCAGTCAGTCCAGTATCTGCCAAATGATCTCTACTCCGAATGATCCATTTTTAATTATTTTAATTTGCATGTGTTCAGTAACTAGTGAGGATGCACATTTAAAAAAATATTATTGGTAGTTTGGATTTTCCTTATTTGCTTATCCTTACTCTGCCCACTTTCTGCCCCTTTTTTTTCCTTACTGATTTGTGAGTTTTATTTATTTCGTCTGGATGGATTTCTGTTTAACATATTTCAAGACATTTCCTTAATAGTCTATAGTGATATGCTATTTAGCCTCATTTAAAATGACTTTTGTGAAAGTTAGTGTTAATCAACCTTACGTATTTTGGGTTTAAGTAATGATTTTCATCCCAAGGTCATGAAGATGGTCGGTAGATCTTCAGCTTCGCTAGTTCGTTCTGGTAGCCTTAATTTCCAGCTTGTCTATGTCAAAAATTGGATGCCTGGTAATCCTACGTGGTATTCATAGATGTCTCATAGAGTTAGTCTCATTACATATGTAAGAACAGTCAGGTATGGGATGGGTCTGATCTTAGTTCTCTTAGCTCCCAAAGTTCATCTTTCCTGAACTAGACATTTGGTGAAGGTGAGTGTTGAAGGGTCAAAGCCCCAACTGCATTTAGGTAAAAACCAAAGCCCTCCCAGCCGTGGTGGGCAGGACGGCGGGTCTCAGGCTGGTTGAGGGGGTGAGTTGTCCCAGGCTGGCAGGTGTCCAGGAACAGAACTTCTGGGTCTGGTCCAGCCCTGATGGGTATAATAGTGGCTCCAGTTTTTAGTGTCTTGGGAGGTTGAGTGAGACTAGTGAATATGCATGTTTATATGTTTGCTTTCTGTCTTTTGATAATTGGATTTTCCAGAACAGAAAACAAGCTACAAAAATGAGAGTGGCAAAGAGAAGAGCGTATACCTGTGTTCTATTGCTTCAGAGAATTTGGGGCCATGACTGACTTTCAGGGGGCAGACAAGGCATGTGTGTTTGAGAGCCCTTCCTAAAATGATAGGGTGAGTTTGTCGGGGTAGAGGGTAGCACTAGAAACTTAAAATGAGGTGGCTATATTTATGATGTTTGGTGAGAAGCTCACAATTTCCAGTGTCCTAGCAATAAATCAGTTATTTTTATAGAACTTTGGCCTTTCTAGCCTGCTGCATACTGGAGCTGTTGGGTCAAATATTTTCTAGGGGTATTTCTCTAGGCAGGTGAAAGAAGGTTACTGGTGAGAAGTCAAGTCTGTGCTCCTGATTTTGGGGCAAAGTCGTAACTAGGTGGTATTTATCCTCTTTCAGGAAACAAACCAAACCAAGCCCAGCCCCCAGGGCAGGCGGAGGCCAGGGCGAGGGTAAACACTTTTTTTGATGCATCACTCCTTTGGCTGCCGGCCTCCTGCAGTTACTTGCATGTGGGGCTATAAATAAGTCATCATTTCTCAGACTTCTGAGGGTAGAAGCCAAGTGCCTTATTTTGCCTTTGACCCTGACGAGGCTTTTCTTTTGTTAATACTTCACCATTTACTTGGTGAATTTTGAAGCCTACATTCAGACCGTAGTTCTAAATCAAAATATTCAAACAAGAACAAAAGACAAAATTAGAAACAAAGGAAATGCTCATACGTGTATTTTCCCCTTCCACACTGAGCTTTAAATATTCAGACACAAGAATTTCATATTGTTCAGCTCAGTACCTGTCAGATCCTGGTTTTGAATTTATAATACATAATTTGCCCATTTCTTCCCTTGATGTTAAGTTTTTTTGCCACACAGAATGATTTTTTTAAAAGATTTTATTTATTTGTCAGAGAATGAGCACAAACAAGGGGGAGCAGCAGAGGGAGAGGGAGAAGCAGGCTCCTCACTGAGCAGGGAGCCTGATGTGGGGCTCGATCCCAGGACCCTGGGATCCCAGGATCATCACCTGAGCCGAAGGCAGACGCTTAGTGACTGAGCCACTGAGGCGCCCCGAATGATATTTGTATAATATTTTGATTTGTTGTAAGTCTAAAGTGGGTTTAAAGTCTATCATAATTAGGAATAATTCTTTTCCAATAATGTAGGATTTTTACGACAGGAATGAGGAATTAAAAACCAGTATTTAATTCTGTTTTTGCAAGCAGAACAACATGCTGTTTCTGTCCTATATGATATGCTGATGCAAAACATGAGAAACGTGGCTTTTGTTAAATAAGACTGAAATTGGATGGTCGTCTTGGGAAGAGGGGAACTGGGCAAGTTGTTCGTTTTAAGGTTGGCTTTAGGGATTTTTATGATTCCTGTAAAGCGGATCCTTGCTGAGCCCACTGGTTTTGTTGGCAGGTGGATGAGCTGTTCAGGTGGTAGTAACACACGCCGCAACCACGCGAAGGGGAAACTCGCCCCCCTCCTGCACATGCGGCAGGATCTCAGAACTGGAGGGAAAACCTTTGTCTTTTTCTTCTGCTTTGCCACTTGAAAGGACTACAGTTCTCTGTATTTTTGCAAGTCGAATCTCTTATGCTGCTTTCCCTTAGCAAAGCAGGAAAGGGTAAAGGACAGTGGCGCCTCATAGGGGAGCATTTTTGAGACTTTATTTCCACCTTAAAAAAGACAGCTAGAAAGTGAACCTGGTACCCAGACAGCATCGAGTAAAGATTTCTCCCTGGCCATATTTAATTGGACAGACAATAGTACCCTGCCAAAAAAAATTGATTGGTTGTTAGACGACCAGGCACTGCCATTGTCACTGTTTTCCTGTGTTTATGAAATGATTACGTAATGCATTTGAGGCTCTGGGTTTGTCTTTCTGGCTGGAAAGGGCATGCAAACACAAGGTTGCCTTTGGGACTTTGCAGAGGAACAAGTGTCCTCTCGAAAACGAAGGCCCTTTCCGGAGATGGGCAGGATTTGGAACCCATGAGTCAGCATCCTTTGCCAGCGATACCATCACTGTCCACCCGGTGGCGATGGAGAGGCTGGTGAACTGGAGCCGGCCAGGCCTGCACGTGGAGCATCAGTGGAGGAGCAGGGAAGTGTTGGAAATACTAGATGACGTCCAGGGGGAGGTGTTGGCAGAGTCAGGCTCACAGACTTCTCTCCTGGTCTCATACATGGGCAGCCTATAGCGGGTGTGTGTGCATTCAGGAAGGGTGGGTGTCTCAGGGTGACAGATGGGCCTTAGCGGGAATCGGTCTCCCTTGGCCAGCAGGTGCCTGCCCTGGGAGTCCTCTCCCTGCACGAGAGCAGCTTCTCATGGTGTCTGTTGGCACAGAGACTGTTTATCTTCATGTGGCCTGAGTTTGTTGAGAACGAATCACATTAATCTTGTAGGTGGTTTCAGCCATCCTGGGGAGCTGTTTGTTCAGCCTCCCAAACAGTCCAGGTGTTGAATAGGAGACACTGTGGGCGGGTCCAGGTTCTGAGTTTTACGGTCTTCCATCCTAAGATGCGGTGGCTGCAGAGTGTTTCTCCAGATCTGCTATGTTATTAAAAAAAAACAAAAAGCGCTTCATGCAGTTACGGTAATAGCTGAGTAGGGCAGTGTGCTGGAGAACCATAGGGGTTTAAGGGTGTTCTTGGATATCGGCACCCAGCAGCTGTGCTGCGAAGCCTGGGGGCTGGTAGTCCAACCCCTCCATCCCGCCTGGGGGAGGTCCCCTCTCCTGCTAGCCCCTGCCACTGCCTTTGACTTCTTTTTTAGCCTCAGAAGTTAAAGTGTGAACCCTATTTTATTAAGGAGTGTAATTATCCCCTAATTTAGTACAAACACAAATCAGTCTTTCTGATCAAACTGCCCTTTAATTTTATTTAGAGGACCCTGTGAGTGCAGAGCGAGTAGGAAAGCCTCTGGTGTGCGCTCCAGCCCTTCTTTTCCCTGGCCCCCTCCTGCTTGCCCAGTACTACGTCTGGGTCACCCTGTCCTTTCCTCCTGCCTCTGACTCACCTAGTGGTGCAGTGGCCTCCTTGGACCCCCACCTGCATTTCCAGGTACCCCTGTGCTGGCACCCCGCAGGTGAATAGCCCAGGCTGCTTTTCTACCTAAGACTCTTCTTGTGGACTCCCATCTCTGCCACCCGACTCCCTTCAGGGCTGGGAGAGAACCTCCCTTTCCAGATGAATCTTGTCGGCCCACAGACTCACTGCCGGTAGTGTCTTGTGCTGCGCTTGTCCAGTGTGGCCGCTCTCCCTCCTCACTGGCATTTACTGGGAGAATGAGACCAGGTCCCCGCTGAGGCAGCCTCCTGGTACCCACGCAGTGCATGAAGAATCACACTCACTTTCTTTGTCACATTATCTACTCCGATGCGTGTGCACATCTCAGCCCTGGCTGCCACAGCTCCCGTGTCCCTGAATCTCCACCTTCTCCTCCAGGGAAGGAGCCTCGAGAAGCAGAGCTGTGTCTGCTGGGTTTTCCTGCAGTGGGAAGGGAGAGAGAGAAAACTTCTAACCCGCTCCCACCCACAGAGACGGACCAGAGTTAGTGCATGTTCAGACATGTGCTGTGAGGACAGGGAGTTTTTGGTAAAGCCCATCATGCAGCCCCGAGCTCTCGGACAGGAAAGAGTGAAGAGCGCTTGGCAGCCCCGGGCAGTTAGGTCACAAGAGGCTGCCGCTTACGTGTTGACTTGACTGGGCCAAAGTACTAGGCTGTTCCTCCCTCCTGGCAAAACATTTTTCAAATAGCTTTTTGGAAATTTTCCGACTGGAATATTTGAAGTGGCAGTTTCATTTTTTTTTATTATGGTAACATATACATCCAGCAAAAATTGCCGTTTGGACTATTTTTAAGTGTATGGCTCTGTGGCATTCAGTAGCTCAGTGCATTCACGGTGTTGTGCAGCGCACCCCCCCCCCCCCGCCCCCAGCACTGGTGCATCTTGCTCACCTGCAGCTCTGTCCCCTTACACACCAGCTCCCCTCCCCCCTGCAGCAGCCCCCGTGCTGTCTGTCTCTGTGAGTTTGACTGTCCAGGTATCTCATGGAGGTGCTCATACAGTATATTTGTTTTTGGGGACTGGCTTATTTCCCTGAGCATCATGTTCCCCAGGTTCATCCATACTGCGGCAGGTGACAGAGTTTACTTCCTTTTTAAGGCTAAATCACATTCCCTTGAGTGGATGCACCACGTTGTGTTGATGGGCCCATCTGCCCGCAGACACTTGTGTTGCTTCCATCTCTCGGATCTTGTGAGGAGTGCTGCTGTGAGCCCAGGTGTAGAAGTATCTGAGCCCCCACTTTCACTTCTTTGGGGGCTAGATCCATAAGTAGAACGGTAGCTGGATCCTAGGGTAATTCTGCATCCCCATACTGTTCTCCACAGCATGACCATTTCATTTTATAAATTCCCCCAAGTCCGGCTTACCCATGTTTCTCCCTTCCCAGCTTTTTGGTTTGTTTTGTTTTTGTTATCTTTGGAGTAAATACTTCCAAAAAAGAATTGTTTAAGCTCCTTTATATAATAGATTCAGTTTTTATTTACATAATCTCTACACCCATCATGGGGCTTGAACTCCCAACCTTGAGATCAGGAGTCCTACGCTCCACCGAGTGAGCCAGCCGGACGTCCCACCAAGGAAACTTTTTGGATTGACAGCCTGTAACATCAAATCCAGTGTTGGATTGAGAAGCATCTGTAGGCGGCATGGGCTGTGTGCTCACTTGCAGTCACCGGGGACAGGAACTGTGCCGGAGGGTAGAGTTCACACTGGGTGGTTGTTCTGGAAGGGAAGATACACGGTGCTGGTGAGTACACAGGCCTTCAAGCTATTTTAAGGACAGTTTCCCTTGATGGCTTTTGGGACCGTTTACAGAACAATTGGAGGATGTGGCATTGTTCTTAGCCCCTCTTTAAAAGAAAGATTTTGCCATTAGGTGGAAAACACCCGACAATTCTCGTAGGAACGGCTGGGTCAGAGTGACATTCTTCTGCTTTGGTGGATTTATGGTGACCATTTGGAAACGTTAAGAAAAACCGACCAAGGATTGCTCTATTTATCAGCGCTCCACCCTAGTTTTGCTTTTCTTCTGATTGTCCACAGTGTTTCTGTGGACGCTTCGTCTGCTTGTGCAACTTCATATCCTGTGCCACGGGAGCATTTCTGGACACAATATGTGTAGATATGATGAGGCCGCCTCCCGGCTGAAACCCTTAGAGCCATTCAGAAGCATTGCTTCTGTCAGGTTGGAGTGTGCGCTGGAGTCTGATCCAAAAATCATAAGCCGGGTCACCAGCCTTCACAGCCTGGGCCCAGAGAAATGACTAAGCAACAAAACGCATGCCTCGCAAAGGCCCGGGTAGACCTCAGGTGCCGTCAGCCACGGGAGCGCACCGGGATGCGTTTTCAGGGCTGTGCCCCGTATCCAACCATTGGCACCGAGAGTCACGGTGTCTTGCCTGCAGCACTGCACATATTACAAAGGAGAGGACCCCTGCCCCCTGCAGTCACCCCACTTGATCAACGAGGCAGTAAGAGACTGTCCTTGTCTGTTACCGCAAGCACCAGCAGTGTGCTGGAACCGAGAAAGGGAGCTGTCCTTTCACAGCCTCCCAGGAACGAACCGGTGCACCGATGTCGTTATGTGGTAACAATTCTGAAGTGCGTTGTTTGCACAAGAGAAAGCCGAAGTGTATTTATGGCGAGCCAGAGTAGTGACTGCTGACTGGGTGTTTCAGGAGGAGCCACTTGGCCAGCATGGGCGTCACAGAGCCAGCAGGAGATGGCGAAGAGAGTTTGTACAGAGCAGAGTGCTTCTCAGTGAGACTGGGGTAGACCAGTTGTTCCGGTGTGTTCTGCTGGCCAGGGCAAGGGTGGCCCATTCAGCTGGTCCACGGGTGAGGTGGGTTTGGACAAGCTGTGTTCTCTCCGATGCTGGGGACCCCTTGCACGCGGGTGTTGCTGTGTCCCTGCCCCAGACACACAGACGGTGTGTTTCATCCGTCTGTCCTCACAGGCTCCTACGACTTGCATTATCCTCCAGAATGGAGTCCACATTTTTTCTTGGCAGCAGGATAAAACATATGCTTTTTATTTTTTTGCCTGATAGTGAGCAAGGCCGTGATTTACATCTTACGAGTCTTTAATGTCACGTCTGTTCCTCAGCAGAGGTGGTAGGGAAAGCGGGGCTTCTGTGGGCAGGCCCCATCGGGAGAGACACTCGCCCCAAATACCTTCTCTCCTCTGTGCCTCTGGAGCTTTGCTTGTGTACTGTTGGAATCCCATCAGTTCATAAAAGCGTTAGGGCTGGTAATAAAAGACCAGACCTTGCGAGGATTTAGGCACCATCTGGAGTGACACGTGAGGGGACAGCACTCGGCCACTACTGGCCACACTGCATGAATCCGCGTTTCGGACGGACTGCTGAGATGCCAGCCCTGCCCAGCCTTGGCGTCCCTTCCTGTGATGGGGGCACAGTGCTGGTCACGGAGGTGGTTGTCCTGGGAAGCCGCAGCTGAACGCCTGCACCCCGGATGAGCAGAGAGAGTCCTGGTGGGGATGGTGTGAGGGCCTGGGCAGCGGGGGCTCTGCTCACCACTATGAGGTGCCCCTTTTAGGCTTCAGCTCTGGGTTCCGCACCACAAGCTCTGCTCCTTCGTGCAGGCCACGGGCCTCTGCACGTTTTCTTGCTCACTGAAATGGGCGAAGACAGTAGCAGCTGTCAGGCCTGCCAGCGGTGCCTGGCTCATGCAGAGCTTGGTAGCAGGCAGGTGCAGTCACTGTTAGCTCTTGGCCCCCCAGGCAGTTGGATTCGTGGTGATTACTTCAGTATGGTGCTTTCCTTGCAGAGCCTTGCTGGGACCCGACCTGAAGGACCCGAGGTTTCAGCTGGGAAGCTGGGGTGGGTGACTTGGAGAAGTGGGGTGGGGTAGGGACAGGGAGGAGGAAGCAGGAGGGTGCCCTCAGCTGGGTGAGGGTGAGGACAGGGAGGCGGGGAGGGCATCCAGGATATCCGCCGCTGGCTGGGGTCTAGGGGCCTGGTGCCAAAGGGATGTGGATGTGCAGCTCCTCCTTCCAGACCCTCACCCAGGCTCTCACCCAGGTCTCCCCTCATGGGCTCGTGGCTTTGTTTCATAGAACCAGTAGCCTGGTGAGCCACGCAGTGTGGGTTTAGGGGGCCTTCGTGAGACCCTGACACCAAGGATGATCTCATTTCCATGGGAACGTGCTGTTTCCTGACCATTGAGTTTGTGCCATACTCTCTTCGTAAGCTGGGGATTGTCTGATTTGGGGTTTGTGCAGGTTGGCTTCTGGAGCTTATCGTGTTAGCGTGGATTGTTGTTTTGTCAGGTGTGGTCTAAACATAGAATCATGGCCTCACCGGTGAGTGCCGGTGCTGACTGTGTGTGTAACGGCAAGGGACAGACTCCGCCTTGAAGACAGGGCCAAGGCTTTGGCATGCACCGTCCTTCCCCGCCCTCTGTCTGTTTCTGCTGCCTCGTGACTTCTTGACTGTGAACTCCAGCAAATGTTTCTTGTTGCAGAGTATGGCGTTTGTGAGAACCTGAGGAAGCTGGACATCACGGGCGTGTCTTGTAGAGACGTCTATGCCAAGCGTAAGTGAACCTGTTGCCGGCCATGGTCCCCTGTGTTCAAAGGCAGAAGCAGAGTGAGCACCCTCGATGGGAGTGCAAAGAGTGTGACCCGCGGTCCACAGCTGCCTCTCGACACCTTCTGAGAGTCGTAGCTAGTGCTCCGCGGACGGCGCCGGGAGCAGCAGCCCTGACACAAGGGGGTCTCATCTCCATCTCTGGCGGTGTCCCGTCCTTATTTTTCAGCCCGTCACAGATAATGGTGTCTTCTATTAGGTGTGGAGAACCCTTAGATCTGAGAAACGTGGCTGCACTGGGAATAACCCTGGGGTATTTCCAGAGGCATCCCTTTCCCTGGATCTTGGGCCCGCAGCCCGAGGGGCACGTGGACAGCAGCTTCCCTGGGAAGTGTGGCCACTCCTGTAGGCTTCCACGGCCACTTGCCTGCAGCCCCATGTCAGGCTCCCCCTTTTGGGGCTCCGTCTGCCCTTCAGCCTCTTGTCCCCACCTTGAGCCCCCCAACCCCCATTTCTTGTTCTCTGCTCCTTTGCTTTGCAGAGTCACCAGTGACACACCCTGTCTGAGTGCTCTGAGTCCCCCCAGCCCCAGATGTCTTTCCTCGGTGCCCCTTTAGCGTGAGGCTATGAAGATCTCTGTTCACACTGACACCACCCAGGAGCTGCACCCCGGCACCGACCTGCAGGGAGCAGCCTGTGGGTTCACCCCTCGGCGCTGCTTTGTGCAGTGTTAGAGCCCCGGGGCTGGGGATCAAAGAACAGAGTAAGAGACGATGGGGACCAGTTCTCTTCGGCCTGAAGTGGATTGTTCACTGCTCTTAAAAGGACCTTAAGGGGGCGCCTGGGTGGCTCAGTCAGTGAAGTGTCTGCGTTCGGCTCAGGTCATGATCCCAGGGTCCTGGGGTTGAGCCCTGAGTCGGGCTCCCTGGCTCCCTGCTCAGTGGGGAGCCTGCTTCTCCCTCTCCTCATGCTCAATCAATCAAAAATAAATAAAATCTTAAAAAGACCTTAAGATTTCATCTTAAATCTGTCTTGGTAGATTTCATTTTTCACATTCTTTTGCAATGTTCTCCACTGAAAGCAGAGCCGGTGGCACTCCTTCCTAAACGCCTCCCCCGGGAGTGGGAACACCTCCGATTCAGGACTGAGGGGGAGGCGGGTCGCGGAGAGCCACCTGAAGCCCTGGCCAGCCCCTCCAGGGTCTGGGTGCGCCGGCTGCAGCCTCTCCCCGTGTCCCTCTTCTTAGCGGGTCTGTCACTCAGGTTCTCCCGCTGAGATGCCCCTCCTTCATGTGGCTGCAGGGGAGCATGGGGTTTCCATGTAGGGCCGGCTCCTCAGGAGACACTGGCGGTGCTCCCTCCTCGGATGTGGCCGATTTTGTCGTCCCGTCAGTTCCTTGCCCCGTCAGAGGCTTCTCTCCACATTGTGATTGTGGCAGCTTGGGATTGGGAGGTGGTGGTTCCGAGTAGGCTTTGCTCACACTGGGGAGCTCTCCTGTCAGCAGGCTGGAGGTTCTTCATGGCCCTTTCTCTGGGGGGTCAGTGTGCTCACGACCTGCACAGCTCCTGGGGGCTCCGCCATGCCCTCTGCCCTGCCGTGCCCAGCCCCCTGCTTTTCCCTGCCCTTCAGAGGCCTTGCCTTGGGCTTCATCGTCCTTGCCCCAGCTACCATTCCCAGCTCGGCAGTTGCCTCCTGACCCTATCCTTGCCCTTGGCCCCCAGAGCAAGGCTGGCTATTCAGGACCTGTTAGCTGTTGCTTGCCTGTGCTTTCTTCTCCTGCTTCCGCTCCACCTTCCACCGACCCAGGAAGACGTGTCTCAGGGGACACGGGTCTAGGGGGCCGTAGTGGTCCCATGTCCTGAAAGCCTGATCCCTTCCTGTCTTCTCATCTCCACAGCCAGACAGTGCTTCTCTGCAGTCTGCAAAGCCCAGATTCCAGAGGCAGAAAGCCACTTCTGCCCCTGCTTCCCCCCTTCCATTCTGTGGGTGCCCATGTGGCTCTGGCTCCCCCCTTGGTTCCTCCATGCTTGCCCAGAACTCAGTATTATAAATACAGCCGGAGTGTGGAATTGGAGGGACTTACGCTGGCCGACAGCATTGGTGTTGGAGCAGGACCCAGTTCTGTCCTAACAACCTGTGTGTATGTGCACATGACACACAGGTGTCCTGGCTTTTCTGGGTGGTCACCTGGTTTCTAGGAGTATCCACTATGTCAGATTTTATGACTGGACTGCTTGCGTTTGTTAGGTCGTTGGACAATACCACCTGAAAGCAACTTGAAGGCAGAATTCTCTTTAGGAGTTTAGAAGTAAGCATTCCGAACAGCACCTGGAGGAAGGCAGGCGCTGACACCTGCCAGGTGTGGGGGCAGACGTGGGAATTAAGGCCCCCATGGAGCTCAGCTCAGTAATGCTGTCCTGTGGAGCACAGGTGGGCAGGCAGGTGGGCAGTAACTGTGAGCAGCAGATGGCGTGGCCAGGGGTAAGCTGGGGGTGGACGAGGGAGCGGGGACAAGGACAGGGCGAGGTGAGCATGCTTGCCTGTGCATCTGGAATGCTGGGGACATGGACAGGCGCAGGAGGACATGTGGAGATTGCTTTTCACTACTGAATCTTGACCCCTTAAAAATCGTTGCAAAATCCACAGAACGATGACCTTACTCAGTGTCTGCAAGTGTTGAATCCGCCCCAGTCAGAGCCAGCTTCCATTTTCATGCTCACGATGCAGGAACCGTGTTTTTGTGAATTTGCTCCGAAGGCCTCATCTGGGAGAAAATTACTTAGCTTTTGGAATGGGTGGTGGCAGAAAATCAAGGTTGGTTCCTGGCATAGACGGGTTCAAGAGTAAGGTGGCCCGAGTTCGGAGGCAGGCAAACCTTGCCCTTAATCAGATACCACACACGCAGCAGAGGTCATGGAGAATGCCAGGTGTACGGGAGAGACCACAGTCAGGCACAGGGGTTCCCAAAACATCCCCCAGCCACCACCTCTCGGCTCTCCCCGCTCCGTGTGCTCCCTTGATCTGTGGCTGTCGAGAAAGAAGGGTCCTGAGCTTTCCCATCTTCCTGAGTTTCTGGTGTGGCTCTTGGTTAAAGGAAGACAGGTCACCCTGGCAAATGCTTGCATCCTTAGGCCCTGGGGGCTGCATGTGTAACGGGAAGTGTCCGCTGTCCGTGAGGGAGGGTGTTTGAGTCATGGAAACTGTTCATACCATCCTGGAAGCAGAGCCATCTTTACCCTTTCCCTGCTGTGTCTGTTCAGGTATAAACCCTCGTGTGAAGTCGGGACGTTTCATGAAAATTCTTCCCGATTACGAGCACATGGAGTACAGAGATGTTTACACCTGCCGTACGTACCTCCTGCTGGCTTTGGCTTTTGTGGGCGAGCACGGCCGAGAAGCTGCATGGAGAGGGACCTCTAACTCCGGGCACAAGGACTGCTTGGGTGTTACGAGCAAGCTGCCCTCCTTGGCTTTTGCTGTTTTCTTACCTTGGCTGTTTTCTGTGGCTCAGCCACAGCAGAGGCCACACCTGAGCCGTGGCCCCGGGTTGGCTGCAGACGTGGGCCGGGATTCCGCAGCAGCTTTGGGGTTTTTGGGTAGTACCAGCAAGACCACTCCGGTGATGCACATTTTAGTATTTACCGTTTGTTGAGGCTGAGGGGAGAGGACAGGATAGAAGCCTTAAAACACTTCTGTTCCAGAATTAACTGTAAGTGGTTTGTTTCTAGATTTCATTAGTCACATTGTAACAGCATATGTGAGTTAAAAAAATCATATGGCATACCCACACTGGGCAGAAGTGAGTAGCACCACTTGGTTATTTAGAACCTGATTCCCCGCTCGATTGGCATTACTTGAGTCTGGAAATTTCCCTGGGCCGTACTGTACACATCTCTGCTGATAGGCTGAGCTGAGGTGGAAAGTGAATGTCTTATCGAAAAGACATCACACATACCTGCTTGCACTAAAGGCACTTTCACGTTCCCAGAAGGACACGGCACCACTCCCTTGTTACTCCCACCCCTCTGAACCCTCCACGTGTCTGTGTTGCCTGCCTGGAGCAGATCTGCTCCTGAGTCTCCGCAGATGCACAATTTCTAACAAAACCTAATGGGAGCAGAGGAAATGAAGTTGCTTATGGGATCGCTCCTAACCCGTCAGACTGTGGACGTGCAGCCAAAGTGTTTGCTGGTCCCGTGGAGACCATCCTGGCGCCCGTGCGGAGACGCCTGGACCTAGCTAGTGTGCTTCAGGGTGTGTGCAAGGACTGGACACAGCTCCTGACAACGCCCACCTTGTTCTTGTCATCAGGCCCAGAGCCTGACCTGCTCGAGTGCAGACCGGTGACAAGGGGGCTCGTCGGGAGTGTGTACGAGCAGGCGTGAGGAGCTGGCTGGGCTGTCAAGGGGGTCGGGTGGGTCACGTCTGCAGTCGGAAGGCATGACCTGGGTTCTTTCTGAACCCTCGTGGAAGTTACCTCTGGCACATTGTGTCCTAGGTTGACCCACCCTCCTGCTTAGCAGTCAGTGAGCAAAGGTGCCTCATCCAGCCCAGCCTCCCAGAAATGTCCACTGTGATGACTGGCATGTGAGGAACCTGGGACCTGGCACTATTTCTGTCTCCCTTACCCACTTGCCCTGTTCCTGGAGCTCTTGAGACCCCGTGTTCCCTGGTCCCCTGGTCCCCTGGTCCCCTGGTCTCTCTGGTCTCTGCTGACCAGAGACGCTCAGCAGCCTCAAGCCGAAGACACCGCCCTGGGGAGAGGCAGGTCAGCCCGTCTAAAGCTGACCTTTGAGGACCTTTGTGGCCCCACTGAGCTGCTTGGCTGTGTCACTTCTGCCTGTTTTGTCAGGCCGCATGTTGTTGCTGGTACTCTTGGCAGTCCGTGTCTGTAAGGTGCTGGGAGCGTCGCGGCGGGTGCCTCGCGTTAATGACGTAGCTAACACATGGCCTTGCGTGTGAACTGGTAGTAACCGTCCGTAACCACAGGGCTCCGGGTTTTGAGGTTGCCATCCAGAACTCTGGCGGTGCTCCCGATAGCTCTAGTAGGTACAGGGAGTTCGACGGAACTTCGCACACCTCTCGTGAGGAGATGGGTGGGCCACTTTTAATGCTTGGGCATAGATGCCGGGGCGCTCAGCTGCACGGGTGGAGTCTGACCAGAAGGCTTCACGGTCCAGTCCGCCCGGTGGGGCCAGGAACACACAGGGCGTCCTGAGGAAGGGGGAGACCACTGGGACGTCCAGAAACTGGAAGGTGTCCTGGAAAGGGCAGAGGGCACCAGCGGGAAGTGCGTCTGGGAGATGGAGACCGCCTGCCGATGACCTGGCCAAATTCCCGGAGCCTGTGGGATGTGTTCTTCCTGATCCTGTTCTGGGTGTTGATTCTGTATCCTGCAACTTGACGTAATTCCTGTCTAGTTCTATTGGGTTTTGATGGAGTCTTTAGGGTTTCCTACATACAGTGTCATGTTGTCTGCAGACAGTGACAGGTTTCTTTCCAGTTTGGACGCCTGTTATTTTTCTTGCCTGATTGCTCAGGCCAGGACTTCCAGTACTGTGTTGAACACAAGTGTCCAGGATGGGCATCCCTGCCTCGTTCCTGACCTTAGAGGGAAAGCTCTCAGCTTTTCCCCGTTGAGTATGTCAGCCGGGGCTTTCTCATGTATGGCCTTTATCATGTTGAGGTATGTTCCTTCTAGACCCATTTTGTTGAGAGTTTTTATCATAAGTAGATGCTGAATTTTATCAGATGCTCTTCATCTATTGAGGGCATCTGATTTTTATCCTCATTTTGTTAAGGAGCTGTTACCACACTGATTTGTGGATGTTGAACCGTTCACTTTATCCCCGGGATAAATCCCATTTGATGATGGCCAGTGATCCTTTTAATACACTGTTGAGTGGGATCTGCTTGTATTTTGTTGAGGATTTTTGCATCCACGTTCATCAGGGACACTGGCCTGGTGTTCTCAGTCCTTGTGGCCTCCTTTTGGTATCGGGGTCCTTCTGGCCTGAAGAAGTGAGTTTGGACATGTCCCCTCTGATTTTGTTTTTATTTACCAGAAGGTACTAGCAAGTGGCAAGAGATATGTTAGTTGCCTTTACGATCGTCTTTTGGACAAAAGTGACGTGTGGGACACCCCTCGCCCGAAATCCCTGCTCTGCAGCTTCAGATGGTCATTCCGGAACGACTGAGGGCCGTGCCAGCGGTCCTATGTGCGGGCCACAGCGGCCGTGTGTGCGACCGCAGGGGAAGAGAGCCAGCTCCCCGCCCGCGCTGCGCTGAGGACAGTCAGAGCTTTTGGGTTTGGTGCTTGTCTCGTGCCAGGAGTTTCCCGCTTGCCTTCCTAAGTGGCCTTCCTGCTGGCAGATGAGAATTCACTGGCACTGACTAGGACGGGGCGTTTTCCCGCTGCGCCTGAGTGGAGAGGTCCCTTAGCTCAGATGATGTCCCCCATTTTGGGGAACGGCGGGGGGTGTCTTAGAGCTGAGAATGTTTTTCTGGATACAGCCACACTGACCTCGGGGACCAGTGGCTGGAACAGCCTGCGAGCTACCTTGTTTGGAGTAAGTACGAATTATTCTGAAAGGCCCGAGTCCTGCCTTCTGGGGCTGAGCAGCGGTTTTCTCGATTGTCACAGATCTCAGAATTCTCTCGCGTTGAGGCTCTCTGCGCCTGGGAACTGAGGTGCCATGTCCTAATGCCCATGACCATAAAGCACCTGAAGGGTCTAACACAGTTGCCTCCATGTCTCAGGTCCCCTGCCCAGTCCCCTGATCCCCTTCTCCTCTCCTGACCCGTGGCTGTTTGGAAACCTTGTGGGGAGGGCTCTGTGAGCTGGGGGTCTTCTGCAGGTCAGAAGCCCCTCTGGGTCTGGGGGGCCCTTTGTGCCAGGACGTCTCAGCCAGGCCCTTCCTCTGCCCGTGCGGGGTCCGGCAGAGGGTCCAGTGGGAGCATGAGGGAAAGTGCCTGAACACGTGCACACCCCTTGTGTCGTTCAGCGGCTGGCCTTCCCAGCCGGGCCCTGAGCATTAGGGGGTAACTCTGTAACTCCGGCCCTCCTCCTGGTGTGGGCACCCAGAGTTCGTGTGTGACTCAGGTGGACACCTTCGGCCTGGAGGCACCTTGGGCTCATGCTGGACTCGGTTCTGGTTGGCTGTGGTTTTTTCAGTGTATGTCCTGAAACACAGACCTTATATTTGCACGAGGAAAGGGCTCGTCCCATGCAGCGGTTAGCTCAGAGGTTCCCTGCTTGCAGCCCACCCGGTGATGCTGTCTTTCTTCCCGACCATCTTGAGGTGATCCCAGGCTGAGTGAGCCACTGTGGTGCCCGCAGAGGCCATGAGGGGCACAAGGATTTTTCTAACACGTGGAGAGCTTATGCACCCAGTGTGGGCTGCCACTCCAAGCAGACAGCTGGGGGGCAGTGTTTTTATTTCAAAGAGCTGTAGCTTTTAAAGCAGAACCGGGAACTCTGCTTTCAGAATTGCCAAGAGTCCTGCATGTTCTTTGAGCAGTCCAGGGGCTCTGAGACCAGAGACTGATTTGGAAAGAACCAGACCATCGCTAGCTGTCAAGCTGGGGGCTAGGGGGAGGGGGACACAAGAGGGGATGGTCATGCCGAATGGGCCCATTTATGTTACTCTCCAGTATTTTATCATGAAAATTAAAAAACCTACCAAAAAAAAAATGGAGGGGATTATAGAGCAAACACCCAGTTAGCGTCACCAGATCCTACAACCCTCAACAACATTTTATTATCACACAGTTGTCTGTGTGTCCATCTCTCCAACATTCCACCTTATTTTTTGAAACGTTTCAGAGTTAAGTGCCAGATACTATCATATTTTACCTCTGAACCCTTGAGTGTGTACACATCCCTGTGTGGAGTTCACAGGGTTCCTGATCCTTATTGTTGTTTATTGCACAAAACCCATCAGGGTCTGACCATAGAAGAACCAGACTGAATTTACTGTGCATCTTGTAAACCAGCTCACAAGATTGCACACGGGATGAACGGCAGGTGTCTGGGAGACAGCACATGCTCGTTTAGACACCTGTGTTCTTAGGTTGACAGCTCGGCTATCTGTGGTTGCCGGCCAGCTGTCTGCATACTTCAGAGGCCTGGGCTGCTCTGGCCTCACTTTCCTCGTCCCTGTACCCCCCGGGCCAACGTGCACACCCGATAGCTGCCATCGCGTCTCCAGGCCGCACTTGTCCCCGCTGGCCGGGCTCCCTTCCCACAGAATGGTGTGATCGTGCAGCTCTGGTGCTCCAGCCCATCCCTGGCTCCCACTGTGCCTTTGCCAGGGATGCATTTATCCCAAGGAATTGGGTTCTGCAGTTAACATAGGCTGAAAAGTCCCAAGATCTGCCGTCAGTAAGCTGGAGACCCAGTGCAGCTGAGGGTGCAGTTGGGGTCTGAAATCTGGCAGGCACGACACCCCGGAAGAACCTGTGTTTGTTTCAAGTCCCAAGTTAGAAAAGACTGATGTCCCAGCTCAGTCAGGAAGGCATTCCTTGCTCGTGGAAAAGCCCTTTCTTTCCAGGCTGTGAACTGACTGGACGAGGCCCATCACAGCAGGGAGGGCGAGCAGCTTTACTCGGTGCACCCAGGGTAGGGTGAGACCAGATGGGTTGTCATGGGTCACGGCTGGTACCTGCTGCTGGGATCGGGCTGTCGGGCTTGCGTGCCCAGCAGGGGCAGGCAGTTCACTCCAGTGGTGATTTTTAGTCTACTTGCTTTGTAGACACACTTCAAGTACAGATGCCAGGTCCCAGCATTAGGAGAATCTAGTCCCCATCTGCCTTTGTCCCTAGGAAAACGGCGTCCCCGTCTCTGACTCCCTCAGTGATGGGAGGCTCACCACCTTACAAGGGTGCTCACTCTGTGTCTTTCAAGGCAGCATTATTGGCACTGGTCACTCAGAGCCTGGGTTTTATAGTGGCCCTGTTGTCTGTCTTGTTATGGTTTTGAAAGACATTTCCCTTCTTAGAACTTTAGAAACTTTTTAAACGATCTGCTCCACCTTTATGTCCAAGACTTTTTTTCCCAGCCGTCGTGAGTAGTTTGTCCACAGTTCCTGGCTCCTTATCTCGCCCTTCCCCGTGTGTCACTGTGGAGTGCAGACTGGCTGGCTCCAGCATGAAGACCTGCTCTCTCTGTCTCTCCCTGCAGTGCTCCATCGGTACAGACACATTCTGGGACTGTGGCAGCCAGACATCGGGCCCTACGGGGGACTGCTGAACGTGGTGGTAAGTCCGAGAGCATGGTGCGTGGGTCTTTGCGTACTTCTCCCAGAGGGGCAAGCCCGCTCTCACCCGCGTGGTATGGCGATTGTTGGGGGCCAGAGGCTATTCTGTGATTGGCTCTCAGCCTTCTCACTGTGTCCCTGGACTTTGTGGCCATGAGCCCCCGGTTGCCATGATGGCGTCTTCCCTCCTGTATCCTGGTCCTTGCTTATGCCCACAGGACATCTGGTTTTGGACTGTGCACTAGTTTGTTCTAGTGAGGAGCCCTGGGAGCCTCGGACACTCACCCTCTGGCCCTCGGGGCCACATGGAATCGTAGCAGGTGCCCCGTCGCTGTGCCCCGAGGCGCACCCCGGCTGTGTGTGTGAGCGCTTGCCCTTTGAGGAAGACAGTTCAGCAGCCACGGCGGCCTCGGAACCAGGCTGGGCCTCAGAGCGAAGTCGAAGGTGGGGCTGTGAAGCCCCGATTTTAAAGTTTTTCTCACCCACCGCAGTAATACTGGGGTCAGCCAGTGTCCTTGATGGGTGGGAGCACCAGCGGTGGGAACTTTCTGGGGAGACCGTATTTCCACCATCTGAGAGCATCTCCCCACATCTCCCCTTATCACTTACTCTCTTAGCTTCCAGGGGCCACCATACCAATGACCGCACACCAGGTGGCATAAAACATATTCTGTTGCTCTTCTGGAAGCCCGACGTCCCCAGTCAGCGTGCCTGATGTCCTCAGTCACTGTGCCCCATGTCCTCAGTGTTCCTGACGTCCCCAGTCACTGTGCCTGACGTCCCCAGTCAGCGTGCCCAACGTCCCCAGTCAACGTGCCCAATGTCCCCAGTCAGCGTGCTTGACGTCAGCAGTTCCTGATGTCCCTGGTCAGCATGCCCGACATCCCTGGTCAGCGTGACCGACGTCCTCGGTGTTCCTGACGTCCTCAGTCACTGTGCCCGATGTCCTCAGTGTTCCTGACGTCCACAGTCACTGTGCCCCATGTCCTCAGTCAGTATTCCTGGGCTGAGGTCAAGGTTTGCGCGGTCACCACGCTCCCTCAGAAGACTCCAGGGAATGGTCCTTCTGTCTCTTCCAGCTGCACGGCCCAGGTGGCCCTCGGCTGTCGCCACACCCCTCCTACCTCTGTCTCCGTCCTTGTGTGGCCTCTCCCCTTCTGTGTGTCTCAGACCTCTGTCTGCCTCCCTCTTACAGGGGTTCAGGTGATGGCATTTAGGGCCCGTCTGGATGAGCCAGAGCCCTCTGACGATCACCTTCACGTCTGTAAAACCCTTTTTTTGCAGTGTCAGGTGATGAGGTTCATAGGCTCCAGGGCTTCAGACATGGACTGCTTTGGGGGCCGTTTTTCAGCCATCAAGATTACAAGGAGGAAGAGGGGCCTTACTGGGGAGAGGTTTGGCCAACAGCACCCATCCCAGTGATCCATGTTAACTAACCAGCAGTAGGACTCTGACCTCAGGCCCCTCCTGGTTTCACGTGACACACACAGCCCCACTTCTCTGATCTCCTGCCAGAAATACACAACCCGAATCTCATCACAGGTACCTCTTCGCACAGACAGACACCGAGGACAGGCCCCAGGAGCACTGCCCTCTGCCTTCCAAGTATCAGGCTCCCCGAAGGCCAGAAGCACTGACGAGCTGAGAGCCATGGTCCTGGTGGGAACAAGGGCTGGCCAGAGGACCAGCAGAGCGGGGCTGCCATGGAGGCAGCGCTCTGTCTTGCCAGCAGCCCGACTGAGGTCCCACGGGGGCTCTCCCTGCCAGGCTGCTGCTGAGACCACAGTGTTCCTAGTTTCCGCTGCCTTATCTTCCTGACTCTGGCTGTCTGCCGTTTTCCCGTCCCCTGCTCGCCTGCTCTTTTCCCTGCCATGGTGGACATTGTTAAGGAGTTATGAGCTGGATGATTCCCTTCCCTCAAGTGGGGTCGGGTGGTCAGGTGAACAGGGTGCTCACTGAGGACCACTGGGTCTCTTAGGGATGTGCTGTAGCTCTGTGTCCAAGGTCCCAGTGCTGGGGGGTCCCCCCTCCGTGCCCGGGGAGTTCTCTCATGACTCTCGTGCCCGGCTGTTGGGAGCTGGATGGCCCAGCATGCTGCGCAGCCTTTACTGGGCTTGGTGAGTGGTTGGAACCTGGGCCCCTCGGCAGGCCCTTGGGCTCGCAGCTCCCTCCTTTCTGGGACTTTGACCCCCGTACTCCAGCCCTGCCAGTCCCCTTGAACTCCGATCTCTGTTCGCTCAGGTTAGACAGTGCCTGGTTCTGCCTGGCCCCCTCTGAGCCCCGGGGTCTGGAAGGTGCTTCTGGCAGGAATCCAGGCGATTCCTGGCAGGGATCACCTCTCTTATTTCTCTTCTCTGGGATCACAGCCTTTTGTGGCCTGTTGTCCGGGGTCACTTCGGGGTTCACAGCAGTCCTCATTACTCCACTACAGCCAGGATGTAAGTCTGGCTTTATTTATTTGTTTATTTTTTGGTGACCTTTGTTTTCCTTCTTATTGTGTCTTCTTGAATATATATCAAAGTTCCTGTAAAGCCCGGGACCTCCAGTTCAGTTTACAGTTTCGCTTTTTCCTCCGGATTTTCAGGCGTGGCAGCTGGTGTGCCCACACACGTGGCCGTGGATGCTGCTGCCCCCAGGAGGGTGTCTGGGCTCTGGCCTGGGGTCACTATCGGCAGCATGCCTTGCTCTGACCAGATGTGGTGAGGGCCGATCTCGTTCCCGATGGCCCTGTCTGCAGCGTGTCCTCACCAGGGCCTGCGTTTCCCCTCACAGGGAAGGGCTACCGAGTTTGTGCACTGTGGGGCCTGCTTCTTCGGGATCTGCCCTAGAGTGCTGACCTCTGTGGCAGCCCTGGGATTCCAGTGCCCCATTGCCCCTCGGCCCAGCCACCAGCGGTCAGGAACCTGGGGCACAGGGGTGGGAGGCCCTGCCCCCTTCGGCTCACCTCAAGTCTCACCTTCTTTTCAGGCTCTCGGTTCTTGTCTGGGGGCCACTGTGCTCCCTGGTGTCTTCAGGGAGGTGGGCACGGACTTCACACCTGGTGTCCGCAGGCGGGGCTGTTTGGTGTAGTCCCTGGGCTCTAGGCGGGAGGAAAGTCTTGCAGTCTCATTTTCAGATGCCGCTCAGTCGCTTGCCTGTCATGTTTCAGAAGGTAGCTGCTCATTTTTAATGCTTTACGGGCGTCTGTATCGTAGGATGTGGCACTCTGCTGGGTCTCTGCTGCGGCTGCTCTCGCACGAAGCTCTGGGACCGGTGGGGGGGTTGTCTAGGTGCCGGCTGCAGCTGACGCTCCCCTATGCCCTTTGGGGAGTGCACCCAGGTGCTCTGATCTTGCTTTCCCTCTGTTGCACACCCCCGGGCCAGCCAGGAGCCCTGGTCCACAGGACTGGCATGGTCGCCTCTCACTGAAAGCCACTTCGGGGCCTCGCACGGGCCCCCGGGGACTCTGGGTGCTGTCAGTCTGTATTGTGCTCACCAGGTGGGGTTTTGGACAGGGATGAACACTGCCTCATGTTCTTTATGATTCAGTGGAAACATCCATTACGAAACATGCGTTATGTTTATGTTTTAACATCTCCAGGGAAAGCCTTGCATTTAGCACGTTCCTCGCAGGACAAGCCAGACTGCTCCCAGCGTGGGCAGGCTGCTTTCCGTGCTTTAGGCGGGGAGGGTAGTAATCATTTTTCTTACTGGCAGTGACTAATAAGAGTTAAAAAAAAAAACAAAAAAAAACTGCAGCTACTGAAAGCAGGGGATTAATTAGGGGAAAATGGAGCCATGAGAAAACAGTGCCAGGTCGCTCTCATCGGTTCGGAGCGGATCCTGCAGAAATGGGTGAGCCCGAGCCCGCCGCCGGGCACCCAGGCTCCCGAATGTGGGGCTGGCCCTTCGGCCTCGGGAATGTGCAGCGTGCTGTGCCTGGGGACCACTCCCTGTGCTGACCCCATCTCCACCGCGGCCACCACGGTGCACTGGAAGAGGGACGGCAGTGCAGACGCCCTCTGTTGCCGAGCACCACCAGCCCCCAGCACCTGCTTCCTCCCCTTGCCTGGTTTTCAGGCATTTTAAAGCAGATCCCAGGCCTGTGCCATTTGTATGTTTGTACTTCCTTGTGGATCTTTAAAGAACACGGGTGTTTTCCTGCACGTGGCCTTGTGCTTACCCCACCATGCAGACATGGTGGGGACGCTGCGATGTGGCCTGAGGCTGGGTCCACGTCTGTCTCCCCAATGGCCGCAGAGCTGCCTTCACACAGCGGCTTGCTTGGAGCTGGGTCTGTAGCAGCCCTTGTGGGTCTCTGCTGCCAGAAGCAGCCCCCCGTTTCCCCTGCTTCAGACCTGGCATTTCTCTCTAAAAGGCTTGCTTTTAGGTTTAGGTCGAGCTACTTTTTTTTGTTTTTCCTGTTTTTCAACAAAGTTTACTTATTTTTTCTTCCGAAATTTTTTTACTGCGGTGTAGCTGGCGCACGATACTACGTGAGTGTCAGCTGGTGACACAGTCTGTTACACTGTGCTCACAAGTGCAGCTGACTTACTCCTGTGGCCTGTTCATTGCATAACTGGGAGCCTGTCCTTCCCCCTCCCCTTTGCCCATCTCGCCCGGACCCCCCACCCCGGCAACCATCTCTTTGTTCTCTATATTTAAGCGTCTGTTTCTGCTGCTTTTGTTTCTTAAATTCCATGTATGGGTGAAATCATCAGTTTGTCTTTGATTTAGTCTACTTAGCAGTATACTCTCTAGTTCCATCCATGTTGTTGCAAATGGTGAGATTTCATCCTTTCTGGTGGCTGAGTAGTATTTCATGGTATCTACACACCCCATCTTCTTCATTCATCCGTCGGTGGGCGCTGGGCCGTGTGTGTGTCTTGGCTGCTGTAAGTAACGGCGCAGGCATATATCTCTTATTTACAGCTTTACTGAAGAATAGCGGACAGGTAAACTTGTAAGGTGCGTGACAAGTACGTCTCAGTGATTGGTATTTTTACGCTCTGCGCAAGGCTTCCTGCTGTCTCGGATTAGCACATCCTCCACTTCACATTTTATTCTTTCCTTCTGGTGAGAACATTTCGGCTCTACTGTCTTAGGAGATCTCAGCGTTGATGCAGTGTTGCCAACGACGGTCACTGTTTACAGTTGAGAACTTTTAGTTAACAAGCACTTGGTGGTGTGCTAGATGGGGGCGCCGCGATGTTCCCTGGCCCCGAGAGTCTCAGTGGGGCTGTCGTGTGGGACGAGGGAGGTCCTTGTGGACAGGGTACGGTGGGGACCTTCTTCCTCGGCACCTCATCCTGAGCCTCGTGTGCACTCGTGCCCTTTCTCCTCTCCGCAGGTGGACGGCTTGTTCATCATTGGCTGGATGTACCTGCCTCCCCACGACCCTCATGTGGACGACCCGATGCGATTCAAGCCCCTGTTCAGAGTCCACCTGATGGAGAGAAAGTCTGCCACGGTGGAGTGCATGTACGGCCACAGAGGGCCCCACAACGGCCATATCCAGGTGAGCGCTTGGGGCCTGAGCCATGGCAGCCGTGTGCAGGCAAGGGGCTAGGGCTGCTTTGTCCTGCCCAGTCTCAGTGGCAGCCAGGGTGCGGTGCTGGCTAAGGGGCTGTGGTCCCGGCTACAGACCTGTGTCCACGCCAAGCAGTGAGCAAGGGGGGAGCCCCACCCGGGGTGCATTACCGATGTGCGGGTGCTGGGCAGCCCTTTGGAGACTCACTTGCTGGGACCCCCTGGGGATTCTGCGTTCAGTTGGAACTGATTGTTTTCGTCGTGATTCCTCACTGCTCCCCGGTCTCCTCTTTGCCACTTGGAGTAAGACACTGCTCTCTGATGATGGTTTGGCAGACAGCCACCCCAGTAAGCACGTGTGTTGCCTAACGTGCGACAAAAGCATCGGCCCCTTTTCTCTGCTGTTACGATGTCCTCCTGGGAACACGCACGTGCACTTGCCCCTGAGAAGTGCGTGCATGCTCAGGGCGGCTCTGAGCTCCCTTCTGTGGCCCATTCGGTGGCTTCTTGGGCTTCTGTATGGGTTTGTTGGTACGGGAGAGGCTGATTGTGGGCCCGTGACTGACCGGTTCCCCTCTTTGTTGTGAACACTCAAGATTGTGAAGAAGGACGAGTTTTCCACCAAGTGCAACCAGACGGACCACCACAGGATGTCTGGTGGGAGGCAAGAGGTGAGCCCGTACCCCTTCTGTTCACATGGCGCAGGCGTGAGGCTAAACGGTTTGACATCACCAGTGTGCCCCCAACGAAGGGCCGTCTCCCCCCGGCTCATCCCGATGTGTGCGTCTGACCCTTCCAGCAGGAAGGGCACCCCGTGTACGTGTCCACGTGCACAGGCTTTCATTCCCTGCTGCCCCTCGGAACGAACGAGCCTGAGAGAAACTGTTCCCTCTGATCGGCTCTCTTTCGCCCCTTTGGCGAGAGTGTCCATGTGCTGCTGGAGATTTCTTCTTGGATGTGAGTTTGCAGGGAGACCAGGGGGCTATTTTGGAGCCTCTCTGTTCTCCCCACAGATGGGCCTGGGGCTGAGATTTCCAGGTCTTGGCAGTGCAGCAGGGAGGCCTGTCTCTGAACCACACCTGCGAGCTTCTGTGGACCTCCTTTTATTGGCACGGTGATTTCACAGTGCCTTGGAGTGCTCCTTTTCTGAGGATCCAAGTCATACTGCCATTTCAAAACATCCATAAGGAAAACTGGAACTTTTAAAATGCAGGTTGCTCGTTGAGCTTACAGATATTTATTGGCTGTGTATTTCCCAGGTTTTGCATCCAGTAGCTTCCTTGTTAGCCAGATGGCAGGGAGATGTAACGTAAACCCATACGCAGATATGTCTGTGTCTGAAGAGTGCACACAGGTGCTCACTAGAATCCTTCAAAGGTGGATGAGGCCCTGTTTTCTCACATGCACGGCCTGTGAAGGTGACGATGATGCAGACACATTTTTCATTCACAACGCTGTCACTGAAGACTGCAGGTATGGTCACACACACTGCCGGGAACGGCCAGCAGTCCCTGTAGCAATGGATGAAGATGACTCCAGACTTTGCTGTGAAAGAAAGAAGGCAAGGGGTCAACGCTCAGACGTGAAGACCGTTTGCTCTTCTTTGCTCCTGCGTTTTATCGGTCCTTCAGGACACTCACAAATCCTTATCGCTGTTTCTCAAGCACCTGATGTGTGACCAGGGGTCTTACTGAAACCGGGAGGATCTGTTGAAGGGAAAGGATATGATATGCTAATCTGTGGGTTCCAGGAGGTCTGCTAAACGTAGCCTGAGGGACAGTGCCTGCCCCTCTTAGATCACAGGGTGGCTGTTTGGGCTAGGGAAGTTTCCGGAAGGCAACTCCCCGCATCATTCCAGCGGCAGAGTGGTCATGCAGGCCTCGGCCTTCCAAAGGCCTACGCCCTTCTCCAAAACCCAATCACCCCCGGCGGCCTCCGTGTTACATTTTAGCAAGCCCAGTATTACGGCTGACTTCACGGTCGGCATTAACCCCAGCAACACAGCATACGTGTTTTCAGCGAATAGAAACTCCTCGGCTGTGGACCTTAGAAAGGCCGAATAGTGTATTTCTGGAAATACATATGCTGGGATCAGAAAAAGGTTTCGTAAGCTGCTGTGTGTGGGCTCACTGATTTTGAGGTGGAATGGTATTTTTTCTGATTATGAAAGTACTAACACAAGTCCTTTGTGGAAACTTAAAGAACACATGCACCCTGCGGGGGAGCAAAGCTTTGCTGGTCTCGTGACTGTGGCGTCAGTCTGCGTTTCTGTGACCGTGACGGAGGCTGGGGTTGGGGCGTGGCCAAGGGCTCCCCTGGCTGCTTTTCTGTGACAGGTTTGTTGGTAAACGTCCTCGCTGCTCTCTCTCTCTGGTGCTGGTCTGTTTCTAGTTGATTTGTAGGGGCTTTGTTTTCACATTAGAAAATCAGTCTTTCAGGCAGGAGTTGCAAGTGTTTTTCTGCATGTTTTTGTCTTTTAGTTTGCTTTATGGTCAGTTTTTATCCAGGAGTATTTTTGTTTTTAGTTTTTGTGTAGTCAGAGGTGTCTGTCTTCCCCTGCCGAGCCCATCGGGGGAGGACGGGTGGGGAGACACTGCATCGTGGGGCAGAGCAGAGGGAGAACTTGCCGTCTGGCCCCGCGGTCACTTTGTCTGTCTCAGCTGCCCGCGTCTCTCGCCTGCTTTTCTGTCTGTCCCTCTCCTGTCTCGCCCCTCAGCCACATGGGGACAGGGTCTCCTGCTGACTCATGAGTCAGCCAGAAATGTCTTCACTTTCTCGTGGAGTTTTTCAGATCTGGTGGAATGGTTCCAGGTCCCAGGGAGAGAGGACAGGCCATGGGGGGACATCACCACGTTCCTGATAGCTGTGCTCACGGAGGTGAAAGGCTGAGCCCCGCACTCTGGCTGCCCCGTGCTCTGATGGCTGATGTTCATTTAAAATTCTGGGGCCACAGGGCGCTCCCAAGGGAACGGAGGGCTCCTGGCATCAACAGGGCTAGCAGGAGAACAGGGTGGCAACTGCACTCTCCTCTGGGGGAGGAGGGGTTCCTCTCATGCCCCCAGGGGTTGGCCTGGTGCTGCACTGCCCTCCGCTCTCCGAGGCACTGTGAGAGCTCGTGGGGGATGCCCTGGCAGCCCCAGCCCTGGAGGCCATGCACTCTGAGAAGTGCTGGCCCCAGACCCGTTTGGCGTGCTGCCCACAAGGGAACCAGTGAGTCTCCCCCGTTCTCCTGTAAAGGCCACAGCTGCCCTGCAGGTCTCTGCCTGACGCACTGCGTCGCACTCTCCAGCCTTCCCATTCTCCCAGCCAGCGCCGGTCCTGGGGTTTCTGCCTGCCATGTCCACCTTTGAATGCCACGTCCAGGCTGATGCCTCGGGCTGCGGTGCCTTTGGCCTGCTCCTTATGACGCCTCCGGGTGACCTGTGTGGTTTGCACAGTGCAGCCCTTCTCCTGGGTTCCTGTGAGCAGGGCAGGCGCTCAGGTCTACCCAGACTTGTCTCCCCTGGCCTCCTTCACAGGTGATGGCAAGGCCCAGCTGCCATCTTCCCTGCCCACCCTGTGCCTGTTCAGCCCCCAACCTGAGGCTTCTGGAAAACTGGGACCTGAGGGGAGGAGCAGAGACTGGGAAGAGAGGAAGGAGGGAGGATGGCCAGGCCCCACCCCTGCAATGCTTTGGGCATCCCTCGTCCCTCCTGACCAGGCTGTGGGCCTCTGCTGGCCCTGCTCACGGTGCACTCTGCACTTGGTGGTGACAGAGGCTCAGGCATTGGACTCCTTGACGGACACGCGTTGCTTTTGTTCCTTTGTCTCATGTCCTGAAATGATAGCTTCTCACCATCAAACAGGCAGTCGTGGGAGCCCCAGCAGGAGCAGCCCCCACACTGTCCTCCGTCATCCCTCCTTTCCTCCAAATTTTGTTTGTGTAACTGCGATCTAACGCCATCTAATTTGGGTCTTTTTTTTTTTTTTTTTGGAAGCTTTTTAGCTCTTCCAGAAATATTTTCCAGGCTCATTAGAATTCTTTACAAACTTCATTTTTAAAGCCTGTGCCATCCGTCATCCATACGGTGACTGCATGAGTGTCACTGCTCTCCGGTGGTGGGACATGGGGTTTGTGCTCCCTCTGCTGCCCTCCTGACCCTCTGCTCAGGTGACTTGCTCCCTGAGAGCCTCAGTCCTCGTCTGTGAAATGGGCCCGTACATTTACCTGCGGACCGCTGCGGGTTTGGAGGACGGAGTAGGGCCCCGCGTGTGAATGCCTGAGCGCCAGGCTGAGGGCCTCCAGGTGTGTTCCTGTAGCTGCCTGAACTCTGTGCAACACCTTCCCTGGGTTTTGGGTTGTACGAAATGGGATTGCCCGGTAAAAGGCCCTGAAGATGTTCCAAATTCTTGTTATGTGTTGTTAGTTTGCTGTTCCTCATTTACCGCCCACCGGGGTGTGTGAGCCGCCTGCCTCCTGTGCTCCTGCCAGCCTTCGCGCTGGCCCTGGTGGAAGCAAGGCCACTTAGCACGTGGACTCAGGAGTAGCTCCGATTCTGCCGCTTCCTAGCTGGGTGACTTTGGAGAGGCTTCTCAAACTGGCCAAGCCCCACACCTCTGTGGAGCAGGGAAGGTGTGAGCACCCATGTCCTGGGCCGTCGTGCAGATGCAGGTGATGGTTACACAGTGCCAGCACCTGCTGAGCCAGCTCGGGGAAACTGTTACTCTCGTCCTATATGTTCTGGGCCCCTGTGTTTTTCCTTGTGCATGCATTTCTCATGAGATAATTTCATAATGAACATATCTCAAAGGTCTGTGTTCTGAGTAATTGGGTCTGGTTGGTATTTCTAATGACTCTGACCTTTTCATGCAAAGTCAATGAGATTATGACTCCTCACAAGCCAACCTCATGGTATTTAGCTCAAGTCTGATTACTCACCGTGGTAACAAAACCCTTGTTTGTTACATTAGCTCACTTCCATTTTTATCTCTCAGTTATCTGCTTGATTCTTTAGGGCCTTACTCCATTTGAGTGGAAGGTTTTGTTGAAGTCTAATTTGTCAGGTTTTTTATGGTTATTGTTTTCTGTGTCTTAAAAGACTTTGCCTATCTCTAAGTTGCAAAGAGTCTCCTTTTCAGAAGTTTGGTAGCTTCACGCTGTGTTTGGGTCTGTGGCCCGTCTAGAATTATTTCTTGTGTGTGGTGTGAGGCAGGGATCATGGTTCCTTTTCTCCGTATGGATGTCCAGTTGCTGAAGTGTCATTTGTGGAAGAGACTGTTCCTTTCTCGTTGGGTGGCTTGGATGTATTTGTCAGAAAGCAGCCGACCAGGTAAATGGGTCTGTTTCTGGGCTGTCTGTTTCATTCCATTGATATATTTGTTGACCCTGTTGTTTGTACTACTGTCTTGATTACCGCAGCTTTATAGTAAGTCCTACTGGGAACTGGGGCATGGTCCTGCAGCTTTGTTCTTTTGCGAGATTGCTTTGGGCATTGTGGGTTCTTTCCATTTCCATAAGAATTTCAGAATCGGCTTGTCAGTTTGTACAGAGATCCTGGTGGGACCGGGACTGTCATGGCGTTGAATCCATCGATGACTTTGGAGAGAATTGCTGGCTTGGTGCTGGTCCTGAGGTCCATGGGCACCTGTATCGTGGTGGTGACTCCGTTTCCTTCCGGCAGTCCTGTGACTGTCAGAGTAGGGGTCCTGCACGTTCTTCCTAATATGTGTTCCCAAGTCACATGTTGTCTGAGGCTGATGGAAATAGGACTTAAAATTTTTCATTTTCCAACTTCGTGCTGCTGGTATAGAAACTTTCAGTTGATTTGTACATAACGAGCTGTGGCCCCGTGGCTTGCGCTCCGGTCACTGCAGCGAAGGGTTTCTGTGCGTGGCCAGAGTCTGGGCAGGAACGTATTAAAGCAGCTGATGGATTATAGCTCTCTTGGTTTGTTGTTGTTGTTAAGTCGGGTTTGCTTCTGCTTGCAGAGCTAACTCCGGATGGTCCTTAGAAACACTGTATTGAGCTAGGAACTCAGAGCTGTGGATTAAGTTAAATGTGCAGAATCAAGCTATTAAGCACCAACTCTTCTTCACATTGTTTGATCCCATAATGAATGAATGAGCTTTGAGGACACAGTGTTTATAAAAGCTCCCTTTTCACGAATGAACTTTCTGAACGTGTACTATAACTATGAAGGCCCCTCCCTTGGCCCCCCACCCCGGCCGTACCTGTCCTGTACTTCATCGTCAGCGGCAAAAAGCCGCTCTGGCCAATGTGACCAGCATGGGGGTTAGCGGCAAGAGTCCTGCTGTGCTCCCGCTTTCCTAGAAGCCCCCAAACCAGGCTTGGCGTAGACACTGTGTGTCCCGTGGGTGGGCACAGAAGTGAGGCTCACATGGCTCCTACCCAGGAGCTCCGGACACGGGCTGTGGCCCCGGCCTTGTCTGAAGGGACCCCCCAGTCCCCGTTGTTGCCTGTTGAAGTCTAGGCCTGTGTGCTCTGGGAAAGTGGGGACCAGAGCCTCTGACTTTTCTTTGGTGGCTGACCTCCACAGGAAGGAGGCCAGGGACTCAGAGGCCAGAGTGTGGTAGCCCCCTCCTCTGGTCCAGCCTTGTCTCCATCCCTTCCACCCCGCTAGGACTTTGGCACCGGCGTGCCCAAGGCATCACCCAGCTGTAAGAATGCTGCTTTTACCCACTTAGTGCCACGGTGAGCAGTCCTCCATGCGAGTTGGTGGTGGTTTTCATGATCTGTGCTCTCTTGGAAGGAATTCCGAACGTGGCTAAGGGAAGAATGGGGGCGGACGCTGGAGGACATTTTCCATGAGCACATGCAGGAGCTCATCCTGATGAAGTTTATCTACACCAGTCAGTACGAGTAAGTGCAGTGCCCCCTGTGGGTATTGTGAGCACAGTCTCTCTCTCTGGGTACTGTGAGCACAGTCTCTATGCCCCTCCCCAAACCCCGCCGCCCTACCTTGGTATCTGTTTTCTGTCTGATTTACCGTCACCTACCAGCCGTGTGCTCTAAGAGCCTGGCCTGTGTGCCGGAGCCTCAGGGTGGTTTCCCCGCATCCTCACGTCTTCCGGGGACGACCTCCTCTCCTAGTTGCTCTCCCTGCCTCGGCCCCCGCCCCGCACCCCGTCCCCGTGACACGAGAACATCCCCTTTGCAGTCTCAGGGGTTCCTGTGTCCCGGTGCCGGAGCAGGAGCGGCACCCTTTCCCTCTTCAGAGAGTGTTCCCCACCCCAGTTCCCTTGTGGTGCCGGTTGGGCGAACACGTGCCCTTTGTGTGTTTTGGGGGGCACCCCCTGGCCTGGCAGGAGCCTCAGCTTGGCTGTGCTGGCCTCCCTGCCCTGTCTGCCCTCCCTCACACAGCAGGCAGGCAAGTGAGCTCTGTGCTTCCCCCGCCCCCTGAGCTGCTCTCATGCACCCGCCCCCCACAGCAACTGCCTGACGTACCGCCGCATCTACCTCCCGCCCGGCCGCCCAGACGACCTCATCAGGCCCGGCCTCTTCAAAGGCACTTACGGCAGCCATGGCCTGGAGATCGTCATGCTCAGCTTCCATGGGACGCGTGCCAGGGGCACCAAGATCACGGTGAGTCCAGCGCTGCCCTGGCGGCCCCGCTCCGTGACCTCCATCTGCTTGGCTGTGGGTCGTGTGCCTCGGGCTGCACCCTGGCTACTCAGAGTGGGCGCCCCTGCCCTGGGGAGTGTGCTGGGGGTGCAGATCGTCGGGCCCCACCCACACCCACTGAACCAGGACTTGAATTTCCCAAGACCTCCTGGGAATTGGGAGCATTTCCAAGGTGGCTTTACCCATGGCTCTCAGTCCTGGCCACACACGGAATCCCTGGGGATGTTGAGAAAACCCTGATGCTGGGCCCTAGAGATTCTGATTCAATGGGGAGCGCCCCCTGGACTGTACGGTATGGGCACATTGGAGACCTCCTGCATTATTACACGTGCCCGCTGCCATCCTGGCCTGAGCGGCTGACAAACACAGTTTGGAGGGCTGTTGAGCTGAAGGGGGGTCTTGAAGAAATTGGCCGTTGGACCTGCTCCAGGGACACCATCACACTGTGCTCACCTGTCATTTGCATAGTTGCATAATTGGGGTGTCTTTCCGACAGGTGCACTAAAGTGTCCTGGGGAGCAGTGCCTCTTCTTAGTTCTCACGAAGCTATGCTCTTGGACCTTGATCGGCCAGGGTCCCTGTGCTCTGGGAAGGCTCCTTGTGTGTGGAGCCCAGCACTGGGGCCCCGGTGTAGCTGCAGGGCCTGGAGGGCCTCCCAGGTTCAGGCTCAGGAGTGTTTGTGTTCCAGGCAGACAGGTCTGGCCCTGCTGCCTGGCCCTGGGAGGGTGTGTGCCCTTCTCTAAGCCCCAGTGTTCTAGAATGGGGAGGTTTTGATTCCTGGAGGTCTCAAGTGCACGTGAGCCACTATGCCGGATGTCTGTGCACTTCCCGAGGTCACTCAGGTACTGTTAGCCCCTGTTTTCAAAGATCCCTTCGCAGATGGGGGTGCCTGCTGTGGGCGCTTATTATGTACGGTCTGACATACTCTCACTTCAGAAGGCATGCTGCTAAGTCGGTGGGAACGCTGCAGTGAGCTCATTTGGCCAGACGTGTCATCTAGGCAGGAAATCGCACAGAGTGCGTCTCTGCCGGTCCCCGAGCCCTGCTGATGGCTGCACGCTCGCTCCTCAGGGTGACCCCAACATCCCCGCCGGGCAGCAGACGGTGGAGATTGACCTCATGCGCCGCATCCAGCTGCCCGATGTGGAGAGCCTCCGCAACTTCAACGAGCTGTCCCGCATCGTCCTGGAGGTTCGGGAGCAGGTGCGCCAGGAGCAGCAGCAGCAGGAGGACGGGCTCGGGGGCGGCGAGGGCCGCGGCCAGCAGAGCCCCCGGGAGCCCCAGCGGGGCCCTGCCCAGCCCAGTGTGGAGCCGCCTCCTGAGAAGGTCGGGGAGCCTGGCGATGGAGAGGCCGCAGGTGCGGCCGCCCCTGCACCTGAGCAGCCCGCCCAGTCCGGGCAGGGACAGCCGTTCGTGTTGCCCGTGGGCGTGAGCTCGAGGAACGAGGACTATCCCCGCACCTGCAGGATGTGGTGAGAATGTCAGGGCGGGCCGCTTCAGGCCTTCCGGGGAGTCCTGCCTCCCCACCCGGCATGGAGACGGGCTGTGGGGGCCGGGCTCAGTGCTGGCTGGCATGGGGGCTCCGTCTGAGTCCCAGCTGGGGCTCGGGCGGACAGTGCCCTTCCCTGGGCTGCACAGACTTGAGAGGCTCCCGAGCTCTCACGTCCGGGAACCTCCGAGGGGGCTTATTAAGAACCACCAGGCGTGAGGCCTCCTTCCGAGTGCCTTCTGTCGCCTCATCAGTCAGGTGAAGGGCAGACAGGTGAGTCTGCAGGTGGCATTGAAAGCAGCTGGTTGGGGGGGGGGTGTTCCACACCTGTCCCCCTAGAAGCCGGCTCAAGTTCACTTGGATGTCCTCGTAGGTAAGGCCTGTTGGGGGTCTCCCTCCGGCCCCTGCTGAGCGCACTCCAGTGTCAGCTCTCCATGTCTTCCTGTGGTTTCTCTCCCGGCTCAGAAAGTGTGCGCCGAGGGCTGGCAGCGCATTCTGCCCCAGGGCTGGCTTGCTCTTTTCTTGACTGCTGTTCTTATGGTTTTGTCTGCGGCCACTGCCCTTAGCCACTCAGGCCCCCACTGATGCTGAGGACATCCCTGCCCCAGCCCTCTACACTTCAGGGCGTCCTAGGTATCGATGAACCAGAATGAATCAAACCTCAGATTCGGGTCCTCCTTCCCACTGGCCACATTTTAGGTGCCAGCAGCCACATGTGTATTAGACAGTGCAGGTCTAGAACATTCCGTCCTTGACAAAAGTTCTCCTGTACAGTTGCCATAGGGGACGTTTTGAGGGGATGACCTGTCCATCCCTTGGCATCACAGCTGCCTGGCCTTCATGTCTCATGGCCGGCAAGAGCTCAGTGGGCTCAGTTGGGTGCTCTCGGGCCAGCCCTGTGGTGGAAGCACGGGACGTGTGGCACATTGGGCTCTGTGACCCGGGAGGGGGGTGCTGTGGTCCCTTCCCGGTATGGTTTGCGTGTCTGCGAGGCCTTGCCATGGCATGGGCGCAGGACGTGGCTGCCTCTGGTACTAAACTCAGTGGGCGTCACTTTGCCTCCTTGTGGGTGCTTGTGCTACTTTCCCCACCTGAGAATCGCATGAACCCTGTGCCCTCGCGCACAGGCCTGCTCTCCTTTCAGCGCAGAGGAGCCTCGGCATGGTGGCCAAGGGTCGGGGTGCGGGCGCCATTCTGTGCGCTGGGAGACTGGGCCCCCGGCTCCTCATTATCTGGGTACGCTCCAGTTTCTTGGCCGGAAGACGTATGTGCATCTCAGTCTCACGTTGCTCTCGAAACTTGAAACTTGGCCCTAACGGGTATCGGGAAGTTCTGCCTTCTTACTTCCTGATAGTTGCGTGCCAATAAGTCTTTATTGATTATATTTGAGTTGTTCCCATGCCGACAAAACTGTCCTGGGAATTCCGATTTTGGTCATCGGGGCCAGCTTTATGAAGGTGTACTTTGGGATGGAATTATGTGGGGGGCTGCTTGAGACCCTCTTTCTTTAGCCGGGAGAGCTGGTGGAGAGCGGTGGTCGGCAGGCAGGGTGAGCCTGGCCGTGGGCCTGCAACTCTGGGCACTGGGCACTTAGAGTTGCGCGGTGGTCCAAGCGATGGACTCTCTCAAGCGCCGTGACTTGCTGCTTCCTGCTTCCTGCTGGCGGGGAGGAGGGCTGGCCTGTGGTGTGGGGGTGCTGCAGCAGGGGGCCAACGGGGTGGGTCGGGGCCCCTCTCACTCTCCTCCCTGCACCTTCCCTCTTGTCTCTGCACAGTTTTTATGGGACAGGCCTCATTGCCGGCCACGGCTTCACCAGCCCTGAACGCACCCCTGGGGTCTTCATCCTGTTCGACGAGGACCGGTTTGGGTTCATCTGGCTGGAGCTGAAATCCTTCAGCCTGTACAGCAGGGTGCAGGCCACCTTCCGGAACGCAGAGGCGCCGTCCCCACAGGCCTTCGAGGAGATGCTCAAGAACATCCAGTCTCTGACCTCCTGACGGGCCACTTCCCTGCGGGGCGGCTCCCAGGGCCCCGGGTCCTGCACCTGGGAGAGGAAGCAGCATGCACTCTGGAGATTTGGCCTCCGACCAGAACATCCACCTTGTAGGGGTCTTGGCCCAGGCACCCCGAGACTCTTTGTATGGAGTGTGCGACATTTGCGTGTGTCCTCAGGAGCTCATAGGAAGCATGTGTTACGAAAAGAAAGAAAGAGAAAGAACCAGGACAGGACTGATTGAGAGGGCTGGCTGCAGAGTTTTGTGAACAACTCAAGTGGAGAAATTGGGTTTGTCCTTGGCCTGCTGGCAGTTTTCAAGGGACAGGCCGAGCTACCCTGGGGGCTGATAAGGAGGATTGTGGGGGGGGGGGGTGTGCCAGCCCCTCTGCAGGAGGGGAGCGAAAGCGGTTACAGGCTGGCAAGGGCCTGAGCAAGGGCAGCCGGGGCGTGGGGCAGTATATGCACAAAGGGAGCTCCGGTGGTGGGGGGTGTCGGGGATGCTGGGCCAGGACCCTGGACTGAATTCTCTTTTCTCTACTACCCTGCTTGGATTTTGGACAAAAGCATTTCACCTCTGACATGTTTGAGTGTCAGTGCAGTGGGGTCAGTGATGGGGGCCGGTAGGGAACGGCAGCTTGGAGACCCTGGCCTCTCTCCACTTTAGAGTCAAGACCTTCGCTGCAGCCAGTTCCAGACAGGCCGTTTGTTTGCACATCCCCCACCCACCTCCTGCCCATGCTCTGGTGTCAGAACCTCTAGCTGAACCACTTGTCCCAGAACCTGCCCCAGAATTTGGCAGGGCCACGTCTTCTGAAGCAACCCTGCATTTTCCCATTTGCATAGCATACACAGGTGCTGTTCTTGGAAGGGTGTAAGCAGCAGAGTGGTTGCACAGATGACTTTGGAACCCCTCTGCGGGGAACAGGGCAGCTTTCTAGAAGTCACCCCCCCACGTATGGAATGCACTTTGGAGACCGGGGCCTCTTGGGGCCCTCCAGGGTGGAGACCCTAAGCACGGACCCTTCTGAGGGTGCTGTGCCTGTGTCCCACTGACACCCGCGTTTGGGGACCCACTGTAAGGTCTCTGCTGATCTTAGTGTCTCCTGAACAACAGAGCCCTAAATGCACGTAGACCCCCCAAAATTAGTTGCAGCTCCGCCTCCAGCCTGCAGAGAGCTACCGCAACGCTCACCTTCCATGGGGGGCGGCTTCATTGGGGAGGCAGCCGACCTTGTCTCCCTCTCTGTTGCTCGTCCTTGCTGGGTGGACTGTGCTGAGCCCTCATGCTGGGGGCAAGGGACCCCAGGGAAGGGGGCAGCTTTGTGGTGCCTTCATGTAGAGACCAACATGAGACGTCCCATGAAACATGTTTTCCTGACAAATTTCTCCCTGACTGGCCTTTTTTAAAAAAATAAAAAATCCCTATTGCTCTAGCTTCAGTACCTTGGCAACTTTGAACTTCCTTTGCTTTCCAGAATCGTAGAATTGATAGCTCTGGGGCATGGTTCCCCAAAGGTAGACCTTCTAGGAGGTTCTTCCCAGACTCCTGACTCGGGAAGGAGGCAAGCCGAGAGGGTGGGGTCCCCTCTGGCCGGCTGTTGGAGACACCGTGGCTTACCTCCCACATCCTTCTAGCAGGACCTGAGACGCGGTCCCAGTTTTTGTGTCTTCTGCAGGACGGAGCCTCCAAGTGCTGTCAAGCCTGCCCCCCTTGTGGCTGTTACTCTGTGTCCCGTGCCAAGCACGGCTACTCGTGCATGGTGGTAGCCGCGGCCGTGAAGCCTCAGGGAGAACAGGTGCAGGCCAGCGGGGCGCACGGGTGCCATGCTCCACGTTTCACCTGAGCCTGAGGCTTGCTCGAAGACCGCTCCGCTCGAGGCCTCCCCTTGTCTGTAAAGCCCACTCAGATTGAAGGTGAGCCTTTCTGATGAAAAACCAGCCTCGAACCCACACAGTGGCACCTGCCTGTGGAGTGTGGGCCTCTCCATGGTTTCCGCTAGCGGTGGCTGTTGGCTGCCTTCACGTGGGTGCCTGTCTCTGGTTTCCGGCAGGGCCCTGTGGGGCCGACCAGCGTGGCAGCGGCCTGGGCGAGGGCTTGTCACCTGTACAGCCGGGCATCCAGCATACGTCTTGTTTCCCACGTGGTGGAACAGTGGCCAGTTCTGGTTTCTGGTTCGGTAGGCGAGTGTGCAGAACCTGTGCAAACCAGCCCCAGCGGCCGTGCCTTAGGGCACAGCGGGCAGGCAGCCCATCTGGTCAGCTTCCAGCCGGCAGTTCAGTGCAGGTGGGGATTCAGGAAGGCTGAAGTCATGGTTGGAAGCCTGAAGGCAGCTGGGAGTTTGATAATGCAGGTCCCCACAAGGAGCCCGAATGACCCAAGTTAGGGACTGTCTGTGCCCGTGTGGTGCTTGATTCGGGGAAGGTGGCGGTGGACTGGGTGGGTCTGGACATCTTCCCTGGTTGGCAGCACCTTACTTGCCCCTGTGCTGCTGTGAGGTGAGTGGAGGAGAGGAGCTTCAGTGCGCGTCTGCGTACCTGGGCATGTGCTGCTGTTCTGCTACTTGACGGGAAGTGACGTGTTCGGAGATTTCAGATGGGAATCCTCGGAGATTCTTACGTATTGGCCCTGAATGTTCACTGCAGGAGGCTTTTGTAAATGACCTTACTTTTTGGCTATGTGACTCAGGCTTGGTGGTCTGCCTGGTTTTGTCGGCCCACCCAGCTCAGACCTGCAGTGTCTGCTGGGTGGGAGCACGTTTGGAGGCTTCGTGGTGGTGGGAGTTCCAGAATCCTTCCTCCCACAATCCAAGCTGGGCCTCCCTTCCTGTCCTCACCCCTCGGTCCCTCCGTCTGGGCAGCTGGCTCGCTGTGGCTGGTGCTGAGGGCTGCAGCCTCTCACCCCTCCCTCCCTCCCCTCCTGCTGCATCCCAAGCAGCTTAGGCTGGGCGTCTGTACCCCTGGCGTTCCTCTTGGCCAAGGTGGAGGGTGGGAGCGCTCCCAGCGCAGGCTAGTTTCAGGAGCAGGCCGGCCTCCGTTCCCCACTTCCTGCAGAGCAAGCTCCGAGCGAGTCGGCCCATTGGACGTTCTCCTTCCGAGCACCTGGGGTTTCCTGCTGTGGCCGCTCCCTTAGCAGCTCATCCTCCATGCCCCAGCAGCTGCAGCGGTTCAGGGCTGGTGTTAGTTTGTGGGGGGGCCCATGTGTTCTCACACTGCTGTAGTACTCACCAGCAGTGACGGAGGGGAGCCTGCTCCATCCCTTGACTTGGCGAACCCGGTCGCGGGAATCTCGGAATTTCTGAGCTCCTCGTGCCCGCGGAGTCGGGTATGTTGAAGACAAGCTCCCCGTGTAGACCCGGTGCTTTGAGGAAGCTGCCCTGTTCTGTCAGAAGCCCTCATTCTGTCTCTGTCTTTGTGCTCTAACTTTTAGGAATGCTTGCGGGAGCGTCTCAGACAGACCTCCCTGGCTGGCGGCTCGCGCACCCCAGTCCTTGGCCAGTCCCAGAGGTAACATAGGCTGACCTCCCTGTTCTTACTTTTGGGAGGTCTGGGACATCATCTGACTATACGTTCTCAGAAGTGTTGCGAGAGTAGGAATAAGCCAGGGTGTGGTCAACCTGCAGCCGCGAGCGGGAACAAGACGGTGCCAAATTGCCGAGTGCTGTCTGCCATTTACGGCTCGGCGGCCTGCAGGCCAGCCTTCGGGAGGTGTGGGTGACCGGCGGTGACCCTGAGGTTTGGAAGACATCCCCTCTTCAGGTCCTTTGTGTGCTCACAGGGAGACCTGCCAAAACATAGGAAGGGGTCAGAACCTTTGCTTTTTTAGCCTATTTTACTTTTGGTTGTTATTTGAGATAATGTAGCCTACTTGGAGAAGAAACACATTTCTGCTGCTTGATCTTGAAATCTTGAAATCCCACGCCCTGACAGCCGGCAGGTGAGGTGGGGGGAGTTGCTGTCCGTCTCGGGCGTCGGCTCTGGCTCAGGGTGGCTGGAGCAGGGCCGGCGCACCCGCAGCAGGGCCAGGACCGGAGGAAGCCGCCGCTCTGAGCTGCGCCGTGTTGTCACCGGGATGGGACCACTGTGTGGGGCTGTTTCTCCATAAATCAGTTTTGGAAACCTTGTTGTGTGCTTTGTAATTGTTTTTTTTTTTTCTGGGATGTGATTCAGATGGAGGCCGGAGCCATGAGTGACATGAGGTGGGGGGCTGAGGGCCGAAGGACAGGACTGGATCCTGGCGGGGTGGGGGGCCCCCAGGAGCCTCTCACACCTGGACTTGACAACGTTTTGATTTTCCCAGTTGTGGAATGGAGTGGTAAGTAATCCCTTGGAACCCAGACAATGGTAGGTCCCTGGATCCCTTCCTCTGACCTTGGCTTGATATGTGTCCCCATCACCGGCCTGGTGGCCCTGAGGAAGCTGGGGCCACAGTGGGATCTTCTCAGGCTAAATTCAAGGGGAGTTTGCCTTTTCTGAGAACAGGATAAGAACGGGATAGATGAGGGCAGGAGCTGTGCTCTGTGATGGGCACACAGCTGAGGGTCTCATTTCTGGGTTTTCTGAATAATATTCTTATAAAAAATGCAAGAATTTAATATAGGAAGTAAAAGTACCTCATGTTCCTATTCAGGGATGGGAGGATTCCCCTCCTCTGGGTGGTGGCTTAGCCCCGCAGCCCCCCTGGAAGAAGGCTGCCTGGTGCTTCCCCCATGGGAGGCTGTGCTGGCAGGGCCCTGGCCAAGCTCCCTGTGCGCCCTGCATCCCCCTGGGCCCCCTCCTGGGGCTTTCTGTAGGCCGGCCTCTGGTGGGGATTGAGGGCTGCTGCATGCACATGCGACCCCAGCCAGTAGGAACTGAAGATCTTGCAGTGCTGGAAGGCTGCCTTCCCAGCACCTGGTTTTTGGAAACATGCGGCTGCAGGGGACAGTGGCTCTGCTCATGCTGAGGGCGGCACCTGCAGTCCCGTCCCACACCCACTGGCCCTTCTGTAGATGCCCAGCCCTGGGATGAACGGGTGCTTCTTGGGGAGCAGAACCAGAGGGAAGGAGGTCGTGGACTGCTGGGACATGTGGGGAGCGCTGCAGGGAGGCCTGAGAAGTGACCCAGCATTCCCTTTGCAGATGGTCCTGCTCTCCTGATGTGGGCACATGCCTGCGGCCCAGGCCCAGCCACAGACCCAGCATCCTTATGAGGACCAGCCCCACTGCTGGCCTGGCACCTCGTTACCCCGAGGGCTGCTCAGCCCCTGACCCCAGCTGCTTGTTTGGAGCCTTCTCTACTGGGCACTGAGTCTCCATGTTTGGGGCCATCCCATGCCGTAGGGCACTGAGCGTCATTCCTGGTCTCCCCTAACACAGCAACCCAAGCCGCCTGCAGACATGGCCAGTGTCCCCTGTGGGTGGTCACCTTGTGGTTAGTACCTGCACCTCCATGCCCCAAACATGGTGCTCCACGTTGTGGACACAGCAGCGCATAAGCAGCGGGTCTCTGTCCTGCATGGGTCATAGCACGAAATGTCCCCCAAATGGGCCTCGGGGCCTCCTTTGAACACTCGGGGGCACGCTCTTAGGGTGTGGTCTATCCCCAGTGCCGTGGGGGGTCAAGGCCAACATGGACGTTGGCTCACTTGGACCTCTGGTACCTGACTTGGGCGATGCCTGGCCCGGCGTCTGCAGGGCGCGGACAGTGGGTGAGGCTGTGTCCTCACCTGTCTCCCTCAACCCAGGATGGACGTGACTCCCAGAACCTCAGCAGGGCCCAGGCGGTGGGTCTCTGGTGCTCCGGAGTTTTGGATCCTCTCAGGTCCGGGGCTGCCTTCCCCAGCACACCTGCCCTGGCGCCTGGTAGTTGGGCAGCGGTGAGGCCCGTGTGTTGGAAGTAGTGGTGCCGGCCACTTGGACCGATGGGCTGGCTCCCTGTGGGTGGCCAGGTGGGACAGGGAGATGCCTGCCCAGCCCCGGGATGCTGAGCGTCAGCCTCTGGGGGGAGGGTTTGAGCGTCCGTAGCTTCCGAAAACCCCCACGGGGTTCTGGTGCTGCCACGGGGCGGCCCTTCTGTGGCTGTCCTCCGTGCTGCGTAACAAGCATCTCCTTCCCAGCATCTTTCGGGAGGAGGATGTGGAAGACTTTCGACAAGCAGCTGTGCCTCGCTCTTCGGTGAGAAATGGTTGAGCTGTCCTTTCTCCTTGGTTAGGTTCTGTGTTACAATTTCTGTGAATGTTTAGTGTGTGCATGTCTTCCATGTGTGTGCATACAGCTGGAGCAGGGGCCACGGAGCCTCCCCTTCCCTTCGGACTCCCTGGTGCTGCCCCTTCCTAGCCAGCACCCCACCCTGCAGCCCCGGTCCGCCTCCATCCCTGTAGCTTTGCCTAAGATGTCGGGTTTCCAGACGAGAGCGCTGTGGCGAGCAGCGCTTCTCAGCCTTTTCTTTGTTTTCCTCTCCCTCCAAGGAGCTTTTCTAGACGTTTTTTCCTAATTCTTCCCGTGGCATTTTAATACCACAGATAGGCCGTGTGAATTTTTTTGGGTCCGTGTGTGTGCACGTGTGCACTTGTATCCACACAGGCACAGATGACACGGGGTCCCGTGGACAGAGGGAGGCCTGGGGCTCTCACTCGGATCCACCAGGAGCCCTGAGGGCCATGCTGCAAAGGTGGAGGTGGCAGGTGCCCCATACGAGGCTGCTGTGCGGATTCGGGTTAGAACTGGCCTGGCCTGGGAAGGACCAGAGTCTAGATGAGGAGTCGTGGACAGCAGGATGTGGGGTTCAGGGAATGAGACAGGAGGGCTGGGATGTAGGTCTGATTCCACTCGTCTGGGTGTGCTGCTGGGCCAGATGTGGTCTCAGGGGTCCCACCTGCTAGTGGCTTGGCCCTGAGGCTCACCTCACTGGAGCCCCTGTGACCACTCAGTGGACGACAGGTGGACAGACGCTGGCTCAGGGCTGCTGCCATCCCCGCCTGGGGGTCTAGGCGGCAGAGGAGGGGAGCCCTGAGCCCTGCAGTGGATGGCAGGTCACCCCTTATGCAGAATGTCATTCAGAGAGGGGCTGCTGAGCACCCCCATGGACCAGGGCCCAAGAGGCTGGTGAGGACCTAGACCCAATTCCTGTCCTCTCCTCAGGCTCCCTCCAGGACCCAGGATGGGGACAGAGGCTGTGGAGCCTGGGTGAGCAGCCCTCATCACCATGGAGCTTCACTCCCCCTGCTTCTAACATTCCACAGTTCTGTTGGGAGGCAGTCTCCCACAGGGTGCCATGGGCATGGGGAGACATGGCATGGAGCCACGGCACGGAGCCCCTCTTCTAGAAGATGCTCCAGGGATCTCATGGAAAGCACTAGGATGTGAGTCCTTGGTGCTGGGGTGAGACAGTGACGTGTCTGCAAATGAACACACTCTCCCTGAGCCTGGCTGGCTGGGGCTGTGTCCCTTTTGTGGCGCTCTGATGACAGTAAGGATGGTGGTGGTGATGGTGCCATGTCCCCTGGTAGAACACAGGATGTGGTGAAAGAGAAGGAAAGGGAGCCCATGTTCCACAGCACATCAAAGAGAGTTCTAGAATGTTGTGGTTGGAGAGGCGGGGACAATAAGGGGTGATGATGGAACCTGCGATCCCGCAAGGAAAGGTGAGTTTGGGGCAGCCAACTTGCACACTAGGGACCGGTCACATATGCAGGGCCCCAGTCGGACTGAAAAAAGGAGTCCTGGATCCGGGGGGCCGTTAATACACCACACGAGTCGCTAGCACGTGGCATGACTGTGACCCAGACTGGACTGGGAAGGGATACTTCCAAGAGACCCCAAAGTGCCCCCCAATGGGGGACATGAACGTGTGACTCTTGATCTCAGGAATGTAAGTTTGAGCCCCACGTTGGGTGTAGAGATTACTTTTAAAAAAAAGTTTGAAAAAACATTTTTTAAATCATGTTTTTAGCAAACCCATGAGGTTTAGCTTTGTAGAGCTCCTTCTCTATGCCTGTCATGGGTCCATCAGTCAAGGTTATCCTGTAATAACAAGCCTCAAAACAAAATTACAACTTCTGGGTTAGCAGTAACAATGTTCTCGAGGGTACGGATGTGGACATGTGGAAAGGACAGTCCTCCAGCCACGGTCCCCAGGACCAGTGCGGTCGTGGCTGTGATGGTCCTGAGGACAGTGTCCTTGCTGCTGGATGGTGTCTCCCTTGCTCTGTCCACCCGCAGGGGCAGGGGTGTGACCTGCCACTTTGGGCCCTCAGGCTTGGCAGCCAGCTCTATCGGGTCACACAGAGGTGTCCCCACTTGGGGTCCCCCGGTCTCCCCACACTCTGCTGCTTACTGTGGGCTCGGGTCCTCGTTTGGAGTAGAGGACAGGCCCTTTTCTCTTCTACTCCTAGAGGAGGTTCAGATCTTCGGGAAATCCAGTCTGGAACAAGGGACAGAAGGTCGTTTGTGCCCCGTCTCTGTGTGTTTGGAGACCTGTCCCTCATCTTGCACCCGCAAGGCTGCGGTTGCCCTCCTTCTGCTGCTCTCCCCGCATCTGCCCAGGGTTGGTTTTGTTTGTAAAGCCTTTGTTAGCGCTCACTTGGCCTCATGCTGCCACAGCCTGCCACCCTCACCACATGCAGGGGTGACTGGGGAGAGTCCCCCTCTGCTACCAGCTCTCCGAGGGCACAGGTGGCCCCAGTTCTGGGCTCTGTCCCCGATGCAGGTGGTACGAGGCTTCATGACAATCTGAAAGAGCCCCTCCAGGCTGTAGATGACGGTCACAGGGGTGGCAGGAAGGGGCTCTCTTGGCTGGGTTCCCCTAAAAGCCAGCCCTGAGCTAGGATCTACAAATAAATTACTGGGGAGATGACCTGGGATAGGGTGTGGGGAGTGAGGGGTGGTGCAAAGGGCATCATCAAGGGGGCAGCAGTGTGGGCAGCTGGGGCTCAGGCCCGCAGGGATGCTGGGAGATGGTCTGGAGCACGCCCCACAGCTGTCCCACCTGCAGGCCAGAAGCTCAGATACTTATCCATCTTTCCCGTCACCACCGAGGGCATTAACCCCTGGCACTCTTGGCCTGCTACTGGACAGGGGTTTGGAGGGTCGTCAGTGGGCATCAGGCAGTTATTAGGAGTTGACAGCCATCAGCATGTGAGTGCTGTGGGGGCTGGGGGGCTGCAGAGGTGCTGGTCATGCCTGCCTCAGCGGCCCACCACTTCTCCATCCCCTTCGAGCCAGGTCACATGGTCCCCTCTGGTCTGCTGGCTCCTGCTACCAGGTGTCCGGTGTCTGCTGAGCCACTGCTAGCCCAGGGGCAGGCCCAGGCCCAGTGTAGGCTGAATACAAGCCTGACTCATCATGCTCTCAGCCAGGGACCCTTGGCTGGTGAACACACTGCACAACTGCACCATGGCTGGGACTCAGAGCTCTCTCTCTGCTCCTTCTACCTGGGGGCTTTGGAAACACAAGCCTGACAGAGATTGGAAGCCACAGGCTTCTCTGGTCCCACTGGCCTCCTCTGAGGCGGTGGCAGTGCGCCAACCCCTGCCTGAAGTAGGAAGGGAAAAGGAAAATATAGGGAAAAAATAGGATCTGCCACACTCACGTGTGACAGCTGACCCGCCTGGGAGGCTTACGGCATGCTCGGTTTTACCGACCTTCTCAAACTTCCTGTAGATCGGGCCCACAGTTATCCCTGTTTTACAGACCGCTTTACCCCCAGGTGTGCAGAAGTGGGGCGACTTGCCTGATACCCACAGTGAGGGAGCGGCAGGGCCAGGATTGGGGTCAGGACCTGGTTACTCTGAACACCCAGGGCAGGGCTGTATGGTGAGGGATTTGCTTTCCAGCCTGGAGGGTCCTACGTGTGGAATCACGTGCCTGCTTTGGGGCCTGGCTTCTCCACACTGTTGTGGGGTGCATCTGTGTGCTCTTCTCCGTCCATAGGTCGTGCTGCTCTATGTGGAAATGCCACCAATTCTTTCTTCCATCTTTTCTGCTATGAGGGGGCATTTGGGTCATTTCCAGTTTGGAGCTGTTAACATTGCTGTGGCTGTTTGTCCTGCCTTCTGGTGGACCTTCTCATTTCTCTGGGGTGTATAACTGAGTCAGGAACCCGCTCGGGTATAGGGTCCTCATTCATAGGTTTAGGTTTTGTAAATACTGCCAAACGGTTTGCTGACGGTGGTATCAACTGGCAGCTGCGACATCCTCGGTAAGCCTGGTATTCGTCAGTCCTTCCAGCCATTCCTGGGGAGGGGACGGGGGCAGTGCTGAGCTACTGTGGACATGGAACAGCAAGTCCAGGGGGCATGGGCCCGGCCCGTCTTTTACCCCAGAGCTCAGGAGGAGGATGCGGAAAGCGGGAAGCCGACGGCACTCCCAGGCAGGCAGAGACGAGGCAGCTGTGGATAAAGCGCTAGGTCAGCGGTGAGGTTCCTGGATACCCCACGCACGGGTGGCCTGAAATCCGTGCCCGCGGGTCTGCGGGGGGCGCGGCCCGGGCAGCGGGGGTGCGTGAGCGCGCCGGCTGCAAGCTCAGCCCTGTCCCTGGCCGGTTACGGAGCCCGGAACCCGGGGCAGCGCACCCGGGTCGCCCGTCAGGGCTGGTTACTCAGGTCGGTTCGGGCAATGCTGGGTCGGGCCGAGAGTACGACAGTCCGCACGAACCCTTCCAAGTGGGGGGCACTCGTTCCCGAGAGGCGCCCGCCGGAGTCTGCGGGGAGCGAGAGGCACACGGCCTCCGGCTCTCCCAAGCTGTACGTCCTGGCGTCCTCTCGGAGTCCACCGGACGGCCGCCCAAGCCCAGGTCGCTCAGGAACAACACGCGTCTCTAACAGCCACGACTCGGGCCCAGACGCCGGGCGCGCAGCTGAATCCGAACTTGAGACAAGCACCAAGCACCAGCACGGCGCCGTGCGGGGAGCGGAGACCCGGCTGCGGCGCCCGAGGGAGGCGGCCCGGGGGCGTTCCCCTCCGCCCCAAGCCCTCAGTGACCCCCCAGCGCAGAGGCCACGCCCCAGAAGCCAGTCAGCCTCCAGATAAGGGTACATGCATAGAAGGCAGCTCATGATTGGCTAAGCTCGGGCGAGTCAGCGGCGCGCCGGGGCCGTCGGGCCGGAAGGGCGGGGCCTGCGGCGGGGAGGGGGCGGAAGGGGAGGGACTCGGGATGGGCGGCCTCGTACGCGTGCGTGCGTGCGCGTGCGTGCGCGTGCGTGCACGCGCGCGTTAGCCGCGGGGAGGAGACACACGCGTGAGGGCCGGCTCTGCTGTCGTCACCAGCCTCACGATGGTCACCGCGGCCTCCACCACCGCGACCCTGCCGGAGCCGCGGCGGGCACTTCCGGGAGCCCTCGGGTGTCCGTTGGGTCTGTCAGCACGCACTCCCCCGAGCGCGTCGCGGCAGGCAAGTGTGTCACTGAGCCCCGCTCGCCGGGCCGCGGACGCCGCACCCGGGGCGGCCCCAGCCCCGTCCCTGGGGGGCCCGGGCCCAGGTCACTCCGGCCCAGCGCTGGCTGGAGCACGTAGGCAGGGCAGAGCGCACGCCTACGCTGACGTAAGCACCGGAGGGCCTTGTAGTGTTTCCCGACCTGAGAACGTCAGGGGAGGGTGTTCAGGCTCGGGTGCGTCCCCACCTTGGGGACGGTGGCCAGGGACCGTCCGTCCGTCCGTCCGCCGCGCTTTCCTGGAGCCTGACAGCCTCGACACAGAAGGATCTGCTCTTGCCCCGCAATGTTGGCACAAAGCCCCAGAACGAGTTTCGCTGGCTGACCTGTGAGCCAGTCTGTTAAGAGAGCCGGGCGTCAGCCTCGGGGCTGGGTCCTGGGAGATTGGACCCGTTTGAAGTGCGGGCACTGAGCTGGGGGTGCCCCCCCCCCCCCACGCCCCGGCCTTGGCAGCGGGGGCGGGACGCCTGCCCGGCAGCCTGCCGCCGCTTCTGTTTGCAAGCATGAGCTGGGCGTGCAGAGCGCAGAGGCCTGGCGCTGGTGCCGTAATAAAGTGACGGTCACGAGGATGCTTACGGTAAAAGGAAACACGAAAGCACTGTGTCACCTACGGTTCCCACGTTACAAAGCACTCGGACACACCACCGGCAGGGGAGACCTGCTTTGTTTTGTGTTCGTTCCCTTTATGCACCCCCCCCCCCCCCCCCGCCCCGGGACTCCGAGTGGCATTCTAGCAACTTGTTTTTGGGGGCGGGCCCGGTAATGGAGAGGAGTCGCACAGTCTGCCGCGACCCCAGGGCAGTTTTGTGTAGCGTACAGTTTGGACAATCTTTGCCTTCGGTATTCCAAGTTAAGCTCGGGGGTGCCCTAGGGATTGTGGTTGGAAAGGTCTCACCAGGGTGGAGCCTTCCTGTCATTCCCAAAGGGCCCAGCACACGTTTAACTGAAGTGTGTGTGAAGTGAGTAAGCTTGGGAAAGCAGGATGTTACACTAGCCTGACATTCAGGAGCATGCACACACCTGCTTCTCTTGTCAGCCCCTACCCCCTCTTAGTCTCAGGAGGATGCCCCCTCCCTCCCTGAGGTTGAGTGACATGAGTCAGTTCCAAGAAAGCTGGCCCACGTCCTCACCCTGCAGTCCTGCCTCCCCCCTCAATTTACACAAAGCCCAGAACTTTCTAAGCCTTCCTGTTCTTGTTTTCTAGGAAGAGCACATTTCAAATCTTTGGGAAAGAAGTGTGCCTTATAGATCATTCGGTAAGGAAAGCAAACTCTTAGCAACTTTGCTCCAATTCCCAGCAAGCCCGTGGGTTCGTGAGAGTGGAGAATGTGGGTGGGTCCACAGACAGCATCTCGTGAGGATGTGTCAGACACAGAGTCTGCGGTTCCAGGGCCCATCACCTAGCCCCCAGTGTCTCTGTGTAGGGTCACCCACTGTCTCCCCCACTCCTGGCTCCTGAAGACACTTCAAGACAGGAATTTGAGAGGCCTGTGAGAACAACACTGCCCCCTGATGTACCTGCTTTGGGCATCAGCTTCTTCATCTGAACCTGGAGAGGATGACATCCCCTCTCCTTCCTGCCCGTGGGCTTGGTGAGGATCACATTGGCTGGATGTGGAAGCCTTTGTGAATGTAAAGCACTGATGGCAGATTGACACCCAAAAAGAGCAACCCTCTCCCCACTGCAGTCAGTTATATTTCCCCAGACCTGCTCATGGTAATGCAGCAGGAAGTGGCTAGGAATCCTAGCACCTGGTGTGCAGGCTCTGCTGGTCCCCCTGTCATGGATTCTGGAGAGTGAGCCATGGTAGCCTGCCTCTTTCTGACCTGCAGGAGGAGCTGGGGCCCCTGTACCCTGCCCCTGGACACCCTGCTTCAACCCTGGCTGTCTCCAAGCATTGATTTACTATTCAAGAGAGTTCCTTGGCTCACATTGCAAATACAGCAGCATGTTTAATTCTGTCTTTTCTGGCTCTTGCTCAGATGTGTCCCGTCCCCAGCACTGTTCATCGAGAGCCCATCTGCTGTGAGTGCCAGGCCAAATTCGGGGGCTGCCTGCCGGTGCCCAGGGTCGAGGCGGCATTGCCTTACTGGGTCCCTTTGTCCCTGAGACCCCGAAAACAGGTAGGTGACTTGGACCAGGGCTTCTTCATCTGAGTCCAGGGTGAACTTCAGGGGACCAGTCACTCCTGAAAATCATAGATGTTGTATGAGTGATATCTTACAATTTCTGGGAGACAGGTTGTGTGTTTTTTTTTAAATCCAGATTTTTTCGAAAACCAAATCTATGGAGTTAGACTGATATGTGATAACTGCACATATGTAAAATGTACAGTTTGCTAAGTCTTGACATAGATATCCATCTGTGAAACCACCACTGCCGCTGGACGACGTGCATCCACACGACCCTGAAAGATTTCTTTGTGCCCCTTTGTGACTCCCCCCAGCCCTCCCCACCCTGCAGTCCCCAGGTAACCACCAATCTGTTTCTGTCACCCCAGATCAGTTTGCATTTCCTCAGATTTTATATAAATGGAATCATATAGTAGGTCCTCTTTGGCCTCGTTCACTCAGCATAATTATTTCCGAGCTTCCTCCATGTGGTTTCTGCGTGGTGCTGGGTAGTGTCCATCATATAACTTGACCGCAGTGCAGCCGTTGGTCCAGTGAAGGACATTTGCACCGTCTCCACAAGTTCTGTCTGTTACAAAGAAAACTGCTCTGGACGTTTGTGTACAAGTCTTTGCATGAACACACCTTCATTTTTCTTTTTTTTTTTTAAAGATTTTATTTATTTATTTGACAGAGATAGAGACAGCCATCCAGAGAGGGAACACAAGCAGGGGGAGTGGGAGAGGAAGAAGCAGGCTCATAGCAGAGGAGCCTGATGTGGGGCTCGATCCCACAACGCCGGGATCACGCCCTGAGCCGAAGGCAGACGCTTAACCGCTGTGCCACCCAGGCGCCCCACACCTTCATTTTTCTTGGGCAAAGACCTAGGAGGGACTTGTTGAATCATGGGGTAGGTGTATGTTTAACTTTTTAAGAAACTCACCTGTTTTTGAAGTGGTCGTATCATTTTACATCCCAAGCAGCAGTGTATAAAGTTCCAGTTCCTCCACATCCTCACTAACACGCGGTTTCCTCAGTTTTTTTTAAAATTTTAGCCATCTTAATAGGTGTGTGTCTTGCTGTGGCTTTAGTTTGTATTTCCATAGTAACCAGTGATGCAGAGTGTCTCCTCCATATGCTGTTGGCATCTGCATGTCTTACTTGATATGTGTCTGTTCAGGTGTTTTGCCCATTTAGAAACATTGGGTTGTTTGCTTTTCTTTTTAAATTATTGAGTATCGAGAGTTCTTTATACATTCTGCACATAATTTGAGATAACTCAATTTGTAAGCATTTCTCCATGTTTTTGACTTGTCCTTTTATTCTCTTATCAGTATTTTTCACAGAGCATAAGTTTTAAATTTTGATGGCGTTCACTTTATCAATCTGACCTTTTCTGGGTCTTGCTTAGATGTGCCCCTCCCCCCAGCACAGCAGTGGGACATGCTTTCTGAGTATTCCTAACAAATCTTAGCATAAGCCAAGGTCAGAAAGGTTTCTCCTTATTTTCTTCTAGAACTGTTATAGTTTACAGTTTGTGTTTAGTTCTGTGATCCATTTTAAGTTAATTTTTGTGTATAGCTTGAGGTATGGGTTGACATTCCTTTGTTTTCGTCTTGGGTGTCCAGTTGTTCTAACACCATATGTCATAGAGGCTGTGCTTTCTCCACCAGCTGGCCTTTGCACCTTTGCCAGAAATGAGCTGTGCATGTAGCTGTGGGTCTGTTCCTGGACTCCGTCCATCTGCTGCTCTGGTTGTCTGCACACCGCCACGCCGTCTCCATTACTCTGACTTTATAGGGAGCCGTGTGTCCTCCAGTGCTGGTTCTGTTTAAGTTGGGCATTCTAGTTTGCTTGCATTTCCATGTGAATTTTATTTTAATTAATTAATTAATTAATTTTTAAAAAAGATTTTATTTATTTATTTGACAGAGATAGAGACAGCCAGTGAGAGAGGGAACACAAGCAGGGGGAGTGGGAGAGGAAGAAGCAGGCTCATAGCGGAGGAGCCTGATGTGGGGCTTGATCCCATAACGCCGGGATCACGCCCTGAGCCGAAGGCAGACGCTTAACGACTGAGCCACCCAGGCGCCCCTCCACGTGAATTTTAGAGTCCCATTGCCAGTTTCTACAGAAATGTCCTGCTGGGATTTTGGTTGGTATTTTTTGTGTAAATTAGCATAAAGAGAATCAGCATCTTGATGATACTGACTCTTCTGACCTGAGAACGCAGTGATCTCTCTTTCCGTGTAGGCCTTTCATGTTTCTCAGGGGTTGCTTGCAGTCAGCAGTGCACGGGTCTGGCACACCTTCTGTCAGATTGATCCGTGAGTATTTCATAGTTTTGATGACAGCATTTAAAAAATTCAGTTTATGATTGCTGTATTTAGAAATACCACTGATTTTTGTATTTTGATTTTGTATCCTACACTAATGCTTACCTCCTTTTTTCTAGTAGCTCTTTTTGTAGATTCTATCAGATTTTCTACATAGATCATCATGTCATCTACAGAGAGAGATTTCATTCCTTCCTTCCCAGTTTGGATGCCTTTAATTTTTCTTGCCTGATACCCTGGCTAAAACTTCCAGTACACCGCTGAGTGGAGTGGGGAGACAAGATGTCCTTGTCTTCTTTCTCATCTTAGAGGGACAGCATTTGGGTTTTCACGATGAAGTTTGATGTTAGCCATTGGTTTAGGTGCCCTGTCAGGCTGAGGGAGTTCCTGGCTCTTCCTAGTTTGCTGAGAGGTTTTATCTAAAATGAACACTGGATTTTATGTGTCGATTGAGGTCATCACATCATTGTTAATATGATGGATTGCACTGATGGATTTTCAAAAGTTAAACCACTTCCTAGGAGAAACCCTCTTGAATCATGATGCATTTTCCTTCATACAGTTGATTAAAAGCTTTGCATGTGTATTCATGAGGGATATTGATCTGCGTTGTCCTTGTTTGCCTTTGTATTTGGGTAACGCTGACCTGCTACAATGAGTTGAGAAGTATTCTCTCATTTTCAGTTTTCTGGAAGACTGTGTGAATTGGTATTATTTCTTCCTTTAATGTTTGGTAGGATTTACCTCTGAAGCCATCTGGGACAGAGCTTCCTTTGTGGGAAGGTTTTTAACTACAAATTTAATGTCTTCTGTGGATACAGAGTTATTTAGGTTGTCTGCTTCTTCTTTAGCAAGCTTCAAGAAATTTGTCCATTACATCATTGTCAGATTTATTGGTACGATGTTGTTCATTATCATCAGTATTCTCTAATTGCCCTTTTAATATCAGTAGATTGTAGTGAGGGCCTCTCTCTCATTTCTCATTTTTTAGTAGACTCTCAAAGGGGTCACTGGCTTTAAGATGACCGAGTCATGTTGTTCTAGGCAGTGTTGATGGCCTCAGTCCCTCCTGTTGGTCACTGTATCATTTGAAAGTTGGGCAGGGTAGGCATTATTGTACTCATTTAAAGGATGGGCAGACTGAGGTCCAGAGAGGGGCAGGCTTTTCCAGGGTTACACAGTTCATAGCAGATGAGGAATTAGAATCCAGAACTCTCCCCACTGAGATGTACTGCTGGACATCAGGGAGGAGGTGGCCCTAAGCAGGATGGAAGGAATACAGAAGCCAAGGTACCTAGCCTGTCTCTTGTATTCCAGCTGGTCTCCCTGTCTCTATCCTCTCTAGCTCTGGCTGTCCATGTTCTGATCGGCAGCCCTATGAGCTTTTAAAACTGTGGATTTGGTCCTCTCACTCCTCTGTAGCTCCCAACTTCTGAGTATGGACCAAAGTCTCTGACACAGTTCCTGGGGTCCTTCCTGATCTTGCTCCCGCCTGGCTCCAGCCTCCTTTCCACTTGCCCCTCCAGCTCCTCTTCCAGCAGAGGGGAGGTGTTAGGTGTTAGTAACAGAAAACTGACCCACAATGGGTTCATCCAGGTCTTGGTAGAGAGAGGACTCCTCTAGGATTGGCTTTATGGCTAAACAGTGTGTTTAAGGATCCAGAATCTTTTTATCCTTTACTCATAGTGTTGGCGCTGTCACCTTTAGTGCTTCGAGATGGTGGCTGTGGGTCTCTTTTTTACATCGTGATCCACATGGCAGAAAGTGAGCCTTTCTGGGGTCCTCCTTTTCTCAGGGGGGCTTAGAAGGCTTACCCTCCCATCCTGCTTTCTTATCAGGGATAAAAAATTCCTAGAAGCCCCAGCCGACTTCTTTTTCACCTGTTTGTCCTCACCTCCGCACTCATTCCTGGCAGAGCCCTGACGGGCCGATGCTGATCCCTTGGGACTGGGCACTTTGGCCCTGGAGTAAAGCTGGGTCTTTCAATAAGGGGGGGCTGGGAAATGATTTTTATGCAGGCAACCCATGGGGTCCGCCTGGAAAGTTCATTCTGTCCACATCCTGAGGGCCCTCCAACAGGCACGTGCTGTTCGCCTGCCTTCTCCACCCAGCCAGCCCCCTGTGCCGCGGCTCGGTGATGCTTCCCAGACAGACTTTTCCAGCTTGGAGTTTTCTCCCTGCATCCCAGCATTTATTCTGGTAGCTGGATGGGTCCTTCCTCCTAGCGCAGCGCACGCCGCAGAGAGTGTGCTCGGCCAGCGCTTGGAGGATGGGGCCAAAGGGGCCTGCGTGTGCCTGTCCTGTCGGCCAGTGCCATGTTGGCAGGAGGCAGGGGTGGATGGAGGTTTCTGGGTTCTCCAGAACCTCTTCCATCTCCTCCTTTGGATGAACCTTCGACCCCTTAGCCCTCCCCTGTGGGGTCCTGTGCTTTGCAGTATGTCGCACACCTGCTCTGGGTTGCTTCTCCTCTGCCTTGGGAAGTCAGCAGGGTCCACTCACATGTAGGTTTTATTGTCTTTCTAATGTGTGACATGAGCGCATGGTGGGAACTTACAGTGGTACAGAGGGGACACCCCGCCTGTGCCTCCCCCGGGGCGTCCCTGTGTGGCCCGGAGATGTGCTGTGCATGTGCTCTTTCACTAGCGACATGTAACACATTGCCTGCCTGCCTGGCTTGAAATAGCAGTCCCTGTCGTCGTGAGGGGCTCAGCTGGGTGGCCTGGCCCCACCTGTCCCTGATCTTGGGGCCAGTGTGCAGGCCCAGACCTTGTAGAGGCCTGTGTGGCCTCTTTGCCCGGCCAGACCTGGCTGCTGTCACTTCCTCCTCGTTCTGTGGGTGAAACCAGTGCATGGCCTAAGCAAAATCCAGGGGCAGCCTCCACACTGCCCCTCTGCCAGAAGGAACGGAGGTCACAGGGCAAAGGGCATGGCTGTGGGGGAGGGTACAGAATGGGACAAGGCCATGGTCCCCCACAACTCATGTCCGGGAAGCATGGCATATAGATTTTCTATAAAAACTGCACATGGCAGCATGATGGGCCTGCATGTACGTTTCCCACCCCACATCTTGTCTCTGCATTCATTCGTGTCAGGACAGACAGGTCTGCCTCGCACTTTCCAACGGCTGCCCCATTCCCTGGTGTCCCTGCATCTCTCCCAGACAGGCCCTTGGGCTCTTGGGCCACTACAGCCATGCTATAGCTCGTGTTCTTTGCGAGCATCGTTCTGCAGATGCTCATGTGTCCCAGAGTGGATTTGCTGGATCAGACACTGTCCATTTTAGAGTCTGACCCGTGTTTCCAGAAAGCTTTGTAGCCAAGAATGCTGAGGCTCAGAGAGGCCAACTGTTGTGTCCAGGGGCCGCTCCTGGAGGCCTGCAGGCTCAGGCCAGAGCCACGTCCCCTGACTGTAATGCACATGTCCCACCATGGCAGCCATGCAGACCTCCCACTGCAGAGGTGCAGGTGGCCCCTGGGAATGTCATGAAGAGGAGACTGCTTCCTCAGCTGGGTGGTTGGGGTGGGCCTGTGGGAGGGCACAGAAGAGGAGCTCCCCAGGGCCCTGTCTTAGGAAGACACAACCTGGGGCACAACCCCTTTGGACCTTCTCTTCCCTTCCTCTCTGTTAGATCCAAAAGATGGTCCGGTTTTATATCCCCAAAACCTCCGAGGCATGCCCCTGCCCATGCCACCGCTTTGGGGGCCGCCTCCCGATGCCTAGGGATCAGGCCGTGATGCCCTACTGGGTGCCCCAGGTGCTGAGGCCTCACAAGAAGGTAAGAGGGAGGCTCACAGCAGCGAGGCCCCAGCGGGACCCAGAGATGGGGTGGAGGGTGCTGGGTTCTTTCTCCACAGTGGCCTCCACTGGTGTCCGGGGTCTCCTGGAAGGCACAGTGAAGGAAGTAGAGTGCAGGAGGTGGGCGTGTGCAGGGGAGGGCCAGCTTGGTGTCCTGGGGGGTGCTGGAAGGGTGGGTCGAACTGGTCTCTGAAGGGGGGTCTCTCATCGCTGCCCCTACCTTTAATGCCATCTCTTCTGCCTCCTGTTCCTCCCTCCTCTCCTCTATCTCCTCACCTTGCCTCAGTGCCCTCTCCAGCTCTCTGGGCATCCTGGCAGGCAGAGGGAAGGGCCGGGAAGGACCTTCCCTCTGAGTTTCTGTCCTGGCTTTTCAGCTCTGTCTGGTGCCTCCAGGTCTCTGGGTTCCAGGGCAGTGACTACTGGGGTTTCTGGCCCGGTCCAGCCCTCCTTAGCCCCATGGCCCCTTCTCTCCCATGCTTTCTGGGTGTCCTGGGTGGTCAGCTGAGGCTTCCTTTCTGCCTTCACGCACTTATCATTTGCTGGTTTTCTCTCATCAAGTAGCAAACTGTCCCCAGAATTAAGACTCAGAGGTTATTTATTTATTTATTTATTTATTTAAAAGATTTTATTTATTTATGTGACAGAGAGACAGCTAGTGAGAGAGGGAACACAAGCAGGGGGAGCGGGAGAGGAAGAAGCAGGCTCCCAGCCGAGGAGCCTGATGTGGGACTCGATCCCGGAACGCCGGGATCACGCCCTGAGCCAAAGGCAGACGCTTAACGACTGCGCCACCCAGGCGCCTCAAGACTCAGAGGTCCTTTAAAAGGGGACCATGGCTTGCATTCTGAGCTGGCCACAGCCCTTTCCTGGTTTCCAGCCCAATCCCTGGACCCACCCTTCTGGTAGACCACCAGGCTGGGCTGACACATCTGCCCCCATTCTTTTCTTTTAGGTGGTGAAAAGGCAGCAGAGTTGTAAAGGCATCCAAGGTAACTGAGCATACATGTCTCATCCCTTCACTCCCCAAGGAAGGTGGGGGTCTCGTGGTGGGGATGGGGAGACTGTTCTCATCCCCGGATGTCTGTAAAACAGAGATGGCGGTACACATACTGCGTCTTCACCCCCTTCTCGTGCCAGGCATCGCTAGCCATCTACCATTTTCCCCCAGTGAACCTAGAGAAGCCTTACACTCTACTGGTCTATCTGCTTTGGCTTTCAAGATGAAGCCAGTTTGCAGCCTGGAGTTAGATGGTATCTAAAGTGTGTTTTCTTTTAAGTTCTAATCTTGTATAGTTCGTGACATAGTGTGTTTGCTTGTGTGTGTGTGTGTCTGGTGTATACATACATATGCTTATGACCTAGTAAATACATTTACTGATGATATGGTGTGCATGCCAACATTTACATATGCAGGACACACAGTATATTCATGACATCATATTTAGGTATGTATTCATTTTGCAGTATATTTATACATTTATGTATTTGAGAGCTAGTATGCATACATTCACATATTTATGGCGGATGTAGTGCATAGCACACATTCACGTGTTCCTGATGCAGTATGTATCTGTGCCAGAGCATGTTCATAGACTTACGTGTTTGTGAGCTAGAATATACTCATGTACTCACGTCAGCACCATCCCCACCTTTACTTTCTTTGTCTCTAAAACAAGTGGGTTGGATTGCTCTTGAAGGCCTTGTCCGGCTCCGATGGCCAACATATGTGCTTCCTCTGCATTGCACATGAACCGAGGAGTGGACATGCCAGGTGGTTTGCATCAGGTCCTCCCCTTGCCCAGCTGTTCCCGTGCTCTGTGTGGTGAGCACCCCTTGCTGGAATCTGTGCAGGAGGGAATGGATGGATGCCAGGCTGGCACTGGGTTCCTGTGATGGGTGAGCAGTTTGAGCAGTGTGCCCAAAACTCAGGAGCACAGGGATGGGTGGGAGAGTGCACAGGAAATGAGTGGCCACCAGCCAGCATGCCCGCCTCTTAATGCTGCAAAAATATGTATTTCCCCTGATAATAAGAGTCACGCAGTTAGGAGCAGCATGGATGTACACAGCGTTTGTGGGGGCTGTTTAGAGGCATCTGTCAAATTATTATTATTATTATTATTTTTAAAGATTTTATTTATTTATTTGACAGAGAGAGAGACAGCCAGCGAGAGAGGGAACACAAGCAGGGGGAGTGGGAGAGGGAGAAGCAGGCTCATAGTGGAGGAGCCTGATGTGGGGCTCGATCCCATAACGCCGGGATCACGCCCTGAGCCGAAGGCAGACGCTCAACCGCTGTGCCACCCAGGCGCCCCTGTCAAATTATTTTTTATTGAGATAGAATTGACATTGAACTTTATATTAGATTCAGATGTATGGTGTAATGGTTTGATGCTTATATTTTGTGAAATGAATGGGCAGTAAGTCTAGTTAACATCCTTCACCTCATATAGTTACAAATTTTTTTTTCTTATGATGAGAACTTTTAAGATCTACTCTCTCAGAAACTTTCAAATATATAATACAGTATTATTAACTGTGGTCACCGTGCGGTACATTAGATCCCCAGGATCTATACCTAGAAGTTTGTACCTTTTGACCACGTCACCCATTTCTCCCATCTATCACCTTCTGTAATCCGCGTCATCTTGCCTCCAGCAAGCCCATGTCCGGTAATGCCTGGTAGACACTCCCACACGCATGCCTGTCTGCAGCTGCAGTGTCCTTGACAAGGTATCCAAAGCAGTCGAAGCATCCCCCAGTGGGAGGACGGACATATGTGGGGGTGTGTTTGAAATGTGGCACCTGCCATGTAGAGCACGCAGCCCTTAGGGACGACGGGAGGGAGCCCCAGACACACTGCGGCGAGGGAAAACAATTGGCTGCAGCCTGTGCAGTTGGACCCCATTCCTGTGGATCTGCAGAGCTGAAGTCCTGTGTGGGTGTGGATGCGGGTTGGTGGTGTGCGTCTGGGCTGACAGTCATGGGTTCCCCGCGGGGGTGGGGACGACGGGAGCTCAGGAACCCGAAGAGCAAGACCGGGGGCCATATAATATTATAAACAGAAAGCAGCACGTTGGCTCCAGTTTGGGGGAGAAGAGCCAGAAATCCCTTTATGAAAGAAACCACAGCAAGAGGACAAGAACAGTTGGAGAAACGGCTCTTTTAACTGTATAATCACACATTTATGGGTTATTTTTATTGGTTGTTTTTGGCTTTGAATTCTCTGCATCTTTAAGAAAAGCTGAAAGCTCAGCTTATGGTTGAATCATATGCATCACTTTGATACATTTTCAAAAACCAGTATTAACTTTTACTCCAGTCCTCGTTTAATAGTTGAGGCAATTTATACAAATAACGAGTCAAGCCTTAGTCCATTCAGTCCAGAAGGTGTTCCCAGGACAGGACTGAGAGCCCAGGTTTCACTGGTACCAGGACAATTAGGATCTGTCTCCCCCTGAGCTTTGTATAGAGTGATTTAAAAATACATTAAAAAAAGTGATTTAAAAATATTTCCCTTAGCCTCAAATCCAGATTATTTCCATTTTAAAGAGAAAAATCTGTATTTTTCATCTTGTGTTTTCTTTGTAAAGAGGAGGCTCATTTGCTTTTCTTCCATATGCTTTTGCAGTAGGATTGTTTAATAAAGAAAATACTGTTTTATATTAATTATGCTTTTGCATATTAGTGTAATTAGAGTAGTAACGTGTATAATATGACAAATAGAGTATATGTGTGGTATATGTAATATAGTATATAAATACGGTGTAACTTGTAGCACGTTAGTAGAGTAATATAATTAAGTTGTGATATCAGAAGGGTCCCATGTTGACCAAAGCAGATCTCAAAAGCTAGTGTCAGGGAAATGGAAACACTGGAGTCCCATTTGTGGTTGTGTTTTTTTCAGATACCCAAATAAACCCCACGTTTCCATCACTAAGATCTATTCATTATCAGTTTCTTGCCAGCCTGGTTTCATCTGAGCTTCACCCACTTGTTCCCCCATCAAAAAAAGAAAAACAACCGCCCCCCAAAAAAAGATTACCGTGAAGCACATCCCAGCTAAATTGTGTATTCTTTCATCTATACCGAGTTCATCACGTGGCTGTAAGAGATAAAGACGCTGGCATGAGCCCCGCAGTCAGCCCAGAAATAAGCTCACAGCAGTGTTCTCTTCATCTTCCTGGATGTCGGTCAGCGTCCACACTCTCGGGGCTGTGGCCAGCCTTGCTGGAACACCTGGTGTCCTTGCCCTGGGTTCTGGAGGGTTCTCCCGTGTGTGTTGTGCACACACACGGCACTCTGTCCCCACTCTGCCCAGGGCCTGACTCGCTTTCTCGCCTAGAACCCCCCCTGGACTTGCGCTCCTGGTACAACCGCTGGCGGATCTGCTGTGACAGGCGGCTCCTCCTCAAGTGGCAGCAGCTCCAGGCCCTTCACCAGCATGAGCCACTGGCCCCAGGGAGGGGAGCGAGCCCCCCGGCCCCCCTCCTGCCCTTCAACCTCCTGACCCTCCTGCAGGCGGTCCTGAGGGTCATGGTGGCCATTCGGTGAGCAGGCACAGGGTGAGGGCAGTGGGGGCCCTGGGCCCATCTCATTCCCCGGGCTGTTTTGGTCAGGGGCTGGGGGTTTAGTTGAGTCAAGGACGTGGGAGAAGTTGGCTGTGGCTGAGCGAAAGGGTGAGGAGTGGCTGCAGCGGGATCACCGTGGTGCTGTTCTCACCATCCAGAGTTGCCCACACCCTGCGTGGGGATCTCAATCTAGCACACACTTAATGGACAAGCAGTCCAGGGACATCAGAACTGAGGGTGGGGCACTGCGCGTCTTAGGGCTGCCCACCTTTCTTTCTTCACCTTGTCCCTGTGGCCTGGCACTGGTTCTAGTTTGCGCACATTTCCGTCACGTCGAGCTTGAAGGTGGCTGTTAGAGGCCGCTCGCCCAGCCAGCCCTCTGGGGAATAAACACAGCTTCAGGCCTGGGGACCTATGGCCTCTCCCCCCCCCCCCCAACCCCCAGCCCAGTCCCAGCCATCGAGGCTCCATTTTGGAAAGCCCTTGCCCCAGCCTCGCCCCCAAGAGCCTCACTCAGGCCTTGTCACCTGGAACCCCACCTCGGCCCTCCTCCGGGGTGCCCCTCATGGCCCCCTGCCCGGGGACAGGCAGGGCTGCTTCCTTTGGTCTCCTCCTCAGGCTCTTTCATCACACTTGTGTGCAGGGACATGCAGATATACAAATGTATGTGGATACAAGATGTGCAAAACTATCAGTATGTAAATGCACGCAGATCAAATTTATATTATGTTGACTTGTTTGCTTCTTAAGCATCTGTCTTCTTGTAAGAGGAATATTCTAGAAAGTATCCAATATCTGAAAATGGTTGTAGGTGTCTTCTGTCCAGTGTCCTCCTTGTTGTTGTTCACAGCAGGGGGTTAGCCCTATCTTTGTCTCTGGTCCTGGCTGGAAGCAGAAGGCCCTCCCCTCTGCACCCTGCTTGTCTGCTCTCCCAATATTGGGCATTGGTGTTGCCTCTAACCCTGTGATTACAAATGATGCCACAGGGTACGTCCGCATGCGAGTGCCTGTGTGGACCTGCAGCCTCTTTGGGCGTGTGCTGTTCGGAAGGGGGCCGGGGCAGGGGGTCGGCAGCTTTGGGCGATTTGTGCGCATGACCAGACTCGTAAAACCGTGAGGTTGTTACTTCTTTGCTTTGTGTGAAGATGCATCTTTTGTGTGTGTGTGTTTGCCAACTTGACCATCAAAGCGAGTTGGACCCCCCCCCCCCCCCCGGGCCCACTCTGGGAAGAGTAAAGAAAGAAGCTCGGGTGTAGATGGTACGTGAGGTAGATGGTCAGGGAGGCCAAAAGGAAAGTGCTAATGATCGTGTAGGAGGCGTTTGCCTCAGAGCCAGGTTCTTCGGGCCGAGGCCCAGGTGGCAGCTAGATGTTCAGGAGAGCTATCTTGTCGGGCTGCGGTGTCCACGGGTTGCCCTGTGAGATCCCCCAGACTCCACAACCAGCTTGTCTCAGGAGAACCTGCTGGCTGCCTCGGGCTGGCCTGGCAGAGGTTTGCTAGAACTGTGAAGGCCTCGGGAGGGGAGGGGAGCTCGGGACCTTCCCAGCCGGGACCCTTGAGGAGCTGTGACCATCACACTTGCCTTCTCAATGGGGCGTGCCGCAGCTTCCTCACATCGGATCCCTTTCACAGCTGCGCAAGGTGGGGACTGTCCGTCCCTCCCCGAGGGGGAGCATGGGCTCTGGGGGCCGAGTGCCTCATCCAAGGACCCATGGCTGGAAGTGAGTCAGCTACGACACACCCTGGCATCGCATCCTTGTACGCTTTCCTGCCTGGGCTCCTCAGGGACTCAGATGGTGTCCCCCTCCGCGGTGGGGGTCCCCTGTCTTCCACGCCATAGAGGCTCCCTGCCAGGTCCTGCCAGGGCAGCGTGGGCTCAGCATGGGGCACGGTTCCGAGTAACTGCCTTTCTCTTTGCTTTCCAGCCACTTGTTTTGGGTTTGAAGTTCGAATCTTCAGCCACTGCCGAGAACATCAATGAAAATGTCAGTCATAATCAAGGTCTTTACTGAAAGCCGTCAAGTCAGGAGGAGTCTGTGATAGCCACCATTTTCTCAGCTCCTATAACTCACATCCAGGGTTGGGTCCAAGTTCTCTCATCAGGCAGTGCTCCGTTGCCGTGCAGCTACCGTGGATGTGGGTGAGACTGGCGAATGCGGCCAATAAATGTTATTTATGAAACTCCAGAGTGGCCCCTGATTGAATGATGACACTGGTTCTGCTTTGTGGAGGGGGCCGTGTTCTCCAGCCCGGTGTCCCTGGGGGATGGGGCTGCCTCTGTGCCTCTCTTCCCTCTGCCTGGGACAGCGGGCCCACCAGTGCTGGGGCGGAGGTGGTGTTGGCACCTAAAATTATGTGAGTCGAGGGTTTTTTGTTTTTTTTTTAAGATTTTATTTTTTTTTTAATTTATGTATTCAACAGAGATAGAGACAGCCAGCGAGAGAGGGAACACAAGCAGGGGGAGTGGGAGAGGAAGAAGCAGGCTCATAGCAGAGGAGCCTGATGTGGGGCTCGATCCTGGAACGCCAGGGTCATGCCCTGAGCCGAAGGCAGACGCTTAACCGCTGTGCCACCCAGGCGCCCCAGAGGTTTTTAAAACTGAGATGTCATTCACATCATAAAATTTACCTTTTTAGAGCATATGATTCAGTGGATCTTGGTGTATTTACATGGTTGTGCAGCCCTCCCCCTGCTGTCTCATTCCAGACCCGTCTGGTCACCCCAAAAAGAAACCAATCACACATCACCCCTTCCCTTCTTGCCCAGCCTCTGGCAGCCACTCACCTGCTTTCTGACTTTTTCTGTGCTGGGCATTTCCTATGCCTGCAGTCCTATGGCACGTGGGTCTGCTGTGTCTGGCGCCTCACAGCACACGCCGAAGCCCGTGTAAGCGCTGCATCCCTTTTGATGTGGATACAGTGTGGCTTGCTGGACCTTTGGGTTGTTTCCGCCTGTTGGCTCACTGTGACTAGTGCTGCTTTTGCGTAGACGTGTTTCCATTTCTCTCGGGTCTGCACCTGTGAATGCTGGCGCATAGGGTAACTCTGTTGACTGTATTGTGGGGCCGCCTCCGTTCTCTGCAGTGGAAAACTGCACCATTTTATATTCACATTCCTGCCGGCCAGGCAGACCAGTTTGGGTTTTTCCACACCCTTGCCAACACTTGCTGTGAGCCTTGTTTGGATGATAGCCATCCTTGTGGGTGTGGAGCAGTGTCTCATCACGGTTTTGATTTGTGTTTCCTGATGACTAGTGACACTGAGCGTCTTTCCGCGTGCTCATCGGCCATTTGTGTATCTTCTTTGGAGAGCTGTTTGCTCAGACTCATTGCCTGGGTTCTAACTGGATTGTCCTGTTCTCGTTGTTGAGTTTGTGTTCTGGCTATGTTCTGAATGGTAGGTCCTTATCAGATGTATCATTTGCAAGTATTTTTCCCTGTGGATTGCCTTTTCCCTCTCTTGATGATGACCTTTGAAGTACAAAAGTTATTAATTTCAATGAAATCTGGTTTTCTTTTTTTTCCCTTAGGTTGCTGTGCTTTAGGTCAGATGGTCATATCTCAGAAAGCATTGCCTGGTCCGTTGGCACAAAGATTTACCTATGTTTTCTCTCTTTCTCTGATTTTTTAAAAAATATTTTATTTATTTATTTGATGGAGAGAGAAGGAGAGAGCACAAGCAGGGGGAGCGGCAGGCAGTGGCAGAGGGAGAAGCAAGCTCCCCACTGAGGAGGGAGCCTGACGTGGGGCTTGATCCCAGGACCCTGGGATCATGATCTGAGTTGAAGGCAGTCACCCAACGGACTGAGCCACCCAGGTGCCCCTATCTATCTTTTCTCTTAAGAAAGAGATTTATTGTTTGGCTCATACATTTGGGGCTCTGATCTATTTTGAGTTAGTTTTGTAACTTTTATATATGGTGTGAGGTACATGTATATGGTGTTCTTTTGCATGTGGATATCCAGTTGTTCCACATAACATGCTTGAAATGATCAAATTATAGAAATGGAGAACAGACTAGTGGTTGCCAGGGGTTTGGGGGTGGGGGCGAGTGGGGGGGTGGGAGGGAAGGAGGTGCCATCATCCAAAGACAACATGAGGCATTCTGTGGTGATGAAAACATCCTGTATCTTGACTTTATTGATGCTCTGGTTGTGAGATTATGCTACAGTTTTGCAAGATGTTACCAATTGGGGCAAACTGGATGAGGATAAGGTGGGATCTCTCTGTATTATTTCTTGTAAGTCACTGTGAATAAGTTTAATTAAAAGAGCAGTGCAGTTCACTTTGGAAGATTTTGAGAATACAGAAGAGTACAGAGAAGAAAGTAGAAACCAGTGAACCTCCCCTTACCCCCGACCCCGAGTTGACCTCTGTTGCTGCCTGGCAGGAAGGAATGGAGGGATTCCCGCAGGAACTAGACTTGGGGCGGGGGATGTGTGAATTGGGGTGGCCACCTTAGAGACTGGGAAGAACACAGAGGTGGGGATCTAGGCTGAAGAGAGCTGAGGATGATGAGGCTGCCGTTGGGCCAGGGGCTGGCCCTGTGGGGCATTTGAGTGGGTGGTCCCGGAGGCCCACCAGGCTTCCCTTGGGGGCATAGTGGTGTTCTCCTCGGGCCTATGTCCGCTGGTCTAAGGGCAACACTGAGCATCGCTCATTCACTTAGCAAATGTTTATCAGTGCATCCTATGTGTCAGGCATCGGCAGGGGTGAGCGTCAGACATGCCCCTGGGCCGATGGGTTATTGTAATAGGGGGACAGTTGCCATAGTGAGTGAAGTACCCATGCACTTGGGGGTGGGAGTGCAGGGGGTGCTCTTGACATCCTGTTCACATTCATTCCCATGTTGCCCTATGGACCCGCAGTCCCTGACTGGTGTTCTCTGGCTGGGGAAGCCCGTGGAGGGATAGACTGCATGTGCTAGGGAGTGACACCCCTGGGGCAGCCCTCAGCCAGTGATGGGTGGGTGCTTTGGATGAACAGTCAGCCTCCTCCCTGGATGGGACAACTCTGAGCTGTGCTCTGTACTGTCTGCTGGAGCTCCTAGCAGGACTGAACCCCACTGCCCTCTGTGCTCACCTTGGTAATGCCCTTTGTCCTGGCTGCTCACCTTCCCCGGCTCACATCCCCATTCCTTCGCAGGCCTCCCTGGATCACCTCTCAATAAAGCACTTGCCGTGAATCCTGGCCTCAGGCTCCGTTTTTGCGGGAAACTACTATAGAACAAGGCCTGTGGACATGGTCTTGAGGTCAGGGAAGGTTCCTGGGGGTAGGTGGTCTGAGCTGAGACTTGAAGGCGCGTCCTGTTCTCCTGGTGATGAAGGCTGAGGACAGAGTGTGCAGCAGAGGTGCACAGTGTGAGGGCTGCCCAGGGCAGTCTGGAGCCTTCTGTTACATAGGAAGCTTATGCTTAAGAAGGGCAGTGACAGGAGATGGAGTACGGACCAGACGGTGGGAGGCCTTGGTGGTTTTTAAAAGATCACAAGTGTGTCAGGCTTGTGTTTGGCCCAAGCAGGTTGAATGGAGGCCTGCCTGGAGGCAGCAGCAGAGATGCTGGGATGGGAGTGCCTGGCCCGCTGTGGTGGTGGCAGCGGTTTTCTTCTAGGTGGAGAGTATGTGACCCCTTTGTTCAGAAATCCGCAGACACACTCCCCGGGAGTGACACGCACTTGTCCCGCTTGTCGTTAAAGTTAAGGCAGCAACACTTCCACCCTGTGACACTGTAGCACTGGGGTGGGCTGGCCCAGCCCCAGCACTCCCACTTGTGCGCGTTGTCCTGAAGCTTGACATGAGGAGCCACGAGAGGGCACTGTCTAAGAGTCTCTTGTCTGGGAACTGCTTGGAGAAGCTAGAGGTCCGGAGCGGAAGGGGGGAGGGAAGCCTAGTCAGGCCCTCCCTTGACCCGCAGCCTCCCTCCCCTGCTGATTGCTTTCTCCAGGCCAGACCCTGAAATCTGCGACCTTCCAGGCAGACTATGTTCCAAGGAGTTTAAGGAGTTTTGAGAAAAGACACTCCTGTGGTCCTTGGCACCTCTGACTCAGTCAGGGAGGCCAGAGAAACTCTTCCCTCTGCCTCCCCCTCTCCCCTAGCCTCCTGTCTGCTGCCTCCACACTCCTTATTGCCTCCCCCCTCCCCTCTCACTTCTGCCCTCTCCCCGGCTTCCTCCCCCTCTCTCCCAGCCCCCTCTGCTGCCTCCCCCTCCCTAATGCCTCCCCCCTCTCTCCCAGCCCCCTCTGCTGCCTCCCCCCTCCCTAATGCCTCCCCCCTCTCTCCCAGCGCCCCCACTGCTTCCCTCCCTCCCTAAGGCCTGCCCCCTCTTCCCTAGCCCCCTCCCTGCTGCGTACCCCTCTCTCCCACTCCCTTCTCTCCCACCTCCCGTCCAGTCCCTCACCTCCCTACCACCAGCTCCTTCTCTGTCCTCCTCTTCTTGTCCATCTGTCTCCTAGCACTTACTGAGCAGTTACCACTGCAGCCCAGCCCTGACCTAGAACTCTCTGCCTGGTAGCATGTTCTCGATCCACACCGTCCAGTACTGCAGCCCACAAGCCACATGTGCCTACTGAGTACTTGAAATATGGTCACTGCAACTGAATTGTAGCTTAATTCACTTAAAGTTTACTTTAAATAGCCATGTGTGCCTAGCAGCTAACAAGTTGGACAGCAAAGATGTGGCCCTGTGACTGCTGCCTTTGACCTGTCCTAATAAGACTTCATGGGCTTCTAGAATGTTACCTGAGCCTGGTTATAGCATTTACTGTAGATATGCCGGTGTGCTTCTCATCTTCCTAAATCTGGTTACTGCTCTGAGGGTAAGGGCAGCAGGCTCCCGGAGCCCCATTTCCATCTCAGGTGCTTGGTGGCTCCCAGGTTTGCTAAAGGGTCACAGTGACCTGCGGGTGGAGCCAGCACTCACCCCTGGTACAGGTGTGGAGACCCAGGCAGCAGAGGTGGTCTGCTGCCCTGCCCGTGCCACACAGAGCCAGGCCAGCTCCCAGGGACCTCCGTGGCCTGGAGGCTGTTCCAAACAGGGCAATGGTGTCTCCGATTTTCTGGGAAGAAGCCTGTCTGCTGTCTACCTGGAGACTAAGGACACCAAGCCATCAGCGAATCCGTCCTTTGAAAAAGTCATGCTGGGGAATGTGGCCAAGCCACTGCTGTGTGGGAGAGCAGCCACCTGCGGCTGACAGTGACAGTGCAGAGTGCCTCGGCGTTCATCTCGAGGGCGCCCCCTTCTGAGGCTCTGGCCTGTGTCCTCATCCCTGTCCAGGCCTCAGTCCCAGCTGGCAACCAGCGAGGGGGACAACATGCCTTCCAGTACTGTGGGGGGTGTGTAGAGCCGGGGTAGCCCAGGGGACAATGGGACACGCCCAGGGCGAGGTTTCAGGGCTCAGGGACACTGAGAGGGAAACAGAAGGACGCAGCAAGCAGGGCAGAGTAAGCAGAAGGGAAAACAGTTCCTGGGAAAACGTCTGGCTCTTTGGAATGGGAATGAAGTCCCCAAACTGTGGATGAGTATTGGATTTCTAAGACACGAAAGGATCCCACAAGAGAATCTCTTTCAACCTGAGGAAATCCCCTAAATTCCCTTTCCAGAAAGGTCCTTTACAGCCAACTGAAAGCTGTTCTTTTGCTGTAAACTCATTTCTCCTGGCTTCCAGAACAGTGGTCAGCATCTTCCTGCTGAAAGTGCTTCGTGCGTTTGATGAGTTCCTCCTAGCCCTGGACAGAGCAGAACCTACGGGTTGTTTCGGGTGTGGGATGACTGACTTACCCATCCAGTGAGTACCTGGCTGGTCCCTCATGAGGATGGTGGCCCCAGCTGTCAGCTTGCCGCCAGCAGACGGCCTCATGGAGCAGCCGTGAGCTCTTGGCTGAGCAGTTAGCCAGGAGATCCCAGAGGGTGATGGTGCTGTAGTGCTTCCCCAGCCGAGCAGCATTCTGAATGGAGCAGTTGTCATGGTTCTCTCGACAGCTGTAGAATCCGCTCGATAGTTGGCCACGGTGGCAGGTGGGGCGTGGGTAGCGGCATTGCCCGGGCTTCGGAAGACATCTATTGGAGAACTTGCATCCAGACTGTGGAGGGTTCCGTTATAGGGCGAGTGTTTCTGGTTGAAGGTGGTGGTTGTTTTTTTCTCACAGAACTCAACAGCGTGTCAACTTTCTTATTCATTACTTACTCAGTAGCCATCTTCCTCTCAAGTGTCAGAGAGGAGGACTTGGCATCCTTGAAGTCTTGAATAGGATATTGTACGTGGATCCAGAAAGTTCTTATGCTCCAAGCCAGGCGCTCATCTGTGGCTGTACCTCTGTTGAGGGAGGCTAGGAGTGCGGGCTTTTTCTGGACAGTGATGCCCCCCTGCTTTACGCCCGGCTCTGACACTGAGGAGACGTGAGTGTGCATGCTGGGGACGACTTGCCATGTCATCAGCCTGTTTTACAGATGGGGCAGCTGAGCCTTGGAGAGGCTGGTAAGAGGCAAAGCCGTGATTCAGTAACCGAGCTGCACCGCCCCCATTTGTGTCAGATGTGCAACAACCTGGCTGGGGGAGATCCGTCTCACGTGAGAAGTGTCAAGCTCAGAGAAGTGGGGTAAAGTGTTCTGGGTCACACAGCTGTAAGCAGCAGAGCTGGGATTCAAAACCGTGTCTTCTGACCCTGGTTCCCCTGACATGGCCACATGGGTCCTAGTTCCCTGAAGTCCGTATGTGTGAACTTTGCCACTTATAGTAAACCCATTTCCCACAGCCCAGGCATCTAATGGCACCGTGCTGGGCTCTTGATGGACTGCTGTGAGAGATCTCCACTCGTGCAGCCCTGGCCTGGGGTTGTGTCTCCATCGTAGGATTCAGGGCGTGCTGCGGGTACCTCATAAAGCTTCCTGGGATCATCCCTCTCTACCAGCTGGACCAAGTTTACCAAGTCAGTACCTTGTGCGCCTGATGCTTAACACAGAGCTTGTCACACACGAGTTACTCCGTAGTTGTGTTGAATGAGTAAATTCATGAATTACAGAGCTCCAGCTATGTGCCAGGACACATCGCACTCTTGTCTGGAAATGACCTGCCGATGGGGCCAGGTGCCCAGGAGTTGGGTGCTTGTGTGGCCTTGGGAGGTCAGTTTGCATCTGACAGACTGCAGAAGGGTCTCATGGGGGCCTGGTGTCCTGCCTACCCACGTAACCCCACCCTGCACCTGTTCCAGCCTCCTGTCCGGCTTCCTGGGACCTATGGGCCCATCTGGGATTGCCTGGGAGAAGGTGACCGCCCCAGTGGCTCGGCCAGGTCGCTGTGGCTGGGTGGAGGCCCCAGCCATCTGCCCAACCCTGCCCCAGTCCTGGGTGGGCTCCCTGCCCAGCTCCACCCTCAGAGAGCTCTCTGGTTACCCGTGTGGTGAGACCTGGGGGCTGGCAGGGACTGTGGGGACACCTAGTCCAACCACCTCATTCATAGCTGGGGATGCTGAGACCCAGAGAGGGTAGTGCCACGTCCAAAGCCACACCGCAGTCTGGTGGCAGATGCAGGCCTTGAACTTAGTTCTCTCACATCCCATTCAGGTCACCTCCTTCTCAAGAAACTCCCCATCTCCAGGTGTCTCCAATTCACTTCTCCTCTAAGGGAGCTTGCAGAGGAACTATGTCCTCTGGATCCGCTGGGTTTTGTTTCACGTGGGGTTGGTCTCGTGGCTGGGGCCCTGAGGCCACACAGAAGCCGTGTGGACCCTTGAGGAGAGATCTCTGCTGTCAGTGAGGCGTGTTGGCCGCGGTTGGGGCTCAGGGTCCTCACGGGTTTTCATGCTGTCCTGGCAGCTCTCACTGTGCTTGGAGCACAGTAGGTGTTCCAAGCCCTTGTTGATTTTGAGAGTCCACTGTTTTCTCTGCTGGGTGCCCTGCTGGGGGGTCAGGGGGCCACAGGAGTGATGGGGAACTGCCTGCCTTCACTTCTGCCATTTCCAAGAGAGCAGCCCTGTTAGAGGGCACCATTTTTATGTTAAAACAACAAACCTCAGGGTTGATCCATGAGCAGGGGAAGGTGGTGGCATTCTGGAGGAGGCCAGGTCTGGCATTCCAGAGTTTGGGGAATTTTGTTGTCTCAGCACCAGCCGAGCAAGTGTATCCTTTCCAGACATCCCACATTTGAAGGGGGGAAATTCCAGAAATTGCAGCACACCCGCTCCCTGTTCCCAGGTAGGGAGTGGGGGTGGGCCGGGAGCCGGCGGCCTCCTCTGAGCTGCCTGGGTTTGCCCCTCACTTGCCAACAGCATGGGCTTTGTGGGGGGTCGAGGTATCTGAGCTCCAGGGTGCCTTGCCAGGTGGGGCAGGTTGTCTCTAGGGTGCAAATCCTATCCTCTTGTCTGTGTGTGCTTCACTGGCTTCAGCCTCTTCCTGTGCCCTCATCTGACCCCTCCTCCCAGTCCCAGCAAGCATGCACCCTCCCTCCCTCCTCTCTCTTCCTCCCACCCTTCCCTTTCGCCTTCCCTTCCTCCCTCCCTTCTAGAAACCATTTTGCCTATAAAAACAGGCATAGGAGTCTGAAAGTGTATAAAAAGTTGAAGATTTTTAAAATATAAACACAATGCCTCATTGCTGTTCTTTGTTCTGCATTTCCTGATCTAACAGATTGGGGTGTATTATTTTTTGTAAGATTGCTTCCTAAGCAGGGCTGTGTGCTCCCTGTGGCATCCTGTCAGGAGACTCCTGGTGCTGGTGGTCCCGCTCATTACATGCTATGACTGGTCGACCAGGTAGCCCAGAGGGGCCAGCCTGATCTAGCAAAGCCCCACCTGGGAGCTTTAGCATCTTTTGACAGTCAAGGACTAGATCTGTTATTTCATCAGGGGAGGGGTTTGCAATATATGAGTTTAGAAATTATTAAATTACGTACTTTTGTCCCTGGGACCTCAGTTAATTCTTAGAATTCTCACATTGAATTCTTGAAAGCTAAGATTATTGTTATCCTCTTTTTTGCAGAAAAGGAAACATCCCCAGAGAGGGTCTGTTGTGGCTTCACAGGGCCACACATGGTCACATGGGGTAAGAAGAGGCCCCATGGGACCACCTGGGGTCACATGGGACCACATGGGACCAGGATCTGCTCCAGGACTCCTTTTCTTTTCTTTTTTCTTTTCTTTTCTTTTCTTTCTCCCCTCCCCTCCCCTCGCTTCTTTATTTTTTATTTATTTTTTTTTTTTAAAGATTTTATTTATTTATTTGACAGAGAGAGACAGCCAGCGAGAGAGGGAACACAAGCAGGGGGAGTGGGAGAGGAAGAAGCAGGCTCATAGCGGAAGAGCCTGATGTGGGACTCGATCCGGTAACACCGGGATCACGCCCTGAGCCGAAGGCAGACGATTAACCGCTGTGCCACCCAGGCGCCCTCCCCTCGCTTCTTTAAACAACATTTCTTTTTTTATTAATTTTTTAAAATTTCTGTTTTTTGGACTTTTTTTTTGAAATTTAAATTCAAGTAAGTTAACATGTGTAGTATTAGTTTCAGAGGTAGAATTCAGTGATTCATCAGTTGCATATAATGCCCAGTGCTCATTATATCAAATGCCCTCCTTAATGTCCTTCAGCCAGTTACCCTGTCCCCCCAGCCACCTCCCCTCCAGCAACTTTCAGTTTGTTTCCTATAGTCTCTTATGGTTTGTCTCCCTCTCTGTCTTATTTGATTTTTCCTTCTCTTCCCTTGTGTCCTCTGTTTTGTTTCTCAGGTTCCACATATGAGTGAGATCATGTGGTATTTGTCTGGCTCTGACTTACTTACTTCGCTTCCTAATGCTGACACGTCTTTGCCTATATCTTGCTTCCCTCTTGCCAGAAGTTTTCCAGATAGTGGTTTTTGCCAACACGGGTTCCATGGAACACTCAGCATGTTTGGTGCTCTGGGAGGGTTCCACTGTTAGATCCACTGGGGACCGTGCCTGTGTGCATGTGTCTGAGTGGAGCTGTGCACCTAGGCTTGTAGGAGTGTTGCTTGTGCTTGTGAGGCGTGTGGTATCCAGCGAGGGATGTGTTTCCCACTCTGCGCTGCGTGCAGCACACTGTCTATAGACACCGGTGTCTCAGCCCTTTCTAGGAGTGCCGTGTGGGTGTGTACCAACAGCTGTGTTTGAGTTTGTCTCTTCCCCACACCTGCACTGGGCATTATTCCTCTTATGAATCTCTGCCAGCGTGGGAGGTAAAAATGCTGTTGCTGTGTCATTTAATTAGCATTATTTAATTAAGATATACACAGTTCTCTACATATGTGCTGGCAGGTGCACTGCCTAAGAACGGTCTGTCCACAACTTTTACCTGTCCCTCTGTCTCACATGGGTCCATCTGAGGATGGCTGACAGTGCCAGCCCACATACTGAAAAACAAAACAAAAGGGCAATGTTATCTTTAACGGGAATGTCCTTGGACTCCAGTGTCCTGTAAGAGCATGTTTCTGTTAGGGGTTATGAAATGGTGGGGACTGAGGTCGTGATCATGGGCCAATAAACTCTGTCGGATGGTGACGGTGCTAGGAAGGTGAAGCAGAGTAGAGGGATTGTTGCTGATGGGGGAGGGTGGGGCCTCTCTGAAGAGGGGACTGTGTGGAGGATGGAATGGAGGGTCTGGAGGAGAGATTGCTGGGCAGAGGGTGGCAGGTGCAAAGGTTATGGGAGTGAACATGGTGTGAGTGTGCAGAATCGCAGGAGCCCAGTGTGGCTGAAGTGGAGAGAGGAGTGGTCAGAGGCTAGGAGCAGAGGCCTGAGGGTCAGCTTGGGCCCGGCGTCACGGGTCTTTGGCTTTTTTCTTTTTCTTTTTTTTTCTCTTAGCTGGTTATTTATATATATAAATATATTATTGTTATGTTAGTCACCATACAGTACGTCATTAGTTCTTGATGTAGTGTTCCATGATTCATTGTTTGCATATAGTACCCAGTGCTCAATGCAGTATGTGCCCTCCTTAATACCCATCACTGGGCTAGCCCATCCCCCCACCTCCCTCCCCTCTGAAACCCTCAGTTTGTTTCCCGGAGTCCATAGTCTCTCATGGTTTTTCTCCCCCTCTCTTCGCACCCCCCCCCATTTTTCCCTTCCTTCTCCTAATGATCTCCCTGCTATTCCTTATGTTCCACAGGTAAGTGAAGCCATATGATAATTGTCTTTCTCTGCTTGATTTATTTCACTTCGCATAATCTCCTCCAGTGCCATCCTTGTTGATGCTTTTTTCTGACTTGGGGAAGCCTTTGGAAGCCCCTGAACAGAGTCGCTGATCAGACTTGGAGTCCAACGTGCTCCCTCTGGTGGCTGTGCTGAGAATTGGCCATAGAGGGCTATGGGGAGGTGCCCTGCCACCGGGGATGAGCCTGGAAGGAGGCTGAGGTCTGGATATATCTTGAGGATGATGACAACAGGATATGCTGATGGATTGGCTGGGGGTGGGAGAGCAGGGCAGGAGGCACCTGGAGACCTGAGGCCATCATGTACTGAGCCGGGGAAGCAGGGGAAGGAGCAGGTGCGGTGGTGGGCATTGCCGAGCAGCTACATGGAGAGGCGGGTTTGGCTTTTAGAACTGTGTCTGCGTGGAAGGGATATGTACATCTGAGTAACCAGCTGCCCTGTCTTAGAGCCCTGGGAGTGGAGAAGATGGGACTGAGGTGGGGGGTCAGCTGTTGTGGGTCCTGCTGCCTGCACGCACATGCTCCAGGCCGTCCGGGACACCCAGAGTTCTGGTTCACAGAATTACAGAACACAGCCAAATGATACTTCAGTGTCCTCCCTGACTGAACCTGTGCCATGGCAATAGAAATAGGTCTGGTGTCACATAAACCCTCTCACTCAGCTTTACAGCCTGCTGGTCGTGTGGCCCTAGGTTGATTATGTCACTTCCTTGAGCCTTGCTCTCCACGTCTGAGAAATGCGGATGATGATATTACTTTGCAAGGGCCTGGCAGGCGGAGAGCACTCAGTAACTAGTGACCCTTACTCCCTTCTCCACCTCCCCCCTTTCCCCTCCCCTCCTTCCTTCCCCTCTTCTTCTCTTCTCCTCCTCTCCCATTTCCTTCTTCCCTGTCCTTCTTCCTCCTGCCCACCTCTTACCACCTTCTTCTCCTCCCATCCCACATCTCCAGGTCATCTTTCTGCCGTCAGTGATGATGTACTAGATGTGCTTTCCACAACCCGGGATCTCATAGTCTGGGTTCTCCTGGTGCAGAACAGGAAGGCCCTCCCTATGCTGAGTTGCCAGGGCACTTGCATTCTTGACGGTGGGGTTGCCCTCTCTGCCTGCCTCTGGTACTCCGGGCTTGCCTTTCATTTGCACTGCTTGTTGGGATCTGGGAGGGGCTGCTCCTGGGATTAGAGAGTGCCTGGTGTCGGTGGAGGAATGATGTGCAGTCGGTCTCCTCTGTCCTGAGCCCCTTTCCCAGGGTGCATCCTCTACTGGGTGGAACAAGCAGCTTTTATTGGTGTGGTGCATGGGAGCTCCAAGGAGTTAGACACCAGCTGTCAACCTTCTCCAAAGGCACCTAGTACCAGGGACATTGATTGACAAGGGATTGCTCAGGGGAGACATGGAGCAGATTCTCCTTCGTGCTGGTCCCTGCTGTTGCCTGTCCTCCTCCATTCTTGGATGTCTAACAGAAATACAATGTGAACCACATATGTAAGTTTTCCAGTAACCATGTTTAAAAAAGTGAAAAGGAACCCAAGAAATTAATTGTAATAACCCATTGTATTTAACTCAATTTGTGTAAAATGTCATGTCAACATGACTGCACTGGCCATGTTTCAAGGGCTCACTGGTCACAAATGGCTTGTGGATAGTCTGGCTCTGGATGCCACCCCTAATGGGTGGGTTAGGGATGTTCTATGGCTCAACAGTCTATTTTCAAACCCAGCCTTCTTATTAATGGTGTGGCCCTGGGGAAGTTTCCTAAGTGTCTATAAACTCAGTTTCCTCAGTGGTAAGGTGGGCCTACACATATCTACATCATACAGTTTGGGGAAGGATTAGATCACGTGATAAATTGTCTTTGGCATAATAGATAACCTGCTGGCTTCTGCCCTGCTTCCTGGTTGTTTCAAACATGGACTCTAAGCTGGATGATCTGGCTTGAAACCTGGTTCCACAGCTTCTTGTGTTCAGTCCATGCCTCAGTTTCCTCAGCTGTAAAATGGAGATAATAGTAGTTCGTACCTCATATGGTTGCTTTGGAGATGAAATGAGTTAATAATTATGAGGCAGTTTCAACAGTGCCTGGCAGGTGATGCTAAGGAAGTATTTGTTAAATAAAAACAAATAACTGTTGTGATAAAAACACTCAGCAAGCTAGGAATACAAGGAAACTATCTCAACATAGTAAAATCTTATATGAAAAACCCACAGTGAACATCATAGTCACTGGCGAAAGTCTGAAAACTTTTGTTTTGGCAAGGATGCCTGCATTCACCACTTCTATTCAGTGTGTTCCTGGCAGTCCAGTAAATTTACCTCTGTTCACAGATGATACGATCTTATATGTAGGACATCCTAAAGATTTCACAAAAATTGTTAGAACTGGAAAATTAATTCAGCAAAGTAGCAGGATGCAAATTCAGCACACAAAAATCAGATGCATTTCTTTCCACTAACAAAAAGGAAGTCAATAAAACAGTTCCATTTACAATACCATCAAAAAATAAAATACTTAGGAATAAACATAACCAAGGAGGTGAAAAATATGTACACTGAAAACTACAAGTCATTGCTGAAAGAAATTAAAGAGGATACAAACAAATAGAAAGACATCCCATGTTCATGGACTAAAAGACAATATTCATAAGATGTCAATACTACCCAAAGTGATCTACGGATTCAACATGACTTCTGTCAAAATCCTAATAAAGTCTTCTGCAGAAATGGAAAAACGCATCCTAAAATTCATATGGAATCCCAAGGGATCCCAAATAGTTTCATTTGGGGAAGAGGAAGATGTTCAGGATATGGATGGTGGTGATATTGGCACATTATTCATGTATTTAATACCTCTGAACTGTACACTTAAAAATGGTTAAGGTGGAAAGTTTTATGTTTGTGTATTTTACCACACAAAGAAATGAAGAGAACTGAATTGTTGGTATTTATCATTAGCGCAGGTCATTTGCTCTGAGCACTGAGTTGTCCTGAGTTGAGTGTTGCAGTCCTAGGTAACCTGATGGGTGGGATCTAAGAGCACGCTGGTGAAGCTGGCTGATCGCTGGGGCAGGGGCATCCTGTTGACTTGTTCTACACATTTTATGAGGTGCCTACTATGTGCTAGGGGATATGCCAGCCCCTCGTGTGGTTCCAACACCCAGTGTGAGGCCTCTTAATTGGCTTCAAATGTAGCTGTGGTCTTCCTGAGTTACTTAACGACCCTGGGTAATGAGGTGTCTCAGTCTCAATATTTGTTTAATGCTTTATTCATGGGCTCAAAACAGTGGTAACGTTCATTTCAGGGGAACTTTAATGATGTATGTGTCTGGTGAAGTCCCCAGCTCCTGACCCTTAGGTGCTAGATATGTTTGGGTCCATGTGAAATGTTTTGCATCACTTGTAAGAAAAAAAAAAAGAGGTGCTATTTTTCCTCAGGAAAAGAAGAGGTATTTTGCAGCCAAACCTTGTTCTCCTGTGGAACATTTGTCAGAAACTGTAGAAAGCAAACACATGGAAATTTCCAATGCTTCTCCTAAAGGAAGGAGTTGGACTCTTCACAGTCAGAACAATGGTCCTATTCCCGCATTTGCTAATTTGTTCATGAATCCACCCACCCTCCATCCATCATCCTTCCATCCATCTATCCATTTATCTATCTGTCCATCTGTCCATCCATTCATTCCATTCATCCATCCATTCACACACTCATCTACTCATCTATCCCTCCATCCCCCCATCCACCTACCCACCAGCTCGTCTCTTCATCCTTCCATCTGTCCATTTATCCATCCATCCATCCATCCATCCATCCATCCATCCATCCACCGACCCATCCACTCATTTATCTATTCACATACCCGTCTTCCCATCCACCCATCTACGCATTCATCCCTCCATACCTCCATTTTTCCACCCACTCATTTGTCCATCTGTCCATCCATCCGTCTGTCCACCCATCCATTCTTCCATCCATCCACCCAGCTATCACAGGCCTAGGGCTGCTCTATTTCACCAGCCCCGGGGTCAACGTTGTGTCTAGCCAGCTGGGCAAGGCCAGTGACTTCACTTTTCTGAGTTTCTGCTACTTCACCTGTTAAATGAGACCATGTTGGTGACATGCTTAGCCCTATGCCTTGCCTACAGTGAGCAGACGTTCAATACACATAGCCACAAGCCATCATCATCAATAATAATAGTATACTCTGAAATAGGTACTGTTATCACCCCACTTCACAGAGGAGGAAACTGAGGTGGAGTGCTGTGGCTCTACTGCCTCTCAGAGTGCAGATGTGAAATGTGCAGGAGCTGGGCTGGACCCATGGAACTGCCCCTTGCTACCTGAGTGACTGTGACCTCTTTTAGATCCCTCGGGGTCCCTGAGGGCCCAGGTTCCACGGTCTGGCCTGGAAGGAAGCCAGATGTGGTAATTCTCTACCTCTGGAAACAGTGAAAAGGTTAAAAACAAAAAGATTATCACTTCATTTATTTTCCTATTAAAACAGCTACTTTGTTTCCCACTCCCCTCAAACCATTCCAAACAAAGTGTGCTTGGGGTTTCTTAGCTTCTCTCTTGTTTCTTGTCCTCCCAGGTGAGAGAGAAGCCGGTTACGACCCAGTCCAGCACAGACAGCCTTTGTTTGTGCAATCCCAAATTCTTCCTTCTTAAATAAAATTTAAGACCACCTGAACCAAACGTAGGGCTGTTTCGATTCTTGGTTGAGTTTCTGACATGCACCTGAAGCCTGAGCCTGCTAGTGCATGGAAATGATTACCCTGGCCAGAGGGAGGTGTTAATGCCTTCCTCACTTACCTGCCAGTTGTCTTGCAGCTGGGAAGGAAATTCCCCACCGGGTCGCAGCCTTCCGGGGACTGCTGGCCCTGCTGCCTGCCCTGATTGATGGCAGCCACGTGACACTGCACCGTGGGAAGATGTGGTTGCCCCCACCTGTGCTCCCAGAAGGTGTTTTTGGAAACAGACCTCCATAGGTCTTGGCAGCCAGCCTCCGGGATGCCCTGTGGTCCCACCTCCTGGAATTCACACCCTTGTGTAGTCCCCTCATGGCACCAGGGTTGTTCTGTGTACTAATGGAATTTGCTGTGTCACTTCCAAGATTAGGTCATAAAAGACAGTGTGGTTTCCATCTTGGTGCCTCTCCTTCCCTCTCCCTCCCCCTCCTTCCCTTCTTTTAGGGGAGCTGGCCCTGGATTCCTGACTCTCAGAGACTGTGTGAGATAACAGACACTCGCTGCTTTAAACTGCTGACTTTTGGGGAATTTGTTATGCAGCACTAGGTAACTAATACACATGTCCTGTTTCTACAGGACAGTATCTTGTATGCAGGGAGAGCCAGAGACGTTCTCTCACTTGACAGCCACCCCATGTGGGAGAATGATCAAATGCGTGCTCAGGAGCTGTAACAGAATGTTTTGTTTTTCTACCGTGGAAAAGGGGAAGGGAAGCAGACTGGTATTCTTTGAGCATCAGCAGTAATGATAGTTCCTGTTCACTGTATGCTGCCTCTGCCTGCTCCACAGATCTGAAGCATGCATGATCTTCCTACCTTTAATACGAGGTCACGAGGTCACTGAGGAGCTGCCGTGACTTGCCCAAGGTCACACAGCCAGGCAGTGAGGGAGTGTGGGCTCAGCCCAGGGAATGTCTCTTGGCAAAGGGGAGAACAGATATGGAAGGGACAGGATCTCAGAGTTTGAAGGCACTGAGGTTCCACAGACTGTGATCATGTTCTCAGAAAAAAAGTACAATTGAAACGTAAGACTGGCAAAATATTTTTTTCCCCAGATGTGTGAACTTAGAAGAAAAAAAGACTTAAAAGACGTTCAGATTGAATCATATTTAATCCTACATTGAGTAAATTGTCTGCTTTGGGAAGAAGATGATTCCAGAAAGGGAGACCAAAAATTACCCAGAAAGATGGATACCTGTTGATGTTAATCAATACCATATCTGAATATTGAACTTTGGGCTGATCCTGTCTGATTGGGCACTGATGGCTGTCACGGTAGCATAGTCCGCATGAGCTCTGGGGACTGGAGCTTTGGCCTCCCCTTCCTCCAGCTGAGGTAGCTGGCTGGGCTTCAGCTCCTGGCTGTTCCTACGTGAGTCAGGCTCATTTTTTAAGTAAAGTTTTTATTTTGTGATGATTTTAGATTTACTGAAAAGTTGCAATGATGGTGCAGTGAGTTCTGTGCCCAGCTTCCCTGAGCACAGCTGACCTCTTCCCAGCAAGGGCCCAAACTAAGAAATGCGAACACACTGCTGTTAACTGAACTGGACAGGATTCTCACTTCACCAGTGTTGCCACTGATGTTTTTTGTTTTCTGTTCCGGGATTCAATTCAGGATACCACAGTACATTTCTCACCCTCTTGTTGACTGAACTTGAAGCTGCTTTTAAAACACTGGGCCTGGAGCTCAAGTCTTGCTGGCTAACCAGGAGTCCCCTTAGCATGCCCCTGACAGCAACCCCGCCACTTCTTGCCACTTAAGCCCATTTCCACAAGTGGTGAGGAGGTCTCAGTGGGCCGACTCCGATCTGTGGGTGGGTCTGCCTGGAGCTGTGTGTCGAGAAGGAGGGTGAGACCGTGTCTCAGCTCTGGGATCTGCCGGCAGTGTGTGTCGCAGGCATGGGAGTAGAGAGGGTGACGTGTGCTCAGGGTTTCTCACCTGAGTGTTCCGTCCACATGTCCAGGAGAGGCACCTGTATTTGAATGTTGGATTATGAAATGGGGTGTTTCCACTACGCTAGCCACACTTAGCCATGGGGGCAGTGGTGATGATGGTATAAGAATAGCTCGGTACCATGTGTTGAGTGCTTCCTATGTCCCAGGCACTGTGTTACCTCTGCCACATGACTTGTTCCTTACAGCAGGTCTGTGAAGTGGGGCACACTCACCATGCCCATTTTACGGGTAAGATAAGAGAAGGGCCCATTTTACGGGTAAGATAAGAGAAGGGCCCATTTTACGGGTAAGACAAGAGAAGGGCTTTTCTGGCTCCCACAGCTGGTCAGTTTCCTTGAAGAGAAGCCTATGTTCTCCAGGCAAGTTGGAATTCACCAAGCCTTGACCTCTCAGAGGTTCTCCACCCCATGCCAGACCGTCCTCATCCTGATCACCCGATCACCCGATCAAGTAATCCATTTTGGGCTCTGGTAACCATGCAGACTGTGAGGATTTATTCAGAGGGGTTTGGGGCAAGAGCAGGATTGAGTGTAACTTTACAGAGGTGACAGCTGGGGAGCACCAAGCATCTGCATGCCCACAAGAATTTCTGCTAGATTTAGGAGTTTGGAAACTCTTCCCTTATGTGGGTAACATCTATCTGCGCCAGAGATGCAAATTAAAAGTTGGGTTTCAAAGCAATAATTGCCATACCCCTAAAGGAACACCTCCACTGATTACAGGAATAGATTTTCTCCTTTTGGTAGGGTACAGTTCCCAGTAATCTGAGCCCTTCTGGCCTGTGAAACCCCGTCTCTCCTGGCCCCACACCCCAATTCTACTGGCCCACTCGTTTTTATTTCCGGCCTTCTCTCCTTTGCTCGCTCGCTGTTTCTGCCAGGAGAGCCCTCCCTACCTCCATTTCTCCCTTTGGAGCCCTTTTTCTGGTGAGTGCTGCTGCTTTGGTCCTCCTCATCCTCCCTGTACCTGTCTTCCTGCTGCCTCCAGCCTGGAAGGTTCTGGAGGGCAGCATTGTGTCTCTCTATGTTCTCAGAGTTACCCAGCGCTGGGGGTAGAGGTGGTGCACAAAGTTGGTACACGAATCAGTGCCTCTTAAAAAGTGAGCAGGTCTGCAGCCCAGAGGAATTTTATGTCTTCCAGCCCCTTCCTCAGAAATAGAGGAGCTCCTTAGGCACTATTTGTGGCCAAGGCAATGATACAACACTCTATGTTTATCGAGTGCTTGCTGCACCACGGGCTGATCATACGCCATTTTAGGTCTCCTTCTCCGTAATCCTCTGGGGTGGGAGGTTTGTCCCCCTTTTATAGAGAAGGTTATGGAAGCAGGTTACTTGTCCAGGGCCCCAAAACTGTCAAGCACTGTTGCTGATACTGAAGCCTTGCAGTGCCCCAGAGCGCAGGCTCTCAGCCTGGAATGCTCGCTGAAGGCTGAAGAGAATGGTGCGGCCAGGACTGCAGGGTTTGAGGCAACCCCCCCACCCCAATACCATCTCATTTTGTCTCCTCACCATCTGGGATTAGCAGCCAGATGTTATCAATGTTATAAGAGACAAAATAAGCCAGTTTTTGGTAAATTGTGTAGTTTAGTAAATTCCGCAAGTTAGTTGGTCATAGAGCAAATGGATTCTTTGGGGGAAGTGGCATGAGATGAGCTGACCCTAGTTAGGGCTGCCATTAGCCCATGCAGAGCAGTGGGGACTTGATTCTGTTGGGAATTTTGTGAAGAAGTGTGTAGAATGAGCCTAGAATTTGTCTGCTGGAGGCAGAAGGGGTGAGTGGCTCTGGCCTCCTGTTGGCGAAGGGCAGTCCCACGGGGATGCATCTTTGGCACTTCGATGATGAATGGGCTTCTGGAGGCAGTGGTAGAGAAGCTGAGCAGAAAGCAAGATGTGCACAGTGCGGTGAGGCATGGCTGGCTGTGGCAGAAACTGTTGCAGCAGACTGGTGGGTGAGGGGAGAGCAGACGGGGCATGCAGGGCCCAACACACCAGCCTCAGAGATCCACCAGCTCTTCCCCAGACATGTCCTGGTTTCCCCACCGCTCCCTTTCTGCAAGCATTTTCTCTAAGCTGGGTCATGTTTCTTCCATGCAAAATGAAAAATGGGTAATACTTTTGACCAATATCTCTGTTAAAGATCTTTCCATGGGCCTTATTGGCTGCCCTTAGCCTAGGATTCATTATTCCTCTAGGCTTTTCAGATTCATAGTAATATCATTTAATATTATGTTTATTAGATTCATAGTAATAATTAGGTGTCAAGGGCAGGTTGGAGGGTACTTGTTGGCTGGGTTGCTGTAGAGTTTGTGTGTGGTTTATACATTCATCTTCAAACCAGCCAGACTTCTTAGAGTCTTCCCAAGGTCAGGTACAGCAGTGCAAATGCTCATCATAGGATAAATATGCATTACATATGTTGGGGGGATTAAAAATTTCCTTTTCTTGACATAAGCTGTGGTTCTCTTTGTCTGTTTTTCTAGGTGAGCTTACTTTTCCTGACTGCCATTGCTCACTAAGCTGTCTGCCTCACTTACAAGCTCCTGGGAGGAAGACTGAGTTTCTGGAGGTGGAATTGTTTATAGATGATATCCAGACAAGGACTTGAAGACAAAAAGCTAGCTGGCAGTTAACCCACTTCCTTGTGAGCCCCATATGGGAAATCGGCATTCAGTTGTTTGGGGTTCTGGAAGAAACCCCAGCTGTCATATCATGAATGGGATGTATACTGCTGACTGTTCATTCAACAGATATCTCCAAGCACTTAACACAGGTCAGGCCTGGGCTCCATACTGTGCATGTGCGACCTCATTTAGCTCTCTTCCTGATCCTGCGAGGTGGGCAGTCCACTCATTTTTAGGTGTCTTTGGTTTTGTCAAAGAGATGTGAGTAACCATTTCCTCTATCCCCTTCCTTTGTGCTATTTGTCTCTTACGTTTTACTTACATATGTGTTACAAATCCATAATACGTTCTTACTATATTTTTATCAAGCAGTTAAGGATATATTTTGGCTGTCCTAGGGTTTAGAATATACACTGTTAATTTTCAGTCTACCTTCAGATAACACACGGTTTCATGTATAGTGCATGGACTCCCACCCTCTGTGCTCTTGGTGTCGTGTTACTTTTACATGGGCCGTACGTCCACAGTCCTTCGCTTCTGTTTTTGCTTTAGACACTCAACATTTTAGAGCGACTAGGAAGATCTACCCTTCATTTATTTTTTTTATTTTAATTTTTTGAAAGGTTTTATTTATTTGAGAGAGTGTGTGTGTGCACAGGCGGGGAGAGGGGCGGTGAGAGAGAGAGAGAGAGAGAGAGAGAGGCAGGTTCTCCTCTGAGCAAGGTGCCTGATGTGGGGCTCGATCCCAGGACCCTGGAATCATGACCAGAACCAAGGCAGATTCTTAACCGACTGAGCCACCCAGGCATCCCTCTTCCCTTCATTTAAACAATTTCCAGAGCTCTTCATTTCTCTGTGTAGACCCAAGTTTCTGTCTGGTTTTGTATTCCTTATACTTGAAAAACTTCACTTTAATATCTTGTAGTGGGGATCTTCCGGTAATTAATTACCTCACATTTTGTGAAAAAAATTTTTAAATTTTGCTTTCATTTATGAAAGGTATTTTTGCTGGGGGTAGAATTCTGTGTTGACTCTTGTTCTTTTCTCTCAGCACTTAAGCAATGGCACTTCATTGTCCTCTGAATTACATAGTTTCTGATGAGAAGTCTGCTGTCATTCTTCTATTTCCTTAATTTCTTTGGCCTGCCTTAATGATTTTCTCTTTCTCTTTCAGTATTTTGCATATGATGTGTCTGTCCTTTTTTTTCCCCCCAAAAATAATCCTGCTTGGGGTTCTCTGATCTTTTTGAATTTGTGACTTGATATCTTTCATTACTTTTGTGAAATTCTCAGCTGTCACCTCCTCAAATATATCTTCTACATCATTGAGTCCCTCCTTCTCCTTCTGGAGTTTCAGTTACACATATGTTAAATTATTTATATTGTCCCAAATGTATTTAAAACTCCTCGTTGTCACCATGATCATTGTCCCCCTCCCCTCGTCTGTCCCCTCCTCCTTCTCTTCCTCTTTGTATTAGAGTTTGGACAATTTCTATCAACCTATCTTCATTGATTCTTTTCCCATCTGTAAGAGTCTAGTGATGATTGCAGCCAAGACGTTCTCTGTTCCGGGTACAGTGTATTTTATTTCACAAGGCTCACCCCCTTTATTTCTACCATCTCAGGCACAACTCTCTTGGACTCATGACTGTTCATGTACTACTTCTCCTCCTCCTCCTCCTCCTTCCTTTTGTATAAGGTGGGAAGAGAAATCTGGTATTTACTATTCTATTATTGCCAGAGCCGTCTTTTTACTTAAAACATCCACATCTTTATATTTTAAAGGTTATTCCTTATAGACAGCATGTCACTAGTTTCCTACTTACTTGGATCAGAAGATTGTGATTTTTCTGAATCTACTCAACATTGAGAATAATATCAGATATATTCTTTGGCCATGTCGTCAGAGCTGCAAGGACTATAGAAGGACTACACGTCACTCTGGAGCTCCTTCCCAGAATGTGTGCCCTGACTCTGATCATGACAAAACATCACCCAAACCCAAACCCAAGGACACACTATACCAGAACTGGTCCAAGAAAGACCAGAAAGACTAAGGAATGCTCTGGATGAGAGGAGGTCTAAGGAGACAGGACTGCGGGCAGAGTGCAGTGTGTGGTCTGGCGTTGTTTTGCACGTGAAGGACACTGTCAGGACGTTTGACACTTGGTAGATTAGACAGTGACATTATATCCAGGCAAACATCCTGTCGTGAGGTGCTGTACTGAGTACTGCAGTTGAGAACGATAATGTCCTTGTTTCAAGGACACACACGTTGATGTCCTTAGGGTCATCATGTATCATGTCTGCATGACCGCTTACTCTTAAATGGCTGTGAAAACAAAGGCATGTAGACAAGAGGATAAGACACATGTCGGAAAATGTTAACATTGGTACTGTCCAGGTTAAGGGGATATGGGAATTTTTTATACTCTCCCAAACTTTCCCACAAGCCTGAAATTGCATCAAACTAAAAAGTCTAAAAAAGAAAGAAAGAATCTTCCTTGCCTTAAATAGAAACACAACACACCTGAGCACCTCAGCAAGTGTCCTTGACAGGGCGTTTGATGCATCAGCCGTCACCCTGTGGCCTCACTGCGCACCTGCTCTCGTCACTCCAGCCCCACCGTTCCCAGCACAGCCAACAGACGGCTCTCAAACGTCAAGCAGGCGCCTCCTCTCTTGGCATCACCTGCCCGTGGGCCTCACGTCGGCTCCTCTTGGGGCTTGCTGCTTATTTCCTGAGCTGCTCTTGAAAACAACCACTTCTGTGGGGCGTGTCCTGGCTGTCAGGTATTGTAATCTTCACATCGACCTGCTCGATCTTATTTCTGTCATACGGATGAGAAAACAGACCCAGAGAGAAGAAATAAGAGCCCAAACCTGACAGTGCGTCTGTCCAGCCGTGCCCGTGAGCCATCTGCCTTTCTCCCCTTCATCTCACTCTCTTGTTCACCTGTTTGTCGTCTGTTTTCCGTGCAGCAGCTCTTGGGGGGTAGGGCCCTCATTCTGCTCTCTTCACTGATGGATCCTGACAGTCTGGCTCAGTGCCTGCCTTGTGACAGGAACTCACTAAATACCTTCTGGAGGAAGGACTGTTGTGGGGCTTAGCACACTTAACACATGGGCACTGAGTTTGAACATTGGCTCAAATTCTGGCTCTGCTACTGAGAAGCTGTGTTGACCTTGGACAAGTTCATTAGCGCCTCTGGAACACAATTTCTGAATCTGTAAGATGCAGATTCTATTCTTACCTCGTGGGGTTGTAGTGAAGATCTACTGACAATACACATAAAGTGCTTATCACGGTACCTGGGGTTGCATCGATGCTCAGTCCATATTGAATGAATGAATGAATGAGTGGACGTTTCAAGTGGCCTTTATGTCTGGGGGACCCCAGCTCCTCCAGTAAGTGTTTATTGGAAGCTCTATGGAAAAACGTGCCTGAAAACTTCAGCTTACTGCCACAGACTTTGTGGGAGTATATTACTATGTTTTTATTTGTGTGTTTCTGGTGTCCCCCACTGCCCTGTAAGCTCTGGGCAGGCAGGCCTACTTGCTGATTGACTTACCTCATTCTGCTTCGTCACACATTTATTGGGGCTTTCCCCTGTGCCAGGCCCTGTATTAGATGCTGAGCACCTGCCCCACACACCCACTTTCTTTCCCTGGGTCCCCATCCTGGCTCATGGATGGGGCTGCCTTGGGCTTCTGTTCAGGGTGTTGGGTGCTGGCCATCTCCCGGCCCCAGGAGGCCTGCTGTCCTCTGGCTCATGGGCCCATTTGGTAGCTAACTGTCGGAATATGCTGGTAGGCGTCCCTGGAAACCTTGGGCTACTGTAGCACTGCAGCAGATAAGTGAGCCCAGACAGGCCAATCCAGCCTCCTCTCCTCATGAGCACCTCGCATCCACACTTACTTCCTCTCCCAGTCAGGACTGAGAAGGCTACACTGCTTGGGAGGTCTCCAGGACCGCCTGCTCACCGGACACCTCCAAGCTGGCCACCAGCTGTGCCGTGCCTGCTGACCAGGAGGTGGCGCTGTCCCATGCTTTATGGGCCCCGAAGGGGAAGGAGAGCAGAGAAATCCATATTTTATCCCCAGAATGCTACTTTAAGATGAGGGGGAAATCATGGGCATTTGTGTTAGTTATCTGGAAGAAAAAAAGAATTCTGGAAATAGGATGAGTTAAAGCTTTCATTTAGATTATCTGAGTTTTGAGTTCTGCTCACAAGAGCACCTGTTTTATAAGTTATGAGAGTTTTTTGTTCTGTTTTGTATCTTTGTTTTTTGTTTTTCAGTTCTGTCTGGAAATCCCTTAGGCAAGGCTGGTGGGGTTGAGAATCCAATTCTGTTTCTCTGAGTGATTGCGAAGGTAGGGTCTGGTCCGTGCCCCTTGCTCTTGCTCTTTGTCCCTGGGCAGGTTACAAGAGCACTCTGAGGCTTGGGTTCCTCATCCGAGACGTGGAGGTAGAGGCCCAGATGCCAGTGGGTTGTTGAGAGTTTGTGAGGCGATAAGTATAAAGCCTTAGCCCGGTGCTTGCAAGGGAGGGAGCACTTGGTGGTGGTGTTCCTAGAGGCGGTGGGTGCCTCTGACCCGCTCCTTTCCCTGGGGCCTTGCTGGAGAAGCAGACCCTCGTTATCACTGCAGGGAGGAGGAGCTCCCCAGGAAGAAAGGCCCAACCCCACCTCTCAGACCGAGGGGAGGTATGTGAGTCCTTCTGTGTCTGGCCGAGGTGCTGGGGGGGACGCAGAGGGAGAGGAATGTGTTCTTCTTGGGCATACTGGCATAGGAATCATGGAGGAGCTGCACAGAGATGGGAAGGCTTTAGGCGTGGCACGGGGTGAGCCGGGGCTGGTTTGGAGGGAAGGACGGAGGTGCTAAAGGGGTCCATGTGGGTGTGGACATCAATTCTGGGCAGGGCTTCCAGGAGGAGCATGCATACATACATACATCTATTTATTTATTTATTTATTTAAATTCTAGTTAGTTAACGTACAGTGCAATATTGGTTTCTGGAGTAGAATTCAGTGATTCATCACTTGCATACAACACCCAGTGCTCATCACAAGTGCCCTCTTTACACCCATCCCCCACCCACCTCCCCTCCGTCAGCCTTCAGTTTGTTCTTTGGTTCTGTATTGTTGAGAGTCTCTTATGGTTTGTTTCCCTCTCCCTCCTTTTTCCTTCCCTTCCCCTATGCTCCTCTGTTTTGTTTCTTAAATTCCACATATCAGTGAGATCATATGGTCTTTGTCTTTCTCTGACTGACTTATTTCTCTTAGCATAATACACTCTAGCTCCATCCATGTTGTGGCAAATGGCAAGATTTCATTTTTTCTGATGGCTGAGTAATATTCCATTGTCTATATATACACCACATCTTTATCCGTTCATCTGTCGATGGACATCTGGGCTCTTTCCATAGTCTGGCTGTTGTGGACAGTGCTGCTATGAACATTGGGGTGCAGGTGTCCCTTTGGATCGCTATGTTTGTATCCTTTGCGTAAATACCCAGTAGTGCATTTGCCGGGTTGTAGGGTAGTTCTATTTTCAACTTTTTGAGGAACCTCCATACTGTTTTCCAGAGTGGCTGCACCAGCTTGCATTCCCACCAGCAATGCAAGAGTGTTCCCCTTTCTCCGCGTCCTCGCCAACACCTGTTGTTTTCCAGGAGGGACTTTTAAACCATGGCAAAGAAATCCCTGAGCTCTGGGGACAAAGCCGCATTGCTGCAGCGTTTGCTCTCCTGAAACATGTGAGAAGTGCAGGTTCGCGGTGGTTTTTCTCAGAACCTGGGAATTTTAGACTTAAATTGTGCAAAAGGGGAAGAATGATCCAATTCGGTGAATCTACTCTTCATGTTTCCTGTACCTCCTGGCCGTTACTCGATGCTTTCCCTTCTCAAAGCATGTCTTCTTTTTCTTCTCTAGCGAGCTCTCTCGGCCCCTCACTTGGATGCCTGGCCTGCCTCCCTTGGGCCCCAGTGCCCTGCCTCCAGTCTCCCCTTCCCTCTTCATCTTCCTGGCCCCACCCAGCAAGGTTAAGCTTGTCAGAGCGTGTTCTGAATCTCCCAGGCTTTTATCAGGGCTGTCTAAATCATTTTGAAGACTGTCGGCCAAACTCAGTAAACAGATGTGGAACTCTGGGGTCCCTCTGTCATTTCCCTCAGAATTCGAGTCCGCCAGCGGTGGTTGCCATTCTATGGGGCTCTTTCTTTCTCTGTGCGTGCACACATGCGTACACACATGTGCACACTCGGTCCAGACCTGGAGTCCCTCCCAAGGTGATTTTTTGCACACGGGTGTTTGGCTTTCTGTTGAGGGGCAGGCAGCAGCCATGGCCAGGTTTGATTTACTGTGGCAGGGACAACGCCAGGGATGTTTGGGCTCCAGACGGGGATGTCCTGGCTGCCTGGCTCTGTCCAGAGGGGGACAGGCAGCATCCTGCTGGTGAAGCACCCTTGAAATGAACTGTTTTGATGTGAAGAAAGGGGCTGTGTGACCTGTCCTCATCACAAACCATCTCACTGGAACACTGAGGGGGGCCAGGGGCCCAGCGTCAGCCCCACAGAAAGCATGTTTGGTTTTTATGCTCGGCACTGAAAAGCCATTAAGTGGAGAGGAAACCTGTGCCCCTTCTCTGCACAGTCACGCCCGCCGCCGTCCCCAGGCGTCTCACAGTGCAGCTTTTGTTCGGGGTCCAGAGTGTAAAGCTGGAGTGGCAGATTGTCGGTGTGCACATTTCAAATTTCCTGGCTTTCATCAGCTGCGCCACTCAGATGACAATATTTAATCCCAATGTTTCCTTCCCTTCCCCGGCCCCCGACCCCCCACCCCATCGGTAAAGTAGACTTCGCTGCCATTCCTCCAACTGTAATGAAAAGCGTGTTTATGATTTTTCTCTCATGTAGTTGCCGTCACACAAAGCCCTCCTGAACAGATCCAGGGGCCTTGCTCAGGAGGACTGGACTTCCTGGGTTTTAGTTGAATGGAAGTATCTTTTTGCTGACTTCCCCACCCCAGCCTGTGTCTTAGGGAGAGTCATGCACATCTTACTGCCAGGGCTCGGGTCTGGTGGGGATGGTTCCACGCCGTTTTATTCTGTTGATGTGGCTGGCGTTACGCCGCCCACGTTTTGAGTCAGGTAGTTTTTCTGTCATTTGGGGAGGGAGTTTTCATTGTAGTCATTTTATTAAAGGATAATTTGTCCTAGATGAGAGGATTCAACACCTCAGATTTAAAACTGAGAAGCTTCTTTTTGTTGCTTAGTAACTTTGTAGGAGCAGTTGCTTTGCGAGATAGCCCTTATGACACGACAGTGCCGAGAAGGTTCTCACACTGTCATGTCTGTGTTCTCTGAGGCTACACATCCACATATGTCCAGAGCCATCATGTACGCTCTGCTCAGTGCACGGGAGTATCCCACAGAGCATCTCGGAGAAAGAAAGCAGCGCACACATCAGAGCAAGATCCTTTCAGCCTTCCTCCCATGGGTGATACCTGCCTGTGTCCCAGTTACGGCTCCTTGGTTTATGTTGCTCTGGGGTCTGACAGACACCTGAGCAGGATCTGCTGCCCGGCAGAGACCCGCCTGGGTGGCGTGGTGGTCGGTTTGGTGCGGGGTTGGCCACACTGTACCCGCCTAGGTGGCGAGGTGGTCGGTTTGGTGCGGGGTTGGCCACGCTGTACCTGCCCGGGCGGCGTGGTGGTCGGTTTGGTGCGGGGTTGGCCACGCTGTACCCGCCTGGGCGGTGTGGTGGTCGGTTTGGTGCGGGGTTGGCCACGCTGTAGCCGCCCGGGTGGTGTGGTGGTCGGTTTGGTGCGGGGTTGGCCACGCTGTACCCGCCTGGGCGGTGTGGTGGTCGGTTTGGTGCGGGGTTGGCCACGCTGTACCCGCCTGGGCGGTGTGCTGGTCGGTTTGGTGCGGGGTTGGCCACGCTGTACCCGCCCGGGAGCGTGGTGGTCGGTTTGGTGCGGGGTTGGCAACGCTGTACCCGCCCGGGCGGCGTGGTGGTCGGTTTGGTGCGGGGTTGGCCACACTGTAGCCGCCCGGGCGGCGTGGTGGTCGGTTTGGTGCGGGGTTGGCCACGCTGTACCCGCCCGGGCGGTGTGGTGGTCGGTTTGGTGCGGGGTTGGCCACGCTGTAGCTTCCTGGGCGGTGTGGTGGTCGGTTTGATGTGCGGGGTTGGCCACACTGTGGCACCAGCTGTTTGACGAGACGTTAACCTGTCTGTGGCTGAGAAGGCTTTCGGCAGTTGTGGTTAACCTCCACTATCAGTAGGCTTCGAGTAACCTGGATAGTCTGGGCAGGCCTCCTCCAATCAGGTGAGGGGCTCAAGAGCAAAATCTGAGGTTTCCCTGAGATGAAGAAATTCAGCTTCAAGACTGAAGCCTCAGCTCCTGCCTGAGTTTCCAGCCTGCTGTCAGCCAAACAAGTCTCAGACTTGCTGGGCTCCACAATCCTGTGAGCCAGTTTCTTAAGACCAATCTCTTTATATATACAGTTGACCCTTGAACAACATGGGGGTTAGAGGTATGGACCCCCCCATATTGTGGAAAATCCATGTATAATTTTTGACTCCCCCCAAACTTTACTACTAGTAATGTACTGTTGACCTGAACCCTTACTGATAACCTAGACAGTTAACACGTATTCTGTATGTTACATGTATTACATACTGTATTCTTAAAGTAAGCTAGAGAAACGGAAACGGTATTAAAATCACAAGGAAGAGAAAATACATTTATGGTCCTGTGCTGTGTTTATCAGAGAAATCCATGTATGAGTGGACCCACACGGGTCAGAGCCACGTCATTCAAGGGTCAGCTGTATGTATCTCTTGTTGGTTCTGTTTCTTTGGAGAGCGACCTTCCTGACCTTGGCTGAGGTGGGGGGGTTCAGACTTGACTGTGTAAGATGACAGCAGTCTGAGGCTGGCAAGGGTCTATGGAAAATCAGAAATGAGCTTCTCTGTGCCTCTCTAGGACCTCATAGGGATCTGGAGTTGTTTTCCAACAAGCATGTGTGTTTGTGCTGAGGGCCAGATATCAAGCATCGCTGTGCACGTACTCCACTGAAACCAGTTACCACACCCGCATTCGTGGCCATGGACAGAGGGGCCTGGGAGAGGGTGCCCTGGACAGTGGCCCTCCAGGTGGACCACAGAACTTCTGATGGACAAGGGCCAAATAAATATCAGTGAGCACAAAATATAAATTAGAGGCAGGCAGCACCATGTCATGCAACAAAACACAGACATGGTTCAGGTGGATTTGGGGCCACATTGCCCAGCCCCAGTTCCTCCACGAGCTTGAAACAGCAAGCTGGTTAGCCCTTCTGAGCTGCAGGTGTAAGAAGGGGGACTAATTAATACTTGCCTTTAGGGTTCTGGGGAGTGGACGTGTTGATGCGGGTGAGGCCCTGAGAAGAGCTTGCCCGCTTTGAGACACCGTGTAAGGACACGTGCTTTCATTATAATGTGACAGGCTCCTGCCTTGTGACTGTGCTCTGCCACACACAAGCTCTGTGGCTTTAGGCCAGCTCCTTAACCTCTCTGAGCCTGCTGTACAGCAGGGAGGTGTGGAGCCCATGCTGTCTCTCAGGCTTGTGGTACTGGGTAAGAGGAAGATAGAAAACTGTCCCTGTACACTACCCAGCCCATGGGAAGCCAGTACATGTCAGCACTCCTGCTCCACTGGGCACTGTTAGGGTCTGAGCTGGGTGAGGACAGTCAGGCGCCCAGTGTGCACAATGGAAGCTGGTGCCCATCTGAGCCTGCACTTGCGTGGCCCTGAAACCGGGTACTCTGGGCGCCTTGCGCCTTCACCCTCGTCCTGACCCTCACTTTACCTGTGAGTGCCATACCAGCTTTGCCAGGTACAGGGCTCCGGTCCCTGTCACAGAGATTGCAGCCTGCCCTAGCCCTCCCGACTTGCACGAGCTCTTGGAAGGCAGTGGGCGCCCCAGTTCATCTCGTGCAGCAGCACCCAGGAGGGGCTACATAAATGTTCACAAATGTGTAATGAATAAGGGCAAGAAGGAGGGCTCAAGCTGACTCGGTTTCCGTGACGGAAGCTGCTGTCAGCGAGGGTGCATGTAGAGGAGCCTTCTGCGTCCCCTTGGGATGGAGAAGCTTGTTGGGAGACTGAGTGCTGCTCAGTGTCGCCACCCTGAGACCAGATTTGGACAAAAGGTCACATATGGAATGGTTCCATTTATATGGAATGTCTGGACTAGGTAAGTCTGCAGGGACAGAAAGCCAGGGGCTGCCAGGGTGGGGATAAAAGGGAGATGGGGAGTGGCGGCAGCTTGCACGGGCTTCCTTTTGGGGGATGAAAGTGTCTTGGAAGTAGATGGAGGTGATAGTTGCGATCCTGTGAATGTACTAAACGTCACTCCGTTGTACCCTGTAAACGCGGTTAAAATGGTAAACTGCGTGGTATGTGTATATTACCGCACACCCCACGCAGACTGGATGTGGCCAGACTCTGGGTGTGTGTGACAGAAGGTCAGGTAGTCGGTTCTGGGGTTGGTGGTGGGGTTAGACAACCAAACTACAGCAAGGGGCTCATGCACCATCATGAGTCCATTTGACCTTTATTTCTGCTTCTCTGTTCCCATCTTTTTCATCTGTCGCCACCACCAGCTGCCGTTCGGTGGGAAATAGGGTTGAGGAAGCTTCTAATGGGACCACATGCTTAGTGTTGGGGAGGTGCAGCCCCCAGAAGACAGCTGTGTGTGTCTGGGCTTGGGGGCCCAACATTTCAGAGCCACATGCCCCACGTCATTGGTCAGCAGGTGGCTGGGAGCCGGGTTTCCACTGTCTTTTGGAATAAATGTTCCTTAGCAATATCACAGCTTTCCAGGGGACTTCTCCATCTGTGTCTTCTTCAGACTTATTCAGAGCAACTGTTATTTCCTCCCCTCCAGAGCCTCCTGGGTGCCTACAAATGCCTGGACCAGCTGGCAGAGTTCACCGGAGATGCAGAAGCCCCAACATGGAGATGTGTTTGGGAGGTGGGGAGGCAGATAAGGACACAGCACACCTGGGGAAGTATCATGCATGCTAGAGTTTGGGATGGTGCTAAGGGAGGTGCTTCCAAGATGAAGCCTGAGCCAAGGCAATGAGATGGGTCTCCGCAGCACGAACCCAATGGCCCAGCGGGTCCCTCAGAGAATTAGGCTGTTAGCAGATGTCTCAGGGCCGTACGGGTTTGCAGTCCTGATCATTGGAGGTGATATGATACCACAGGTGTGTGGAGAGTGTTATGTGGGTTTGCAAGTCCGTAGGTGCCAACTAAATGATGGGTCCTGGTTGGTTCTCCAGCTGCAGGAACATCTGTTCAGCTTTTGACTGAGAGCCAGCAGGAGATCTCCTTGCCTGATCCCCAAAGATAGTTTTACCTACTGTTCAGGAAAGAGATTGTGAGAACTCTAAAATAAACAAACAGAAAACCCAGCTTCAAACATGATTGCTGTCCTGGGGGAGATTTCTTTCCCAGCCTTAATTTTGGGATTAATTTGTTTTAGAAGTTCCTTGGATGTGTCCGTGTGTGTGTGTGTGTGTGTGTGTGTGTGTGTGTGTGTAAGAAAAAACACACTAAGAAGAAAGTGTTTCTTGTTCTTCTGACTGCTGTTACCAGCTCTTTCCTCTCTCCCTTGAAGCTAGCCCGAGCGAGGGCGTCTCTCCCACCTCTGCGTCTCCTCTGAAGCTTCAGAGCTCAGAAAGCATGACAGAGGAGCGGGACTGTCCCGAGCCTTGTTCCTGCAGTGGCTCTGTGCCAGGCCCATCCTCACCTGTGTGGTTTGAGCATTTTATTATCAACCCAAACTGATCTTAGTTAATAAAGATACAGAGGCAAGAGCTGGAGCTCCCTGATTTTCAGCTCCAGCCCCTTTATTATTACTCATCTGGACACAATATCTCTCTGTTCCGAATGTTCCACCAGTTTCCTGCTCCTGGGGTGGGCGGTCCTTGCTGTGCAACTTTCTCCTCCAACTTTACTAATTTTAATTTTAGTTATGGGTCACCAAAGACTTTTTTTCTAATGATTCCTGAATTCTTGTGATCTAATAGGGGGCATTAGTTATACATGTCTTTTTTGTTTTGCTTTTTATTTGGGGGGTTTATTACTTTATAGAATATTTTATAGATTATACAAGCTATGCAAGAATATATAGTCGGGGTGCCTGGGTGGCACAGCGGTTAAGCGTCTGCCTTCGGCTCAGGGCGTGATCCCGGCGTTCTGGGATCGAGCCCCACATCAGGCTCCTCTGCTATGAGCCTGCTTCTTCCTCTCCCACTCCCCCTGCTTGTGTTCCCTCCCTCTCTCGCTGGCTGTCTCTATCTCTGTCAAATAAATAAATAAAATCTTAAAAAAAAAAGAATATATAGTCAACCTTGAACAACACGGGATTGAACTGTGTTGGTCCACTTATATGTGGATTTTTTTTTTTTTTTTTAGAGAGAGTGCAGGGTTGGGGGCAGAAAGGGGGGAGAGGGAAAGAGAGAGAGAGAGAGAGAGAGAGAGAGAGAGAGAATATATCCTAAGCAGGCTCTATGCTCAATGTGGAGCCTGACATGGAGCTTGGTCCAACAACCCGGAGATCACGACCTGAGCTGAAATCAAGAGTCTGACGCTTAACCGACAGAGCCCCCCAGCTGCCCCCCCTTTTTTCCCAATAAATACAGTTCAGTAACTGTATCTCCTCCGTCTTGTGATTTCTTAGTCACATTTTCTCTCCTCTAGCTGATTGCCCTATAAGAATGCGGTATATAACGCATGTAACATACATGATATGTGGTAGCCAACTGTTTATGTTATTGGTAAGGCTTCTGCTCAACAGTAGGCTATCAGTAGATTAAATTTGGGGGAGTCAGAAGTTATATATAGATTTTTGACGGTGTGGGGAGTCAGCACCCCAACTCTCCAGAACTAAGGATTCAGATGATTCTGGAGTTATACCAAAATGTGCTGCCCTTGCCTCCGCAGGGAATCACCCTGAGCGGTTTAGATGCCTCTTTCCTAGTTCCTTACCTGGCACTCATACGTGTGTGAATAGTAAGACTTCTTTTGTTCAGTGTACTTTCAACGTGTTGAATAATACTATACATGTGCGTTGATTCACCCAATGTTTCTGAGCACCTGCTGTTTGCCAGGTGTGATGTTGGGAGCTGCAGATTTGATACTGAGCAAAAATGGTCCTGCCATCACGCACAGGCTGTGGGCGCATTGTGCTGGGGTGTAGTTCCCTCCCACTTCACAAAATATCTGGATGTTCTCTCCAACGCCCTCCTTATTCATCTGCTCTGTGCTCTTCAGTGTCTGGGGGTTATACTGAATTTTGACGGACATGAATTGAGTTCCAGTTGATTTGCCTTTGTGAAAAGCAAAGCAGCAAAGGTCTTTGTTTACTTCTCTTTGAACACCTGGGTGTTTAATAGGATTTAAAGATTGTTTGGATGGCAAGACAGAACACACTGGCCTTCAGATAGATGAAAGTCTATCTTTCTGTGTTACAGTTTCCAAAACAGAGCCTTCAAGTACCAGCTCTCACTGAGTCTTCACTGTCAACCTGGGAAGCAGGTTCTGATATTTCTACCATATTGTGGATGAGAACACCGAGGTTCAGAGAGGTCAAGAAACCAGCCTAGGGTCACACAGCTCAGAAGCAGTAGGGGCAGAACTTTGAGTTCAGGCTTGTGATGCTTGTCCAAGAACTTTCCGTTTCAACTCTACCTGGCATTCAGCTTCTGTGCTCAAGGTTTGATCTGAGGGAGTACCTTGAACTTGAGGAGCAGAGAAAGTTGGGCCCTTTCTTCTTACATTGATGATTGATTTTGTACCTGGAACAAGGATGTTTCCCTGTGCCAGGGGTGCTGAGCCACGACTCCTTTGGAGTGTTATAATATCACAGTAGGAACAATTTCCAAACATCCCTCACCGGCATCTCACATGACCCTGACACCTGGGGAAGGGAAGACTGTTCCACAGGAGGGAAGGCACCCTTTGAGTACTTTTGTCAGGCACACGTCACTCTGCTTGAATTATTTTTCTGGAAGGTGAACACTTTTCAGTAGTCCAAGGCAGGGGTCCATCACTTGTGAGAGCTCTTGGCATGCTGCTATTTTAAAATATAAGTACGTGGAGTGTCCTATGTGGACATGGCCTTTCAGCATCTTAAGGTAATGTTTAAATGTGTTTTCACGCTGTAATCCCTGGGGGACAGGAAAGGCTGTTTGTTCTGTCCCTGGCCCTCCAGAAAAACTGGCCCAGAGCACCTGGGGGAAATTAGCCTGAGCCCCAAGCTCCACTGGGAGGCGACAGCCGCGCTCTTCTCTGCACTACATAGTCTTGTCTTTTGAGGGAATCGTCTTCTGGAGAAGCAGGAGCTGAGTAACTAAGCAGACACAGTGCTGCTAATCCCTCTGTCCTGAGGCTGGAGGCTTTAACCCCGGCCTCCTGTTTTAAGGCAGAGAGCTCCAAGTGTGCTGTTGGGGTTGACATCAGAATTTTATCAAAGTGTTTGGTTTTGTGCTCTGTGCAGGGGAGAAATTGCAGCTGACCCTCTGCAGCGTCCCTGGTCCAGCTGTGTGGCACTGCTCTCAGCGCTTCAACTAGAGGAAACTGGCTGCTCCTACCTTAGGAGGTGGGTGCTGTTATTATGCACCGAGTTGTCAAGTCACTTGCTCAGGGTCACAGTGAGGAGGAGGGTTAGGCTGGGATTCAGACCCAGGCCGGTGGCCCCCCTATGCTCCCTATTACAGGGGAAGGGCTCAGAATGGTTCTGAACTGTCGGTCTAGTCAGTGAATGCCAGGGTGATATAGATAGAGGTCCTTCATGGCAGCTGGACACGGGAACAAGGACCTCTACATGTGATCATGTTGTGCAGTGGAGGGCAACAGCAGGACTGTGCAAGGGCCTGGGGATTGAGGGGGTGCATTTAAGTCTGATGGACGTAGGACAGGGTCAGGGAGGCTTCCTCCAGGAGGTCCGCAGTGGCAGGGTGGGGTGTTTGCTGGGAGCGTGTGATGATGGGGCGCACTCAGGGTGGAGAGAATGGCACACGCAGTGCCTCCTGGGAAACTCCCTGGTGGGCAGAGCAGAGGCAGAGAGCAGCCTGCCCTCGCTCAGCTTGGCCTGGGCAAGTGCTTGATCAGAATCTCTCAAAAAAGCACGCCATGTGGATGATCCCATTGGGCCTGCTTGCTCAGCAGCTTAGTGTTTCTAGGTGGTGAATGGGCAGAGGTCCTTGCTGAAACTGTCGGATGTAGGACTCTTCTTTCTGCAAAACCAGTGTCTCTCACCTGCTCACTGTAATATCCACAGAGTGCCACAGACGGAGGCCTCTCAGAGGCTCAGGAACTGTTGCTGGGTGGCTCAGCCAGTTTCATCCCTCTCCCCACAGAGGGCCCAGGAGTACTAAGGAAAGCCCCACCCCCCCAGGACACAGGTCAGGGGCAGGTTCTTGACCCTCATCCATCACAATGTGACTGCCAGCTGGTGCAGGATGTGAGCAGGTTCCAGCTGGTTCCATCCCAGTGGCAGTAGACAAGCCATCCTTGCATTTTTGTTCTGTGGCCCTAGCCCAGAAGGGCCCCAGCAGAATGCCCCTTTCCCCGAGCCTGAGCTGGTATGTTTTCCTCTGGCTTCCAGGGCCGATGCTGAAAGTGCCCCTCAGACAGCTGGATTCAGGGGCTCTGCGCTGGGGGATGCAAAGATGTTTGGAGCTGGAGGGGCTGTCTGCCATTTGGAAAGGTGCAGAATGTTTCAGTAATTACTTCCACATGTGGGGACCCCTTTCCTTCCCTCACCTGAACTCCCATCAGCTTCCTCCTCCTGCCAGACTTGGGTTAGTTTGAGCTGGGTGCTGCGTTTGCCCGTCTCCTGCCCTGAGTGCCCTTTGCCTGTGCAGCCCTCCTCCGCTCTGCGCTCTCCTGTCTGGGGCTTGGAGTGAGCTCTAAGGGCACCTCCTGAATGACTGTGATTTCTCTCTCCTGACTACTTCTTTCTTTGCTTGTTTGTTTTCAAGCATTTCTCTTAAATAACCACACAGGGAGGGGCCCTGTTTGTTTTTCTTGCGTGGAGCCTCCTGCCAATCAATTCTTCCCAAACAAAGGCCCTGTGATCCCCTAGGTCCTGCCAGGACTAAAGGGGCAGAGTGCTCTTCACTAGGGAGAGGGTTCCAGCAGACACACCTGCTCCTAGGGAACAGGGCCCATTTGGAAGGGCTGTTTGCCAGGTGATGGTGCAGATAAAGCCAACTCACATTTCTGTGCCAGAATGACTCCCATTTAGTGAATTAGGAACCTGAGGCCATACAGCAGTCATGCGGGTGGAGTTCACATCCACGGTCTGTGAACTAGGGCAGTCCAATAGAAATACTATTGGAGCTACATGTATAATCCAGAATTTTCCAGTAAGCACATTATAAGTAGTGAATGTGAAATTAATTTTAATAATATACCTTGTTTAACTGAATATATCCAAAATAGCATCCTTTCAACATGCAATCAACATTAAAAATATTAATGAGTATTATGGACTGAATGTGTGTGCCTCCCAAATTCTGTGTCGAAGCTCTAGTTCTCAGTGTGATGGTATTTGGAGGTGATCAGGTCTTTTGGGAGGTGATTGGATGAGGTCATGGGTCAGGACCCCCGTGATGGGATCAGTGTCCTTATAAGAAGATGCAGAGACCTGTAGTAGTGTCATTATATCGTATACCTGAAACTAATAGGATGCTGAGTGTTAATTATACCTCAATTGAAAAAAAAAAAAAAAAAGACCAGAGCCACCTCCGTGCCATGTGAGGACACAGCAAATAGTCAGTAGACATTACTAGCCAGGGTTCCTTGGTTTCTAGGAGCTTACCACACACCACTCTGTCTTTGCAGAGCAGGACGAGGGCAGAAAGCTCAAGCAGTGCGACGGGTTCAAGTTAATCTTGAGGCCTGTCTATGACTCTTTCAATGTACTTTTATAACCGAGGAGGTAAAGTTAGTTTCAGAAACTTCCTTCATCAGAGACAAAGAAAAAGTGGTTATATGAGTCCTTAGTCTCTTGCTTTTACTTGCTTGGAGTGACCCTGTTTTTCCCCCCCTCTAGAAGTTTATTATGTATTTTAATAGCAAAAAATATTGCACTGGAACAATGGGGAAATATTGAAATCATATCATAAAAATACTAAGTTGTCCTTAGAGGCGAATTTACGCACATGTGGATTAGTAGTTACATATAATGTAACTGCATTGTTTTCAGTGCTAATGAAATACATCAGTCAGTGAAGCACTTTTTAAAACAGAGCTTAGTCCTTTATGCGAACTCACTTTACCCCAGTTTATAAATTTGGAAAGCACGAAAGTGGGAAAATGTTAGAAGAGGGAAAAAGAGTTAAAACATACTTATTCCAGTGATGTAATGCCACTGAGTTTTAACATCTTCCTTGGAAGGAGAGATTTCTACTTGCACATTTAGTTTTCTTTCTGTTTATTTATTAATTTGTTCAACAAATATTTGAGTCAGATCCTGAGCTAGGAACTGGGGAAACCACGGGGAATAAAACCAATGTGGTCCCCACTCACACAGGGCTCTGAATCCAGTGGGGGAGACAAGTAAATATTGTAGAACCACAGTGTGGTTAGAATTACAAGGGGAAGTGCAGGTGCATATGGGAGTTTGTAAAAGGGGGCCCGAGCCAGGAGAGGGTGGTGTCTGGCTGAGGGAGGTCGTCCCTGGGAATTGGTGCCTCTGCTGAGGCCTGGAGGGGGAAGGAGTTGGCCAGGTGGAAAGTGGGTGGGCAAGGATGTTGAAGGCAGAGGAAACAGCATGTGCAAAGGCCCTGCAGCCAGAAAGAGCATGGGGACTTGAACCCAAGTCCATGCCCCAGGTGGAACCTGGGCGAGGAGACCGTCTATGGGAGACCCCAGCTAGAAAGGAGCGCCATTCCCTACCCAGCCGCCCACACCCATGTTAGAAGCAGCTGAGTTTCTAGCCCAGAAAGCAGACCTGGAGCTGGGGTCTGTGGGAGACTCCTGAGAGGGACAAGGAGGGAGGGCCGCTTCTAGGATCACCAGACACTTAGTGCAGAGCTCTTCCTCCATTTAGCAGTGCCCTGGCCCTTCATTTCTGTTGCATTTGGCAGCTCTTGCTGCGTAAATTTAACTTAGTGATTGTGGCATATTCTGTATCTGTTCTGCTCCACGTCCTTCCTATCAGAACTCTGACTAAGTCCAGGGCACCGAGCCCCAGACCCATCTGCGACAGGGGTCAGCAAACTACAGCTGAGGGCAAGTGCCTCTTTGTGTCAGTAAAGTTTTATTGGAACACAGCCGCACACATTCACTGATGATTGTGACAGAGTTGAGTAGTGACAGCAGAGACTGTGTGGTTCACAGAGCCGAAGATATTCACTGCCTGGTCCTTTGTGAAAAAGGTTCGTCAACCCCAGGTCTCAGTTAATCCCGATGACCCCATGTCCTCATTTCCCAGCTTCCCCTGCAGCTGGCGGGGGTACCTAGGTTGTGGACTGCCAAGCAGATTGTGCAGCGTCTCTGAATCTCAGTTCCTGACCTGTCACTGCAAACGCTTCACATACATTCTTTCACTGAATATAATTCGCAGCCGCCCCTGAGGTAGGTGGTGGTGTTATCTTGAAACAGGAAAAGGAGGAACAGAGAGGCCCAGTAATCCACCCGGGACCACACAGCTTGAAAATGGTGGCTCCTGAGTCCGGGCCTGGTGGGAGAGGGTAGGAGGAGGGGAGCTGTATGGATTCCTTCAGATCTCGGATCCTAGTTGGCATCCATGTTCCTTTTCCTGTCTCTTCACGTGTAGCTCGGAGGAGGGGTTGAGCTTGTGAACTTGGGGGTCCAACGGCCTGCACTAGAATCCCAGTTCTGCTGACTGAGCTGCAGCCTCTCCATCTGTCTCGGGGGAAAATAACCTAGTAACTGATAATAGGGGAGGTGCTTGATACCTAGTAAGTGCTCAGTAAAATGAACCGTGATTGCTCAAAACCAGCCTTTGCGGAAGGAAAACACAGCAGCATAACTCACCCATTCGGGGAGTCAGTTATTAGAAAGGAACTGGGAAGGAGAGGTAAACAGCACTGTAGGGAATTCACTCTCAGGGAGACCCTTGGCATGTGAGGGCTTTATCTCATTCAGTCTTGATGAGGGGTACTTTGTTACTCCCATCTTTCTGATGGGGAGAGTGAGGCTGGGATGGGGACAGTGTCCGGCCCCTGGCCCCTGGCTGGCGAGTGGCCTCAGGCGCTCCACAGAGCCCTTAGCTGGTTCTCTGTGCCCATGTGATGTGTGCGGCCTGATGTTATGGCCAGTCCTGGCCCCCCAGGCACAGCCCTGCCCTGCAGAACACGCGGTGACTTTAACTCTCTGCAAAAACTGGAAAGCTAGGCCTGAGTAGCTCGCCCAGGACCACAGGGAGAGTTTAAAACCGGGCCTGGATTAGCGCTCAGAGCAGCCAGGTTTATGGTCTGAGGCCAAGGCTACTCGCTCAGACCTCATTTTTTTGGCGTATGAATTTCTATTGAGTCAGTTAAAAAACAAATGGATCTATTTAAGTGAAAATGCTTAGAGGCAGGGGATTTACTCAATGACTTTTTTTCTTTTCTTTTCTTTTTTTACTATTGAAATTAATTAAAAAATAATTTTGAACATGTATGGCTGACACTCTGCCAGGAACATGTCATGTGTAAAATTATTCCTCTCTATCATATATTCATAAATCCCAACTGGCCATCTGTTTTCCTAAGACCATGTGGGGCCCACCTTCAGGGATTTTTTTCTTTTTTTGGCCAAACAAATTTAAGGTTTGTAACTTTTCCTTGGGGAAGAAAATCCTGATGGAGATATATATGTGTGTTTTTGAGTGTGTATATATGTGTGTATACATACTATACATGTGTGAATATACATGTATGTACATATAAATATATGGTATACATATGAATATACATGTGAATTATCTTGAAGTCATTTCCAAGCTAGTTGGTGCTGAGTGGTCAGAAATCGCTGAATGTCAAACACAGTAATACTGGTTTAAATACTGGCCCTTTAATCTTATAACCTCCAATTGGCATCAGAACTGATTTGAGCTTTTGGGTCATTTCTTTGTTTAAAACTTCTCCCCATCTACTGTATAAGGGTAGGTATTTATTAAAGAAATGTATTTCCATCCCTTCAGCTGCCAAAGACAAACCCCATTAATTATGTGATGTGTTTCTTTCTAATGTATGTATATTTTTGTGTGCTCCAGGGTAATGCATGCAAGTACAATTTTATATTCTTTCTTTTTTTTTTTTTTTTTGCTTAAAATTATATTGTAAGCATTTCCCCAGGTGTTTTTGGTGGCCACGTACTGTTTCATCCATTGGCTACTGAGGTTAATGAACCACACTCTATATTTGAACCTTGAGGCTGTTTCTCACTTTTCAGTATTACTAATAAAACAAGGCCATGAACAGCAATGTGTAAAAATTTTGCCCCTGAACACCCAGTCAAAGGAGGCGCCTCCTCTTAGTCTGTGCCACGCTGTCCTGGTCATCTCCTTTCTGGTACACTCGTTAACCACATCTTCTCTTGATCCCTTGTATGCTCCCCTCTCGAAGGGAAGTGCTGGGGAGCAGGTCCCATGGACTGGGCCCATTGGGGTGTCCTCAGCCAGCTGTCTGCCTTGTGTGGGACACCAGCCAGGAGCCTGGACTCTGAGCCCCACAGCCTGGGCAGGAGCCCACCTCTGGGCATGTGGGAGCTCTGCTCAGTTCTCTGTAAGTCTCAGACTGCTCTGAAGCACAAAGTCTGTTAATTTAAAAAGTTATTTTTCCTGGTCTGTTGAGGACTTTAGGCAAATACGAACCAGTTTAGGTCTCAAAACAAAGGGGCATTAATGAGAGAGAAGCTTATCTAAGATACTTGCGGATCTTAGGCTCAGAGGATACCACACGAGTGTGTAGAGCTCTCTGCTCTGCCCAAACCCATGCCTGCTTGCAGCTTCCATATGAGGAAGTGGGCCCAGGGACGTCTGGAGAAGCTAGGGCCTGTTCACCTGACTGTCAGTGTCGGTCCTCTCTCCCTGACCCTCAGGTCCAGAGACCCCCCGTCTTTGGAAATCTCAGCTACGCTGGTTTCTGTCTTGTTTTCCCCATGTATATGAAATGCTTTGCACCAAAGGAAAATTATACAGTGTAAACATTTATGCAGAAAAATGGTTTGCAGTGTTACCTCCCTGGAGAACTTGGCGGAGAATGAAAGCCTGGTACATGCGCCTGCCGGCCGAGGACAGGAAATGGAATCCTTTGCTCAATATATTTCCAGCTTTTATGAGGCAGCTTTAGTGGAGATGTGTCAGCTTCTCGCCTGAAGCACAGGCTGGAAAGAGCCCTACTCTGCAAAGCCAGACAAACGCCCCGGGCGCAGAGAAGGGTCGAGAAAATTGGCACCAGGGGTCCTGGTGACCAAATGGTGCTCATAGTGACTTTCATCTCTGCTTTGAATGGGCCAAGTGAAAAGAAAGTGGCCTCAGAGTCCCCCAGGTCCGAAGGGGATGGGGTCACTCTTGTCCTGGCCCACTAAGAGTACAGATGCTGGACATGTCACTGTTTGGACATACAGACACATGTTGTCCCCTGACTCTGGCTCTTGCTTTCTCTGCTTTATTTTCTCCAAATACAACTGTAGGCTGAATTATGTTCCCTGAAAAGATCTATTCAAGTTCTAGCCCCTGGAACCTATGAGTGTGCCCCTACTTGGAAATAGGGTCTTTGCAGATGATCAAGTTAAAATGAGGTTTTTAGAGTGGGCCTTAATCCAATGACAGGTGTCTCCTAAGAAGATGGGGACACAGAGGTGCACAGGAGAGGCTGTGGGAGGCAGAGGCAGAGCTTGGAGTGATGTGTCTACAAGCCAAAGAGCGCCGAGGACACCCAGCTGAGCAAAAGGCCTGGGATGGATTTTCCTCTCTAGGGTCCAGAGGGAGGTGGCTCTGCCCGCACCATGGTTGAGAGAACAGATATCTCTACTGTGAGGCCCTAGTGGGTGCACCTTTGTGATAGGAGCCTCAGGACACTCATATACATCGACTAATTTATTCCTAATGTTTGAGGTCTATCTCCTCACCCCACGTCTGGGTGAACAGTGCTCATGTCCCATGTGGTCACTGCTGGACCCCATGTGCCGGGCACATAGTAGGCCCTCAGTAAGTATTTGTTGAGTGAGTGATTTCTCAGGGATCAGTGGAGCAACCTGGGGGGTCCTCTTGAAGCTGCTGGATTTGGGGGGTCTTGAAGCAACATCAAGAGGAGGCTGCCATACCCTCAGCAGAATCCCTGCACCACCAGACCTGTCACACACCCAGCCCCCAACAGCTCCTCCACCTGGAACACCAGCCACGTCTTCCCTGCGGGCACGCGAGCATGCCGAGAGGGCGCAGCCAGCTCTTCTTTCTTTTCTTTTTCTTTTAAACTTTTCTCCCTGTCCTGGTCCTCACTCGTCACTCTGGATTATGCATTCGTGCCTCAGTAGCCCCAGAGAGGAGAGGGAGGAGAGACATACAGGAAAAGGAGGTGATGGAAGAGTTTTTATGATTCATTAAGAGGAAAGACTTTAAAACAAAGGCACCAAGATCCCAGGGGGCATGATGCCTCATTTGTTCTCACCCGCAAGTGCAAGTGCGGTCAGGCTGCAAGCTCCTTGTGGATAGGAGGGGAGGGAGACTTCCCCACTCACAGAGCATCCAGTGTGCTTTGGGAGGTGGAGAAGCATGTGCTCTGGGCAGCTGGGGACACCCCACAAGCAGGCGGACAGCAGGCCATGTGTGGGCCCTGGGGGACCGGACCCTCTCACCTGGGCTGGATGCACAAAGCAAAGTCCTGAGCCTTGTCTGCTGGGAGGCTGTGACCTCCAGTCCTTGCCTGCCAGGCTTGGGAGCCTCTCGAAGAAACTCCTGCCAACTATGGATTTTGGGGGCAGACAGGGAGCAGCCCCTGCATATCTTCTCTCTCCTGCAGCCTCAAGGTAGAATGGGAAGGAGGTGGAGGGGCTCAAGTGACTGAAATGCAGGAGTGTGGTCCCTTTGGGGTCTAGGAAGATGACAGTCTCATGGAATTGGCACCGAGACCCAGGAGACCTGGGTCCTTAATCTATCATTCAACAAAGACTTACTATTAAGTAGTTTTTTTTTTTTAAAGATTTTATTTATTTATTCGACAGAGATAGAGACAGCCAGTGAAAGAGGGAACACAAGCAGGGGGAGTGGGAGAGGAAGAAGCAGGCTCATAGCGGAGGAGCCTGATGTGGGGCTCGATCCCTTAACGCCGGGATCATGCCCTGAGCCGAAGGCAGACGCTCAACCGCTGTGCCACCCAGGCGCCCCTATTAAGTAGTTTTTGCATAATGTTTGTCCAGCATTTATTCATGGAACACCTACTATGTGCCAGACATCATTAGTACGGAGGATTGAATGAACCCAGATCCCCGCCTGTGTGGGGCTGATGTCTAGTGATTAATAATGGCATTTATGTGTGTGTTCACTCGTTTATCGTCACACACAGTTTGGTAAATGTCAGGAAAAGGGATGGGAGAAGGACTGGCATCCGTCAGAGGGAAGGAGGGAACTTCCCAGCTGAGCACAAGCTGGGGACAAATGTGGGTGAGCAGCTGGGCTCCCCAGAACCTCCATATCATCAGAGCAGTGGGGAGGGAGCCTGCTCAGCTCAGTGGCTGCTGGACCCTCTGCTCTCATGCTAGATTTCCATCTGTGTTCTCGCTCACTCCAGACTTATGTCCACAAGCACCCCTTCATCCTCTTTATTTTCTTGCCTGTTTCTCCAAAAGTCTAGCTTCAAATTCCCACTTAACCCTTTCGGTTGGGAGGGCAATTTGCAGAGCTTTTCTGCTCCTGGGGGCTTACTCTTTCGAAAATGCGAGGAATGGTACTTTCTGGTGCATGGCCCCTAGAGGGCGCCCAGTGGAGGCTCAGCCTCCAAGCAGGGCATGATGTCCAGCGGCTGCCTTGGGGTGCTGTTCCCCCAAATCAGAGGGGCCGTCCTCACTATGGGTTCCTCAGGGGAGTTCAGAGGGGCTTGACATGCTTCTTAGCGCTTTGTAGTGTGAAGGCTGAAAGACCAACTGGGGGAGACTGAGTGGGGAAGATGAGACCATCCCAAAATGAGGGTGGCCTCCCAGCTGTGAGATGCACGGATGCACAAATGAGGATTAAGTGTCCCAGTGCAAGTGAAGCTCCGAGGACGTGCTGCTGTTTGCTTTCTGTCTGTGTGGTTGATTGTATCAACAAACAGCGGGCAATTAGCTGTGTTCATTTTCTGCACTGAGCCATTGGGCTGCTCCACATTCTCCCACAGCTCTGACTGAAGAGGAAGCTCCTTTGCCTTGTTTCTGGAAAATGGATAAGAAAGCGGTGGTTAGAGTTTCTTTCCCCTTGGGATTTTCAAATAAAATCAGAGACTAATCCCTCGTCTAATACCAATTTAGTAAGCGTTGGGTTAGAACGTAGTCAACTCCATTTATGAACACCGGTTAATATTTCTTTATAGAAAGCTATACTATTTTCAGAAGCATTTCAGACAAACATCCTAAGAAGACTTAGCAGGCCCAAGATGTTTACCTTGGACCCGAATCTTATTTCTAATTAACCGAGTCTTCAACAGTCCATCAGAGAATGCAGTTACCTGCCAAATTTCACACCTAAGGGGAAAAAATATTCCCAATAAAATTTTCCTTAAAAAAAAAATCCACTCGTTTTTACCACTAAGACGTTCTCAACGTATTTAGATCAGTCCCTCTCCATGAGTACACAGGAAACTGATGTTCTAGATCCCATGCCTGTTTGTGGTCCCAGATTTCAGGGAGGCTGTTTAATTCGACATTACATTTTCAGCAGATGCTAAAGCAGGGACCCCATGAAGATGGTGGGCTGATCATGTGGGGCAGCCAGCCTGAGTTTCCAGGCAGCACACACGTACTCCTAGGACACCACGCTTTCTGATCGCATTGTTTTAATTCATTTTACAGAAGCAACTAACTCCTTTTGGAGAGTGAAGCTTTCCTTCTCTCTGTTCACAGAGAGGCCGGCTTTGTGGAAAGGCTGTGGGTTTCCTCTTGCTTCACTATCCAGTGCATTAGGGCTCATTTTGAGGTACTCCTTCTCACACGTGAGCTTCCTGGGTGGACTTGAGCTCTGCCTGGTTTACTGTTCCCCTCTCCTCCGTGGGGCTGGGTGCCTGCAAGGCCCTGGTCAAGTATTTATAGAATAAAAAAGCATTTGTTGAATAGGTAGACTAGCTTGTTTTACCAACATTTTCTGAAATTTTAGCTATAAAGCTTCTCAGAATTTTTTAAAATTATTTTTAAAAAATATTTATTTTATTTTTTAGAGAGAGAGCAAGATCATGAGCAGTGGGGGAGTGGCAGAGGGAGAAAGAGAATCCCAAGCAGACTCCACGCTTGAGTGCGGAGCCTGACACGGGGCTCGCTCTCACGACCACCTGAGCTGAAATCAAGAGTCGGACACTTAACTGACGAAGCCACCTGGGCGACCCATAGAGCTTCTCAGAATTTTAGATCATCTGTTCTACTCCAACCAAGGTACCTAGACGTAACCCCCCCCCCCCGCTATGAACACAGCTTGTCGATTGTCATAGATCAGTGAGTAGAAACTTAGCCTTTTTTCTTTTGGTTTAGCTTTTAGGCTGTCCTGAAAAAAACAAAAGCTAAAAAGCTCATGTCGGTGAATTAAATTCTTACGTCTGTCTCATGTGGTTTGGTGGAATGGGAGGTGTTAGTGAGGAAGGGCGTGATACTGTAGCAAAAGCCCAGATCTAGACCTCACCACTTCCAAGCTGTGTGGCCTTGGGAAAGTTACTCACCTTCTCTGGGCCTCAATCCTTATTTGTGAAGTGGTGGAATTGGAGTTGATGCCTTCTGCGGTCCCACCACTTCCTCACACCTGGGCCACCACAGGAAGAGTAAGTCCTCAGGCTTGAGACTCAGACCTGCCGATGTGCTTTTCTGCCTCTGTGTGGCCGGTGATGATGAGAGCAGGATGGGCTGTCCACCATGACAACTTTGTGTTTCTCAGAGATTGATCATTAACATATTGGTTTCCTTTTACTGGCTTTTTTTTCGGGGGGGGGGACATTCTTTTCTTATTGACTTTTGTGTTTCCCTTGCAATGTTCTTTCTGTCTGTTGTTGAGTAATTTTGTTAGTTATTTTGGTTTAAGATCGAGAGAGCAAGCACTCATTTTACTAGTTGTTCTTAATCCATTTTCAGAAGGAATTTTGACTGACTTAAGCTGAAAATACAAAGCATAAAAACCATTAATTCAGAATCAAAGGCAGAAGGGAGGAGAAGAAAGGTGTAGAGACAGAAATTTCATTTAAAAAAATCTAGATGGAGGGAAGCTCTTGCAGCTAAGCATACAAATTAGCTCTGAGTTTCCTAGCAGCCAAGGCAAAAAGCAAAATTAAGAGAGCAGTGTTATCAATGTTAAATGTGGGGAAGCAGAAATCCAGGAGGGGTTGATAGTCCTAGGTTCTTTGACCAAGATGAGCCCTTCAAAGTTCCTGGAACATTCTGGATCCTCCCTGAGAGAAAGATTGTGTGAGAGTTTGGAATCATCCAAGAGTCTGCAAGTTACTGACATTCCGTTCCAGGTGGCCAAGAAATACTAAAATTTGCTGGCTAACGTGTAGGTGATATTTGTTCCAGGAATTAAGAACTGATAAAAATAAGCAAATTTTACCCAGAGAATGTGTTACACGGAAAACAAAACAAAACAAACCCGCTGGGTGTAGGTCAAGAGCCCTGGATTTGAATCACAGCTCTGCCAGTTATCTGTGCCTTAGAGAAGGCCCCACAGCCTCCCTGGGCCTCAGTTTCTTCATCTGTAAGGTTCAAACTGGTTTCCTTTGAGATCGCAGGTATGAGGGTTCTACTGGTGTTACTCTAACGGGTATCAGGAGGAGAAGATTTTGTCTTCTGCAATCAGACCTGCTCATGGCACAATTCTTGCATGTCAGAAATCACCATGAGACCTTCCTGTTCGACTCCTTGGAAAGCAAAATGACCCCCTTTAATCTAACTTCTTGAGAGAGAAAAGATCTTCTCTAGTGACATGGGGTTTTTCCAATGGAAATGCATCTCTGTGACCCGAGGCGCGTGCATTTGGCTGCAGGTGAAGGACGCCAGCGGACAGGCGCGCTGGCGACTTTCTCAGGCTCAAGCCAAGCTGTCACAAGGTGGAAACACCACAGAGATGTTTTTCCAAGAAATTGTCCCTGAGCAAAATGTTGCCACTTTCATTGGGGGAAAATGGTTTCAGATATTGGCTTTTGTTTTTATGGAAAATGGTGAAAACTTTGAGGGAAAACCACAAAACCCTTTGCTTTTATTGAAACCACAAAAATTGATTAATTTTTAAAAAAGCCCAGTTTTTGCTGAGGGCTGAACTTTCTTCTTTGAAAGGCTCTACTTTTCTTTTTTTGAAACATCTCCTGAGAGCCTCATGAAAGGTCTTTCTGTTAGCTTGGCTGAGCCAAGCCCGGGCGTTCCGAAGCTCCTCACAGAAGCATAATTTTTGTGCCCAAACACTGCCTTTTGGGGATGTCTTCATGCTCTGATCTCCAGACACTGCCCTAAGTCTTCCCAGGTCTCCAAGGGGACATGGTGTTGGTGAAGCTGGTGAGCATTCCCCAGTGCTCAATAAAATCATTGAACCTGACTTGACTTCCTGGCTCGGCTCTTTCTGCATTGCCACCACTTCCTGCACAAACGGAAAACTGTGTGCATAGATGTTGCCTTTGCCAGTGGGGGCCTCGTACGCTGAATTCATAAGTTAATTGGTCCCCCACCTGGTGGCTGGCATGGGGAGGAGACAAGCTGTCTGTCCCAGGTGAAATCTGTCTTTCCCTCTGCCCTCAGTGGACACACTGCCAGCTGGGCCAGGTTGCCGCCGCCTCACTGGGCATTCAGTTGTTCTTGGTACAGGCAGCTGGGGAACTCTCCGGTGCCACAAAGAGCCAGTGGCTTTCTGGCCCCCAGAACAGAACTGGTCTCAAAGCCAGCTGGAAGGTGCAGGAAAGAGAGGCCTCCTGGGGGCATCTTTGGGGGACCCCGCACTCAGCTCCGAGGCTGGCATCCCGACCTGGTGTGCTGAAGGGCAGGTTTACGGCCGAGATGTCTCACTCTGTGCAGGGTTCCACCTTCCTGGTCTATACGTGGGCGTGCCTGCTCCATGGAGGGAAATTCCGTTCCTGGAGCGGGACCGCTGGATTCATGTGTGTCCTCCTGGCAGGCTCGGCACGCCTTCTGGGCCTTGGCTTTTCCGTGTGTCAGATGAGGCAGGGACAGCACCGACCACACGAGTTTGTTGTGAGTACTGAGCAGAATGGTGCCAGGCACATGGAAAGGACTGCACGTTACCACTGAAGTGTTACAGAAATGATGATTCCTACCCTCCCTGCCAAGTCCAAGTCTCACCTCGTTTTACAAACGAAGAGACTACAACATGACAAAACTCAAGACGAATTTAAGGAAGCGATTACTGGTAATCTCCCATGATCCTAATGCAGCCGTCATGTTCAGCTTGTGTGTTTTACTTTGCTGCGGCCGCTACTAGTGACTAGTGATCGTCAACATCTGAGCAAGAGTTCCGTGCACGCCACACACCACGCAAAGCGCTCTGTGGGCATGCGCCCGTGAGTGGGACCTGAGGGCAGGCAGATGAGCCTACCCAAGGCCAACAAGCAGAAGCTGCAACAATTTGAGCCTTGCCTTCAAAACCTCTGGGCTCACCCAGAATGTTGTCCTTCTGTCCCTTGTATGTGGGTTTTGCATTATATAAAAGAAAAAGCAGGAGCTTTCCATCTGAAGCACTCTTGTGCTCTGTCTTCCTAGTAGGGGACCCCAGGGAGTTTCAGTCCCTAGTGTGCCTGGATAGCCTCTTCCGGCTGCACAGAGGCATGGAGGGAGGCAGAGAGGGGGTCCCTCCCGCCCCCGCAAAGCATGTGACAGTGGGTGACTGACATCTCAGGGAATCGAGACCCTAGAGCCCGACTACTCAGTCACCTCTAGTCCAGGAAGAGGACTCCGGAATGCTTTCCCTTTCTTCCTCACCGAAGTCACTTTAGCCCTGAAAAGACACTCAGAGACTGGATCTTCTCCCAAAGGCTCACCCCTTCCCTGTACTATTCTGGAGTATTATTATTCAAAACACAGCCTGCCCATTTGTCCCTGGGTGAGGAGAGCCTGCTGGCAGGCAAACACTGCTCTGCTGATCACTGACCTGGAATTTCATTAGCTTTTAAATTTAATGTAAATATTGTGTGATCATGGGCTTGGTGCAGTTTGGAACAAGTCTCCCTTTTGCTCTCTTATCTGATTACCTTTTAAGAAAGCACCTCATTGTTCAGATTCAAGAATAACAAGTTTCCCCACATCCAGTCCCCTCAGCCCTTCATTTCCCTTCTCTCTTTCTGTCCTATTCAGCATCGTCTAATTACAGAAACATGTCTGTAAGTGCCTTGCACATCTGATAATCAGATTTTCCCTTGTCCCCAACTCTTCCTCCATCTGCTTCCCACCCCCTCCCCATTCTGCCACATCTGGAACAGTCCCCTGCCACTCTGTGCCCAACTGACTGCTGAACTATTTCCAAATCACATCTCCCCTTTCCGGTCCTGGTCGCCTGACATGCTCAGCCATAAAATACTCAGCTCCCAACTTGTGGTCCTCTCTGATTCCTCTCCGCTCAGATGACAAGTGTGGAGCAGAGCCATCGCCTCATTCCTTCCATTTGAATTTGGTCATGTTAAAGACTGATTTTCAGAAGGCAAAATCATGACCCTCATACACAGACAAAATGAACACATGCAGAATTTTATTTAGGTCACTAATAAGTTGGTAAGATGGTAAAGCCTGTCGAGAGGAGAATGTGAAGAACAGATGTGTCTGTAGGCAATCAGGAAACAGCAGTGGCGCTCTCCCAGGCACACGCCTGTTTATGCCTCTCGGGCAGAACACGTGTGTCTGAACGAGCTGCGTCCCCGCAGGACAGTTTGTTTGCACTTCCGTGGGCGAGAATCGTCAGTGTTGTTCTGTGTTCTCCAACATCCAGGGCTGTTGCTCAGCCTCCTCTGGGCACCCAGTCTGCCTCCCGCCTCCTGATGAAGTGCCGCTCGTATGTTCTGTTGAGCCAGTGTCACTGATTCCGGTGAGACCGGCTCATCATCTTGGCCCATCTCAGAGTGTTTCACAGTTCTTCTAAACACTTCCTGCTTAAATCTGCTCAGCATAGCCACGTGGATGGGCTGCAGTTTCCAGACCTCGTTTTAGGAGAAGGGTAGGGAGAACACAGGCGGGCAAGGGGGCACCTCACTAGTTCAATGTAAATCTTCCAAAAATGACACTTTATTCCAGGGAATTCTTGGCTCAGAGTTGTTCTGTGGCTGCCTATCGTTTGTGTGATAATTCCCAGATACTCCCATGGGACATTTAAGCTCTTCCACACCCTGGCCGGGATACATGGTTAAATCTCAAAAACATTTGTTAAAATAATATGAGGCAGGGATTAGAGAAGCACAGAAAGTGAAGGCCGTCAGCTTCCTTCAGCTCTCAAACCTTAGCATGGACCCTGGAAGAAGGAATAACCTATGTCCAGTCATCGATTCTTGACGGAGGGTCGGCTTGATGTTTATTAAAAATTGTGTAAGCATTTTATCAGAAATGCCCATTTCTTCCCAGAAGGGTGTTGTGAATAACATATAAGAAGGTTCTGTCCAAGACCAGGTTTGGGATAACTTTTCATCACCATCTCTCTAGAAGTTTTCTTGATGTATAAAATCACATTTATATTTGCATCTACGTCTATATAATTTTAAGCATAAATGGTATCATTTTCTAGCCATACCCCTTTTTTGATGCTTTTTTTTTTTTTTAAACATAAAACGTGTCCCAGCTCTTGTGAGGTATGGAATGTATCTAAGGGGGGAGGTTCGAGCCCCGTCTGGGGTCACAGGTGCGTCTTCTCACTCTGGCCCACGTGGCAGAGCACCCATTCTCTAGACGCACTGACAGTTATGTAACCACCACAGATTCTTCCGGTTTACTTTCCCACAACACAATTTCCCCCATCGGAGCCAGACTAATGCAGTGTCTTTCTGTAGAAATGTCTGCACCATTCCTGCTAAGGTATCTTCCCATTCACTGTACCAACATGAAAAATGTAGATACCACCCAAGGAGAGGAGGATGCCCCATGTGGGGTGGCTGTCCCCATGGGGACTGGTGCACACTGCCCTGCCTCTGCCAGTATGCCTGTCCCGCCTGTGCCTCTAAGCCATCCTTCAAGGCCCAGGTCAATTTTGATCTTCCTTAGGAAGCCATTCATGATGACAGTTATTAAAGTATCATTTTCAAGAAGTTAAAACCATGTCAAACATCTACTGACTCATTAGTCAGGGAGACAGTAAGAAGCGAATGCTGTGTACGCACTCGCATACACGTGTGCTCCCGGGGCACTGGGTTTCTCTTCCTGTCCTCCTTCCCTCCCTCTCCCCGACTTCTGTCCATAAATGAATCTATGCCACGAGCCGTGCAGCAGGCACGGAGAAGTCAGCAGTGAGTAGAACAGAAACAGTCTCTGCCTGTTGGAGCCTCTGGGTCACCATGAAAGAATTAACCATGTGTGTAACGTAACATTACAGGTGGAGGTCGGTGTCCAGAGGGAAAGCACAGATGCTGAGGGGTGGTAGCAGGGCTCTGGGCCCGGCGGGGGGGGGGAACCTGTCTTTGACAGTGAGCTTCCATGGGAGACTTGAGGGTGAGCGGCGGGTGTGATCACTCAGCCACATGGCAGAAAGGAGCCATTGAGGGCAGGATGGGCCAGTCATGCAGGCCCTCGTGACCTCCATTGCAAGTGCGGATTTGATTAGACATTCAGTAGGAACATAATTAACAAAACAGCAACCTCGCCTATCTGGGCTGCATTTGCGGGATGTCTTGTAGGAGGCAATAGACTGTAGTGGTGAGAGTGGGGGCTCTGGAGGCCCATCGTGGGTTCGGACTGGCTGCATCACCTACTGGCTGTGACCCCCCCTGTGCCTTTGACTCCTCATCAATACACTGGGCAAGGTAATAGGGCCCGCCATGTTGGACTGTGCAGCTAGGAGCTAACTCTGGCCAGTGCCCCGAGCCGCTCCTGACCCATGGCGCGCTCTGTATGAGGTGTTGTCACACTGTCTGTTGTCACACAGCTTTCCTTGGAAGGGCTGGAAGAAGGAGGCTTGAAGTTGTGTCTTCACAGGCAGAGGGGGGGTAGTCGCTGATTTATCGCGATACATGCCCAGCACTCCTCTTCCGCCCTGTCTCTGTGGTTGCGGCAGCCTGCTGTCCCACAGTCTGTGCGCTGAGTCTTGTGTTTCACAGTGGCGTGGGGACCGGATATTAGTCATCTGCTGGGGATGTGGCTAAATACAAGATAAATATTGTTCTCTGTGCTGGTGAGTTTCCCAGGCCCAGGGACTGGAGCGCCATGGGTGGCGCTGGGAGGCAAGAAGCATTTTGGATCCTGGAGCAGAGAGCTCTGGGTGGATGGTGCTCTTGGCAAGAGCCGGGATTGAGAATGGGGGATTAGAGACAGGACTCAGGCATACTCTCACACCAGAAAGAGGTTGACTCTCCACACCCTTCCACCTGAACCTCACTGTGCTGAGTTCGCATCCACATGACTCACTTCTCTGCCTAAAGCCTCGCAGTGGCTCCCACAGCTGCCAGTGTGAAAACTGAGATTGCACCGGGGCCTTGGCAGCATTGCCCAGCAAGCACCCCCTCTGTCACTGCTGCACCCCTGCCCTGTTCTGGCTCACTGCAGGCACCTCTGCACTCCCAAGCAGCCTTGTCCCTCCACCTTGGGGCCTTTGCTTGAGCTCTTTCCTCTGCCTGGGGACTTTTACTCCATCATTTGCCTGGTTAACTTCTACAGTGCTTAGATTTTAACTCACCTGTCACTTTAGCACCCCAAACCCCTGCACGTTGCAAGTTCTCTCTTCACCCCAGCCCTTTCTGCCATGGCGCTTCTAGAGGCCAGGATTCCATTGGTGTGCTTATTAAATTCCCATCTGCTTTGCTCATTGGGACAGTGGCATCATGGGGGCAGAGACCGGGTCTCTTTTGTTGATCATAGTGTCCCCCCTCCCCCCTAGCACCATGCCTGGCACACAGGAGGGCCTTAGGGTGTATTTGTTGACTGACTGGATATGGGAATGACTTCCAGGAAGAGAAATGGAGCAAGGTGGTGCTCTTTTGTGTGACCCTCCCTGACCACGAGTACTCGGGATGGGGAAGGGACACTTGGCTGTAGGTTGGCCAGATTCTCTCACTTAGAAATTTGGGGTTTGGAGACACTGCTCTCTAGGGGTGGCTTGAATGGTGGGTGCATCACTTGTGAGCCATGGGGCACTTATATCCTGCTGTGCACACAGAGAACCAGAGAAGGAGGGCTTGGATTTGCAGGGATAGAAGACAGGACTCCCTGTGGCACTGGTCCTCCTTCATGTCCCACCAGTGCCAGGGTGCCAGGCCGGCCCCATGAGCTTTTATTGATGCTAAATTTCCATTCGGACCCTCACGACTGCTCCCAGCTTCTTTCCAGGATGGCGTTGGCTCCCCCTCCACACTTACACCTTATAAACCATTGCCGTTACCCGACTGGGGCTGCTTATGTGGGGCGGTGCATGGCCCCTGGGGATGGAGAGTAAACAACTCAGCAATGTTTCCCTGCCCGCTTCCAGCTTTTGTTTGGTCTCAGAAGAAATAAAACCACAGACTTGAAGGTGCTCTGTGATCTTCTGCACCAGTGGCTTTCTTTATAAGGTGTTATGCAGAATCTGCGTAAATCCAAACTCTGCAGTGGGGTCGGTGTTTCTCAACAGCTGCTGGGTGGGTTTAGGGTGAGATGTACCCACCCCATATCCCCAACCTCCTGAACAAATATAGACTCCAGAGCTTGCTTTCCAACACGGCGCTCATTTACAAGCCAGGTAGCTGGTCACGGCCAGCTGCTTGGACCGCTTCTTCCCCCACACCCTGTCCCCACCCCAGCTCTATGGAATAGCGTAAACGTGGGGGGTTATTGAAAGGAGGAAATCCAAGCCATGGAGAGGGCAGTCGTGGGCCTCTGGGTCAGCTCAGCCAGGGCAGAGTGAGAAATGGCTTTCTCTCTCCTCCACCTCTCTCTGCACGCCACTCTTCTCTCACTCTCTAAAACTGCTTCCTCCACACGGGGGCACAAGAGACAGCATCGGTGCCTTCATCTCAGGCTGCCGGGGGCCACACATGAGAGGGACCTCTACTCCTTCTCACTGCTGTGCATAGTCTCAGGGAAGCAGTCTGATTGGGTCATGGGGTCTCCCCTGAGCCAATCAGCCATGGCCATGGAGGCGGAGTCTTGGAAGAAAGGAGGGATGCCAGGGCCACAGGCCTAGAGACCCCAGTGTGTGTCTCTGACACGGTCCTGCTACTACCTGGGCCCTGGGGGCTCGAGCAGATGAGCCCACAGCACCTCCAGCTGACCACTCAGCAGCTCAAGGACCCCAGTGTCCCCCGCCCTCCAACCTCTGGCAATGAGGGCAGGGACCAAGAGACCAAGGGTGGTAAAGAACTTGTCTACATGCTCCTTTCTGCCTTCTTGGACCTCTTTACTACCAGCCTTGCACACAGTCCAAAGGAGTTGCTAATGTCGGGCTCCCAGGATTATCTGTGAATGTGCGCAGGAGTCCATTAAGCCTCATATTGGCCTGATGTGCTTGTCACCAAGTCCTGTCTGAGCTGTCCCTGTTGCCCACTGCACTCCACGTGTGGTCTCTCTGATACTCACACTGCCGGCGTACATGCTTTTCTCCGTGGTGCCCAAATTTCAAAAGATTGGACCACTGAAACATTTTCCGTAAGTTTCCTGCAAATTAAGTGAGTGGCAAACCTTGACAGGAACTGAGGTGAGTCTCTGTATGTCTTTATTTCACTTAGCGGGGCGCGTCCATATGTTTGCTGCAGGAGTAGCTATGTCCTTGATCACAGCTGCTGCCCCAGCTGGGCCGGAGTTAAGACAGTGCATGGTGTGTAACTCATGGCCTTCCTAGAATCCCCCAAGCTCTGAGCTCTGAAGTACGTCCGGCCCCAGAGCCTGCAGGTAAGGGATTGTGGACCAGTGATAGTCCTGCATCCTTGGCAGAGTGCTGGAAGCTTCATAGGGAGTGACGATGGACCAGAACTCTGAGGGCGGTTCTGACGCTGAGTGCAGTAAGACAGAGGAAGCCTGGACAGTGAGCCTGGAGCGAGGAAATCCTCCCACAGATGGTAGCTCTTAGCATTACGTGGTCAGATCTTTGCCGCCCCCTCTGCCGCCTGGGCTTCATCACAGCCCCCTCACAGATACAAAAGCTGACGTAACTTGCCTCACATCACCAAGCTGGGAAGCAGCCTTGCCAGGGTTGGCTGACTCCGGAGCACTTCTCGTCACCGTGTGACCTGTGGTACAGTGCCCTAGGGGCTGCCGGCTCATCGCGTGCTGGCCGGGCTTCCTCCCTTCAAAGTCATGGAATCGAAGTTAGCATTTCATGTGCCAGGGGGGTGCTCAGCAACTTTACGTGTTACCTACTCCCGTTCTCGCTACCACCCTATTAAGTGGGTGATCTCGTTATTCCCATTTCACAGCAGGAAATGGCACAGAGAGGTTAGGTAACTTGCCTGGGGTCACACAACCGGGAGGTGAGGCAGCCTTGATGAGAGGTCTTCAGTTTCGCCTCAGGGTCTGTGAGCTCATCCTGTTCACTGAGCTGCTCAGAGAGTGGAATGAAGCACCTGTACAAACAAGCCCCCTGCCGCATTTCCCCGCAGTGCCTCAGCCTCCAAAGCCCCCACACAACGTAACACAGTGGGAAGGCGCGGTCCCGTGTGTGATGGTGGCTCAGACAGGTCGAGGTGCTAGCAGAGGGCACACTGATAGTGGGGCGTGTGCTGTCTCCCCACACTTCTGGGGGTCATGTGACCAGATTTCGGGGGGCTGGAAAGAAAGAACGAAGGTGGACGGAAGCTGCCTGTGATTACGACGACCGTGTGTGTCTGCTCCTCAACCGCTGGTCTCACGCCTGACGGAGCACAGGAGGGATGTCTCACGCACCACGGCAAGCCAGTGGTTTACTGCCGCTCACATCACAAAATGAGACAAGAAGACTCTTGATGGCAGAGCACACCATTGCTCACAAGCAGTCTTGCCCAAAACTTCAAACCTGAGCTCGATCAGGCCTCTTGATCCAACCTCTGATTTACAGGAAACCCAGAGGACAGAAAAATGGGTGGAATGATGTCATGGAGGCGCAAGCAGCCGAACCCGGACTGTGGGAAGCCTGTGAGGCGAGCAGTGGGGTCTGCAGTCTCTCTGTCGGCTGCTCTTACCCCCACGCCCGTGTGTGTACCCAGCACAAGTTACCTCGCCTCTCCATGCCTCAGGTTACACCCACTTCCTACACCCATTCTCACACACGCACACACGTACGTGCATGTGTGTATGTCTCTGTGCGAGAGAGAGGGAGAATAATCCATGTAATTTAAAGGCTTAAAAGTCATAGCAAATGATTTTAATTTGTGGCCCTTATTTGGATTCTGATACAAACTATTAAAAAACGATTCCTAACATGATGAGAAATTAGGAATGTGAACGCTGGCTAGCTGTGTGATGAGATGGAACAGTGGCTGTTTTCTAGGTGGGACAATGGTACTCGAATCTGGATGAACAGGGTCGGGGGAACAAGATCAGACAGGAGTTGATCATTTTGGAAGCTGGAAGCCAGGTGACGGGTCCATCGGGGTTAATTGTAACTTTCTTTCTATTTTTGCGTATGTTTAAATTTTTCCATAACAGAAAGAAAAGAAGGAATATGTTTATTTGCCTGAAGCAGTACTGCTTTGGAAAACAATTCCAGTGATATAAAAGCTAAGTAAAACATAAAATTTCCTCTTTCTTCCAGTTGTTCCCCGTCCAGGTAACCACTGGCTCCAAATTTAGACTTTCCAGTGCCTGCATAAACAGCCACATATATTCATGCTTTTTTACACAAACGGGATTATGCTATACACACAGGGCTGTGACCTGCTTTTCTCACTCGGCCGCATATCGTGGGCCGTGCTTTGCATCCGAGCCCCATGTCTTTCTCTGCAACCACATGGTGTTGCTGGGTACGGCTGTCCCATAGCTGATTCCACCATCCCCTCTGGGCAGACTTTTCAGCTGCCACCATGAGCCCCGTGTCTCAGCGACTCTGCTTGTTCATGGGTCCTGGCGCATCCGTGCGAGGGTTTGTATAGGACGGATTCCTAGAACTGCAGGGGTGAGACACAGGCTGCCAAAATGTCCCCAAAAGGTTGTCCTCTGCCGACGGGAAGGCGGTGACCTGTGTCCCTGCTTTGCCTTCAAAGTGCTGTGGACTTCCTCCCGATCATGGAAGCAGTACCTGCGTTTTGAAGGAATTTGGAAACACCAAGAAATGGAAGGAGGAAGTGAGCATCAACCAGAATTCCGTAGTCTGTCCCTACTGCTGCTCAGCCACACTGCTTTGCAGCGCGTGCGGCCGGACGTCGTGCCGCAGCGACCACTGCTGCGTGTAGACCGTTAGCCGCGTTGTGCTCGTTTCCTCAGGAGATATTCAGATAGCAGGAGTGATTGAGTGAAAGCTTTTGGCTAATATTAGGATTCTTGGGCTGTGCCACCAGAATGAATAGGAGAATGTGTGTGTTTCGACTACCACAGGCAGTGTGCTGAGGGGTCCTGTCTTAATACATCTCAGCCAGGATCGAGTGTTACCGTGAAGGAACTTTCTCTCTGTTGCTCCTTTGCAAGGAAAGGTTAGACTCTGCTCTTCCACTGTTCCTCCTTTTGTTGATGCTGTGAGGGCTGTGAATTAATTACTAATGTGGTTAATGACACAGAGCCTGACTTCAGGCTGCTTGGGCTCACATCCGGTTTCTCCTCTGCAAACTGGGGTTGTCACTGTATCTATTATGAAGTGAGGTTGTCCACAGGAAGGGCAGGGCCCGGTTCTGGACACAGGGTGGGTGCTGAGCTGTGACGACCATGATGCCATGTACAGGAGAACATGAGAGTGGAACCGTGGCACATAGGGTACAGCTGACAAGATGTGGCCTAAAAGGGGATGTTAGATCAGATGCTGGCACTTAGGGTTGCATGTGAGGTGCCAGTGGAGATGTGGTGGGTGAAGTCCTCTGCCTCCAGGGAGCACTCCCTGAGGGCTTCCTGGTAGCGGCAGCAGTTGAGCAGAGCCTAGAAGGACCAGCACAGGGCAGCAGTAGAATGAGGTCATGCAGGACCACAAAGGATGCTTCTCTCTCTCTCGGCCCATGATTGCTTTCAGTGGGCAAAGTGGCCATCCTGAGGGCTGGGGGAGTGTGGGGCCTGGACAGGGACGGCTGTGCAGCAGAACCAACTCAGTGTCATGGGGCAATTTTGTTTTGAATAATTAACTAACATAGCTGGGGAGCAAAGACAGAAAAATGTGGAAAAGTACTTTCCAGTGGGGGAAAATGAGAATTTGCTGTTTTTCTAGTTGCGTTAGTGCTGACAGGAATAAAGCTCACAAGTGTCACACGATGACTGTGTTTCTCAGGGATGCTCGTGTATGTAAAGCATGAAGAGTGGGCAGTGACGGCTCTGCCACCAGCAGGAGTAGGGGCCAGCATCAACAGTGCCATCCTGAGGAGTCTCCGGCAGCTACACATCCCACGGAGCTCGTCCTGTGGCCGGCTGGCTTTCCCAGAAGGTACGGGCAGCAGCCGCGCAGCGCTCCCAGGGGGCAGGCGGGCAGTGGGGCTGCTGACTCCAACGGCACAAGGGCCGAGGCACCTGAGGGGCAGGTCCTGAGAGTGATCCTGGGCCCCGAAGATAGTGGTGGAGGGTTACTGAGGGCAGGTGTCTGAGGGTGAGGGGCTGTGGGCTCGCCTCTAAGGATCCAGCTGGTCTCTGGTATTTACTGTGGTTTGGACAAACTCCTTAACCTCTTGGAGTCTGTAAACTGGGTGTAATAATGCCCACCTCACAGTGATAATAAACAAACAAGGGAATGTGCCATCCTGGGGGTCCAGTGCTGCACACTGTCCCAAAACAGGGGACTTTAAACAGTAGCCTTGTGTGGAGGCCCAGCGTTCTGTTGGCTGCTGGGGCTCAGCTGGGCCGCTCCTCCAGTGGGTGGGTGGGCTCGCTGGGGTGGTGGCTGGACTGTGGCCGAATGCAGTGTGGCTCTCTGGCGCGGCTCTCTCATTTTCCAGGGCCCCTTCCCACAGCCGTTCTCTCCAGCCGCAGGGCTCTCCTGCCGGAGATGCAGGGCTCCTGGTGCCAGGTCTTCCTAATACCTGGGTCCGGACAAGCCACGCATCACTTCCTCCACACGCTGTTGGCCAAGCAGGCACAAGTGCAGCCGAGTCCCAGGAACAGCTGTGAGCCTTGACTCTGGCTCGTACAGGCTGGCGCAGAATGGTTTAGGGCCATTTTGGAGGTCACCTTGCTTGGGGGCTTTGCACTGGGCTAGCACACAGGTGCTGGGCTCCGACAGGTTAAACACTGAAGTTCGGCCACACTTGTGTACGTAGAACTGCTGCTGCCCAGAGGCCCCGGGCACCGGGCAACTGCTCTGCTCTGCCCCGGGACCACCCCTCCCCATCTTCTCATGATCCAGGCGCCATGGGGTAGTGCTGGGTGTCGCAGGGGTCCTGAGACCCATCCGGTGCATTCTTACCTGCTGGTGCCCATAGCTTGATGGTTGCGAAGTCGTTGAATATTGCTCTGCAGGGTAGTCTCTCTTTAATAGGCGTTCAGTGAGCGGGAACTTCTTTCATTATTACTAATGGTTTTTTGTTTGTTTGTTTTTTGCTGTTATTTCAAGGGGGGTGGTAACCAGGGGTTGTGCCTTTGAGAAAAAGTGGACGTGCTTTCAGTCTCCAGAAAGTCAACATGATTCAGCTTTCCTTTTGGAAAATGCCCTGGTCGTCAAATAAGATCAGTGCTTCCTACTTGATTTTCTCCCTGGTCAAGGGGACTAGGGCCTCACGCTGCAGGACGCCTCCACACAGAAGAGACCTCTGTCCTGGCAGCAGCCCGTCGGTTTCCCTTCTCTGATGGCGTGTTCCTGGGCAAGCCACGCTGCTCCAGACCTGGGCCTCATCCCAGCCCTTCCAGCCTGTTTCCTGAGCTTGCTGACAGAGCCGTCTGTGCAGCGCTCGGGCGTGCATTCCAGGCCGTCTTGACTGCGAGGCCGTTTCTCCGGGCCCAACTTCAACAAACACAGACAGACCACCACAATCCAACCCGGCTCTCGATGTGGGGCTGGCACCGCAGGCCTTGGCGGTGGGGAGCGTGAGTCGCTTGTGGCCAGGGCAGCAGATGTGGGCCTTCCGAACAGCGCCAGCCCCACAAGCAGGAGGAGGCAGCCTGGGGCCGAGAGCGGGGCTGAGTCGTCTGGGGGCAGTGGCCTCTGCAGATGCGGAGCGGGGGTCCCTCCTCTCTGGCTGGGCTGAGGCTCTGATGGTGGGGGCCCACATCGGAATGTCGCCGTGCTCCCTGTGATTTCCATGGCTGCGGCCCAAAAGCAACCTCCAGGCAGATGGGAAAATCTGCCTTTTTGTAGGAACATGAAAAATTCTTTGAAAACAGCTCATCTCTGTGTCCTGTTTGGAAAGGTAGGAGGCCTGAGAGATGCCAGCCGCCTGCTCCACCAGGGCGCCAGGTCTGGAGCAGAGGAAGGGGAATCTGGGCCTTCCTCGGAGAGTTCACAAGAATTAAACTAGTGTGCAGAACACGTCCTGTGGAGAACGGCTAATGCCTGTAATATGTTACCAAAGGCCTCACTCTTTGCAGGTCTTATAAAGACAATAACCTCACAGTTTGGGGAGGATGCTCATTCTTGTTCTTTGTGAGGAGTTGACATCATTTGCGTGATGCATGCCCCCGCCCCCAACTGTGGCAGAGCCTGCCCTTGAGCTCCGATCTCGGTCCCACAGGCCTCCATTGGCTTCAGTTCTCAATGCAGCCTCCATTTCTGATCAGCCAACTTGCGTGGAGACCCCCGCGTCGTCCCTGGACTCCACAGCCCCACATTCGCTGCGGTGTATGAGGGACATTTTAGATTCGTGGTGTTCTCTCGTGACACTGACGAGTATCTGAAGGGTGTGATGCCCATCTCACTGAAGGCAAGACTGGTGGGTGGCTCTGGGTTTGTGGGGGGCACGGGGTCCCCACCATCCCAGGCCAGGAGCTTGTCACTTAACACTGTCTCTAGACCACTTTGCAGGTGTTTTGTGATTATGCCAAAGGTAATGAACTTTTCGGTTTTAATGGTATTTTATTGGCTTTAATTTGTTGTAAAACAAATTAATTGGCTTTAAGGCATTGAATTAATTTATTGTAAACTAGTGGCTTCGTTTTTTTTACTGGCTTACGTGCCTGGTTTTAATAATGGTTTGTATGTTACCCCTGTTTGGTCGGGGTGTCGCGTCCATGGTGGTTGGATGTTTGCTGAGGCCTCCTGTCTCCCTCCTGCTCAGCTCCTCATCACTGGCTTGCCTTCTGCTTGAGAGTAAACTGTCACAACTCGTGTGCTCAGGCAGACCACCCCGACCGGGCCTCAGTACTGGAGCTTGTTTTCAGAAATTTGGCGAGAAGAAGGTCAGGGTGCAGCTGGAAACCACAGAGGCTTGTGTCGTACGCTGACTTTCTTATGTGGGATTTAAAAAATTATAGAAATATTGGTGTGCTGTCTCAGTAGCGCCAAGAATCAGAGTGAAATTGAGGGAAAAAAGTTTATTTGTATAATGCCGGTTCCTAGGGGTTCCCTGGATGTGGGTACATCTCCAGCTCAAGGACACGCTGGAGTGAAATGATGAATTACATGCGTTTGGGTTTATGTAAATCAGACGGAAGTGCAGCGCTGCCGCCATCTCTGACGTGCACTGCAGTGGGGTGATGACACAGCCATGCTGTCCACGGCACCCACAGCCTCATCCCCTTCGCAGAGAGTGTGACCCAGGTTCAAATCCCAGGTCTGCCACTGAGCAGCAGGGTGTTCTTGCAACACTTACCCTGCGAGCCTCGGTTTCCAAATCTGTGCAATGGGATGATGATGTGGGCTGGAGAGCTGGCAGCTACAAAAATGTCCAGCATGGTGTGAACCAGATCTCAGGGAGGCTGTATTATAAAGGGCTGGTGGGGTCCTGCTCTGGGGGAAAACACCTAGTGGAAAAGCGTGTTCCCCTCACATATGACGAGCCCTCTGTCAGTGCTTTGAGTTGGCAAGGTGATAAAATGCTCAGAACACCATGAATCCTCAGCTCTGTGTCCACGAGAAACCAAGTGCCATGAGTGGCGGGCAGCTCTTCTGTTTCTCATTATTTCTTTGAATGGGAAGTGAGATTGTTTTTGTCCAGAGAGGGCGACTGTCTTTGTCCTCAGGTGCACGCTTCAGGACCATGTGTCAGCTTAGTCAGTAAAATGGACAAAATGGTTTTATTCTGGCTGAATTATGGCTGGGGTAAAAACAATAGTGATGAAGTCCACATACACCAGGTGGAATCATCAGTCCCGCTCCCTCCACAGTGTGACTTTGGGCAAGGCACCTCCCCTGTCTGAGCCTCAGTGTTTTTATCTGTAAAATGGGGATAAAACTACCTCCCTTGGAGGGTTCCCTGGAGGATCAGCAGGATCATATGCCCACTGCACGTAGGGATGTAGAGAGTCAAGGCAGATGTTAGGTTATGTTACCATCAACAGCCTGGCATTTCCATGAAGGGCAAATGGGGAAGAAACATCTTGATGAACTTTTAACAAAACATGTAAGGAAACTTGGAGGAGAGTCTCCTTGGGGAGCAAGCTCTTTCAAGCATTGAGGCCTGGGTGGAGAAACTCCCCCGGAGGAGAAATTTGCAGCCTCTCTAATGCTATTTGGGGCTACAACTGAAGATGAGAAAGGGAAGGGAGTATTTCGAATGGACAGATGAGAGCAGTAACTAACATCTGCTGGGCAGTTTTTAGCAACACTTTAATTCTGTTACCTCACAGAATCCTGTCAGGGACCAGATGAGGTGTGACTTCAGGGACCACACTCTTCCTCTCTGCTTTGGTGCCAGCTGGTTTTGCAGGAACACTGTCCAGACGGCATATGGTTTGACTTGGCTGAGGATGGATAGTAGGGCCATTACATACAGTTGCTCAGGTTGTGCGCTGCACAACCCTAGGGGCTCTGTTCACATCACAGATATAGTTATGGATGCTTGCTCTCGTACTTTTGGGGCAGATGCTAGTAAAATGACTTGTTCCAACAAAAATGACCATTTTCTGATGGATTGAAGAAGGGGCACACTTTGCTAATTCTCACCAATGTTCTATATGGAATACTAGTGGCACAATTATTGGATGCAGTCACTGCCTGCTTCACCTGCAGGGAGGGATTCCACGTTCTAATGGGTAAGCTGGGATCGTTATATTTTCTCTACATCTGGTAGCAAAGTACCTTCAATCAAGTGTGACCTTGTTGGCAGGCATCCACAAAAGGCAGGAAGCATGGCGATTAAGAGCAGGGATCACATCCAGTTGGCCTGCGTTCAAATTCCAGCTCTGCCACCTACTAGCTGTGTGTTTTTGGGCAACCTGCTTAAACTCTCTGTGCCTTAGTTTTCCTATCTGTAAAATAATGACAATGACAGTAGCCATTTCATGAGTCTTGAATGAGTTAGTATATGTAAAGCATCTAGAAGTGTTAGCTGATTTTATTAAAATGGCTAAAGGGTGGTTTTGAGAATGTGAGCTGACCCCAGTTTCCACAGAGTGACCATCACTCACTGACAGCTGATCACTTGTTAGTTCCTGCATTTTCATGCAAGAGGTGGGTTTACAACTGGGCAGCCATCAGGAGAAGGCCGAGACATTTAGCTTGTGCCCTTTGTTCGAAAGAGGATTGATTCAGTCCAGTTCGGGCCCTGCCATGATTGCCTAACAGTGTCGACTGCACATTTTTACTGCCTAGATTTTGCTGTAATTTTGTAGATGGAATTTCATAAAGGGTTTTATATATTCTATAGTGATCATTAAGTTTGCAGTATTTAAAAATAGATGTGTAAAAGATACACAGTACAGGCTATAAAACACCCTCAAATGGCATTAAAATGGGAATGAATCCATTCATTTGGGTTCAGCTGAATTTATCTTGTATTTTATTTTTTTTTAATATCCAAAGAGCTGTAGAAGTAGGTTATTGAGTAGGAAGTTGGCCAGGCCAGCACTCTGTACCATGTGGGCACTTGCGAGCACTGGCAAAGCCCTCGGAATTTGATCCTGATTGAAATGCAGTCATTTCTCCACCTGCAAAAACAGTTTTCTCCAGCAAACCTGGGGATGGGGAGAGGGTTTATTCACTCCTACCCTCTCCAGCATGGATCTTTCACTTTGCATTAGGCTCAATGCCCTCACATCGATGCTTTCATAATGGAACCTTTGGAAAATATTCAGTATGTTTGTGTTTCTAAACTTAAAAAAAGTGTTTTGCCCTGGTATTTCCCATCAGTCTGTGATGAAATGAGCCATGTGGAATTGAACTCAGCATATTTGGGGTCTTGCAGAACCTCCGGGACCTAGTAGGTCTGCACAAACTCTGTGAAATCTATAGATGAATGTATTCTGGCTGGTACATGTAGAAGGTGGATTTCCAGATGTCAGAGTGAAGACACTTGGTGGAGGCCATAGCATGACAGGCATGAGCCAGGACCTAAAGGGGCAGGACAGAGGACATGGACATGGCCAGCCCTGGCATCAATGCCATCATTTCTCAGCTGTGGGACAATGAACAGGTCTTATAACCTCACTGAACCTCAGCTTTCTCATCTGCAAAATGGTAATAATCTTATCCTGTGCTTCTCAAGGTTTCCAGAAGAATTAAATGAGTGAATGAAGGTAGAATGTGTAAGATTAAATGTACATGGTCAGTGCTCAGTATGCTAAGTTGTTGATAATAATGATGATATAATGGTGATAATGGTACTAGTGGTGCTAGTGATGATGATGGTGATGGTGTTGATGGTGATGATGATGGTGATGATGATAGTGGTGATGGTGGTGATGGTGGTGATGGTGATGGTGGTGATGATAGTGGTGATGATGGTGGTGATGGTGGTGGTGATGGTGGTGATGGTGATGGTGGTGATGATGGTGATGGTGATGGTGACGGTGGTGATGATGATGGTGGTGATGGTGATGATGGTGATGGTGGTGATGGTGATGATGACAGTGATGATGGTGATATTGATGATGGTGATGGTGATGGTGATGCTGCTGCTGATGGTGGTGGTGATGGTGGTGATGACAATAAGCGTTCTTTGCTGGTCTGGATACTTTGACTGTGAATAGATGATTGTCTTATAGGATGATTTGAAGGAACTCAGAAACTCCTAGATGTTTGCTTATCACTGAAATCCCACCATTGGTGAGCTGTTCATTGGGACTCAGGCTTGCACCTTCTCCAGCATCCCCAAATTTAGAATTTTTCCTTTACGATTTGTGTCTTTACCTGTTGGTGAGAAATCCTTCTCAAAATTCATAAAGCTATTTTCCTTTGTTTTATTCTAAACATTTTAATATTTTACTTTTCATATTTAGCTATTTAGCACATCTGGAGTTTACTTTTGCCTATGAGATGACGTAGGAATTTCATCTTTGTTACTTTGTGATGTAATGGATTCTTACGTTGCTGCATTTCCAAGAAATCTTCTTTGTTGGTCAGAGTGATTTTCAGGGCATTAGGTCTCTTTCCATCCTCTGGGAGATGTACTTGGCAGCAGGTAAGTTTAGGAATTTATCATTTGATTTTAAACTAAGGGAGTGTTTTCATAGATATGTCATTATTCAAGTCCACCACTAGAATTTCCTTCCTTCCTTCCTTCCTTCCTTCCTTCCTTCCTTCCTTCCTTCCTTCCTTCCTTCCTCCCTCCCTCCCTCCCTCCCTCCCTTTTATCCTTCCTTTCTTCCTTTTATACTTCTGTCTACCCTTTTATCCTTCCTTCCTTGCACCCATCCTTCCTTCCATCCCTGCATACGTCCATCTGTCCATTCATCTATTCATTCTAAGCTGCTTGCAAGTTGGTATACTTTTTCAGTCTGAGTATGTGTACTTATTTGATTTTGGAAAAATTTTAGGTGTTATTTTATGTAAAAGCACTCTCTCTCTTTCTCTGTTTTCTTCTTTAGAAACATTAAATATTTGATGGAGCTGCTTATTCTGTCTTCTCTGTCTCTGAGCTCCCCTTCTTGTTTTCCACTTCTTAGCGTTCTGTGTGATCTTTCAGCCCTTTCTTCTAATTTGCTAGTTTTCTTCTTCACTGGGTCTAATCTACTAGGCTAGCAGAACAGGGCTGGTCTAGTGTAGGCTGATGAGATGATGCATGAATGAAAAACTTCAGTGCAAGCAGGAGCTTGGAGTCACATAGGAAAGAGAGGGAAGCCGTGCCCACTTCTCGGAGTCTGGAGAGAGAAGGTTGGACAGGGTCCCTGTCACACGTGATGGGGGTCAGTTCCACTTGAGCTGGCATCTGGCTACCCTGGTATCTCACAGGATTGTGTGATGTTTGACTTGATGTTAATATTCAGTATTTGTTTATTTCCAACTCTTTGTGATTTTCATGGGGAAGTTTTAAAAATGCTGGTTTAGAACATTTATGTGTTTGAGTAGTGGTTTGTCCTTGGAAAACATGTTGACAAAAGCACCTGACTTGGATTCCAGACTGTGGAATATCAGCATCAGAGATTTGTTGGGACCAAGGATTCCTGCTTAGTCACCGTTTGTGCTCCAAGACTTTAAACTTGTGCCCTAGTGTAGAAAAGGCATAGGACTTGTTCTGGGCTCTGCTCTGTGACTCGTTTGCGTAACTCCCACTCTCTGAGCCTCAGTTTCCTTACCTGTAGACTGGGGGGACTAATCGAGCTTTGACTACTTTCCAGGAGTACACTGAGGGTCCCATGATAAAATAGATGCGAATATGCATTGCAAACTGGGAGAGGTTTTGGGTGCTTGTAAGTCATGTGTAGGTGAACTTTGGGGAACCTTCTTTCCATCAGGGGCTTGTGCTGGGGCTGGCTTTTAATCCCAAATAGCCAATAGAGGAGAGCCTCGAATGCTGATGGGATTTGAAACTCCTCCAAGGGTTCTGTGTACTTTGTAAGTTGGCTTTTATTATGCAATGGCTGTGATAAAATCTTATTTCTTTTTGGGCTCTTCACACAGGCTCATTATTCATCACATAGGCTGAGCCTGTGGGATAGTGTGCAGAATCTCAGGGTGTCATCATGTTGGGGATTGTAGGAAAGATGCCTTGCAAGTTACATAATCTAATCCTTCAATTCGTTGGTGAAAAATTATAATGATAATAACTTTCATTTGCTGGGTGCCCAGTACTAGTCACTTTACGTATGTTAGCTACAAAGTAGATACCATTATGTTTTCGAAAATGTCAATGAGAAGGGACTTTTTGTAGGTCACAAAGTTTAGAAGTGGCAAACTTAGGAGTGAGATCGATGCTCTCTGACCCCAAATTCTATGTGCCCTTTAGGACATCCTGAAGGGTGGTTTAGAGCTGGTTTTTGTTTTTAGCCAGGCTGCCAATCAACTAACAAACCAACTGATGAACAACCGCCCACCCAGCCAATAACAACCAACTAGTAATTAGTTAATCAACTAACCATCCACCCATCCATCTAATCAACCAACCAACCATTATTAATGACTACTCGCCCAACCAGTATCAACCAGCCAATAAATAGGTAATCAACTAACCATTCAACCAAACAGGTAATCAGCCAACTAGTGAACAACCTTCCATCCAACCAATAACAACCAACTAATAATTAGTGAATCAACCAACCAACCGACCAACCAGTTAATCAACAACCAGCCTGCAGCTGCCAACAACCTGCACTGCTGTCCGTCATCTGAAGGGAGACGGCGTGTTGTTCCATCCTCAGGGATCTGCTGGTCTGTGGGAAAGCGAGGATCTCTGTCCTGCTTATCCCAGCACATTCTGATTATTTGTTCAGCATCTGCCTCCCCCTCTGGATTGGAACTTGTCTAGGGTGGAGATAGTGCCTCGGTCCTGCTTGTGTCCCCAAAGCCCAGTGCAGGAGCAGCACATAGCTGGCTGGGTGGGGGCACTCAGTAAATATCTCGCACTCCCCCACCCCACAACGTGGAACAACTCAGAACACCGGAGCGACTGGGGGGCTCAGTTGGATGTGGCTCTGGGCTCATACCCATCTCAGAGGGTTCGTGTGAAAGGAAGCTTAGCCAGTCCTCTGGACTGGGGAATTCCCTCCTGGGTGGTGCAGAGCGAATCCTTGCAGGGATGCTGCCTCCTGCTGAGTGCTCCTACTGGGCCCCATGCTGGACTGGGGCATGCCACGGCGGAAGGAGCCCTGGACTGGGGTCAGGGGTCTGGGCCCAGCTGAGCCACTAACACCTTGGGTGGCCTTGAACGGCTGGCCTCAGTCACCCTCCCTCCACCCCCGCTCCCTCATTTTACGGGCAAGGCCACCGAGGCCCCAAGACCCGAGTCCGCCCCTCTCCAAGCCCCTTCCAGCTCTCTGGCATTTCCAGTCTTTTCTGGCTCCTCATTAACAGAGTATTTTCCTTTTCCAGTCCACATTCCAGCTTCCTCCCGCGGGCCCCGACCCCTACAGCAGGGGAGTGGGTACCGTGTGAAACTCTCTGAAACGCACCCGGGGAACCTTGTCCCATCTCCCACCGAAGGGGCCAGAGGCTAATTGGCAGGAACGCCGCATCCTGTATCAGCCCCACAGACGTGTGCTCTGGGCCCCGGAGCCGAGTGCTGCCGGGAAACGCACTCGTCTCCTCCGTATCTGTTACAGGCCCCGCGGTTCACCGTCTGCTCGGAAATTGGGTAAGTGTTTTCTTACCCAAACTTGAGTAACCGCCGTTGAAATGTATGGTTGGAAAGTCTTGGCTCTCAGAACAGACCACACAGTGACTTGCCCAGTGAAACTCAATGCCCGAGGCTTACTCGGTTTTACCTAGGACACCAGTGCAGGAAGAAATGGGTTTGGAGGGGCCAAGTGTCTTTCTGTCCTTCTCTGAGGGGGTTCATTAGTTGGAGGAAGGCTGAGGGGTATTGGTATTGCTCTGCTTCCCAGCCTGGGCCTGGCTTCTGACATGGGGGTGGGAGAGGGAAGAAGAACCTCGGGGGGCCTCTGGGCCTTGGAGGCAGCCTGACGGAGGGGTCCAGCCCGTGTCCTGTGCCGCATTCTGGCAGGCTGCTCCACATCCAGTGCGGGCCCGGCTTAATCAGCCTCCCTCACCCGCACAGGCCAAGAAAAAGCTGTAAAGTCAGAAGGAACGCTGGCATCTGTTCGTGCCTCAGAACAGAGCCGACATTGTCCTGGCCTCCCGGTCTCCGTGGCCCTCCTTCTTGTTGACCACACAAATGGTTCCAATCAGTTTCCAGAGGCTCTCCGTGGTGTTTTAAGATGTTTGCTCCTTGCATACTTGGGTCAGTCGCCCTCCAACCTTGAATGTCTCCTCTCCACCCACCCTCTCTGGCTGACACCAAGGGGAAGGTTAGGTGTGAATCGGATGTGTGTGTGTGTGCATGTAGATTTCAATTTCTGTGCACTGAAGTGCCCTACTGAACAGCCATCACACTTGCCCAAGTAGATGCCAGGGACAGAGACTCTGGGGCTCTGGATCATGCATGAAATGTTGGTGCAGAGGGTTCTCTCCTTGGAATAAGGGAAATGTGGTCCAGCGCCCACAAGACTGTATCACATCTCTCTGGTGACTCCTACCTGTTATGGGGCTGTGACTGCCTTTCTACCCTGTCCCCCTGTCCCCCGTCCCCAGGGGCTTGGAGCTCTTTCTGTCTGAAACTCCTCTTTGGGGCTGACAATGTCTGCCATTCAAGTTCTGCAGAGGTTGCGGGGCCTGAAAGCCATCAGGGGTTTAGGGTGTTTCTCTCCTTCATCAGACAGTGTTGAATCTAAAGGCCTTTTGTGCCAAGACTCAAGTGAGCAGATTAATAGACTAGGAAGGGTGAGGGTCTTGTCACTGCTGAACAAAGTTGGATTTGTTGATACAGCAGCAACCTGGACTGGGAAGTCAAGTCCCACAACAGAGGACTAGTCTCCCCACCCCCCAACCCTGCAGAAAGAGCTGTCTGTGCGAGAAAACAATCATTCTCAGTGGAACCTTGTAGATATGAGGCTTGAGTCTGATTTGTTTTTGTCGAGCCATGGAAATAAGTCTGGAGAGCCCCTCCTGAGGGACACACAGAGCTGAGACTTGCTGCCAGGCACAGGCGAAAGACCTCCGTGTTGATGTCTTTTTCTGGTCTTTAAGGCTTCTCTTTTCTGTTGAGGAAAGCAATGGTCAACTCTGATTTCCCACAGCCTGTTCATCCAGGAGGGTGGTGGGGCGTCAGAGTCTCCCTCCCTCCCTCCCTCCTACCTCTATCATTGGCCCCTGCTCTGACTCAGAGAACTGAGGGCTTCAGATGTAGGCTCCTGGAGTCTAGCAGATGTGCCCATGACCCCGGCCTTGCGATTGTATGACAGGGGAGGCAAGGTCGAAGTTCTCCACTGCATCTGTCACACGTTGGGCTCTCTCAAACTAGATACAGACACAGAGTTTGAGCAGGATTGGATGGAAGGAGAAGCCAAACTTGGATGCAGCCTCACAAAGCGTAGGCCAGTCTTTGGCTCTTTTGCAGTGAAGACGGCCCATCAGAGTGTCTGCATTGGCCTCAGTGCCCAGGCCCTGGTGGCTTGGGCCAGCCAGCTCTGTGCAACTGGGATGGGCCCCGAGGGGCAGACAGCCAGTGGACATACTCCCCGCTGCTGGTGCCCAGAACAGAATTTCATTCTGGGCTAGCACTTCCCGGTGGTGCCCGAGGACCCTGGGAATTCCGTGAAGGTGCCGAAGCAGGGCCTGTGCATGGCCTCAAATGTTGAAACTATGTCTTTCTACCTGAAATCAAGACACAACCCAAAGTCGTCTTTGTCTTGGATTAGACCTGGTGGGTGTGTAGAGGGTATGTCACAGAGTTCTCTAGCCATGGGACTTGGGGCCTATCACTCGGCTACTCCTTGACCAAACTTTGAGCTCTTTTCCAATGAGGCTCTGCCCTTGGGCATGTCCTCCAGAGCCCAGTTTTAGCAAGAACTCTGCTAAGTCAGTTAAGTCAGTACCCCCACCCTGGGCATCTGGTCATCTCCGATAGATGACCAAATGCCTCAGCCCCACCATTCCCCCAGGGGGTGGGGTCTGACCTCCTGGCCTGCCTTCTGTAAACATCCTGTCAGGTCAGTTTGGCCAGAACCCCCCGGTTCTGATGGTCCCTCCTATTACTTTCCCATCTGCTGACCCAACTGCTCCTTGGCTGTAAATTCTCCCTTTTCCTTGCTGAATTCAGAGTGGAGCCCCATCTCTGTACCTCAGTAATCCCATTGCAGTGAGCCCTATACCTATTGTGATGGTCCTGAAAAGTCTGCTTTTCAAAGATTATTTATTTATTTATTTATTTATTTATTTATTTATTTATTTATTTTTGTGTGAGAGAGAGACGGAGAGAGAGAGAGCAAGAGCACGAGGAGAGGCAGAGGGAGAAGCAGTCTCCCACTGAGCAGGGAGCCCGAAGCAGGACTCGATCCCAGGACCCTGGGATCATGACCTGAGCTGAAGGCAGATGCCTAACTGACTGAGCCATTCAGGTGCCCCTGAAAAGTGCCCCATTTTAACAAAGGGCCTGCTGCCTTTTCCTTGTCATCCAAGTCCTCCCCCTCCGCGTCCCGCCATCCTCATCATCACTGCCTTCCTCACTGTCACCACAGTCATGGGAAGATGGATCAGAACACCTCTGGGCAGAGGGTGGAGTGACAGAGAGGAGGGTGAAGTCCCAGCTCACTCTGACAAGAGCCGTCTCACACTTGGAAGTAGCAGTTGGTCCCGAGCTCAAAGGCCTGGAGTGGCCGATCAGATGGCATAAGTGATTGGAGTTTGGGGTTTAAGGTGATAGGGCCCATGCGACATGATGAACTGCCTAAAGATAATGAATTCCAAATTTTTGCAAAACAAGACGATGGCTAACATGAGGGGCACATCCAGTTTGGCTTGGAGGGTTGTTTTCCCCAGATTCAGGGAGCTTCCTATTCCTGAAGAAGGAGACACAGAATAGCCATTTGTCAGGGGTGGGGAGGCTGTGGTTTGGAATTAGGCACATTTGGTTTTGAGTCGCGGACGTTCAGCATTGAGCGTGTTGGTCACCTTTTCTGAGCCCCAGTCCCCTCCTCTGAGCACAGCAGGTGCTAGTCCCTGCCTCCCTCATGCAGCTCCCCGGGTGAGACGCACTCGCTGCAGGCTGGCTTCAGAGGATGAGCTGCTAAGGCGAAGTGAAGGGTCTGCAGTCTCTGTCCTTCTGCTCACGTCACATGTACCACACACCAACACGAGCTTACACACTCACACACTCACACACACATGCCCCCGTTTACCCACTCGCACACTCCCTTACACTTTCATACACACATTCCAACACACACTCTCACGACTCGCTCTCACACACTCACACTCTCTCACACACTCACCACTTTGAACCCTGCACCTCCTCTCATCTGCCTGATCCCTGAAACACCCTCTAGATCATCTTTACATGTGATCTGGGAAATCATTTCCTTCCTCCTCCAGAAGATGCCTCATGATATCAGTTGAGAAGAATGAACTCAACCCAGTGGCTCTTGGGGGCCAAACTCTGACCCTACGGCTTGCTGGCTCTGGGCCCTTCTTAGGAAACAGACCCACCCAGCATACCTTGCCTGCAGGCCACCCAGTCTTTCCCTCCCCTGCAGGAAGCCTGTGGGTGGGCTCGCTCCCCTTGGGCTGCTGGACTGGCGGTCCTCCCTGTCACTGTTAACCCTTTCTTGTGATGGGGGAGCCGGGGAGGGGGTGTCTTCTCTCGTCCAAGAGACCCCAGCCTCTCTCCTGGGGGTTGGGTAAGAAGTGCAGTTTCTACAGCTCTGACTGGGTGTCCTGCAGGAAATGGTCAGCTTGTGAGCACAGTAAACTTGCTTGCTGGATTGCAGGCCCTCAACAGATACAAATGAATAGATGTTTCCCTGACTGAGGAAGCTGCTCCACACCTGAACCTCCCAAATTCTCGGGCATGAAGGGCTCCTCTGCTGATTTTGCCCATTCTGCATCCATGTCTCCTTTGTTCCTTCAAGGCATCACCTTCCCTGCCCCTGCCAGTGCACCTGGTTCTGGTGGGCACGAGACCCAGGTCCATCCTTTCTGACCACAGTGATTGATTTGGAGGTGTCCTGTGACCCAGACAAGTCCAGTGAGAGCCCTTGATGAGGATTTTCTGCCAGAACACAGTAAAAGAGATGTCCCTTTCTCTGGGATTGCCAAACTGTGAGGATTTGAACATGAGAATTTGAACACCCTCGTGCAAGACCCTACCCAAAATTAAACTGGTACAGAGACAGGCAGTAGAGGGAAGGAGAGAGAGCCCAGGACCTGAAGATACTGAGTCTTTGGTCTGTGTTAACTGTAACAGGGGGTCTCCTTTAGTCAGGACCAATAGTTAATTCCCTTTTGGGTGTGCACCAGCTTGAAGTGGGCCTTTGTAATCTGTAACCTGAAGAGTCTTAATTAATACATGTTGCGGATTGAAGGGACGCCCACAAGTCAGATTTAAATCTATAACTTTATAATGATCGCAATGAAGTCACAATAGCTGGCATTCACAGGGGCTTTATCATGTGCCAGAAATTATACAAAGGGTTTTAAACATTTTTCTGGAATAAATCATTAAAACCACCCTGTGATGTGTACTCTGTTCCCATTTCTGTCACGTCGTCATTGTCATGATCACCATCATCATCACCATTATGGGCTGAATGTTTGTGTCCCATCCCCAGATTTGTATATTGAAGCCCAAATCTGCAGTGTGATGGTTTTAGGAGGTGAGAATTAATTAGGGTTGATTGAGGTCATGAGTGTGAGACTGCCATAATGGGATCAGTGTCCTTAGAAGATGAAGAGACCGGAACTCACTCTTTCTCCACTAAGTGAGGACATACAAGAAGGCAGCCATCTTCACACCAGGAAGAGGGCCCTTACCAATAACCTGACCATGCTGGCACCCTGATCTTGGAATACCTGGCCTCCAGAACCATGAGGAATAAATGTCTGCTGTTTAAGCCACCCAGTCTGTGCTATTTTGTTATAGAAGCCCCAACTGGCTAAGACATCAGTATTAAAATCATTGCCATCACCATCATCACCATCACCACCATCACCACCGTCATCACCATCACCACAATCATCACCATCACCCCATCATCACCCATTACCATCATCACTACCACTACCATCATCACCATCACCACCATCACTAACATCATCACCACCATCATTATCACCATCACCATCATCACTATCATCACCATCATTACCATCACCACCATCATCACTATCACCATTGTCACCATCACCATCATCACTGTCATCACCATCATCACCATCATCACTGTCACCACTATCATCATTTTCATCAGCACCATAATCACCATCATCATCGTCACCACCATCATTACCATCACCACCATCATCGTCACCATCATTATCATCACCAGTCATCATCTCTGTGAATTAAGTTTTGCATATTCCCACAAGCCTGCCCTGTATTTAGCCCGGTGATGTCTCTTCCCATTAGAGGGGGTAGTGGGAGTGGGTTGGGGCTCTGAAATTAGGCTGCCCAGATTTCTATATTAGGTATTAGCTGTGTCTCCTGGACAAGTGGTTTGGCCCTCCCAGGCCTTGGTGTCCTTGTCCATACTGTGGGAATAATAACAGGATCCTAGTCCAGGTGCAGACATTGACTTCCACAATTACAAAGTGAGGTGTGCACAACTGTGCCTTTCCTTATTTCTTCTGTATAATCAAGCTTATTTCTTGAGGTTCCATTTCTACTGAGTGCAGAAAGATCCAACCTGCTAATTCCAAGGAACTCAGTCACATCTGATTTAAGACTCTGGGCCTGGAGGGTCAGTTTCCTCTGCATCCCTCATGCTTCTCTTACCCTCAGGGGGAATCTAAGTTCCTGCCAGAGTTTATGTATCCTTCCAGCATAAGGAGTGGGCACCTGGTCCATGTGTCATTCTCTGTCATTGCTGGTTTTTCCTAGATGTAACTGCCGAGGTATTTTAAAAACTGAGGTGACAACATTCATATAACCCAATATTAACCACTTTGAATTGTTTAATTCATTGGGATCTAGTACGTTCACAGTGTTGTGCAACTGTCACCTCTATGTAGTCCTAGAACATTTTCGTCACCCCAAAGAGACCTGGTAACCTTTAGCCAGTCACTCTAGCCTCCTCTCCCTAGGCTCTGGCAATCACTGGTCTGCTTTCTGTCTCTTTGGGTTTACTGATTCTGGACATTTTGTATAAATGGAATCATGTGGTTATTTGTGACAGCTTCTGTCACTTGGCATAATGTGTTTTAGGCTTATCTGCGTTGTAGCATGGGTCAGTACTTCATTTCTTTTTATGACTGACTAATGTTCCATTGTGTAGATAAACCACATTTTATGAATCCATTTTTCTGCTAATGGACACTTGGTCTGTTGCCACCTTTTAGCTACTGTGAATAATGCTCCCATGAACCATTCACGTACAACTTTTTGTTTCAGTTCTTTTTTATTATATTCCTAGGATTGGATTGCTGGGTTATATGTACTTCTATGTTTAACTTTTTTTTAAATGATTTTTTATTATATTATGTTAGTCACTAGTACATCCCCGGTTTCCGATATAAGGCTCGATGATTCATTAGTTGTGTATAACACCCAGTGCACCATGCAGTACGTGCCCTCCTTACTACCCATCACCGGCCTATCCCATTCCCCCACCCCCCTCCCCTCTGTAGCCCTCAGTTTGTTTCTCATAGTCCATAGTCTCTCATGTTTCATTCCCCCTTCTGATTACCCCCCCTTTCTTTATCCCTTTCTTCCCCTACTCATCATTCTAGTTCTTATGTTCCATAGATGAGAGAAATCATATGATAGTTGTCTTTCTCTGCTTGACTTATTTCACTTAGCATTATCTCCTCCAGTGCCGTCCATGTTGTAGCAAATGTTGAGAACTCGTTCTTTCTGATAGCTGAGTAATATTCCATTGTATATATGGACCACAACTTCTTTTTTTTTTTTTTTTTTAAATGATTTTTTATTATATTATGTTAGTCACCATACAGTACATCCCCGGTTTCCGATGTAAGGCTCGATGATTCATTAGTTGTGTATAACACCCAGTGCACCATGCAATACGTGCCCTCCTTACCACCCATCACCGGTCTATCCCATTCCCCCACCCCCCTACCCTCTGAAGTCCTCAGTTTGTTTCTCATAGTCCATAGTCTCTCATGTTTCATTCCCCCTTCTGATTACCCCCCCTTTCTTTATCCCTTTCTTCCCCTACCGATCATCCTAGTTCTTATGTTCCATAGATGAGAGAAATCATATGATAGTTGTCTTTCTCTGCTTGACTTATTTCACTTAGCATTATCTCCTCCAGTGCTGTCCATGTTGTAGCAAATGTTGAGAACTCGTTCTTTCTGATAGCTGAGTAATATTCCATTGTATATATGGACCACAACTTCTTAATCCAGTCATCTGTTGAAGGGCATCTCGGCTCCTTCCACGATTTAGCTATTGTGGACATTGCTGCTATGAACATTGGGGTGCATATGGCCCTTCTCTTCACTACGTCTGTATCTTTGGGGTAAATACCCAGTAGTGCAATGGCTGGATCATAGGGTAGCTCAATTTTTAACTTTTTAAGGGACCTCCACACTGTTTTCCAGAGTGGCTGTACCAACTTGCATTCCCACCAACAATGTAGGAGGGATCCCCTTTCTCCACATCCTCTCCAACAATTGTTGTTTCTTGCCTTGTCTATTTTTGCCATTCTAACTGGCGTAAGGTGGTATCTCAGTGTGGTTTTGATTTGAATTTCCTTGATGGCTAATGATTTTGAACATTTTTTCATGTGTCTGTTAGCCATTTGTATGTCTTCATTGGAAAAGTGTCTGTTCATATCTTCTGCCCATTTTTTGATTTGTTTATTTGTTTCTTGTGTATTGAGTTTGAGAAGTTCTTTGTAGATCTTGGATACCAGTCCTTTATCTGTAGTGTCATTTGCAAATATATTCTCCCATTCCGTGGGCTGCCTCTTAGTTTTTCTGACTGTTTCCTTGGCTGTGCAGAAACTTTTAATCTTGATGAAGTCCCATAAATTCATTTTATCTTTTGTTTCTCTTGCCTTTGGGGATGTGTCATGAAAAAGGTTGCTTTGGCCGATGTCGTAGAGGTTGTTGCCTATGTTCTCCTCTAGAATTTTGATGGATTCCTGTCTCACATCGAGGTCTTTCATCCATTTGGAGTTTATTTTTGTGTATGGTGTGAGATAGTGGTCAAGTTTCATTCTCTTGCATGTAGCTGTCCAATTTTCCCAGCACCATTTATTGAAGAGACTGTCTTTTTCCCACCGGATGTTTTTTCCTGCTTTATCAAATATTAGTTGCCCAAAGAGCCGAGGGTCCATTTCTGGGCTCTCTATTCTGTTCCATTGGTCTATGTGTCTGTTTTTGTGCCAGTACCATGCTGTCTTTGTGATCACAGCTTTGTAGTACAGCTCGAAATCTGGCATTGTGATGCCCCCAGCTTTGTTTTTCCTTTTCAATAGTTCCTTGGAGATTCGGGGCCTTTTCTGTTTCCATACAAATTTAAGGACTGTTTGTTCCAGTTCTTTGAAAAATGTCCTTGGTATTTTGATCGGGATAGCATTGAAAGTGTAGATTGCTCTGGGTAGCATGGACATTTTAACTATGTTAATTCTTCCGATCCATGAGCATGGAATATCTTTCCATCTTTTTATGTCTTCCTCAATGTCTTTTAAGAGTGATTTATAGTTTCTAGAATATAGGTCCTTTACGTCTCTGGTTAAGTTAATTCCAAGGTAACGTATGGTTTTTGGTGCTATTGTAAATGGGATGGATTCCCTAATTTCTCTTTCTTCGGTCTCGTTATTCGTGTATAGAAATGCAACTGATTTCTGAGCATTTATTTTGTATCCTGCCACGTTACTGAATTGCTCTATAACTTCTAATAGTTTGGGAGTGGCTTCTTTTGGGTTTTCCATATAGAGTATCATGTCATCTGCAAAGAGAGACATTTTGACTTCTTCTTTGCCAATTTGAATACCTTTGATCCCTTTTTGTCGTCTGATTGCTGTTGCAAGGACTTCTAGTACTATGTTGAATAATAGTGGCGAGAGTGGGCATCCTTGTCGAGTTCCTGATCTTAAGGGAAAGGCTTCCAGCTTTTCCCCATTGAGAATAATATTTGCAGTAGGCTTTTCATAGATGGCTTTTATGAGATTGAGAAATGTACCTTCTATTCCTACACTCTGAAGGGTTTTAATCAGGAAAGGATGCTGTATTTTGTCAAATGCTTTTTCGGCATCGATTGAGAGGATCATATGGTTCCTGAGTCTTTTCTTGTTGATATGATGTATCACGCTGATTGATTTGCGAATATTGAACCACGCTTGCATCCCAGGTATGAATCCCACTTGATCGTGATGGATAATCCTTTTAATGTACTGTTGGATTCTATTAGCAAGTATCTTGTTGAGGATTTTGGCATCCATATTCATTAGGGAAATCGGTCTGTAATTCTCCTTTTTGATGGGGTCTTTGCCTGGTTTGGGGATCAAGGTAATATTGGCCTCATAGAATGAGTTTGGTAGCTTTCCTTCTGTTTCTATTCTTTGAAATAGCTTTAGGAGAATAGGTATTATTTCTTCTTTGAATGTTTGGTAGAATTCCCCAGGAAAACCGTCCGGGCCTGGAGTTTTGTTATTTGGAAGGTTGTTTATCACTGACTCAATTTCTTCATAATTAATTGGCCTATTTAAGGAATCAATTTCTTCCGGTTTCAATCTTGGTAGTTTATAGGTTTCCAGGAAGGATTCCATCTCTTCCAGATTGCTTAGTTTATTGGCATATAGCTGTTGATAAAAATTTCTAATAATCCTTCCAATTTCAATGGTGTTCGTCGTGACCTCTCCTTTTTCATTCATAATTTTAATAATCTGGGTCCTTTCTCTTTTCTTTTGGATAAGTCTTGCCAGTGGTCTGTCAATTTTATTGATTCTCTCAAAGAACCAGCTTCTAGTCCTGTTGATCTGCTCTACTGTACTTCTGGTTTCTGCTTGATTGATTTCAGCTCTAATTTTGGTCAACTGCTTCCTCGTGCGTGGATTAGGCCTGTCCCTCTGTTGCTGTTCCAGCTTCTTGAGGTGAGAATATAAAAACTGCATTTTAGATTTTTCTATTTTTGAGTGAGGCTTGGATGGCTATGTATTTCCCCCTTAGGACTGCCTTTGCAGTATCCCATAGGTTTTGGACTGTTGTATTTTCATTCTCATTGGTCTCCATAAATTGTTTTATTTGATTTTTGATTTCCTGGTTTATCGAGTCATTCCTGAGCAGGATGGTTCTTAGTCTCCAAGTGTTTGAGTTTCTTCCAAATTTTTCCTTGTGGTTGAGTTCCAATTTCAGAGCGTTGTGGTCTGAGAATATGCAGGGGATAATTTCAATCTTTTGGTATCGGTTGAGACCTGTTTTGTGTCCCAGAACATGGTCTATTCTTGAGAATGTTCCATGGGCATTAGAATAGAATGAGTATTCTTTGGTTCTGGGGTGTAGTGTTCTATATATATCTATGAGGTCCAACTCGTCGAGTATGGCATTCAAAGCCTTTGATTCTTTGCTTAGTTTTTGCCAGGGTGTTCTGTCTATTTCTGAGAGTGGAGTGTTGAGGTCCCCTACTATTAATGTATTTTTATTTATATGTCTCTTTATTCTGGTTAAGAGTTGGCTTGTGTATCTTGCTGCTCCCCTGTTGGGGGCATATATATTTATAATTGTCATATCCACTTGTTGAATACTTCCCTTAAGAATAATATAGTGCCCTTCTGCATCTCTAACTATAGTCTGTAGTTTAAAATCCAATTTATCTGATATGAGAATTGCTACCCCAGCTTTCTTTTGAGGTCCATTTGCGTGAAAGATGGTACTCCATCCCCTTACTCTCAGTCTGAATGCATCTTTGGGTTTGAAATGAGTCTCTTGTAGACAGCAAATGGATGGGTCATTTCTTTTTATCCAATCTGCAACCCTGTGGCGCTTTATGGGATGGTTCAAACCATTTACATTAAGACTGATTACTGAGAGATATGATTTTAATGTTGCCATGTTGCCAGTAAAGTCTTTGTTTGTATTGGCTGTGACTTTCTGTTCTGTATCACTCTTGGGGCCTTTTTACTTTTATAGAACCCCCCGTAATATCTCCTGTAGGGCTGGTTTCGTGGTTACAAAATTGGTTAGTGACTGGCGATTCTGAAATATCTTTATTTCTCCATCAATTCTGAATGAGAGCCTTGCTGGATAAAGGATCCTTGGCTGCATGTTTTTCTCTGAAAGAGCTTTAAATATGCTCCCCCAACCCTTTCTCTCATTCCAGGTCTGTGTAGACAGGTCTGATGTAATTCTGATGCTTTTGCCTTGGTACGTGAGAAATTTCTTTGCCCTGGCCGCTTTCAGTACTGTATCCTTGCATCTAATATTTGCGAATTGCACTATGACGTGACGTGGCGTAGGTTTGTCATGGTTGAGCTTGGGAGGGGTCCTCTCTGCCTCTTGGACACGAATGTTTGTTTCCCTTGCTAGATTAGGGAAGTTTTCAGCTACAATTTGTTCAAATATCTCTTCTAGACCTCTGTTTTTCTCCACCCCCTCGGGGATGCCGATGATTCTAACATTGGATCGTTTCATTGACTCAGTAATCTCCCGTAACCTACATTCGTGGGCGTGGATTTTTTTAAGACCATCTTCTATTTTCATTTTTTCCTCTATTAACCCATCCTCCAATTCACTAACCCGTTCCTCTGCTTCTGCGACCCTGGCCGTCAGAGCCTCTAGTTTTGCCTGCATTTGGCTCATAGAATTTTTAATTTCTGTCAGATTCGCTCTCATTTCTGTCCTTAGGGATTCTATATTCTCAGTAACCTTTTCGTTAATAGTTTTTTCAATTCTACTCATCATTTTGACCATCGTTACTCTGAATTCCATTTCTGATAATTTGGTTACATCCATATCCATTATTTCTGTGGCAGAGGCCACAGAATCACTGTCTTTTCTTTGCTGGGGGGGGCTTCTCCTTCTTGTCATTCTGATGAAGAGAGGTTGTGGGGTTTCCAGAGCCCAAATTATTGACTGGGTCCCAGGCCGTGCCCCTTGTTTTATAGGGATCTTAGGGATGTGGGCTTCTTCTTTAAAGATTTTATTTATTTATTTATGTGGCAGCCAACCAGCGAGAGAGGGAACAGAAGCAGGGGAGTGGGAGAGGAAGAAGCAGGCTCCCAGCGGAGGAGCCCGATGAGGGACTCCTTTCCGGAACGCCGGGATATCGCCCTAAGCCGAAGGCAGGCGCTCAATGACTGCGCCACCCAGGCGCCCGGGTTGTGGGCTTCTTGATTTTTCAGCCTGCCTTCTGGGGGAGGGGCCTGCCGCGCCGATACTCAGGCAGCCATGTTTGGGTAGAGTCTCGGCGTCCCCTGCGAGGGGGGATGGGGATGGGCACTCCCTGAGCCGGTTTTTCCAGGCTTTTGTTCTCTGGCGGCTTTCCCTGGCGGTTTGCTGTGCCTCTTCTGAGAGTCAGAGCAGCAGCGGCCAAATTTCAGCCTCTGTCACAGAACAGAGGGATTGCGGCCTGTTCTCTACTAATGTTCTGGCCACTTTAACTCTGTTACTGTTGGTGCTGCTCAACCCTGCAGCTTCCCGGGATGTGCGCCCCACACCCGGCGTCCCAGCCCTCACTTCCAGGGCCGGCGAGTCTCTGTCCTTTGTGTTTCTAATGCCGCCAGCCGCCAGCCGCCCCGCGCGCGCTCCCGGATCTCCCGGTCTCAGTCTGGATCCAGTAAGCGCACCGGGATTCCGGTGTTCCGCGAGATGCCTGGTGGCGCGCGCACCCGGCTCACGGTCTCAGTCTGCTGTTTTGCGGGTGCCGTCCGTGAGCCCCTCCCGCTCTCCCGTGCAAGTGGCTACCGCTTCCTGGCGCCCGAACGCGGCGGCTCCCTCCCCCTTCCGTTTATCTTCCGATATCTGTGCACAGTTTCATGGCTCCCCGCTTCGTACCTCAATACTCAGCGCTGGAGATGTTCATTTGTAGAGATCCAGATGCGTCTTCCTGCGTCTCAGGCTGGTTCCGTGGTTGTTTAGGCTGGTCTGGTACCTATCCAGCTCGACTCGGAGGACCGGCTGAAAACGGTGTCTCCTACTCCTCCGCCATCTTAACTCCTCCCTGCTGGACCACAACTTCTTAATCCAGTCATCTGTTGAAGGGCATCTCGGCTCCTTCCACGATTTAGCTATTGTGGGCATTGCTGCTATGAACATTGGGGTGCATATGGCCCTTCTCTTCACTACGTCTGTATCTTTGGGGTAAACACCCAGTAGTGCAATGGCTGGATCATAGGGTAGCTCAATTTTTAACTTTTTAAGGGACCTCCACACTGTTTTCCAGAGTGGCTGTACCAACTTGCATTCCCACCAACAATGTAAGAGGGATCCCCTTTCTCCACATCCTCTCCAACAATTGTTGTCTCTTGCCTTGTCAATTTTTGCCATTCTAACTGGCGTAAGGTGGTATCTCAGTGTGGTTTTGATTTGAATTTCCCTGATGGCTAATGATTTTGAACATTTTTTCATGTGTCTGTTAGCCATTTGTATGTCTTCATTGGAAAAGTGTCTGTTCATATCTTCTGCCCATTTTTTGATTTGTTTATTTGTTTCTCGTGTATTGAGTTTGAGATGTTCTTTGTAGATCTTGGATACCAGTCCTTTATCTGTAGTGTCATTTGCAAATATATTCTCCCATTCCGTGGGCTGCCTCTTAGTTTTTCTGTTTCTTTGGCTGTGCAGAAACTTTTAATCTTGATGAAGTCCCATAAATTCATTTTATCTTTTGTTTCTCTTGCCTTTGGGGATGTGTCATGAAAAAGGTTGCTTTGGCCGATGTCGTAGAGGTTGCTGCCTATGTTCTCCTCTAGAATTTTGATGGATTCCTGTCTCACATCGAGGTCTTTCATCCATTTGGAGTTTATTTTTGTGTATGGTGTGAGATAGTGGTCAAGTTTCATTCTTTTGCATGTAGCTGTCCAATTTTCTCAGCACCATTTATTGAAAAGACTGTCTTTTTTCCACCGGATGTTTTTTCCTGCTTTATCAAATATTAGTTGCCCAAAGAGCTGAGGGTCCATTTCTGGGCTCTCTATTCTGTTCCATTGGTCTATGTGTCTGTTTTTGTGCCAGTACCATGCTGTCTTTGTGATCACAGCTTTGTAGTACAGCTCGAAATCTGGCATTGTGATGCCCCCAGCTTTGTTTTTCCTTTTCAACAGTTCCTTGGAGATTCGGGGCCTTTTCTGTTTCCATACAAATTTAAGGACTATTTGTTCCAGTTCTTTGAAAAATGTCCTCGGTATTTTGATTGGGATAGCATTGAAAGTGTAGATGGCTCTGGGTAGCATAGACATTTTAACTATGTTAATTCTTCCGATTCATGAGCATGGAATATCTTTCCATCTTTTTATGTCTTCCTCAATGTCTTTCAAGAGTGATTTATAGTTACTAGAATATAGGTCCTTTACGTCTCTGGATAAGTTAATTCCAAGGTAACATATGGTTTTTGGTGCTATTGTAAATGGGATGGATTCCCTAATTTCTCTTTCTTCGGTCTCGTTATTCGTGTATAGAAATGCAACTGATTTCTGAACATTGATTTTGTATCCCGCCACGTTACTGAATTGCTCTATAACTTCTAATAGTTTGGGAGTGGCTTCTTTTGGGTTTTCCATATAGAGTATCATGTCATCTGCGAAGAGAGACATTTTGACTTCTTCTTTGCCGATTTGGATACCTTTGATCCCTTTTTGTCGTCTGATTGCTGTTGCAAGGACTTCTAGTACTATGTTGAATAATAGTGGTGAGAGTGGGCATCCTTGTCAAGTTCCTGATCTTAAGGGAAAGGCTTCCAGCTTTTCCCCATTGAGAATAATATTTGCAGTAGGCTTTTCATAGATGGCTTTTATGAGATTTAGAAATGTACCTTCTATTCCTACACTCTGAAGGGTTTTAATCAGGAAAGGATGCTGTATTTTGTCAAATGCTTTTTTGGCATCGATTGAGAGGATCATATGGTTCCTGAGTCTTTTCTTGTTGATATGATGTATCACGCTGATTGATTTGCGAATATTGAACCACGCTTGCATCCCAGGTATGAATCCCACTTGATCGTGATGGATAATCCTTTTAATGTACTGTTGGATTCTATTAGCAAGTATCTTGTGGATTTTGGCGTCCATATTCATTAGGGAAATCGGTCTGTAATTCTCCTTTTTGAGGGGGTCTTTGCCTGGTTTGGGGATCAAGGTAATATTGGCCTCATAGAATGAGTTTGGTAGCTTTCCTTCTGTTTCTATTCTTTGAAATAGCTTTAGGAGAATAGGTATTATTTCTTCTTTGAATGTTTGGTAGAATTCCCCAGGAAAACCGTCCGGGCCTGGAGTTTTGTTATTTGGAAGGTTGTTTATCACTGACTCAATTTCTTCATAATTAATTGGCCTGTTTAAGAAATCAATTTCTTCCGGTTTCAATCTTGGTAGTTTATAGGTTTCCAGGAAGGATTCCATCTCTTCCAGATTGCTTAGTTTATTGGCATATAGCTGTTGATAAAAATTTCTAATAATCCTTCCAATTTCAATGGTGTTCGTCGTGACCTCTCCTTTTTCATTCATAATTTTAATAATCTGGGTCCTTTCTCTTTTCTTTTGGATAAGTGTTGCCAGTGGTCTGTCAATTTTATTGATTCTCTCAAAGAACCAGCTTCTAGTCCTGTTGATCTGCTCTACTGTACTTCTGGTTTCTGCTTGATTGATTTCAGCTCTAATTTTGGTCAACTGCTTCCTCGTGTGTGGATTAGGCCTGTCCCTCTGTTGCTGTTCCAGCTTCTTGAGGTGACTATGTTTAACTTTTTGAGGGACTGCCAAACTTTTCTATAGTAACTGAGTCATTTTACATTCCCACCAGCAATGTACAAGGGTTCCAGTTTCTCCCTATCTCCTGAGGTCCGTTTGCATGCTCTATTTTCTAACTGTTTTAAATCTGTGTATCTGTGCTCTGTTGATTTCCTTAAGCCTTACTGGGTATGTGAGCTCCTTGGGTTGCTGAATACAGTTGTACAGGTTGTGTACTGCATAATCCTAGGCACCATTCACATAATAGTAAATGGACATTTGCATATTATATAAATAGAATAATATTTATAGATTATATAAGATGGCAGCAAAGTGTTTTGAGGAATGAGATGTCTTTTACAGATTTGCACAGGGATGCCATGTGGGCTAGCTGTGGTGCTATGCAGCTAGACTCCCTAGATCTCCAGCCCCACCTCCCCCCACTCCAGCTGGCCTGGAGCCTGTACCCTTAATCACAACTTCATCTTGCTGTTCCAATACTCCCATGGCAATGACTACAATAGCATGCCCCCCCAATATTTCCTTTAGAACTTGGCTCATAGCTCTGATTAAAAGTTTGAGAGAGGTTCCATCTTAGTAGCTTTTGCTTAAAAAAGAAATGATTTTAAAATCTCATTAGCTCCTCTCTAATTCCCCTCAGGTCTGCAAAGGGAGAGCCAGACACACATCCCTGGGGAACCACCGCGTCCTCAGGCATGATCTAATTTAACTGTCTCAGCAACCTTGCACACAGGAAGGGATTTTTATATTCACTTTGCAGACTAGGAAATAAGGCTCAAAAGGTGAAATGGCTTGTTCAAAGCCCCCCAATGAGAAATACTGGTCATAAGTAACATTTATTGAGTGCCTACTGTATGCTAGGTACACTTAGCTGTTTATGCAGTGAGTATCCCCTCCACTTGACCAATGGGGCATGTTAAGACGCTGAGAGTGTAGCACCAGGGGCCCAGCTGCTATGGAGCAGGGACCCTGTTCTCACAGCACGAATGTTGGCTGGTAGATCGCTCTTGGGAGGGTGGATGTTGAGACATCAGTTTCATTTTGGGTGCTAAGCTGAGTGTCCGAGTGTAATTTAAACTCAAGCGTGGAGCCCTGGGCTTGGTGCCTGTATTGAGAGAATGATGAGAGCTGATTCCTGAGTGTTTAGTGAACGTAACTGACCCAGAGGGAGGGATGCATCTGGTCTGGCTGATGAACTGGGACTCTTATTGGTTCTGAATTTTGTGGCAACATTATCCTTTTTTATTTCCTAGCAAGATTGTACTCTGCCAAGCTGGCAAAATGCAGCATTCTGAATCTTATGGCCTGAGGCTTTTTACACTGAACAGAGAGTGTGGTTGGGTATCTCAAAGGTCTACCTAGTGAGGCCAACTCAGTGGTGCAGGGTTTGCTCACACTGGCTCTCCCCTGACCCTTGAAGCAGCCCAGAAGTTAGGGATTAGGCCTTCAGCAGCCAGAATGCTGTGAGCAGGCCCTGGTGTATGGAGCACAGGTGAGGCCAGAGTTCCGCCCTCACAGGGCTCGCATTCTTGTCTGAAACAGGATGACAGTCAGGAAGGAGACAGAACCAGCTTGGGAGTGAGGAATGCCTGGTGGGAGCTGACAGGACACTGTGATACAAAGTGACCGGGGTGGGAGCTTGCTTTAGTTGGGAAGGACATGTCTGAGGAGACAGCACTTGCGAGAAAACTTCTGGGTCAGCAAGGAACCAGCCATAGCACAGCCTGGAAGGAGCGTTCCTGGAAGAGGGAAGAGAATGCGCAAAACCTTGTGACGTGAGAAAGAGTTTGACCTGTTACCCCCATATCACACATGAGGAAACAGGCTCAGAGAGGTCAGGTGGTGAGGTCCACACTCGGACTTAGGTTTTGTGTTTCCAAGTCTGGGGCATTCTGTGTGACCTTAGGCTGCTTTGCTGATGGTCTGGACTGCGGATGTTAAGACCCACATGCAGCCCTACTAGGGGTTCCACGCGGTGGAGTCTGGTGGTTGCAGACCACTCCTCAGAGGGGACCAAGAAAGGGAGGGGCTTCTTGGGCACAACGAGCATCCTTCCTCACAGACGGGATACAATTGCCGAGGATCTTTGTACGTTAACGGTTTTCAGCTCATCGCGTGAAATCGCATTGTGCCCAAGGATCTGGGGACGCTCTGCCACATCAGGACGAAGGGAGCAGTTGCTTCCAAACTAGAGTCACGTTCTTTTCTGACCACTTGAGCAGTGGTTAGCTGGGGGTGGCCACCCCAAGGGTTGTTTGGACATGCTTGGGGATGGGTGCTTTTGGCTGTCACTGTGGCTGGGAGAAGCTACTGCGTCCCACAGTGTGTGGCAACGCCAAGCAGTTGAGGACCACCCCACCCACAAGGGCGGGGGTGCTCGATGAGAGACAGCGCGTTGGGGATCTTACCCACAGCATCTGCCTCGGCAGCACATGTCTGCTGCAGACTTGGTGGCTCAGAGCCTGCCTCCAGGGGGTTGACAGTGCCCTGGCCGAGAACTCACAGCCTCCAGAGGGAGAGCAACCACGAGCCCTCTGGTCAGGCTCAGATTTCCCGTTTCTGGTAGAATGTCTCCCTCACTGGCTTTGCTTGGGTTTCTCCTCCATGCTGTTAAGATTCCTCAGGCTCTATAATTATTACCTCATTCGAGGTTCAGGACTAAATTGGCTGAGCAGGAGAATTATGGTTATGCAATTTCCAGCAAAAATGAATTTTCTCCATCTTGCACAGGGAGGACGTCTCCCCCTCCCCTGGACCGATGCAGAGTCAGGGTCATACTGCTCTGAGTTGGATGGTCTGGGGGACATTTTTCTTCATCAGCACAGGGTCTGGGGTGGGGGGCTACAGAGCTCTGTACTGATCGCTTTTTCCTACCTTATTTAAAAAATTAATAATTTAAATAAATAATACATTTTAATAAATTAATAAAAAATTAACATACACGAACATGGACGTCCTTTTTGTCGTTTGGTTTTGTGCGTGTTACACACATGTAGCCTGTGTCAGCATCATCATCGTCTGGATCGGGAAGAGCCGCATGGCTCCAGAACGCTCCCTCGCGCTATCCCCTGCGCAGTCATGTCTGTCCTTGTTGCTAGCCCCTGTAGACTCCTGCTGGGCTCCGCGTCACCACCATGCTGTCTCCTTCAGACTGTCACATCAGTGTGACTTCTTTCACTCATTGTGACTTTGCCTCGGAGCGCTGACGAACTGTGTCTATCAGTGGAGTATGCTTTTCCTTTCCGAGGAGTATTCCATTGTTCGGCTGTGCTGCTCTTGGTCCGTTCAGCAGCTGGGGAATATTTGGGTTGTTTCTAGTTTGTGTTGATTATGAATAAAGTGCCTGTGAACGTCTGTGTGCAGGTTTCCACATGAACATACGTCTTCATTTCTCTTGGGTAAAATCCCAGCAGGGAGATGGCAGCGGCATCTACGGTAGGTGAATGTTTCAGCTGTCAAGACACCGCCAAACTGTTTTCTGGTGTGGCTGCACCACCTTGCATTCGCACCAGCAGTGGGCAGGAGCTCCTGCTTCTTCACATCTTCACCAGCACTTGGCATTGTCAGTACTTAGTGTCTCGTGGTACCTCGTCCCGGTCATGATTTGCATATTCCTAATGGCTAACGATGCTAGACATCTTATTATGTGTGTGTGTGTGTCACCCACATACCCTCTGTAGTGATGTATTGTTAAAGTCTTTTTATTCATTTTTAATTAGGTTGTTTTCATTCCTGTTGAGTTTAAAAAAATATCTCTGACCATTTGCGGCGACGTGGGTGGAGCTAGAGCGCGCGATGCTAAGTGAAGTAAGTCAGGCAGAGAGTGACAAAGACCATATGATCTCACTCACGTGTGGAATTTAAGGAACAAAACAAATGAGCAAAGGGGGGAAAGAGGGAAAGAGAGAGACAGACCAAGAAACAGACTCTTAACTACGGCAAACGTGCTGCTGGTCCCCGGAGGGGAGGAGGTGGGGGCTGGGGGGGACAGGTGATGGGGGTGAAGGAGCGCACGCGTCGTGAGGAGCAGCGGGGGATGGATGCAGGTGCTGAGTCACTATGTCACACACCTGACGCTGATATCACACTGCATGTTAACAAACTGTAATTTAAATAAAAACTTAAAAAATCTGAGTATAATTGATATATAATGAATTGCATACATTTAAAGCATACAATCTGATGTTTTCACATGACATTTCCATCTATGGAACCATCACTGCGATCACAGTAAAGACAATGACATCAGCTCCCCCTGACGTGGCTGCCTAGTGTCCTTTGTGACCCCGACACTCTCCCTTTATCTCATCCTCAGGCAGCTCCTGACCTGCTTTCTGTCATGTATCAGTATGCATTTGCTGCTTTTATAGTGACTGGCTTATATCACTCGGTATGGTTATTTCAAGACCGGTGCATGTCACGGCACACAGGGGCCATTGAGTAGTACTCCAGCGTGTGGATTCTAATGGTCGTTCCTCTGCTGGAGAATATTTGGGTTGTTTTCAGCTGGGGGCTGTTACAGATAAAGTCGCTGTTGATGTTTTTGCACGATACGTATTTTCCTTGCTCTCAGGCAAATCCCTAGCTGGATCATATGGTAGATTAATGTTTATGTTTTTAAGAAACCGCCAAACTGTTCCTCCTAGAGCTTGCATCATTCTGCATCCACACCAGCAGTGTAGGGGAGTTCTCCACATCCTCACAACACTCGGTGTGGTCAGACTTACGTTTTAGCCAGAACGTGAATAGGGAAATTTTCTTTCTTTCTTTACGGTGTGTGTGCCTTTTACTGCTCTGTCTCGTTTGATCGTGCTGACTGACATTTCTAGGATGATGTTTAATATGAGTGTTCCGAGTAGACATTTTTGCATTATTTTCCATCATAGGAGGAAAGTGTCCAGTCTTTAGATCCCCTTTACCAGATTGAAGAAGTTCTCTTGTATTTCTAGTTTGCAGAGAGTTTTTTTTTTTTTTAAATCATGAATGGATGTTGAATTTTGTGAAAAGATATGTCTGTGTTGATTCATGTGATTATGGGGTTTTTCTTCTCCAGACTATAAATATAGTAGCTTATGTTGAATTTTGCATCCCTGGGGTAAACGCTAGGTTGTAGCATATTGGTTCTTCTGTACATTGATAGATTCAATTTTCTAGTATTTTGTTAAGGACTTTTATGTCTCTGATGAAGGACCTTGGTCTGCCGTGTTTTTTTTTGTGTGTGTGTGTGTGTTTTTAGATTTTATTTATTTATTTGACAGAGATCACGAGCAGGGGGAGCAGCAGAGGGAGAGGGAGAAGCAGGTTCCCCATTGAGCAGGGAGCCCAACATGGGACTCGATCCCAGGATTTTATTATTTTATTATTTTGAAGAGCCAGCTTTTCATCTTATTGATTTTCCCTGTTATTTTTCTCTCCAATTTCATGGATGTCTGTTCTTTATTATTTATTTTCCTCTGCTTTCTTTGAATCTATTTTGTTATTTTTCTAGTTTCTAACACGGGGGCTTAGACCCTTGGCTTAAGCCCGCTCTTTAGTAACACAGGCATTGGAGGAGACACATGCCTCCCCCAGCATCGCTTTAGCAGGATTCCACAGTGTCATCTCATCATACTGTCGTTCTCATCCAATTGAAACTGTTCTCTAATTTCTCTTGGGAGTTGCTCTTTGACCCGTGGGATATTTAGATGTGTGCTAGTTTCCATGTTTGGGGCATATTCCTGTTTCGTCCTATAGTTGATTTCCAGTTGAATTTTATTATTATCAGAGAACACACTGTGCATGATTTCAGTTCTTTTACATTCGTTAAGGTTTGTTTTACGAGCCAGGAAATGGCCGTCTATCTTGGTGTTCTACGTGCACTGGGGAGGAAGGCGCGTCTGCTGCTGGTGGTGTATAAAGCGGACCCGCTGCTGGGCGCTGTCGCTGCACTTTACACCCTTGCCGATTTCTGCTCTGTGCGTCTCCCTGCAGGAAGAGGACTGTTGACCTCTTCAGCTATCACTGTGGATTCGTTTGCTCTCCTTTCAGTTCGGTCAGGCTTTGCTTCCTTGTTTTCCTGGAAGTAACACGTTCTTTCTCCCTGGCTGCATTCGAGATCTGTACTTTGCCTTTTGCTTTGAGCATTTGATTATATTATATCTGGCCATGGGTTTCTTTGAGTTTATCCATTTTGGGATTCACTGAGCTTCTTCAATCTGTAGGTTTTGCTTTTTGACAAATGTGAGAAGTTTTCAGAGCTGTTCCTCAGATATTTTTCTGTGCTGTGTTCTTTCTCCTCTCCTCCTGGGACTCCTGGGACACGTGCATGAGACCTTCTGGCACAGGTCCCTGAGTTCTTGTTCATGTCGCTTTTTTTTTCTGTTTTAAAATTTTGGTTTCCTTTTCTTTTTGTTATTCAGATTGGATGATTTCTATTCATCTATTCTCAGGCTCAATGACTCATTCCTCTGCTATCTCAGTTTTATTACTGATCCCATCCAGTGAGCCTTAACACTTTGGTTATTGTGCCTTTGAGTTCTAAAATGTCAGTTGGGCTCTTTATATGTTCTCTTTCTTTTCTGAGACTTCCTATCTTTCCATTCTCTGGAAGAGTGTTTGCCCTTGCTTTGTGGGGCCTTTTTATAATAGTTGCTCCAAAGTATTTTCTGATCATTCTGACATCTGTGTCATCTTGGTGTGGGGGCCTGACCCTTGCCTTTGCTGCTATAAGTTGAGATTTTCCTGTTTCTTTGTATGCTGAGTAATTTTCATCCATATCCTGGACATTCTGAATATTATATTGGGAAACATTAGGTCTTGTTTGAATTGCTAATTTTGTTTTATCAGGTGATCGACCTCATTGGGTTTAGGCAGCAAGTTCTCACCATCCTCCATCTGTGGTCCTAGTAGCAGTTCAGTTTCCAGAGCCTCTGCCATGCTAGTCAGAGCTGCCCTCCGTGTGCATTGCTCAGTGACCAGTCTGGGACCAGGGCAACAATCATACTGGGTTCATTTCTTGAAGTGTTAGGCATGCTGTATAGGGTCAGATAGTGTACCTGGATGCAGCTTAGGGACGGGCCCAGGAGCTTGTGAGCAGCTTTTAGGGGTGAACTCAGTGTCCCTTTCCCAACCTCCCCCCACTGCATAACCCCCCTTAGTATTTTCCAGTTCCCTAGGCTCCCTGTGGATGCTCCATTCAGAGAGCTGGGACTTTAGTTACTCTGCTGTGCAACATGGTGGTCTTACCTGTGCCTGGGGCCGGGCCAGGAGGCAGGAGGACGGACAGATGAAAAGTGCCTGGGATTCACCCCATTGCTTGGGACCACAGCTTCTGTGATCAGTGAGGAAGTTTCTGCTCCCTGTGAAGTTTTAGGGTCCCATGGGTTACTGCGGTGGCTGCTGTCATTCCTAAGCCATGGGGGTGTCTGAGAACTTGAAAGAGAACAGAAGAGAACAGAACAACAGGATCCTCCCACTGTCTTCCTCCCCTCCTGGAGTGCTGGTGCTCCCCCTACCCTGAGTTTGGTGCTCCCCCCTCTGAGCCTGGACTGCTGGTGTTACCCCTACCCTGAGTTTGGTGCTCCCCCCTCTGAGCCTGGACTGCTGGTGCTCCCCCCCACCTTCCCTGAATCTGGAGTGCTGGTGCCCCCCCCCCCCCCCGAGCATGGACTGCTGGTGCTTCCCCCAACCTTCCCTGAGTCTGGAGTCCTGGTGCTCCCCCTACCCCTGCTCTGAGCATGGACTGCTGGTGCTCCCCCCACCTTCCCTGAGTCTGGAGTGCTGGTGCTCCCCCGCACTCTGAGCCTGGACTGCTGGTGCTCCCCCCCACCTTCCCTGAGTCTGGAGTGCTGGTGCTCCCCCCCCACTCTGAGCCTGGACTGCTGGTGCTCCCCCCAACCTTCCCTGAGTCTGGAGTGCTGGTGCTCCCCCCGCCCCCGCTCTGAGCATGGACTGCTGGTGATCCCCCCCACCTTCCCTGAGTCTGGAGTCCTGGTGCCCCCTCCCCTACTCTGAACATGGACTGCTGGTGCTCCCCCACCACCTTCCCTGAGTCTGGAGTGCTGGTGCTCCCTCCCCCCCCCGCTCTGAGCATGGACTGCTGGTGCTCCCCCCAACCTTCCCTGAGTCTGGAGTGCTGGTGTTCCCCCCCCTCCCGCTCTGAGCATGGACTGCTGGTGCTCCCCCCCACCTTCCCTGAGTCTGGAGTGCTGGTGTTCCCCCCCCTCCCGCTCTGAGCATGGACTGCTGGTGCTCCCCCCCACCTTCCCTGAGTCTGGAGTGCTGGTGCTCCCCCCGCCCCCGCTCTGAGCCTGGACTGCTGGTGCTTCCCCCCCCACCTTCCCTGAGTCTGGAGTGCTGGTGCTCCCCCCCACTCTGAGCCTGGAGTGCTGGTGCTCCCCCCCACTCTGAGCATGGACTGCTGGTGCTCCCCCCCCACCTTCCCTGAGTCTGGAGTGCTGGTGCTCCCACCCCTGCTCTGAGCATGGACTGCTTGTGCTCCCCCCACCTTCCTGAGCTTGGTACCTGTGTCCAGGTTTCAGGACACTCTGGGTCCAGACTGGGGATATTGGGGCAAAAGGTGGGAGGCTTTCTGCTAGTGTGGTGATACTTGGAATTTTTCTCTAATCCATCTGGTGGCCGAACTCTTAATGACCACCCCTCATCTTTCACTGTGCCTGTCTTAACCCAGACCTGGCCAAGAGAGGCCGCAGCAGATGGGAAGCCTCAGAGACAGATGGCTCCAGCACCCCCAGCTCATCTTCTTCCTCTCCACCTCAGCTTTTGTGTCCTTCTCGTGAGGTTTTAGCTCCAACGTCCCTTCCTCCAAGATGCCCTCCTGGTCATTCTGGCTCAGGGACCCAGGCACGTGAAATGGGGAGCCCCACTCTGACCGTGCTGGCAGTGCTGATGCACCTTTCCTGGCTGCTGCGCACGTGCCTCTGTCTCCCTCTCCTCCAGGCGGGACTTCTTTGAGGGCTGGGTCTCCGTTCACCGATGTGCTCCTAGTGCTTAGAGCCGTGTCGGGCACACGGTAAGTGCTTAATACTTGTTTAATCACTGACGAACACGGTGGTTTAGAGAAATGAGCTCTGCTGTCATGAAGGCTGGATGGAGCCGCTCCGGGCCTCTGAGAGGGTTTATTGCTGAGAGTGATCCTGAGGAAGAACTTGTCGCAACGTGAATCCAAGGGTGCTACGTGGGGTGGCTGGAACCCCTCATGTGCAACATGGTGTGTGCGTTTTTTCTGGACGGACTATCCCTTGCTGAAACTGGATGCTCTGTGGTGTTTGTGGGTCCACACAGTCAATACCTGCACCTCATATTTCATTTCCTGCCCCGCCATGGTCTCCTCTGGTCATTTCTACCTCTGGCTTTTGAGAAGTAATTTTCTGGCAGAAATCATGCTAACTGAAGGCTGTTAGGCTTCCTAAGGGGCCATTCTGTGTAGTAAATGAGCCTACAATTGGGGCTCCATCCCCAGTGCCTCTTCCTCAGTCAGGACAGCTGTGGCAGTGGTCTCAGAGAGTAAGAGACTGGAGGCTCCCCTCGTTTGGGTCCTGACAGGTAGTCCACAGCACAGGGGTGCTGCCGCACACTGCGGGGCCTTGTCTCCACCCCCAATGGCAGGGGGGAGCCTCCCTTTACAAGACTGATGGAATCCCAAAACAAACTGGACCGGCACTTCCGTGGACCCGGAGGGGCAGGAGCTAGTGTGGCCCGAGGCGCTTATGCAGGACTCTTGGTGGGCAAGTTGGACAAACTCTTTACTGGTCAGAATGGCCCAGGCTCTTCTGCAGTTGGAAACACCCCTGAACTGTTTGTTGGTGGCTGAGGACAAGTGTTGATGTCTTGCTGGTGCAAAGGTGACTTGGGTGGCTCCGGCTCCCCTGGGCAGCTCTCCTTGTGAGTTTGCTCAGTGTCCAGGCTGTCGTGGTCTGGCAGTGCCAGCAAATCAGCACGTGCTTCCACGACCCCGAGGCTTGGCCAAGGAGCACGGAAGAGCGGACACAAAATGCTTCCTCTCACAGGGAGCTCGGCACTTCCACTTCCATTCTATCACCAGTGCAGGTCTCGTGGCCTCATTTAATCCAGCTCTTATTGGCAATAGTGATGCCCGCTGTGAGGCTCTTCCAACCATCAAGGTAGCATAGAAGCCTGGGTTCAAGTCCTGCCCCTCCCACTGCTGCTGGTCCCAGCAGAAGCTGTTAACTGCATGCCTCTATTCCTCATGGGAGGGCTCTTGTGGGGCCGAGGGAGTTAATCCGGTAGGGGAGTCAGAGTGGAGCTCCACATACCCTGTGCGCTCCAGATATGTGAGCGGTTAGAATTTCTATTGAGACAGTGAAGACAAAGCGAAGGGAATTTGTTGGCTCTTGGGTAGGGTGGGTGGGCAGCTGGCTTAGAGGTCCCAGCCCCATGGGACTGTCCCTCTCCCACGTGTGCTCCCGGGGATCTGGATACTCTATCAGGACAGATCTCCCACAGGCCTCAGTGGGCAGCCTTGTTACTACAGAGGAATCTCTGCGTCTCTGGACTCGTAGAAAATTCCCACGCTGGCCAGGAAGGGTCATACATTAGAAGACTGGGGAGAGGAGGTGTGTGGCTGGTAAGGAGACCCCAGACTCCGTGGATTTTGCTCCACTAGTGGGCCCATCTTCCACTGGTGGCTCTCTGGGACCCTCCGTCTTGTCAGGAGGGCCCTGAGGTTGGGTGGAGCTCTCCCTGGTCATCTCAGCCCTGTCCACGGCTCGCAGATACAGATTCAAACTGCAGCCTATCCCTGAGAGCTGTGAAAGGGGTAAGTTGGAGACCGGCCCAGACAGTCACAGTGATCTGTGAGGTCACGAGGGGCTGAGACCACGTGGGGCCCAGACTTGGTGCTGTGGCCCCTCATCCCAGACCCACCCAGCTGTGCCTGGGGTCAGCGCTGGGGCTGACGGAGCATCTCTCAGAACCCATGCTGTCAGGCCCACGCCCAGCACCTGCTGAGCCCAGGAGGGGAGGAGGTGCTGTGCAGTCCTGCCTGTCCGCCAACGCCCAGCCCATGGTGTGGGTCAGACCTCAAGGCTGGGAGGGGGCAGGGGTGCTGAGGGAGGTCCTGGCAGCTTCTGAGCCCCCTGCCGCCAAATTGCATTCCAGGACATGGGAGATGTTCTCTCCAGCATGAGAAGTGGCAAGAGGAGGCCCAGTGTGAAGAGGGGTCAGGACCTGGAGCTGTCGCTGAAGTAGCAAGCCCTGGGGACCCCCAGTCCCCAAGGAGGGGGGGATTGAGAAGGGGGCCTTTTGGGAGTACTTGTTGAGCACTGACTCTTGTACAGCCAGTACCAGCTGTGGGACCTCAAGCGAGCTACAGCGTCCCGCAGAAACTGTTTTCTCATCTGTAAAATGGAACCACGACACCGACCTTTGACAGTTGCCGTGAAGCACAGAATGGAAGTGTGTGCTGAAAAGGCTTTGTCAGGAGCCCCTCTAGCATGCAGTGTGACAACCAGCTCCCCTCTGCCCTCCCCGGTGTCCTTAGGGCTGTGCGAAGCCTGCTTACATAGCCTTCGCAACTCTCGGATCCCTGGGGCTTTATGAGTGCTTACATGAGTTGTAATAAGCACCTGACACCCTGAAAGAAATCCAGGCTCACTTTTGCCAGAACCAGAGGGATATGAAATGTGGCAGCCCTGAGCATGTAGTTGGTGGAAGATAGTTCTAGTTATTTTTCCCAATTCTATATATTTAGGCATTCATGCCCCCATCCCCAGCTGTCCTTCCCTGGAGAGGCCCGTGAACACTGGTATAAGTCATCCTTCAGCCTGGCTGTGCCCACCCTGGTCCATGGGGGAGCTCTGCGAAGTTGGCAGCAACTGTGAAGTCTCAAGAGATATCCCCATGGCGACTATTTGGCCATTTTGTCCCTATGGTTTCCCCTTTCTTTGTGTGGCTTCCCTGATGCCAGGCTGCACCGTGGACAGGCAGGTGTGTTTATGGGGTGTTCATGTCCCGTGCATTGAACCAGGCCACAGTAGAGCTTCTGGAAGGGATAGAGGAACTGCCAACCAGGAGCCTCCATTCTGTTTGTGAACAAGTCACATCTACAAGTGACAGAGTCCATCACAGCTGTGAGAGGCAGCAGGAAAGGGGGACAAGCCCAGGAAATGGAGTCAGCATGACCTGGGTTCAAATCCTGGTTTTATACTGACTTGCTGTGTAACCTTGGGCAAGTTACCTATCCTCTCTGAGTCTATTTCCTCATCTGTAAAAGAGATAGGAATACTCATATCACATGCAAATTAAAACCACAGTGAGGTGTATGCATTTCTCACCTATCGGATAAGCCAAGATCCAGAAATCAGATAACTCACCATGTTGGTGATTAGGTGTAGAAACGGACATTTTCATATGTTGCTGCTACGAGGACGCATTGAGACCCCCTCTCAAGAAAGCACTTTGGAAATACCACTGCAATGTAAAATACACACGTCCCTTAATCCAGCAATTCCAGTCCTAGAAATTTATATTAAGACTATACTCACACATAGATGGATGGTTACAAAGATACCGATTTCGCATTTTAGTAGCAAAAAAATGGAAACATGATATGTGTGTATCAGTAGAAAATGGTTCTGTCATAGGAGAGAGTGTTATGTGGCTGTGAAGTACCGCGGGGCAGAACGTTACATGCAGCTGTAAGATGACTGGCTCAGAGCAGACCCTCTGAGGGTGTTGCCACGTCCTGCAGACGACACAGTTCTGATTTCGGTGGGCAGTCCCCGTGTCTGCCCACTGCACCCTCCTCAGGACCCTGCACAGCTTCACGCTCTGCCTCAGGGGCTTCTCCAGACCTACAGCCAGGAGGAGTGGGCAGGATGGACTCCCTAGGACATATCCTTCAACCCGGGGGGTGGGGGTCAGGCCCTGCCACCAGTCATTCGGAGGAAAACTCAGGAAACTCAAAAAGGTCCTCAGGAGCTCCCAGCCGGATGGAGAGTCAGCTCTGTGACGGGTTCACAGGGGGAGGTCAACTCGCGGCCGCCAAACTGAGCCGTGTGCCGACATGAGCTTGTTTTCCGTGTATTTCTCATGGTCATTTTCCATGTATGCCAGTGGTGCAGGTCTTCCATTGGTGATAATAACGCAAAGCTTCCTTTTAGGTACACTTCCTTCAGTCTAACAAGCAGTGGGTGAAAGCCACCAGTCACAAAGGGCCACCTAATGTAGCTTCCATTTATATGAAGTGTCCAGAACAGGAAATCCCCAGAGACAGAGGACAGATCAGCACTTGTGGGGGGCTGCGAGAGAACAGGAGTGACCGCTCATGGGCCTGGGGTTCCTTTCAGGGTGATGGGAAAGCGCAGGACCTCGGTGGAGGTGATGGCCACGCAGCATCGTGAATGTCCCGAATGTTTCCAGTGTCCCTAATTGCCACTGAACTGTACACTTTAAAATGGTACATTTTACATTTATTCCACAACAATAAGAAACAACAATGACAACAAAGCAGCAGGGGGGTGTTAGAGACGTTGGGTAAATAACAGTAAGGGCCTGGATGGTGTGAGCGAGTGGCAGGCGTTGGCCGGACCAGCAGCCCATCCCTGGCGGGCGCGCCGCCCAATACACCTCCCATCGCCGTGCGGCCGTGCCAGCCCTGCCCCGGCTTCCTAGCTGGACCCGCTTTGATCTCCTTTCACAGTCTTGTTGATGTTCCCAAATGGCAGCCCTGAGTGGGGAGCCCTCTCTGTGAAGCCCGGTCTTGAAAGTTGGCCCTGCCTCAAGCCAAATGAAGGTCAAAGAAAACAAGATTTATTTCCAGAGAGAAGCCAAAACTATGTTTGCTGTAACATCAGGCATCAAATGATGATGTGGCCCCCCCACCGTGGAAAAATACTTCCATCGAGTTTCTTCTATTAATAACGGCGGTCAGCCCGTAAAAATTAATGTGTCAACTGCCTCAGAGCTGAGCTATCTCGGAGGCCTTTGATCGCGCCTCGTCATGGCTGTGGGCCTCAAAAATGTTTTCACTCCATATTTTCCCTTGATGGGTTTGCAGGAAGGTAATTAAATTATTAAAACTTTAATTGCCTTCCTGTATATAATTATCGCCTGTTAAAGGACACTTTTTATTCACAGGCTGAAAAGCCCTATTTTTTTTTCTTTTACTTTTTCTCTCCAAAAGTGACCTTGCCATGTGTGTTCTGAACCATTAATATGTTGTGGGATTTTTTTTTTCTTTTTTGTCATTAATATTGGTCAGTTTGAAATGGTGCTTTTTGACTTGAGGACGAAGAGGGACGTTGCTTCCTTCCCTGCCTGATCCCTGGACTGTTTCTCACTCAGCCCCCATATGGAAGGGTCAGTTGCCAACTGAGAAAGGTCATAGCAGATGGGCCATCTTTCAGGGGTTCCCCAAGCAAAGGGGTGTGCTCTTGCTCCTCGCCCGGGACCCTGTCCTCTGGGAGGTGTTTTTAGATCACCTCTCTCAGGGGGCCTGACTTGCCCTGGGTCCCACAGGAGCTGGGCAGTGGGGATTAGAGCCAGGTCTGTCTTGGGGGAGTCAAAGCAACATCATGCCAGTGAAGGTTGACCTGTGCGTAAAGATCTTTGCTCATCTTGCTGGTCCTTAGTCTCCAGCAAAGTGCTGTTTCTCTCTTCTAACGATTTCTCAGTGTGTTCCTTGCCATCATCAATATCCTTTGGTAGAAGGAGTGAGCAAAAGAGGATTACAGCATCGGCAGGGCCTTGTGGCTCTTTCGGAAAATGTCTGCCCATCCTGGATGGCGCCAGGGACCCGAGTCCGTGTGGCACAGCATCCTCCACGATGTCAGACCCGGTGCATCCTTTTTGTAACAGCTGCTTTACCACACCTCCTGGGGTATACTGGAATGGAATTCACAAAACAAACCGGCCAGCAGACACAGTTTCAAGAACGAGGCCATAACCCTTATGTAAGGGAGGAACAAAATATTGTTCGAAACACTGTTTTGATATGTAAATGCCCAGGCTCGCCTGTATCGTGTGGTCAGATGTTTCTCTCCCTCATCGTGAATGAATTGGATTTTATAAGAGATTTTATTTATTTATTGGAGAGAGAGAGAGAGCACGAGCAGGGGGACAGCAGAGGGTGAGGGAGAGGCAGGCTGTCCGCCGAGCAGGGAGCTCCATCCCAGGACCCCGCGATCATGACCTGAGCCAGAGGCAGACGCTTGCTTAATTGACTGAGCCACCTAGGCACCTTGAATGAAATTGGATTTTATTATTTATTTACTTATTGTTAAATTATTTATTTATTTATTTATTTATTTTTATTATGTTCAATTAGCCAGCGTATGGTACATCATTAGTTTTTGATGTAGTGTTCAGCGATTCATTAGTTGTGTGTAACACCCGGTGCTCATCACCACACGTGCTCTCCTTAATACAAAGTTGGATTTTAAAGAAGATACTTCATGGCATATTGTCAAGCTCTTCTACGCTTAACCGACTGAGCCACCCAGGCGCCCCGAATGACATTGGATTTTAAGGGAGATACCTCATGGCCTGTCGTGAAGCCCTTCTTTTCGTACTTGAGATTGTGAAATAAGGACTAACTGCACTTACTTCTAGACGCAGAGACGTCCCAGGAGGGCGGCAGCCTCAGAAGGAGCCGCTCTCAGTGCTGTGTGGGTGGCGCAGACAGCACAAGGGCTCACCAGCTCTCACCGTGTCTTGATGAACAGTTTTTAGTAGAGTTTCAAGCCAAGCAAGTTGTAGTCTTCCCTTGGTTTACGTGGTAGACACATTCTTGGAAAATTCAGGGTATGTTAAAATCATTAAAAAATGCTTTATATCTGGATGTAAAAAAGAGTCGTGTTCCAGGCTCAGGAAATTAGAAGATGAAATTTTACCTCTATGAATGTCAAAAGTTGTACTGCTGTGGGGGAGTTCCTGACTGAAGAAGGCCGTCCTGCCCATCGCGGGATGCCAGCCATCCCTGCCCACACCATCCTCCCACACCTGCCAGGAGCACCCCGTCAGAGTTTCAGCCAAACACGCCCGGGGTCCAGCACTCACGAGGCAGCAGTGTTGGCTGTGGTGAGAATCTTCAGTGCAGTGTTATTCAGTGCCAGGCATTTAGGTAGCAGGATCGAAGATGGAAACACTTGCTTTATCTCATGATTGTGTAGGTCAGGAATTGGGGAGGGCTCAGCTGGCTGGGTCTGCTGCCCCGTGTCACATCCGTGGAGCTCACTCGGTGATTTTCAGCTGGTGGGGGCACTGTCCTGGTGGTCCGAGGCCCCTCCACTTCCATGTCTGGCGTTTTCGTGGGGGTGGAACTGTCACCTCCACATGCCCGCCCCCCCCCCCCCTCCGGCATGGCATTCTCAGAGGGATCATATCAGCTCAGGGATCCCAGAGTGAGTGTCCATAGAGAAAACGCAGAGGCAGGAAGGGCTCTTATATCTAGCCTTGGGCATCCCAAATTGTCACTCTGCCACATTCTGTTTGCCAACCAAATCCCTTGGACTGGCCTAGATTCTGGAGGAGGGGGTCAGACCACCTCTCAGGGGACAGAGGAGGGAAGACCTCATTCATCCTTGACCGTTCATGACTCTTTCCTTTGGGCTTTTGTCTATGGAATGTGGCTGATTTCTTCAATATGGCCATTCAGGAGCAGGGTCATTGCCTACGGAGGGACGGGCCAGTCCTTTGTGGCAGGGCACTGGCAACGTTAAAAGCCACCCACAAGCCTGCTTGTCAAACACAGCCCTCAGGCCTGCATTCATCCTGCCGTGTCACAAGCCAGCAGCCTGGCCTGCTCTGTCCCACAGCCTCAGTGAGTGGCTCGTCTGGTACCCAGTGAAAGCCAGCCTCAGTGCTGAGTGGCAGCTACCGGGGGTCCAGCCAGGTAGAGATAGCCTTAGTGCCCGGCATGTGGCACTCTGCAGCAAGCCGTGTGGGGTGTCTCTCAGATGTCAGGTGGGTCTGTGGTAGGGTCATGGCCACCAGGGACCAGAACAGGGGACTCTCCAGAGGGGCTGGAGAGGCCTGGGCCTCATAGCAGATGCTTTATTTTTAAAAACAGCTTTATTGAGATAAAATTCACCTGCCATATGACTTACCATCTAAAGATGGTTTTTTTTTTTCGGGCAGATTCACGGTGTTGTGCTACCAACACCTCTGTCTCCTTCCAGCACATTCTCGTCACCCCATAACCATCAGCAGTCCCTCCCCGGCCCCTTCCCGGGCCCCTGGCAACCAGGAATCTGCTTTCTGTCTCTGGATTCATCAGTTCTGGACGTTTCATGCACATGGAGTCACACAGTGTGCAGCCTTTTGTGTCTGGCTTCCTTCCCAGAGCGTGACGTCCTCAAGGAGCACCCAGGTTGTCGCGTGTGCCGTGACTTCATCCCTTTCTGTGGCCGCGTGAGGGTCTACATTTGTCTCTTGTTTGTCCTGCTGATGGACTGAGACATTTTGAGGGTGTCCTGCCACGAAGATGGGTGCTGGAGGCGGCTGGTTGGGGGTGAGCCCAAGCCGAAGCAGGTGGAGAGAAGGCCTGGTCCGGCTGCACCCTTGCACACGCCCTCCACCTTCCAAGCAGCCACAGCTCCCTCTGAACTGTTGAGGAGGGCTAGCAGCCAACATCCAGACCAAATCCTTATTCCTTACTGCTTGGTCTCTGCTTCGGAAAGCCTGTGCCTACCCACCTTTCCCTGCCGTTTGAAATTCAGAACCAAGTATTTGATTTTGGAGGATGTGGGACCCAAAAGGAAGAATCACAGGATTTCATTTTTTCCCATTGGTTTTCCATATGTTTGAAAGCAAGCAGAACAACTAAGCAAGATGGATTTCATGCAACTTATTTTGAGAGCTCAGAGGTCCTGAGTGCTCTCTCTCATTTACACATACACACACTTCTGTGCACACGTCTCGGCCCGTACACACAGACCCTACCCGGCGACCAGACCACGCAGACATGGGATGTAACTATGCTGAGCATCTATGTCGGGTCTGCAAGGCTCAGAGAAGCTCCGGGAGGGGCATTGCTGGCTGTAGGGCTGCAGGGCTGGAGGCTGGTTGTGTGGGGGGCCTCTTTGTACCCTCAGCTCGTGGCCTGGGTGACGACAGCGAAGGCCACCCACGTCACTGCCTGGGTCTGTCACTCATGGCTCTGCTGTCGTCTACCGTCCCGGTGAGCAGCGTGATGTGTCCTGCCTCACTGGCGCCCTTGGATGGGCCCCTGGCCTCCCACAGGGCTCCCTTTTCTGGGAAGACAACTTGTACCACAGGCCTGGGGCTTCAGCTCACACAGTGAGCATGTGGGGTGGAAAAACATTTCACAATGGGAAACGGGCTGGACTCGGCCGGGAGAGAGGAAGTGTCCTGCACAGGCCCATATGGTCTCGGGTGTGATTTCAAAGGCCCCTGTTTTGAAATTATGAGACCACCAAAAAAGCATACCGGGGCCAAAGATGACTGTAAAAGGTAATAATTGTTAATAACTTGGCGTCCGTCGAGTCATTCGAGCAGCCTGGTTTTGGCAAACATAAAGGACAACATTGTAAGCAAATAGGAAGGCAACAGCCTGGCCCATAAAACCGTTAACCACACCATAACTAAATATTAAATGTGAGTTTTTAATTCAATTTATAGCTTAAATAAGGATTTTTGCACCGACTTAGAGGGGAGAAGGGATGCTCATGGTGCACAGAGATGTGCTCTCCGCGTTGCACCGCTTTTGTAAGCTGTCAGTGACCTTGACCTGGACGATCCTGGGAGGTTAACCCTAGGCATTTGCTGTGTGTTTCAGGACATTTTTAATGAGAGCCATGCGGTCTGAGACTGGGGTGCCCATGCATCCTGGGCTGGTCACCGTTGCAGGCCCGCTGGCAGAGGGGTCCTCGCTGCCCCACCGTTAGCTCCTTGGGGCTGGCTGCATGGCCTCCGGGTCAGCCGTCCGTCCTAGGTGGGCTTGCCAGGTGCCAACCAAAGCCGGGCTTTCTCTTTACATGGGTTTTGCCCTGACCCTCAAGGTTCCCCAGCAGACCCCACACGGTTTACTAGGGCAGGTTTCAAGGAGTTATGGCAAGAAAGATTTTTCACTGAAGGTGTTGGCAACACACACGTGTTGGTTTTCTTGGGGGCCTCAGAGGGGTGGCCTGCTGGCTCACATGGTCTTCGCACCCTTTGCAGTCCAACCAGCAAAGGTGAGGATTGTCAGGTGTGTTGAACTTAAAAAAAAAAACGAAAAGTCACTTCTTTTTCTCCCATGAAAACTACATGTGTATAGTAGAAAATCTGGACGATTCAGAATATTATCTCCAAGAAAATAAAAATCATGTGTGACCCCCATACTTAGAGCTAAGTTCTTTTAACATTTTGGTTTATTTGCTTGCATTGTTTTTAAAGCACAGATCCCTTACTTTACAGCCTGGATAGCTACATGGATGGCCTGCTGTCAGCACGCCAGGGACAGTGCTAACTGCTTATGTCATACTGGCTCCTTAACAGCGGGAACGGCGTCGTGGGGGAGAGCTTGTAAGGCTCCGTTCCCTGGAGCAACGGGTGGCCGCTCGGTGGCATAGGGAACCCGCAGTGAGGTTGGGTGTGAGCCCAGGTCACCTGGTCCTGAAACTCATCCAGTCATCACAACTGCCGAGTCCCTAACTCCCTGGCTTCTTTAGGCTAGGCTAGCCCTCAGTTATGTAGGCGCTGTGTGAATTTGTTCCTGCAGCTTCATGGGCAGACAGATGGGCGGGTGTAAGTGAGGGTACACGGGCTGGAGCTCCAAGCTGGGCCTCACTGCCTCTGGCCTTTGACAGCTGGACAGCACGGGGTGCTCACCCTGGAGGAGGCCCTGTGTCTAGAGAGTCCCTTCCACACCCTGGTCAGGGAGACCGAGCCTGCCCTTCCACTCCTGCAGAGTGACCTCATCCCAGCCTGTGGGCTGGCCCTACCACGGCCTCGGGGAGTATGAGAAGTCCTCCCACAGCACACCCCCGCCCCCAGGGCTCTGGGACCCCCATAGACCCTCCGGCCTGAGACCCTGTGTGCAGGTTTTATTTTGCTAAATGTCCCTGTCTGTCCTTTATGCACAGACTTACCCCCATCTTTTATGTACTACGATTAGAGAGTTGTGCTTGTCTTTTGGGATGTGTTAGGATTGAAACAAAGAAGTCTTTCTGGTTAACTCTTGGGTCACTAGAAAATCAATTCTCTGAAGCCACAAAACCTGGATTTGAGTCTTGGCTCTGCCATTCAGTAGCTGTGTGGCCTCGAACAAGTTACTCAACCTTGCTGAGCCACTGCTTCCTCATGTTTGAAATGAGGGTCAAAACTGTATCTTGGGGCGCCTGGGTAGCGCAGGCGTTAAGCGTCTGCCTTCGGCTCGGGGCGTGATCCTGGCGTTCCGGGATCGAGTCCCACATCGGGCTCCTCCACTGGGAGCCTGCTTCTTCCTCTCCCACTCCCTTGCTGTGTTCCCTCTCTTACTGGCTGTCTGTCACATAAATAAATAAAATCTTAAAAAAAAAAAACAACTGTATCTGCCTCATACGGTTGTTGTAGAGAAGTAAAGTAGCTGTCATAATTGAGTAATAGTTACTTGTTAAATACTCATACAAATGATCCCTCAGCGTTCACGTCCCTAACAATTATAATTATTCGTGATGTTACGTAATAGTGATGTGTTATCCGGCTTGCATTACTCTCCAGTCTTGGTCATATATGGTTTTTTTTCTCAGTATACACTCAAAATAAATTTTCAGTACATGAAGATACACTAAGTTTCCTTTTTTGAATAGGTAATTCAAAATAAATAAAAGCGATTACCCAGCTCTAGCTGCGATGTCCCCACCAGACTGTTTGCTCGCCCCATGCTCCGTGCCCCCTGCAGCAGGGGCCCCTCCTGGCCTGTTCCGCAGACTTTCTCAGGTCTTAGGTCTTCGTAACTCAGCTCCCAGGGTTTTGTGAACACAGAAACCAATGTTTTCCAACGAATGACTTTCTGAAATCTGTGACACTCTGTCCAGAGCTGGGAATTTGCTTTCTCCTTTCTGTACCTAGTATTCATGAGGAAGGTTCCAGGTGCAAAACTCCAGGCGGGGAGTGAGCAGAGGGAAGGTGCTCTCTGCATGGCCGGCCATGCCTTCTGGTCTTTGGGCTCAGGGCCAGGTGCTTGCTGAGCCAACCACTCTTGGGCAGGTTCATGCGGACCTGGGGGGCTGGCTCCCACCTCCATCCCCAGCGGTCAGCTCTCTGCCCTCCACCTTTGGCTTCCTGCCTTTCCACCTGGGTGACATGTAAGGACTTGAGTCATAAGCTCAGTCCCTCTGGTGTCTTCCTTTTTCCTCCCAGATAGTCCTGACATGCCAACTCCAAAATCAGTCTTGGATTTGTCTTTGTGTCTCCACCCACACCACCACCATGCTGGTCCCCAGCCACCAGTGATTCTGGCCTGGACCGTGTCAAGTCCTGTCCCCATAGCCAGTCAGCCAGAGAAGCCAGGTGAGGGGTTTATGACTCCAGCACATCACCCCTGTCAGCATCTTCCATGGCTTCCTCTTGCCCTTACGAGAAGGTCAAATCCCGCGGGTCTCCCAGTGTCATCCCAGGTGCCCCCGCCTAGCCTGCCAGCCTCTCTGGTTCTCTGTTCCACCTGGTCCCCTCCACACACCTGTCCCTTCTGTCTGGGACACTATCCCTAGCTCCTGTCATGATGGACTTGGTTCGTCTTTGTGCTGTAGCTTCTAGGACACCTTTTGTGACTGCCCTGTCCAGGCACATTCTCCCGCCTCGGTGTTTCCCTCTGATGCGACTTCCTGCTCAGTTTCTAATTGGTACCCATCATGCTTTGTGCTGTAGTTTATCTGATATCTGGCTCCTAGCAGACTGTGAGCCCTGCAAAGGCGGGAACTTTCGTCTCTTGTCCATGAGAGCATCTTCAACAACTGGAACATGACTCAGTAAATACTTGTTGAATGAATGAATGAATGAATGAATGAATTTTAAAAAAAGAAGGAAGGGAGGGAGGGAGGAAGAACATTTCATGGGGGTTGCCCTCCTCTTTTGGGCTGATCTTTGAATGGTATTTTTCCTGCCCAGATGGTCTTATGGATACCCAAGAGAAAAAGTTCTTGCATATTTTGGGGGTCCCCGTTGCCACACAGCTTGACTCTTATGTCTTAGCTGTGGTGAGGTGCCCGGACCTGTTGCAGGACTCTGCTGGGCAGACTCCGTGGACGTCAGGCGGTCCGTCTGGGAAGGGTTTACAGCATAGCACCCTAGCGGCACATGGCACCGGTGGTCTGGGGACCGTGCGCATGCCTACCGTAGGGTTTTCGCTCACGCTGTGCCTCCTTCCTAGAGAGCCCCCCAGATTTCTGCTCTCCCTGTGCCCCCCACGTTGCCAGGCTCAGCAGAAGCCCGTCACTCCAGAGCCCTGCCTGGATTTTCAGCTCCTAGTGCGCTCCCTGCTTACCTCTTGCTCATCTCTGCGGTGGGCAGCCCCACCCCTTCCTGTGCTTGAGATGCTAGTGGAGAAGTGTCTGTCGTCAAAGTGAACACGAGCCTTTGGGCTTCATTTCTCACAGCAGTTCCACTCCGAGGTGTGTGCCCAAGAGAAGGGGAAACGTGCCCACACACAAACCTGCACACAGGTGTTCTTAGCACCATTATTCAAAGTAGCCCAAACGTGGAGGCAACTCATGTATCCGTTGACGGATGAATGGATAAACAGAATGCCAGCTGTTTATACGGTGGAACATTATTTGGCTCTGAAGAGGGGGTGTCCTGATACATGCACAACATTCATGCATCATGTACATGTATCCAGACATCACGCGAAGTGAGAGAACAGACACGGGTCACTCGTTGTGGGAATTTCATTAAGAGGAATGTCGAAAGTTGGCAAATCCATGGAGACAGAGAGTAGTGTAGTGGTTACCGAGGCCTGGGGGAGGGGACCAGGGAGAGACTGTTAATGGGTACAGGGTGTCTTTTGGGGGTGATGAAAATGTTCTGTAATTGATAGTGGTGATGGTTGCACGATTTTGTGACTATACTAAAAACCACTGAATTGCATACTTTGAAGGATTTTAAGGTATATAATTTTATCTTAAAATTTTAAAAAGATTTATTTATTTATTTTAGAGAGAGAGTGTGTGTGTGCGCGCGCACAGCGGGGATGGGCAGAGGGAGAGGAAATCTTAAGCAGACTCTGCCCTGAGCACGGAGCCTGATGCGGGCTTCGATCTCGGGACCCTGAGATCGTGACCCGAGCCAAAACCAAGAGTCGGACGCTCCACCCACTGCACCACCCAGCCACCCCAATGTTATCTAACTTCAAGAAAAAAATGTTTTCTTATTTTAGTCTCACTTCTACCTCTACCCCCTTCCCTGGTCTTTGCCGGGCACTGCTTGGACTGTAAGACTTATGTTTTTGCTAATGCAATATGCCTGGAGTGTTTTCTCAAGGCTGCCCAGGAGGCTAAAACATAGCACTGTTAAGTCTGAGATCCTCCCGGGAAAGCACTGTGAATCCTCAAAGGGGGCGGGGGCGTTTACAGCGGGCGCCGGTGCAGAGCTGCCTCTGGTGGGGGGCAGACTGCCCACAGTCTCCCACTAGGTGGAGGGCAGGAGGACAGGCAGAGAGATGCTTCCCAGTGCCCACACCCCAGTGGCCTGCAGGTTCCTCCAGGAGGGCTAATAGAAGGGGCCTGCAGGCTGCTCCCATGGTGGGGAGCAGAGCGTCGGTGGGATCTGGGTCAAGAGTCACTTGCAGGAGAAGGTCTGGGACACCCTGGGCTTCCTTCAGAAGCAGCTGAAAATGTAATTAGGGAGTCATATTGCTGGTCTCGTTCAGATCTCACTTCCACCCTTCAGGAGCGTAGAGAAAGCCTTGGGTCTCGGTTTCCCCTTCTTCCAAATGGGGCTGCGCTGCTGCCGCCCCCTGGGGTGTTATGAGTTAAGAGGTGCTGAGCCCTTCGTATGGTGCTCTCTGGCCATAGCGGCTATGATGACGTCCCGGTAGAGGCCCTTGGATCACCAGAGAGCAGCGGCTGAGTGCTGATCGTGTCTCCCCGGAACAGAGGTCAATAGGATGCTACTTGGTTCCCACAATTTCATTGCCTTCTGGTCACTCAGCCATAAGCTCTAGAAGGGCCAGGAGACCCAGGGTCCACTCCTGCACTGTTCTGCCCATGCGTGGTGGAGGCCAGCCTGCCCTGGTGTCTGGGCACAGTGGGCTTAGAGACCAACACCCCTCCAATAGACGTTAGCTTATCTCTATATCAAATGAACATGTTGGAGTGGCAAACACTCCCACTGTTCAGCAGTCCCGCTGGAACGAGTCAGCGGGAAGCCTCACTCCTGTCCACGCCCAGCAGCTAACCCCTCTGGTACCCAGAGTGTCGTGCAGGAGCACAGCCTTCCCGAAACAGCTTCGTCCAGGTAGATCCCACATGTCCCACAGTTCAGGTGTTTCTGGTGTACGATTCAAGGATTCTTCGTAACTTTACGTTGTCTGAAATCAGGTTTAGAACATTTTCAGCCCTGAGTGTGACCCCTCACACCCGTTTGCATACAGTCAATGCTCCTGCCCCCGGCAGCTGCTAATCAACTTTCTCCTGATCTGCCTTTTCTGGACATTTCATAGAAAAGGAATCCTACAGTATGTGGTCTTTGGTGCCTGGCTTCCTATAAGGTTGTCAGTGTTCAGCCACGTGGTAGCCTGTGTCGGTGATGGAATAACGTGCCACTGTGTGGGTGGACCATGTTTTTGTATCCATTCCTCTGCTCATGCACTTTGGGTTTGTTCCAGGTAAACAGAATCATACTTCTTCTCTTACTTGTATTTTGTATTTACATGTGACCATATATGACTGCACACGCGTGTACGTGTGTGTGTACACGTGTATATCTGTAGGTGCAAGGGCACCTTGCTTGTTCTGCTTAATACACACGTGACTATTCTTTAAATTGTTGTTCAGCGTTGATTTGGTGCCATGTTTCCCCACGGTCAACGCGGCCCCTTGGTGAGCCGTCCTTTGTCCCGATTCCTGGGGAGGCCGCACAGCACCCGTCCTGCTCACTGGCTGTAAGTGCCACACTGGGTAGTCCTTTCTTGATGTCACACCCCAAGTGGATGGTGAGGCCTGAAGGGCAGCTGCCAGGACCCTGTCTGGCTCGTGGAAGCAGCTCAGGGGGCTTGTCCATTCTGAATTGAGGGAAAAAGCCCCCTCGCCCCCAAGCACGGCCCTGAAAGCTTTCCCTGCCACTGGCTCTTGGTTTCTTTGGCAGGTGAGGGGATGTGGGTTGCCTTCCAGTCGGCAGCCCCCCACCCTGCTCCGAGTCTCCCAGCCTGGCAGGGTGCCACAAACTTCGGAGGTTCCCTGAGCATGGGCTCGTGGGCGGTCAGACCTCCATGCCTATGGTTTCGAGATGCTGCTTTGAGTTTGGGGTTGGGCCTGGGAGGCGCTAGAAACTCTCTGTGGGGAATGGAGTGGAAACAGCCCGTTGGCCGGGCGTGCCTTAGGCCAAGTCATCACCATGATGGGGATGGGGTCCGAGACAGTAGCTCCGTTTGCAAGCCCCGACTTTGTGCCGGGCGTTATTGGAAATGCTGTGCGTGAGCAGATCTGGTTCACCTGTCCCGGGAGCAGTGAGGGGGATGCTGGGGTGAACCTGTTGTGCAAGGAGGAAAACTGGGTATTCAGCAGTGCCCAGAGCTCCAGGCTCCACGCCCAGAGCCCACCCTCCCACTTGCCTGCTACACTTCCTCCAGAGAGGGGGCTCCTGTCCCCTGGGCCAGAGCTTCCCTGAAGTACTAACGAGAATAAAGATGAGAATAGACTGCAGAGCAGCCACGCATGTGCCCGCCTGGTGCCGAGGGCTTTGTGCAGACCCCATGGTGCTGCATGCACCCATTTCTCAGGGGACACAAGCGAGGCTTGGCCGGGAGGAGCGGCAGAGGCAGGACTTGACTTGGCACCAGCCAGAGGTCAGCAGTGGCCCATGAACACGGGGCAGCAGGGGTTGCAGCCCCCTGGAAAGCTCCCCTGGAAAGCTCTGGTTCCTGTGCAGGGCTCTGGTCAGTGAGGAGGCAGGCTCCTGCCCCTGCCCTCCTGGCCTCTGTCCTGGCCCAGGGCCCGACGCTGCAGTCTGTTTTCCAGACAGGAAACATGAATCAAAATAACATGACATACTGCACCGTAATTAGCGCTGTAGCGTGAGGCTGGGTGAGCCTTAATGAGGAGCAGGCCTCTGCAGCCCGACCTGCCAGCCGGGCCCTGTCCCTCCCCTTCTCCCCCTGTGCCCAGCAGCCCATCCCGCTCCTCAGGGGCAGAGAGCTGGGGCAGATAGGGGGACAGAGGGAGGGTCAGAGGGAGAGAGATGGGGGACCTTTGTGCTCATTGGTTTTGCCTTATTTTTAACACAACTTGGATCCCTTGGACCCCTCGCGACGGTCTTGTGCTCTTTGGAGCCTGTCTGCAGGTTTTCCATCAAAGTCTCTGGCTGTGAAAGAGGGGGCTGAGCCCTGCAGCCCCCTCAGTTCAGAGGGCTTGCCGAGACCCTGCGTCCCCTCGCCTGCCTCCTGTGCTCCTGTCTGCTGTGTGGCATCGCTCGGTGTCCTTGAGCCACAGCGCCCACCTTTGCCCCGTCTGTTCCCCGTGTCCCTCTCTCACCTCTGGCTCTGTGTTTCTTGCTCCTCCCTCCTCCCTGGGATCCCTCACATGAAAACTCCCGGGAAAGACAAAGCTTATGGCTGGCCGCCCGGACGTCCCCCTTGGAGCTGCACCCCCTCGCCCTCTCCCCAGCCTCTCCCCTGCCCCTCCCTCATGGAGACCCCCCAGAAGCTCCCCTCCTGGAGGTGCCCTCGCCTTCCACCAGCCCCCCCCTCGCTGGCTGACCTCTGCTTCCCCGGTGGTCTTCCCTGTGGTCAGCTGGGTGAAAGGTCACGGCTGTTGGAGGAGGGCCTGGGGTCTTTGAGGGCGTCTCGCTGGGTGTTCCCCACATGAAGGTCTTGGACCCCTAGGGACCAAGGGGCCGTGCAGCCGTGGGGGTGGGATCTGTGGGCAGCCCCTCCCCTCGCTTTCCATGTCGCTTTAACACATGATTTGTGCTCCTTGTGGGAATGAGGCACTTTCCTCTCCTCTCAGAGGGACCACGGAGTATTACATACAGACCAGTGGCAGATTGATTGGCCCAACTTCATCCCTGCTCTCCTCACACGGCACAGAGCTTTGTAACTAAGAGCACGGTCCTGCTGATCGGACCTGGGCTGAGTCACTCAGCACCACGAGGCCTCAGGGTCTTGGTCTGGCAAGTGGCAGCAGTGTTGTGTGGAAGCACCCCCACCCCCAGCTCGGTGCATGGTCACCGTGGTGTGTGTGCCAGGCTCAGTGCTGGCTGTGGGATCGTCATGACAGCCCCCAGTGTGGACAAGGCGGCACTGTCAGAAATGAGAGGTCAGGCTCAAAGAGCGACCTGACCAGGCGCGGCCATCGTGAGTTTGTTTATTCATTTATGCTCTCAACCAACATTTCGCCAGTGGTGGTACGTACCAGGCACCCTACCAGGCACCGTGGGCACCACGGCAAGTGGGGCGGCTGTGCTCTACCTCCAGCACCTTGAGTCTGCCAGGGGACAGATGCACCATATCATCGCACAAGGAACTTCAATACATGACCGGGAGCTCCTCTGACCTGGCCTGGGGGACGAGCCAGGACTTTCCCCAAACACTTGGCCTTTGTGGTGACACTTGTTGAATGAAGAGGGGTTAGGAAGTAAGAGAGGGAAGCAGTCCAGGCGGAGGGAATAGCGTGTGCAAAGGTCCTGGGGCGAGACAGATTCCTGTTTTCTTGGGAATGAGACAAACTCTCAGGACTAGAGTTAGCAGTGAAACATGGAAGGTCAAGCTGGGTGCGGGGTTGGCTGAGGGGCTTGAGGCCACCGCGAAGAGGGGGTCTTGCCAGGCCTTGTGGCGCACAGCAGTACCAGGGCAACCTCCAGGAATCGTTATGAACATGTTGTGACTAGTGCTGGTTGCTACATACCGCTCATCCTGTGTCCCCTGGGCCCTTCAGTTCACCTGCAGCTCTGGGAGAGCGGTTCCCGGCAGCCGGGGGCTGGCTTCACTTCCCCGAGTGCAGCCTGGTTCTTCCAGGTGGAAGGTCGGGCAGCTAAATGCCCCCGATCCCTGCCCTCCCCACCCCCAGGAGGTGTTTCTGCACCTGGGGTGGTGGCCTCTGCCACAGAGGCTGTTTCTCTTCTTCTTCCCCAGTTCAGGTGCCTCTTACTCCTTTCTGCTGTCGCCCGGCTGGGACCGCAGTGCGCTGTTGGAAACGGGCATCTGTCTTGTTCTTGATCTTGTTCCCCACGGAGTCTCAAGTGAGCCGTGTGTTTTTCGTAGGTGTCATTTATCATGTTGAGGAAGTTCCCTTCTGTTGCGAGTTTCTGAGTGGTTTTGTTGTTGTTTTTTTTTTTTTTTTTAATCTTGAAAAGGTGTTGGATTTTGCCGGATGCCTTTCTGTGAAGTTGAGACGATCTTGTAGCCCCCTGTCCTGTTGTGTTGCTGTGGTGATTCTATGACCGGGTTTTCTATGTTGAAGCATCCCTGCGTTCCTGGGACAAACCGCACTGGCTCGTAATGTGTAAAGTTTTTACTAATGCCGTGGGATTCTGGCTGTTAGTATTCTGTTGAGGACTTCTGCATCGTTACTCATTGGGGGTGCTGGTGTGCGACTCTCTCATGGTGGCGGTGTGGCGACTCTGAGGCGTGCTCCTCTTGGTTACTCAGAGGCCCCCGTGGGACCTCTTTCCGTGTGCCCACAGTTGTCCCCATCCTCAGTGCACCCCTTATTGGCTTGTGTCCTTTCTCTGCCTCACTGTCTGATTCCCTGACTGTGGCTGCTGGGGTCCCCCCCGATGGACTACTTCCTCTCACATCCTCACATCCAGTTGACTTTGGGAGGAACAAAAACTCGGAGAAGTTAGGCTGGTGTGTGACCATTTCAAGCATAAAACCTAATTCTAAAAAATGAGGTTCACGAAAGCAAGATCAAGAGTTTACTTAAAAAAAATGAAATTTCCTTTCCCTGAAAGTTTTATACTCTTTCAGTATTTAAACATTTCCCCCACTTTGAATTTTATTTTTTTTCTTAGCATAAATAGAAAAGATAGAGGAAATACGCTTTTTTCCACCGTGTCCTAAATAGAAGCCTCCAGCACCCTCTGGGTGGTCCCCCGTGGGCCGCACAGACGTTACCATGTTCTGTGTGTGCCACGATGGTGAAGATGTGGGTGGGCAGCCCTGCATCGGACGGGTAGGCCAGGTGTGGCAGGAGGCGCCCGAATCCGTGTGGAAAGCAAGGCAGGGGACCCTGCCCTGTCTTCTGTTTGAAGCTGGGGTGTGAGGAGCCCAAGGGCTGGTCCCCAGGGCTGCCCTCGCTGCACTCACAAAGGAGTCAGCAGCAGCCTGTTCTGTGCTGGTCCACCAGACAACCCAGGAAACCCCTCCTTTCCTTTTACTCAGACCCCTGCAGCCCGCCCAAGGGAGCTGATGGCTGGGCCCTTTGTCTTCCTTTTGTTTGGCTCTCGAGAAAGGCAGTGAGCAAGAACACCGCCATTCATTCTCTGATATCTGAAACTGCTTCTGCCTCGCATGTAGATGGGCCCTATGGCTTGGGGGGGGGGGGGCTGTCCTCCACTTCTGTATGCAATCTGTCCATTTTTGTAGCGATTAAGAGCCTGGATCTGAGAGCTGGCCAGGCCTGGGTTTGAATTCTGCCCCTTAAATTGCTGGGGCAGGTCATTGGGTGGCTCTGAGACTCGATTTCTCCTTCTGAAAATGGGTCTAATTGTTGCTGGGGGAGGGAGAGAAGGGCTGTCGGCACACTGCCTGGCTCCCAGGAAGCACATGGATTGTGAGCTAATTTATTGATCCAGCACACATTTGTTGGCCACCTGTTCTTTGGGACTTCTCTAGCTGCTGGGGTGCACCTGTGAATGGAGGGGGCACTCTTTCAGGAAAAGCAGAGCGGGAATGAGCATATCACAGAACGTCAGGTGGTGTCTTCTGGGGGAGACACTCAAGCAGGGTCAAGGAGAGGGTGGTGGGGTGGGGTGCAGCTGTGTTTGCACTTGGATCTGGGAAGGCCTCTGGGATAGGATGGCTTCTGACCCAGGAGAAGGGAGAGACTGAGTGGGGTGACATCTTGGGGAAGGGCATCCGTGCAGAGGAAAGTGCGAAGGCCGGGAGGCGGGAGGGGCAGGTGGTAGCGCTCTAGGCCGCTGTGCAACACACGCTGGGCAGGAGGAGGCATGGAGGGCCTTGCGGGCTCCCTTTGGTGCTTGGACGCCTCCTGAGTGAGATGCGCCATGGAGGGTGCTGGGCAGGGAGTGGAGGAGGACCCTTTACAGCACAAAGGATTCCTCTGGGTGTCGGGCCCTCCGGGTATTGCTGCTGTGGCCCAGGTGACGGGTGGTTGAGAGGTGGCCCCGGGTAGAGGAGGAGGCCAGCAGGATCTGTTCTGATTGGTGGAGGGGCTGCGTGTGAGTGGTGGGGGAGAAGAGGCTTGCTGTATGTTCCCTTATGCCATTCTCAGGCTGTCAGGGCTGGAGGCCTAGACGGTCAGCAGATGTCCTTGAGATGACGAGTACCTGATGCTCCCACAGGCCGGGGACGCGGCTCTTTGTTGAGAAACTGCATTGGACCAAGTGTGGCAACCCGGGGTTTATGCCTGGCGGGGGGGGGGGGGGCTCATGGCCCTCCCCTTTTGGGCTAGAGGGTGTCCCTTCCAAAGGGAAGTCCTCATTGGTCCTGTGGGGGTAATGGGCCATTCTGTCTAATTCAGCCCTCCCTGGGGCTGTCTAATTGCCCATTTAACCTTTGTGGGCGCTTAATTAAGGATGTTTAGTCTGGCATGCTGCGCTCGACTCGTTAGGGTCAAGCTCATAGCCTTCTCTCCAGCCCGTCAGAGGCCCAGACAGACAGGCTTTCCGAGGCGTCCCCCGAGAGGAAGGGGAAATGGAAGGTTTCGCTCAAGTGCTGCCCAGCCCGTGGCGGGTGTGGGCTGACCAGAGGACACTCGTGGGTGCGGCTGGGGAGGATGGCGGCCCCCAGACAGGGGCACGGTGCCCGGGGTGGGGCAGAGCTGACGCAGACTTGGATGGTTTACTCAGATAAGGTCTGGCCGCCCTGTGCCCGGGGATGTACCGCCCCTCCCTCCTGGTTCACGGCCGAGGCCATCAGAATGCTCGGTTTGGCCACAGCTCTCATGGCAAATCAAAGCATGGGGACTGCCACACCCAGTGCAGTCCCAGAGACCACCTCGTGTAGGGGTTGGCAAACACTTCCGTAAAGGGCTACGTTGTTAATATTTTAGGCTTTGCCAGCCTCTGTTATGACCACTCTGACTGTGCCACTGGGGCGGGAAAGTGGACGCAGATAACATGCAGATGAAGGGGCGTGGCCGTGCTTCATTAGCATTTTATTCACCCAGAGCCCAGTGGGCCAGATTTGCTGATCCCAGACCTAGTAGAACCTGCCTGTGGGAGGAATCCAGATACCTCTCCTCCCAGCACTCATTGTAGCTCTCAAGCTGCAGCCCTTGGAGCCCCCTGCCCCAGAGGACTTCATGTCTTTCTCAAGGTCAGGTGTCATATTTAGTGTAGCACTGATGTATTTTTTAACCTTTTAACAGAGAAACTGAGATGCCATTTTATTAGAGTCCTACTGTTTGTCTTTTATTGTGTCACTGATGACATTTTTGCGTGCTGGGCTCCTAACCACCTTTTCTCATAAGCCCTGTGGTGGCTGTCCTGCAGTTTTGCAGAATTTGGTGATTTTAAGGAACGCACATGCTGTGTTATAGGACTGACCCTATTTATAACTCAGGCCTCCTGAGTTCTTGTCCAGTGTGACTGTATTAGTTAGGACTGGCCAGGCTTTGCTGCAGCAACAAGTACACCCTGAAATTTTAGGCTGTCTCCATGCTGTGACACCAGGATCCAGGCTGTTGTCATCTGGTAGCTCCAACTCTTGTCATGTGACCCCATCATCCCTGACAGAGAAGAAGAGAGAGCTGGGGTCCTGTGGGTGTCTCTCAGACTAGGTGTAGGAGTGGCTTAGAGCCCTTCTGCCCACACCCTGGTGGTCAGAAATGGGTTGCATGGTTCCCTCCAGCCCCAGGGGAATCTTTGATGTGCAGCCTTCCTGTGTGTCCCGGAAAGGAAACAGGATTTGAGGAGCGTACTCCATTGTAGCGTCACCCCCTCGTCACTTGCCTTTTAGTAACTCACTGACACTTAATGCCAGGCTCTGTTCTAGGATCTGGGGATATGGTAGAGAAAAGCAAAACCCAAACAAAACTACAGAAATGAGCCCTGCCTTCCCAGAGAGCACAGATAGACAGTCTGCAAATAAGTAAGCTTCGTAACAGACGTGTGCAGGTGACATGTGCTATGGAGCGAAAAGAAAGTGAGCAGGTGGGAGAGAGTGTTGGGGCTGGGGTGGCATCGCCCCTTTAAATTTGATGCTAGGTCCAGAAGCCTCTCTGAGGAGGTGGTGTTCGAGAAGTACCTTGAGAAAGTTCGACAGGGAGCCACGTGGAAGCTGGGGTAGGCGACTCTCAGCCAGGGCGCACAGTCCGTGCAAAGTCCCCGAAGTGGGAACGGGCCTGGACTGTTCGATGAGCTGCAAGGAGACCGTGTGGCTGAGGGTGGCCTGAGGGGCGGGAGGGGGTCAGAGTGCTGTCAAAGGGCCGCTTGCCAAGGAAGCTGTGGACTGTTCTCAAGACTTCAGTTCTTGTGACTGCTGCCCTTGAACCCGGGACATTTTTTCTGCCTCCAGCTCCAGCACTGACCACGGGCACCAGGTCCTTCCACAGATGAGGGAAGCGGGCCTTGAGAGGGTAATAAATCCCGTTTCCCAGAATCAGTTCTAAAACTAAAACGAAAAGGGGGGTGTTTCGTGTGTTGTGGCCACAGTCCCCTGTCATGGGAACATGCACTGAATATCGACGTTGTTGAGGGGCGCGTCCTGGGGACCACGGGTAAGCACCTTATCCCCCGAGCTCCTGCTCCAGCTGGAGGTTCCGTGGTTGAGATCCCTGTCCCAAGACAGCATCCCGCCCGCTCCCTTCGTGGTCCCCCACAGGGCCGCAGACCTGGTGAGAACACTGCGCTACTTTTCCCTCTGTGGGAAGGGGGCAGGCAGCAAATAATTAAATTGATGTCGACATTTATTGCTGTGAAGGCAGTAAAAGCATCACATGGCTTCCTCATAAAAAGTCATAAGGCCTATTTACAATCCCACATTATTTTTGTGGTAATCCAAACCAGTGACGTTCTCTGAAGCTCTTATGTGTTCAGCTGGGGCAGGGGTTGCGCGTCAAACCCTCCATCTCTTGACGGGGGAAGAGGGAGCCTGGTTTGTTGAAATTTGTGTGTTTTATTGATTCAGGGCACATGTCTTTTGGCCATTACCCAGAAGGCCAAAGGCTGCCATCCTGGCATCTTGTGGGCAAGAGGCAGGGATTCCACGTGTGGGCCATGGGACCAGCAACTCCGAACAAACAGCGTTCCTTGGATCGTCCACAATACCATCTCGTGTTCTGCGGCTGTTCGTCAACTTCCTCGAGACGTGTTTGCATGGAGCGTGAGTTGGGATTGCTCCCTGGGAGAACAAGTTGCCACACGTATCAGAATATAAAATCCAGGAACCAGCCCTGCAGATGCACTCGCATGCGTGCCGCGAGGCCGTGGATATTGAAATGAATATATTTCATTTGAAATATTCAAATAAATATCCAAAGTGAGTATTGAATATTGAAACACTGAAAATGCTGAAAACCCCTGAAATGTCTATGGGTAGAGGATTATAAATAAAGGATTGTGCATGTCTGTAAAGCAAGACCGGGTCACCACCAGATAGCCGAGGGGGTCTGTGTGCGGATGCAGGATGGCCTCCACGGTGCAAGGTGAAGAAGCGAGATGTAGAAGACTGTGTTTAGAATAAACCCACTTATCTAGATCTAAAAAAACAATATTTATGCTGGTACATGCATAGAAGAATCCTGAACGATGCGCAAGTGACCGTTACAAGTGGCTGGTGGGGTGGCTCTGCTGGTCTCTGCCCCACAGGAGCACCCAGGGATGTGGGCTCCTGCCTGCAGGCCTGCGTCCTTTGCTGCCTCCTCCAGAATTGCTGATGGGCGGTGCACTTATGGGCCGGATTCCAGTGGTGAGGCCGTAGCTAACCACGGCCGGGGAGCTGTCTCAAGGGAGCCATCCGGTGACCAACTTACTGTAGGGAACACAGCATAGAGCAAGTAACATCCCTGGCCTTCCAGGCCTGACGGGCGAAGACTCTAGTGTTATGACCTGAGCTGAGTCATTTCTCCGCTCTGGATTTCATTTTCTTCAATGAAAATGTTGGAGAACATACAAGGTTTTTAAACTTTTCTTGGTCCCAGATAACTTTCTTCATCTGAAGTCTTTGCAGAACCCAGTATCAGAATAAAACAGATGGCTGCAGATGAGGGTGCAGGTGGGGGGGGCCCAGAGCCTCGTGGGCTTGTCACCCCTCTTGCCCTTGTGGCCCCGCCCCCGACCTTCTGGGGCTCTGTGGGTCACGTGTGTGGGCTGTTGTTGGCCTCCATAGCCTCCAGTTAGGACGTGATCCAGCCAATCTCTGGACTCTTTAGTGAACTTTCAAGACTTTGCTGTGTTCTCACTTTGGAAAAATCTGAAGACATTTGAGACTAGGGCCACTTGGCTCTGCTCCGTGGCTGGCCCTCGCTGTGCCTGCTCCCTGCTCAGAACCACCTGCTTGGCGCTCCCAACTTTATTCTACCACAATTTATTTTTTTACTGGGGGGAAATGTTTAACATAATAAATTGTGCGGTCCCAGCGTTCCCTGAACCCTTTCCATGAAAAGGGGCTCCTGAGCTGGCCTTTCGATCAGGACTCCGCTTGCCATGGCAGAATGGGGGGAGGTCTGGTCTAGGACTTTCCAAAGTCAGCAGAACCAGACAGGCACATCTGCTTTGATGAAATAGGAAAAGGATCAGGGACAAAGTGGTGATATCACTTTACGGGGTGGGGGACAGTTCCAAACCACGTTACACATTTTCTTTACGACAATGACTTTAAAAGGGAATTCATATAATCCTGGCAATTTAGACATTAAAGTCTCAAGGCTCTAATGGGCCTAAAATAAATATATACATATTTTCCACCAGTTTAAAAAATAATAATCCTAAACCAGAAACTACTTCAGTCTTGTTTCTTGAATCGGCTTGCTTCCTTCCCACAGCCGAGGAGGCTGAAAGACGCAGAAAAGAGAAGGACCGAGCTGCCCGCAGCTCCCCACTGGCTCCAGGAGCCTCTGACCTTCTATTGTAGTCAGGTTCAAAACAAAGGGTCAGATGCATTCACAACTGTTCAAGTCACTAACATCCTCTTGAAATGTACAAACTTGGCCATGTCTTACCCCTCCAGAGATGGCATACGTAGTGAGAGAGTCCCGAGAGACCCAGGCAGTGGCTCTTTTTGGATTACTGCTTGAAAAGGGGCCAAGGACTTGCAGATCCTAGCATTCTCAGGTTGCCTTTACAGACGCACGCCTCCATTAACAGGAGACATCCTCCCCGCCGGGCTTTTAAGCCCAGGTGAGACTGGACATTGCGCTTTGCGGACTGACCTGTTGTTCGGTCTCCAGGGAGAGAAGGAGATGGCAGTTCAACAAGCCATGGTTGCACAGTGTTCTCCCGGGTCCTCTGAGACCCTGGTTCGCGATGCTGTGCCCTGAGTCTCTTGCCTCAGCCACGTTCTTGGCGTGTGTAGATAAAGAAGCCCCAGGGCACGTGGAACTTGGACAGAGGCTTCTGTAAGGTGGTGAGGTGGGTCCTGGCCGGGGAGGAAGGCAGCCCTGAGTCTAGTCCCGGCTGTGCCTCTTCCTTACTGCGTGAGCTCAGACACAGCAAACATAGGGACAATGACACTCATCAGAGCTTTCTTGTATCGTCTCTTCTATTAACGATGAATCAGACACAAGCATTTTTGTATCACTCAGAGAAGGCAGAGATTTAATTCCGAGAATGAGGAGCTCACAGCTTTTGGAGAGCTGGAAGAACAAGGATCAGGGCATGTTCTGTCTCACACCCACATTTGCCACTGACTTCACAGCCTCCGCAGCTCCGAGGTGGGTGTTTGCAAAACCTCACCTGTGCCACATTCCACGTGTCTGCCCATTTGTGCTGGGGGAGCAGTGTTCTCAGGCTTTCCCCTACTTCTCAAAAGCTCTCATCGGTGCAAATGGAGCTCCCAGTCCCCCAGCCCCTGCGGTGTGTGGGTTGGCCGCTGAGTGGACATCACTTGTGGTCCTGAGCGAGAAGCTTGACCATTGGCATTTGAAAACAAATCCTATACCACACCAACAGGACCATAGCAAAGACTCAGAATGGGTGGAAGCATACTTGAGAGACTTGAGCGTCAGAGGTAAAAGTGACGTTGGCGGCCCGAAGTTGCCATTGCAGCCAGAGATGCTGGCAATTGGGCTTTGAGACCAACTTTGTGACCTGGAGAGTGCGGGAGCTGGGCTTGGCTGGCTGAAAGAGGACCTGTGTCCTCTGGTGCTCGAACTCCCCAGCCTGACGCTGCTCTGGCCAGAGCCCTGCCACAGAGCCGCCTCCTCCTCTGAGTTCCCGTTACACGCTTTGTCTAAACCACACGCAAGTTCCTTTGCTAATGGTTTACCTGATAAAGTATCTTTTTCCTAGATAGAGTTTTTAGCTTCTTGAGGGCAGGCAACATGTCCTCAAATCTTCAGGCCCCACAAAGAAATGTTTCTTTAAAATAACATAAAAATATATGTTCATTAGAAAAAAGTGGAAAACACAGGGAGGCACAAAGAAGATAACGCGAATCTTCCGAAATCCTGCCTCCCAGAGTATTGTGCTGCTAATCCTTTGGTGGCTACACTTTGGATTTCTCCCAGCACTCACACCCATATAAATGTGAGATGATGTTAACATATTGCTAACAAGTTATGGAGCACCTGATGCCCACCGGGCACGGACTGTGTTCTCCGTTGCTTGTAACCCTCGTAAACGCACTGATCCCCCGGCGTTGGGGACACTTTGTCACCAGATCCTCCCTGTGGTCAGCCTCAGCATGTCCCTTCCTCCCCCGAGGGACCCAGTGGAGCAGGAGGCACCGCTTCCTGGCCGTCTGTGCCGTGAGTCGTACTGGGGTAGCCCCCCCCGCCCCGAGGGGGCCTGTGAGTATGCGCATTGGCTGAGGCTATGCCATTCGCTGGGCTAGAACATGTTCTCCAGTCAGCTTGATCAGTAATAAAAGTGGTCTGTCTATCCGCATGTTCCAGTCTCTCTACAGTCCGTGCACTGGGCTGGGGTCAGGGCAGCTGTGTATTGACCCCTGGCCACTGTGCTAAGTCTCCACACATCTTGTCTGATTAATCCTTGGATAACAGAAGAGTTGCTGTGAAATGTCCATTATTATTATTTTTTAAAAAGATGCATTTGTTTGAGAGAGAGGGAGAGAGCATGTGTGAGTGTGTGCGCAACGGGGTGTGGGGGGCAGAGGCAGAGGGAGAGAGAGAATCTCAAGCAGACTCCTCACTGAGCGTGGAGCCTGACACGGGGCTTGATCTCATGACCCTGAGATCATGACCTGAGCTGAAATCAAGAGTCAGACACTCAACCGATGGAGCCCTTCCGGGCACCCCTAAAATGGCCATTCTTTGGGGGAAAGAGCTAAAGCATGGAGAGGTTAGTGACCTGCCCTCAGTCACACAGCTGGTACCTGGTGAAGTTGGGTTTGCCCCAGCTCTGTTTTCTTCCTTTCTTTTTTTTTAAAAAACAGTCTTATTGAGATACAGTTCCCATACCACACAGTCACATGTTCGAGGTGTAGGAGTCAGTGTTTTGGTGTATTCACACGTAAGTGCAACCATAACCACGGTCGCTTTGAGAACATCTCCATGACCTCAAGGGAAGCCCCATACCATGTAGCTGTCACTCCCACCTTCTCACCCCCTTCCTCCCTACTCCCCGCCCTCCAGCCTTAAGCATGACTAATGGGCCTTCTGACTCCGTGGGTTTGCCTGTTCTGGACGCTTCCCATAACTGGAATCAGGCGGTACTTGGTCTGTGTGTCTGGCTTCTGCACCCGAGCATGATGTTTGCAAGGTTCGTCTGTGTTGTGTGACGAGCTCTCCGTGCCTTTTTGTGGATGGATAGTATTCCATTGTGTGGATATCCACGTTTTATTTATCTGCTTGTCAGCCGGTGGACATCTGGGCTGTTGGCATCTCTGGTCTAGGCTGCACAGCTCTTTCTGGAAAGATTCTTCCTGCCCGCCCTCCTCGTGGGCTGGTGGCTTTAAGTGAGGGCAACTTGGATGGCAAAGAGCCCTGGCTTCGCAGACAGCCGATGACAGTCACTTCCCCAACCTGCAATTTCGGCTGAGGCCAGGGAGGGGCGCGGCCAGGGCCCGGAGCCGGACCACCAGGGAACCTTAGTTCAGTTAAAGCCATTATTGCGGCCCAGAGCGGGAGGAGGGGCGGACTCAGAAGCCGTAAAGACAGATGTCACAGCCCCCCCCCTCCTCCAGGAGGCCCATCTCCACTGTCAGCGCTGTTGCCCCAAGGGACAAGTCCCAAGTGACATTGTGTTGTGACAGGAGCTCAGGTTCCCTTTGAATTCTGGGCACTTGAGCAGCAGAAGGTCCTGGATGGGTTGGGAAGAGGGAGAAGACATTCCATCCCACCCCAAAGAGATGTTCGTGCCTGCTGGGGACAGACCCTCCCAGAGAGCAGGGCCCTGGCGGGGCAGCCTGACCCAGTACCCTTGGGCCTTGAGGTTCATTTGGAATTGGCAGCTGGCGTCCCTGAGGGGCTCTGGCCCCCACACGGGATCTGTGTGTTCCTGGAGTCTGTGGTGAGTGGGAATGAGAGTGACCCATGTCGCCACTGTGACCCATGTCGCCGGCGGGGCTTGCTGTGTTCAGCAGCGGGGGTGGCCAGGCAGGCTGTTTCTGGAAAAATCACCCTGCTCATTACAGGCTTCGGGTGGGCTCCCAAGGGTCAGGTTGGGTTTGTTTGCCTGTCTTGGGACTCGAGGAAGCTGTGGCCCTTTTGCTGCTGATTCAGCAGAAGAGAGGCTCCAAGATGGTGTCGATAGGCTGCCAGGGACATTAGTAAATGGCAGCCCAGGGCTGAGAAAGGAAAGGGTGTGGATTGAGAACGTGGGCTGGAGAAGGCCGGCCTGGGCCTGTGTCTTAGAAACACAGAGGGACCCATCCAGCTGCCATGTAGTAACAGCACCACCGGGGGGGCCAGGTACCACGAGCTGACATGGTGGCTGGTTTTACCTCTTTGTATGTGGGCAGAGTGGACACAGAGTGTTTAAGTGACCTCTCTGAGGTCACACAGCTGGCAGTAGAGGTTGACCCACAAAACTACTAGTGTAGTTTTCTCCAGCTCATCACACGTGGGTTCCTGGCCCCGGTCAGGTTCTCGTGTCCTTGAGGGTGTGGGGCGGGGTGGGGGGGCAAAGGGTGGGGGCGCTCACATGTCCTTCTGCTTCCCAAATGCCTCTTGTTCTTCTTTTTAAAATTGTGGCAAAACACACATAACATGAAATTTACCATTATAGCTATTTTATTTTTAGATTTTATTTTATTTTTATTTATTTGAGAGAGAGAGAGAGGGAGGGAGAGAGAGGGTAGGGCAGAGGGAGAGGGAGAAGCAGGCTCCCCACTGAGCGGGGAGCCCCGAACCGGACTCGATCCCAGGATTGAAGGCAGACGCTTCACCGATGGAGCCACCCAGGTGCCACCATTATAGCCATTTTTAAGGGTACATTTCAGTGCCATTAAGTGCATTCACACTGTGCAGCCGTCCCCACCATCCAGCTCCAGAACTTCTTCATCTTCCCACACTGGCACCTCGTCCCCATGAAACACGCCCTCCCCAGCCCCTGACCCCCCCCCCCCCCCGGGGCCCACTGTCTACTTTCTGTCTTGATGACTTTGACGCGTCCAGTACCTCCTATAAGCAGAATCATATAGTATTTGTCTTTTCGTGACTGGTTTATTCCACTGAGGATAATGTCCTCCAGGTTCATCCACGTTGTGGCTCATGTCAGAACTTCCTTTTGTAAGGCTGAAAAATACTCCTTTGTGTGTGTAGACCACATTTTGCTCATCACCCCAAAGGTTTTCAACATCTCAGTCCCGACCACTTCAGTGAACTGGGGAAATTGTGGTGTCTCTCCCAAGGAAGCGTGTGGTTGCCCTTTGTGCTGGACACAGTAATGACCCCTGAACGTATCTCTGTCCTAAGCCCGAAGCCTGTGGAAATGTGACTGTAACGTGGCAGAAGGGTTTTGCAAATGTGGTTAAGTTTAGGATCTCAAGATGGGGGGCCATCCTGGATGATCCAGGTGGGACCGGTGTGGTCACGGGGTCCTTGTAAGGAGGACAAGCTGGAGAGGAGAAGGAGAAGGGATCCTGGAAGCCGAGGTCCGAGGGAGCCAAGGGACATGGGTGTCTCTAGAAGCCTGCAGGGCAAGGAAACAGTTCCCCCGGAGCTCCAGAGGGAATGCAGTGCTGCTGGCCCCTCGATTTTAGGACTTCTGACGTCCAGAGCTAGAGGGCGATAGATCTTCGTTGTTTTAGGCCACGCGGTCTGCGGTTTGTTACAGCAGCCACGGCAAACTCACGCACTCTTAAATTTGCGCAGTGCACGTCAGGGCTTCCTGAACCCTTCCTGAATCTCTGTGAGGGGGCTCCAGGATACGAAGCGCCCCTCAAGGCCAGCGTGTGTGGCTCGCAGCCTGTGGCATGCGGCACACGCCCTCCCTGTCTTCACAACAGCTCCAGCTCGGCCACGGGGTGGCTGCTGGACGGAGGCACACAGAACATGTCTGTGGGTCTGGACTTCAGCCCGTGGGGGCTCTTCATGCTTCCTAGGAAACCTTCCATTTCATCTACACTTATGATTTAAAATCTCCTCCCCGTGGATTTGATTTGCCTTTCTGTCCTCAGGGCTTTTGACCTCTACTTTGCCTTCTCTTTCACGGACGACACCAGCCAGGAGGTTTCGCCTCTTTCCTCTTGTCCCTGATGGAAGAATCCAGAGGAATACTTCTGTTGCAGCCTCAAGACGACTCATTACTTAAACCCTAGAAATAAAATAGAATCTCAACACGTGTTTTAATCGGTTTTGAGTTCTTCTTTTGGTGACCGGTGATTTTGTGGTGAAAAGGCTCTGGTCTGCAGCGACTTTCCCTCACCAGGCCCTTCAGCTGCCTCCCTGAGTCTCCTGTGCTGGGTTTGGCGAGCGCATTTCAAGCAGGACACGTGGAGAAGAAGTGCCCAGCTGTAGTGCTCACGTCTGTCTGTCAGTTTCGTATCCCATTCCTGGTTGAAAGCACGGTGATGATGACATGTCAGGCAGAGAGGGCCTTGGTGTTCCAGACCCCGAGACGGCACGGACCGCGCCCCCCTCTGCTTTCTGAGATGGAAGTTCAGAAGCCTGGCCTCACAGGTGCAGCCGTCGGCTGGGATGCTGGGTTGCTTTGCCCGTCTGAAGGACGGCCACATCGGGTGATGGCACTGGCATCTCTCCCGGCACAGCTGGAAAGATGTGTCTGTGATGCTCCGAGCCCGAGGAGCCGGCTCGGTGTCTAGGAGGGGGAGGCACAGCCACCTGGCGTCCAGACACTCCCACTGGTGCCTTGCCCCAGCCTTGGTGTCTCCTCCATGTCCCACACTTGGTGTGTTTCTCTCTGCCTGCCCAGGACACGGTGGAAGATTTGAGGTAAAGGCCCCAATAGCTTGACATTGGAACGGTCAGCAGGGTTTACCCCAGCTGAGAGAGCAGAGGGAGCAGCCCCTGCCTCTGCCGGGGAGAGTGGTTTTCTGTGCCAGTGCTGTGGCTGGTTCACATAGAGGCAGAATCTGGGCTTGAAAGGCTTGAAGACTGAGTGCTCAGGAAGACCTCCACAAAGACCCCCAGCACTGGCTAAAAAGGCAAACTGACTCCCAAACGAAGGTCAGGGGACCTGGAAGCTGGGAGGGGCAGCCCAGCAAGGCTGGTGGGAAGGCCTGTGTGCATGAAAGCCCCTGGCCCTTCTTTCTGGGCATCGATACCTTCAGATGGCCTGGTTGGCCCCAGGGCTGGGTTCCTGCTGGCTGCGAGCTTTCTGTGTCACCAGCGGGGGAGAGCAGACCTCCCCTGTGGGGTCTGGAAGACACCCTTGACCTCCTCACCCTCCCTCCGTTCTGGAGGCCAGCCTGGTGGGAGCAGCGGTGGAGCAAGGCCACAACGGGGACGGCTCTGCTCCGTGAGTGACCCACGCTCTAGCCCAGGAAGGGAGGGGCTGTTCCCTCCTGCCATCTCCTCGGCCCCCAGTCTCCCTGGTCTGAATCTAGAGGCCAAAAGTCTTGGATCTTTTGAGACTCATCTCTGCTTTTAGGAAAGGAAGGCTCTTGTGGGGGGCAAAGTGGGTCCAGATGTGGGGTTTGGGAAGTCCTGTGCTCTCGTTGCCCCAAGGGTTTCCTTTGAGACATGCAGTCTGAACAAGCTTCTCCTATGATTAATTAAGAAAAGCAGTCACCTTCCTCCTGTGGTGTGAGAGGGGCACAATGTCTCTCTCCACCTACGGTGGCCCAACTGCACCTCAACCAGACTTGGGTCTTGGTGCTGGCCCCAGAGCGTGAGCCCATAGGCGACAGTGGATCCCAGCCCAGGAGGTGGTTTCAGCACCCTAGAGAAGACGACTGGTGGGTGCCTTTCTCCAGAACAGCTCGCTGGAGCCCGTGATGAGGGACGGTGTGGTCAGACCCCCAGACATGTCCAGATCCCCTGAACCTGGGCGTGTGAACTTATTTGGCGACAGGACTTAGCAGATGTGATTAAGGCTGATCCTGGAGGGTCCAGATGCAATCGTGGGTGTCATGGACAGAGGGAGAGGGACACTGGATGTGGGGGAGCAGAGACTGGGGGACGTGACAACCAGCTGAGGGGCGTGGGTGCCTCTTGGAGCTGGAAGAGGCAGGAAATGGATCTGCCCGGAGCCTCCAGCAGGGACCAGCCCCACCAACACCTTGACTCTAGCCCAGGGATACTTGGTTTGAACTCCTGGCTTGCAGAACCACAGGGAATTAACTGTGCCATGTGAAGCCACATGGTTTGTGGTGATTTGTCACAGCAGCCTGGAAGACAAGCCCCGGGGGTGGGGGGCCTCTGTGCGTAGGAACAGGGAGCAGGAGCTAAGGAGGCAAGCAGGATGGCCCAGGGAGACCCTCCGAGGTGTGCAGGGCCATACCCCTCCAGGGTGGGGAAACTGAGGCTCAGGGAGAATCACCTTGTCCAGGATTGCACAGCTGTGCGGGGACCAGCCCCACGGTCCCTCCAGCCCACCAGGTTACCTACCCCCCTAAAGAAAGCACGTGGAACAGTCTGCAGGGGGCTTTTTGCCTAGAACTTCCCACACTGTCCTTCTGGGATTCTCAGGAACAGGGTCCCACCTCCAGAGTTCATAGCCTTGGGGACGCAGGGAGAGAGTGAGAGTCCCTGTCACTGCTCCTGGGCATTGTGCAGGGGGTCCGGCCTTGTCACACCCTGAGACCCGTTTGGAAACCTTATTAGGCCATGGGTTCCAGGGTGGGGACGAGGGTGAGGCCGGAGAGGCAGCCAGAGCACACATCTGAAGTGGACCCACTCCTAGGTGCTAACTCTGTCCACGGACCGGAGGGCCGCCTTCCTGAGCCTGCTTCTCCCTTTAACCTTCCAGACAGCCCTGTACTGTTGAGGGTGTGCTGTGTGTTGGGGTGGCTCAGGCTAGAGGGATGGGGGCTGAACCCGGGATAGGCCAATGGGGGGGGTGGTGAAAGGGAAGGAGACAGGGCCGGGGAGGAAGATGTGCGCTTCAGCCGGCACGGTGGTGGGGCTGTGGACAGATGTGGGGGGCCGAGAGGAGCTGCTGCAGGTACAGTGATGGGGCGGAGCCAGCCCTTTGGCTTGTGAGGTGTTGGACGGGGGAGGCGGGGGAGAGGGGTGCTGGCCGAGGTGCTCCCGAGGGTGCCCAGGCCTGCGATGCAGCTGCTGCCAGGGACCCGCCCATCATGCTGTGCTGCTGCCAGGGACGCTTGGTACGACCTCTCTGGGGGAAATTTGGCTGTATTTATAGAAACTACAGATGCCATACCCTATTCTTGGCCACCCCACTTGGACTTTAATCCTAGGACTAGATTTGTGTGTGGACGAGGTGACATGAGCAAAGTTGTTGGTCCAGCATCGTCTGCAACCGTACAAGATGGAAAGCAACCAAATGTCAGGTAAAAGGACTACTTGAATTATGATCCATGCACACTATGGAGGAGTGTGCAGCTTAGAATAAGAGAGGTGTCCTTTGTGTCCTGATGTGGGAGACTCAGTGAGGATGTGGTGATCGCGAACGTGGAATAAATACCCACTGTGGGACCGCGCTACCCTCTCGGCTCATGGCGACTCACGTATCTGAGACAGCTTGTAAAGTGAACAAATCTGGATATGGAATTAGTGAACGATCAGCTACCACTTGGTAGAAAAGGACTTTCCAGAAAATGTCTCTGGAAGTGGGAGCAAACGGAGTGCTTGGGGAATGGTGGGGAGAGAATTGGCTACTGGATACCTGGTTCTTTTTGCATCTTCTGTCATGTAAAACTTTTACCTATTCAAAAAAAAATCTCATTAAATAGAAAGAAATTGTATAAGGACTGTTGAATGAACTATTGCTTGGGAGGAGATCCATCCGAAAAGCAGTTATTCTCAACAAGCTGTGATCCCAGCAGCCACCTTCCCTCTCAAGCCAACTGTTTTCCCTTAAGTGGAATTAGGAGACACACACACACACACACACACACACACACACACACACACACACACAGAGAGAGAGAGAGAGAGAGAGAGAGAGAGAGAAACAGAACTGTTCTCACTGCACTCCTTCCGGCACACAAGTCTCCAGCCCTCTGTTTTCCTAAGCACTTTTTAATGGGCCACAACATGACACTCAACGGCTAGGCTTTGCCCCACAACTGTGGGGATGGGGGTGACAGAACTATAGGGGTTTTCTTGCTGGCATGTTATTCATTACCCATCATGAAGGTATACCGCTAAGAGGTGGGGCTGTGGAGTCAGGCAGACCTAGGTTTGGGTGTTGTGTGACCTTACACCAGCCAGTCGATGTCCCTGATCCGCAGTCTCGTCATTGGCAATATGGGAAGAGTAATAGTACCAGTGTCTCAGGCTGGTTGCTGATGTTGGTGACAATGGTTGTCATAGACCCATTGCAATGCTCAGTCCCTGTCCCTGCCGGTGCCTTCTGTCTGGTGTCTGAATCCAGTGCCCCTTGGATCTCACCGTGGCTGGAGAGGGGATGGAGAGTGGGAAAGGACACTCTGGCCTGGAGGTCCTTGTTGGGAGCATGGCGTTTGCTGGTGGCCTCCTGTTGTGCTCACACAGTCCCATCCAGAACAGCTCTTTCCCTGGCCATCAGCTCACTCACCCACTTTATTTGGGTCTCTCTTGGTTCTTCACAGCTATGCTTGTGTATACGTTCTAAATATTTGCCTGGTGGAGCCCATATTCTCTTGCCCTCCATCCCTGCTCACTCCTGGATGATTGCACAAGGGAGCTAATTAGCACCACATTTTAATGGCAGCCTCCTCTTTGGAACATGTGTGGTTTTATTTGATTTTCCTGTTGCCATCCAAGCATGGAATCCTTTCGGGGCTGGGCTGTGTTCATTTCACTGATGGACACCAAGAATAGATCCTTAGCTCACTTCACTGTTTCCATCCATGTTAAAAGAGTTCTAGGGGATTCTGCTGTTAACTGTTTTGTGTAGAAAGGAAAAAAAAATCCTCAGTCTTGAAAGAGAAAATTGAGTTAACAAGGCTTGACTTTTTTTAAACTTCTAATTATTATAATTATTTTAAATTTTAAATTCTAGTAGAGTTAACATACAGTATAATATTAGTTTCACGTGTAGAATTCAGTGATTCAGCACTTGCGTACATCATCCAGTGCTCCTCATGACAAGTGCACCCCTTAGTACCCATCACCTATTTCACCCATCCCCCCTCCTGGTAACCAGCAGTGTGTTTTCTACAGTTAAGAGTCTCTTTCTTGGTTTTTTTTTTTTCCTCTCTCTCTCTCTTATTTTCCTTTGTTTTGTTTCTTAAATTTCACGTATGAGTGAGATCATATGGTATTTGTCTTTGTCTGACTGACTTATTTCACTTAGCATAAAACCCTCTAGTTCCATCCATGTCATTGCAAATGGCAAGATTTCATTCTTTTCAGCTGAGCAATATTCCACTGTCTGTATATATCACATTTTCTTTATCCATTCATCCGTTGATGGGCCACTTGGGCTGCTTTCATATCTCGGCTATTGTAAATACTGCTGCTATAAACGTTGGGGTGCATGTGTCCCTTCAAATTAGTGCTCTTGTATTCCTTGGGTAAATATCCAGTAGTGTGATTCCTGGATCATAGGATAGTTCTGTTTGTAACTTTTTGAGGACCCTCCACACTGTTTTCCACAGCATTCCCACTAATGGTGCAAGAGGGTTCCTTTTTCCCCACATCCTTGCCAACACTTACTATTTCTTGGGTGACTTTTTTTTTTAACATTTAGAGTATTATGGTCACTTACATACTGTGTCTGTGGGTCCAGGAGTATGTCTGTGGAACTGAGATTTTTCTAGAGATTCCACATCCCCTGCGCTGAAGGGGAAATAGCCCTTCCTCTCCCTGCATCCCCATCGTAGCAGCTGGGTGTGTTGGTTATCTGTTGCTGTGTGACAAGTTGTCCCTAAGCTTTGCCACATAATACAACCACATTTCCTGTCTCCCACAGTTTCCGAGGGGATTCAGGAGTAGCTTAGTGGGGTGCCTCTGGTTCAGAGTCTCTCATGATGAGGTGAGTAAGCAGGATGGTGGTCAAGGTGTCCATCTCATGTGAAGGCCTGCCTGGGGCTGGGGTCTGCTTCCGAAACAGCTCCTGATGTGGCTGTAGGCAGGAGGCCTCAGAGTCTTGCCACATGGGCCCCTCCGTGGTGCTGGGCGTTTTAGACACTATATTACGGCAAATATGGATTCTGAATTGTATTTTTGAGAGTTGTTTTTATTTTTTTAATTTAATTTAATTTTTTATTTTATTTTATTTTATTTTATTTTATTTTATTTTATTTTATTTTATTTTATTTTATTTTATTTTATTTTATTTTATTTTATTTTATTTTATTTTAGTAGTTTTCTTGGACTTAAGCTCTGAAACCCATCTCCCCTACAGTGTGCAGCCACTGCTGTCCCTGCTCAGACCTGCTTGATTCTTTTCTTTTAAATATTTTATTTATTTATTTGACAAAGATAGAGACAGCCAGCGAGAGAGGGAACACAGGCAGGGGGAGTGGGAGAGGAAGAAGCAGGCTCCCAGCGGAGGAGCCCGATGTGGGGCTCGATCCCAGAACACCGGGATCATGCCCTGAGCCGAAGGCAGACGCTTAACGACTGAGCCACCCAGGCGCCCCGGACCTGCTTGATTCTTGTTTTGATTACAGCCTGGCCTCCCAGTGGTCCCCTAGTATCTGTGTGCACAGCTAGTTGTGAGCTGGTGAATGTGGCCAAGGCTGTGCATGAAACCTTGAGCTCCGAGCCTTCCATTGTGTGTGGATGGGTCTCTGTGGTGGGGAGTGTATTCATAGCTTGGTCGGTCCTCACGCTGCCTTTGTATTCACTGTCCAGTGGGCTTCTTGGCTTCATTTCTCAGAAAGGCAGGGATGAGACGAAAGGTTATCCTGACCTATGCCGCTCTCGTTTCCGGAATCTCTATTCAGCTTCTGGCTTCTTCACTGTTCATCCCACCAAGACCACAGCCTCCGGTCCCTAGAGCTGGGGGTTCCCCTGCAGTTTTGCAGCTCACTACCATTAGCTGACCCCAAACCCCAAGTTGAATGTGGCCGCCTGGCAGCCCAGCTGCTGGTTTCCAAAGCCAGCTCTGTGCTGATCCAAAGCCATGCTCCTTGCCCATCCTCGGTTGAGGGGATGTCTAAAGCTGAATTTGCTTTAGGGTACGCATGAGTGTCTTGGGGCTGCTGTAACAGAGGACCACACACTGGAGGCTTACAGCAGAAGTGACTTTGGGGATCAGATTTTCTCCACTTTGTCTCTGTGCTATGACATTTGCTGTCATTGTAGGTGAGAATTCTAGCAGCTTCTTACTGTCACCTCTATTTGTTTTCCCTGATTTTGGACTTGTAAGATCAAACTCTTAACTTCAGCAAAGCATCTTCCGGTTTCCAGACTTACCACTGTGGGCCTGCCAACTGGGATAGCTGTGAGGTGTGAACCCCGTGGAGAGGCTCCCTCCACTTTGGCAGAACATGCATGGGCAGCTTTCTCTGCTGGACACCTCTGCCCCTGTCCTGCACATACTAGTGTCAATAGCATTTTCTCGAATGCTTGAAAGTTTGGAAGGTCAGAAAATACACACTCTAAGAAGTGCGGCCCCAGCTATGAGCATTAGGTCACCAGGACTAGGATCCAAGCAGATCAATGCAAATTAATCGAGCATCCTGTATTTATGTTAAAAGGATCCGTTGCCACTGTAGGAGATCAGGGTGAATGGGCTTGGTTGTGAAAAAATTGCAAACTGCAAATAATGAACAGCAAGTTGCTGGAACATTGCAACATCCCTGATCACACTGATAACAGTAGAGACCAATCTGTCTATAGCTCTGTTCCCTGAATTGCGTAGACTTTTGGTCCCCAAATTGCGTATTATACAAGTTCTGGGATCAAATCAGCAAGAAAATGTTAAAATGTGACATCCCTATGCTCCTTTCAGTGATTGAAATGCACAACGCTCGTCAGTACAGTAAAGTCACTGAGAAGGCCTACAGAAGACGCAGTTGGATTTATGTAACCCCGTGCTTGTCAAACTTATGTGACCTTGGAAACTTTTAGTAGTGTGACGCCTGCTGAGATTTTGTAGGACGCTTTTCCAGGGAACCCACTCTGGAGAATGCTTCTTTGTAAGGAGCAGTCTATCAGGAGAAGTGTGGGAACCCAGCTGAAATGGTGGTTTGAGACCAGGGTGTTCAGAGCCTGAATGGCAGAGTGGGTGGAGACCCCCAAATGTAGGGTGGGGGTCCCTGCAGGGATTTTGAAAAGGGAAGCCACGCCATCTAAGTGGCTGCTTAGAAGTCAGGCCTGTAGGGCTTGCGTGTGAATTTGGGCCACACAAGAGAGCCAAGGGCCTCTAAAGGGGGTCCATGCCCAGTCCATGCTTCATCTGTTGCCATTGACACCGTGAAATACTTGTCACTCCTAGCTATCTCCAGGTCCTGTGTTTGCAATTGCCTGAGTCACACCTAGGGAACACCTGGGAAGACCAGTGTATGCTCAGTGGGGGCCAGAAGGTGGAGCGGGGTGAGGCCCAAAGGAAGGGGGATGTCCATGGGGCTGGCCAGAGAGAGGCTCACTGCTCACACCCTCTGTCCTCATTCGTAGGGTCCCTATAAACATCCCCGAGCCTAGCCCTTTGCAGGCAGGATGAGTACATGTGTGGATGCCTCCGCCCAGCCCTCCATGCTGGGCCCACGGTGGGGCATGGAACACCCGTGTTTTGGGAAGCAGCAGGGGCCTGTGACTTCCCCAAGACCCTGGCAAGGGGCATGTCAGAGCCTGCATGATGAAGGGCGGCCTGCAGGCCCTAGTCCCTGCTCACTCAGAGCCCAAGTAAACATGGCTCCAATGATCCCAGAGCATACCAGCTGGAAAGAAGCCTAGAGGTTCTTCCAGTGCAAACTCCCTCAGTTGGACAGTGGGGAAATTGAGTCTCACAGTAGGGAAGGGATCTCCTGCAGCTGAGGTAGACTCAGGACCCAGGGTCTGGACCTCGATTCTAGGACTTCCTTGCCCACCGCAAGGGCACTCCAGAAACCTAGCTCCCTAGGAGTGGAGCGCTGGCCACCTGCTGCCTCCTTTCACCTCTGGGCTGCTGGTGGAGGGAAGAAGGACAAGAGTTCTGTTACTTAAAATTCCCTCAGCTTATAAAAGGAAAACACGGTGATTCTTTCTTTGAGTGTTTAAAACACAAAACTTGATTTTTCTAGAAACCTGATTACCTGGTGTGATTTTCATTGCTACTGCCTGTCCAGTAGGCAGTTGAAAGAAAAGATTAGCTACTTGAAATGTTTTATTAGTTAAAAAAGATTAGCATATAAAATGTTTTGTTATGGAAAATTTCAAATGTCTACAAAAGTAGATGGAAGTTCTGTCAGTTCAGCCAGCAGTGGCAGGTAGAGGAAGCGGACACAAGGGAGCTGCTTCTCTGTGTTTCTACCCGCTCCCCCCACCCTCCCAGCCAGGGTTACTTTGAAGCAAATTCCAATACTGTATCTTTTCATCTGTCCCTGAGTGAGAATATATCTCTAAAAGATACCGATCGCTGTCTTTTTTACATAAAATTTTTATGGTGAGATCACTGTGCATTTATTTATTTTTAAGAGATTTATTTATTTATATATTAGAGAGAGAGAACATGAGACGGGGGGAGGGTCCTAGGGGGAAGCAGACTCCCTGCTGAGTGGGGAGCCCAATCCGGGACTCGATCCTGGGACTCCGGAATCATGACCTGAGCGGAAGGTAGATGCTTAACCGACCGAGCCACGTGGGCGCCCCAAGATAATTGTGGATTTATACACCTTGCAAGAAATAAAACAAAGAGATGCCTTGTACACTCAAGATCTCTTCTGTTAGGCACAACTATGGTGTTATTACCACACCTAAAATATTTAGCGGTCATTACTTAATGCAGTATGCACACAATATTTACATTTCCCAAATAGCTTATCATCTCTCTTTTTTTTTTTTTAAAGATTTTATTTATTTATTCGACAGAGATAGAGACAGCCAGCGAGAGAGGGAACACAAGCAGGGGGAGTGGGAGAGGAAGAAGCAGGCTCATAGTGGAGGAGCCTGATGTGGGGCTCGATCCCATAACCGGGATCACGCCCTGAGCCGAAGGCAGACGCTTAACCGCTGTGCCACCCAGGTGCCCCTATCATCTCTCTTTTTAAGTATGTTTGATTGGTTTACTTTAATTAACTAGTTGTCCCAAGTTCATCACGTACATCCAGGCTATCTCCAAAATCTAGTTTATTAGTGAATTAAAAAAGATAGCAGCTTCTACGGAGATGTACCATACATACCGTATGGTTCACCCGTGTCAAGTGTACAATTCAGTGACTGCCTAGTGGCTTTCGATTTCAGATGCACTGGGCGCCCACCGTGGGAAACGCAGACAGTGCTAGCTTGCCGAGCGTCGGCATGACAACTGTTTGCAGTCGCCTTTCTCTGGTGCACGTCTCCTTTCATTATGTGAGTTTAGTAACAATTAAATATAATATACATGTATGGAAGACGAACCAAAACAAGGGGGAATTTACCCTAAATCCTGTACCTGGGCCGAACCACCAAATCTAGTTTGGATTCCTCCCCATCCCTGCAGGTGTTCTTTTTATTTAAAAAGAAAAACCATGAGATTTGGATATCTTACACTTGGTAAGTGCCAGCCTGAAGGGCTTTGTCTTCGCTAACTCTGTGAGTGGGGCCTGAATGGCAGCCGGGGCCTTGTGACCCCACTGGGGCCCCTAACCGAGGTGTCCGTGGGGAGAACTCAGAGCACCCAAGAACCTGGGTGGAAAAATATCGCATCTTTATTTTCCCCACCTGCTAACTGAAATTCAGCATTTCCTTCCATATGTATAAAGGTAACCAGCCGGAGCACTGACAGAATGTAGGACTTTGTCAGCAACGAAATCACAGACATTTCCTTGTTGGAGGGCAGTCACGGCTGCTGTTTTCAACCACAATCTGAGCCCAGGGTTACTTTGAGTTAGAGAAGCCCTTAGACCCTGTGAGACCCATGCTCCTGAAAAAGCACATATGTGACCATATCGCAATTAAAACTAGTTTAATTAAACTATTAACTAAACAATTAAACTAGTAGTTTAATTACTGTATTTCAATATGATTGTTTCCTTTGTAATCCTGCAAGTTTTATGTTTTAAAAACATTCTGAGAAGTGGCTCATTGGTTGTGTAAGACTTCCAAAGGGGTCCAAGTTCCCCCAAAGGTTAAGAACCTCCAGATTGGAGAGAAGTGTTTTTTTCTGAGTCACTGATGATTTACTCTCAATTTTTAATTTTTAAAAATTCAGGACCCCTTTACAGAGCTCAGTTTCCTCCTGCTTCCCAGCCAAGCCCGTTCTCATTTTTCAGGGCCAAAGGCGAACCCGGCGCCAGGGTCCAGGGGAGAAAGGCAGCGGGAAGACCGATACCACGATGTCTCTGTCACGGAGGGAGCTGGGCAGGGCTGTTTTCAGTGGCCGCCTGCCCTTCCCTGAGATGCATACACAGCTGGCTTTCCCAGCACTGAGCCCGCCCTCCTGGAGCGATGCTTTCAGGGAAGAGTCCATCTCCACGTCCACGTGTCCTGGCGTCTTTGGATGTGGGCTGGACGGGGGTGGGGGTGGGGATGCAGCCCCCAGAGAGGATGAGGAGGGCCCCAGCTCCCTGTGTTCAGGAGGTGATTTGCCCTCTTCTCTGCTGCGAGGCGGGAAGCCCCGTGCCTGCTGGAGGTTTATGGGGCGACTGGCCAGCTCAGCATGGAGGGACGGAGGTGCACCGGGAGGGACAGAGCACCTCCCCGCACCATCTCCACCCCCAGCCAGGGGCACAGGCTGCTTGGTGCTGCTGGAAGTCCTCCCCACGCCTTCGGCCACGCGCCCCCAGCCCACAGTTTTTCTATCACAGCAAAACTCTTGATGTGCAGGAGGCTTCCCTGGAAGGCAGAGACTTCAGGAAACCAAATTCATTTATTCATTTGCCAGATACTGAGCCTTAGGGCACAGTGTCCAGCTCCAGGGATGTGTCGGGGAGAGAAGCAGGGGTGGTGCCTGCCTCATGGAATTTAAAGCGAGGGGGAGACACATGCTTGGAAAGGAAATTTCACCATCTGTGGTGACGAGGGCCCCAGGGTGCCATGCTGGAAATTAATGGACGGGGAGCTGGCACAGCGTGGGGAGCCTCTGTGAGCAGGTGACATCTGAGCTGTAACCTGGAGGGTGACAAGGGTCCAGACATGAAAGGCAGAAGGAGGGACGGACATTGCAGACAGAGGGCAAGGCTTCTAGAAGGGCCTAGAGGTGAGAAAGGGACTTGGTGTGGGGAAAGGCCAGCATGGCTGGGGCACGGTGAGAGGGGTGGGCAAGGTCATGGAGCATCTGGCCTTATAGACCACGGGGCCAAGTTTGCATCTCGTTAGAAGTTTCAAGCAGGGTTGTGGCATAATCCAATGGCGCTCTGTGGGCAGGCTGCTGTGTTGTGAGTGTCTGTGTTTTCGTGGAATGGGAGGGTGGTCTGATTTCCGGAATTCTGCCAGCTTGCCGAGAGTCCAACGCAGCTAGGCATGGTTCCCCCTGGAATTGTTCTGGGTAAAACCACCCCTGTCCGTACTCTGCTTCTGTAATGCACAGTGCCCGAGCTGCTGCCACCCTGCCCTCGTGCCCTCGGCACTCGCCTTGCCAGGGAGTGCTGACGACCGTCTGCAAGGACCCACGCGGGCACATCAGAGATGTGCGAGGGATGGGGCTGGAGGATAGCTACCCCCAACTCCTCATCCCAGGGAGGGGTGTGCCAAGGCTGGTTCTGCACCGTCTCCCCAAGGTCCCCGGCAGACCCGAGCTGCTCACAGATAATGCTGAGAATTTCGAGATGCGGCCGCAGAGCGTTGTGCCACATGCGGCTCGGACAGTTGCTCAGAATGCCCTGTGATCCCCTCCATCCTTTCTTTTCATAATTCTGCTTCCTTGTTTGTTTTTACTAGTTTTTATGTTTATTTTTCTTGCCTGAGCTAGTTGGAGTGGCTTTTTGTGAGGTGCACCAAGAAAGCGCTGAGAGGCCAGTATGACTGGGTTTGGAGGGCCTTCCCTGGGCCGGTTTCTTCCACCTCAGAAGAGCTGCTCGGGGGTAACACCACAGTCACCCCGAGGGCAGAAACCTTAGGAAGGTCCAGCTCAGGAGGAGTGTGTCCGCGAAACCACCTGGACCCACGGCTGTTTGGCCTGAGGGTCTGTCGGTCCTGGCGCCAGGCCATCCGCCTCTGTGCAGCTACAGCTCGGCTTCTGTGTCTTGGTGAGACTTACACATGCCTTTCTCATGGGAGGAAGTGGCTCACAGGGAAGACAGCATTCGGCCCAAAAGCCCAAGGCTGAAAACCCTCCAGCGCTGGTGCTTCCAGGGTTCCAACCACGCAGCTTGGAGAAGACAACGTGATCTACGGAAAGCGTTACTCCTGCAGGGTCTGCGGCTCATCCTGGGGCCGAGCAGGACTGCAGACCTCGCATGGCAGCCCGAGGGATGGGACGCCGTGACCAAAACTCCGCAAGAGGGGAAGCATGTCACCCGAGCGGAGCAGACAGCGAGTGGGTTTCTCTTCAGGCACATGCTGATCGATCGGTAGCAATGCTCCAGAGGCCCGAGACTGAAGTCTGACGAGGACACAGAAGGAGGAGAAGGGACAGCTGGTACTCACCACTCTGAAAGGCGTTTCCTGACTGGCATGGGTGCCTCTCCTTCCATAGTGGGTTTTCCCAATGTGTTCTGGGCTGGTTTCACAGGAGAGCTTTGAATGCCGGGTGACAGGGAGACTAGGAACGGTATTCTGCACCGGCCCTCCCGTCTGGCTCCGCCCCTACCGTTCCACACATCACCCCCTGACGCGGGCCTCAGTTTCAGCCCTGCTTCCTCCTTGACCCCCGTGCGGGTCACCTTTGCTTCACTGACTGCCCCGGGCCTTCCCACAGGGGAAGCGTTCTGCTTGGCCCCTGTGCTCCTTCTCAGGCACCTGTCTTGTCTGGGCTGTCAGCTCTCCAGCGTGTTGCCGCACCCTTGCAACACGCCGGGGGTATACCCTCTCTCGGACTCGGCACCGTGCTGCTCACCAGAGGAGGGCCCAGAGCTGCTGCTCACCGATCCCGTGCTGCTGTGGCCGGTGCCAGAGCCCTCGCGAACAACGGCCGTGACCGGTTCCCGAGCAGGGCGAGGGTGGTGACACCACACAAGGGCTCTGAGCTGAAGACTGGTAGGGATTCGTGAGTTTCCTTAGGGAAGAGACAACGAGCTCAGCAAAATGGTTGAAAGCATGGGCTTCGGAGCAGACAGACCTGGGTTCGGATTCTGCCTGTTCTCGCTAGCTGACTCCTGTCAGTCTGTCTTCCCGTCTGTAAAATGGGACTGACAGTGGCAGCTCTGTCACAGCTGTGTCCGCAGGACTGAGTGAGAAGGAAGCTCACGTCACAGTGCCGGGCACGGAGCAGGCGCCTTATACATAGCCTCTGCTGTCGTCATGGGCATGCGGAGTTTATGCCTGACACAACGCCAGTGCTCAGTAAATGGTAGTAGTGCCGACTGTATTAATAAATGGTGATAGACGGACTATTTGCAGTTTGGCCTGACCTGGGAAGTCTGGGTAAATGGTCCCCTGGTCTGACCCCCCATTTTGAAGTTGATTCCTGGGGAACAGGGACCACTGAGGGAGGAGACGACTTTGTCTGGTGACAGAAGTGAGCCCAGCCCGCCAGCCCCCGCTGAGACAGCTCCCTGGTGATGGCTCAGCAGCCTGATGGGGAGGCCTCGGCCGGGGTGTGTTTTCTTTCCATCTGTCTCTCGGAGACATTTCTTGCCAATCAGGGCGTTGGGAAGGCGGGTGGGGAACAATGGAACGCGTTGTCCTGCCTCCCGTTGACTCCGCCGCCCGGCAGAGTTCACTCAGCGTGTAATCCTTGAGGCATGCGGAGCCTGCGGTGTGGCCGCCGAGGGAGGAGGATGACCTGCCCCCGTGTCAGGGAATTGGAAACAGATTGCGGGATGGGCCGGCACATCCCAGGGGGCCTCTCGCGGGTCCTGGCCGGGCACCACTGCCATCGTCCTCCCTGGGGGGTGTGTGTGGTCACCCGCAAGGCTCACCTGGGAGGACTTGGGCACCCAGCAGTATGGTGTCCTTTTCTGTCTTGTCTGCTTTTATGTTTGGATGCTTCTGTTCATAGCAGAGGCTGCTCTCTGGGGCAGAGGGAAGCAGCCCCCAGTGGGTTTAGATTGGAATAGGAGGTCAGTAGATAAGGAACCGGGGGCAGTGAGCCTTGCCAGTGACCCGCGCTGTGACCATGGCCTTGTCGCTCTCCTGCGCCGGGACTCAGGTCCTTGCTGGTAACACTAAGTGAGGTGTGAGAAGCCGCGTTGTGTTGCATTAAGGAGGCAGGGAGGGGCTGTCTTCTCAAGAGGAGATGGAAGGGCCGGAACGCTAGAAGGGGAGAAACTTAGAGATAATTTAATCCCGTAGTTCTTCACCCTGATGGCACAGCTGAGTCACCTAGGAGTTAAAATACCAATTCCCAGGCTCTCTCCCGATGGCTCAGGCAGATTGGGGGCTGGGGTCTGAGAACGGAATGCAGACACCCTCCCTTGGTGACTTGAGGCAGAGCTAGTTAGAGGGGCCAAATCAGCTTTTTGCTGCATAGCTGAAACGTTTTAACAATGTCAACACGATTTTGTTTGCTCACCATGCTCCCTGTACCTTCCCCTTCCCTCCTCCCTCCTTGGCCCCTGTGTGGGGTGTGGCTACGGCCTCCTGCCATATCTGGGCTTTCCTGCGCCCTCCAGGTGTTCTCGGTTCCTCACCGGCAAACCAGGGGAAGTGGGTAGACTCACTCGTAGGCTGGCCGTGTGACCGAGGGGGGAATGTGTGCAGCCCGGGGTCCTCCACACCCCTGTTGCTCTTTCTTGTGTGTGTCTGTTTCCTTGCTGTCTGCTGGGCTCTGAAGCGCCAACCCGTCTCTTTTAACAGAGATGTAAAGAGAGAGACTCAGAGAGAGAGGTGCTAGAGTAGATGCTTATCTTTTTGAGAAGCCTGTCAGATGGGAGGTTGGGCAGGAGGGAGGCGAAAAGGGACATGCATGGCTTTCTACTTCCTCAGGAGTGGGACGCTGTGGGACCCTGATGGGGGAGGGCACTTGGCTCTAGGAAGTTGGTTCCCAGGTACCTCACCTTTTGGGACAGGGGTTAACTCTACTACTATGGAGTTTTGGATTGATATGGACTCTTTGTTATTAGCAGTAATTACTAGCATTTAATAATAATGATGGTGGGGCATCTTGTAGGATGTGTGGGGCTCTAGACAGATATTCATTCCTGGGCTTGTGTCTTAATAAACAATATGAATGACGCCAAATCAGAGTGTCAACCTCATCCTGGTGGCCCAATCAGGTCAGCCTGGTGGCTGACATATACTGCATCATCAGAGGCACAGGCGTGGCCATAGAACCTGGGATAACCCAGAGGTGCAAGCCCCCAAGCTCCTTAGAGCATCTGGTCGACCTCTCATGTGGAAGCCTGGAGGGTGGGTGGGAATGAGGACCAGGGCTCGCATGGGTCCCCTCCTGGCTTGGATGGCATTGCCTAGCGGGCTGGTCCCAGCCACTGGAGGGAGTTTAGGATATTTTGAGGAAGGTGCCCCAAAGTGTGGGGCTCCCTGAGGTAGGGCCCTGGGGTCACGGTCATTCTAAGAGTGACCCCCGAGTCTAAGAGTGATATGATGTTCTATCTGTATATCATTATAATTACACAATTATAGTAATTTTTATTAGAACCGTGATGTTTATGACAGTATTATCTTTTTGTTATTTACTGGCTATTGTATTAGTTGGGATCAGATTCAGCAATGAGTGATAGAGTCTGGAAAAATAGCGCCTTCGCAATGAGAGGCGTTGATTTCTTGCCTGTGTTGTGGGCTGTCCGGACTGGTGGGCGCTGCTGCTGTACAGTCTGGGGGCCTGGGCCCTCCAGCTCAGCTCTCTGCCCTCCCGGGACGCAGCCCCCATGCACCAAGATGGCGGCCAGCCCGTCCATGTTCCAGGCAGCAGGATGGAGGAAGATGGTATTTTGTTCCTCTGCCAGAGGGGCTCACTATGACTTGGTTTTGATTAGAAGGGCAGTTAGCCGCGATCAGATCCACTTTGTGAGTCCTGGGATGGGAGGTGATTGCTCTGTCCTGGCACACGGAATAGCAGCTGTGTCCAGGGGAGTCTGAGCCCCAGGGTCCTGGCATGGGCCAGTGCACTCAGTCACTGCGGAGCTCCCTCTGCCCCGTTCCCACACTCCTGACGGCCTCCTTCTCCCACCCTGCGACTTGGGCTCTTCTTGCTCTCACCTTCCCCTCTCTCTCTGGTGTTTATGATTTGCTCTGCTGGAAAGTAGTGGCCCTGACCCTGCCCCATGGGGAAGAGGAGGGCTGGGGGCCGGGGGCTCTGATGGGGGGAGGGGTGATGACGGGCGGCCACCCACCACACAGGAAGGAATGTCCCTCCTCAGCTCTGGACTTGCTCTCTGCCCTGTGATGCGCTAACATTTGGTTATTTTCCTGAAGGGTGTGTGAGTCATGCTGGAAGCTCACCTCTGCCCCTCCTCCTCTTCCAGCCTCCTGCTGCCTTGAGGTCCAGCTCAGTTCAGCTGAGTGACTGTTTATTCAGCACTTCCCACGTGAAGTATTTGGGATTATTTCCCTGGCAGAGTTTGCCAGAACAAATTAGGGGATCAGAATGTCCAAGTGTTGTCAGGGTTCTTGGGACGGGTTGCCAGTTTGCTTTCTGTTCCTATGGGCAGGACAGGAGGCTGCTGTTTTTGCCATGTCCTCGCCAGCACTGGGTATTCTATTTTTTCAAGTTTTACCCTTTGGAGACCAATTTTTCTCACAGGCGGTTATCCTCTGAGATGAGTGGACTGGGCTCTCCCAGGTCTCAGGCTGAGCAGGGCTCTTGGAGGGAAGGCAGGGGGTGCTGAAGGGAAGGAAGGTGGGAAGATAGGGACCCTCGTGCTCTGCTGGACAAAGTATAACCCTGTGCAGACCTTTGGGAGCTCATGTTGCTTCTTTCTGCTTGGACAGATGAAGTCTGTGTGTACTTCCCTCAGCATGCTCCTCCCTGACAGACATCCGTCAGTCCCCAGAACCTATGAATGTGTCACCCTGTGCAGAAGAAGGGACTTGTCACATGTGGGCAAGTTAAGGACCCCGAGGTGGAGAGATGGTCCTGGATGATCCCAGCCCAGTGTCATCACAAGGGTCACGGTAAGAGGTGCACATGGGACCAGAGTCAGAGAGGGACCGTGATGAGGGAAGCGGAGGTCAGGATGATGCGGCCAAAAGCCAAGGCTGTGGTGCCCCTGGACTCTGGAGAGGCAAGAGACAGGTTCTGCCCTGGGCCCTCCAGAAGGGTCCAGCCTTGCCTACCCTTGCCTTGAGCTGAGGCCCGTCTTGGACGTCAGCCTTCCACAGTAAACCAGAGGCCGTGAAGGTGTGTTGTCTTAAGCTGCGAGGGTTGAGATCATTTGTCGCAGTGTCCGCAGGAGTTGAATGTCACCAGTGGCTCTGCTTCCGTGCATTTCATGCGTCCACGTGGGGGTGAAGGTGAGGGGGTTTGTAGGGGAGGGGGAGCTGGGGAGAGTTGGTGAGACTCCTGGGGAGTGCTGGGCGGTGGAGGGGGGAGCGGCACACTGTGCAGCAGGCTGCGGGGCTTGGAGAGGACAGACCAGCTGTGCACAGAGTGCCACAGGGCAGGCGAATCCCAGTGCTGAGCAGGAGGATAAGGTGACACAGTGGCCTGTGACAATGGCAGCGCCAAGTAAACATTCAGAATACTGGGCGGAAGGCTCTGGACACAGCACAGTGTGGATGTGGCTGAAACCTGTCTCTGCCCCAGAGACCCCTCCCTGTCATGGCCTGAATCAGTGGTCCCAGGGTGTCCATAAGGGCCCTTTGGTCTCTTCAGCATGGGCTGAGTGCCAGCACAGGGTCTGGGTTCCCTGAATAAGATGTTCGTGTTGTGTTGGACCCGTTGGACCTGTCGGAGGCCTGGGCTGTTGCAGCCAGACTGCAGAGGAGGGACGGAGGCTGGCCTGTACACTGATGAGCTGGCCCCAGTCAGCCGGGTCCAGATGGGCTGCCCCCTCCCAGGACTACTGTGAGCTCAGGCCAGGGGCAGCAGGTCCAGTGTCCCCAGGCCCTGCTTCACCCTTGCCAAGGCCACCTGCAGAGAGGGGACAGAGGCTTCCTGCTTGGGATGTGAGAAGCAAGTCCACTGAAAACCACCCGTCTCAGCATTGCCTCGGCCAGCCTTCTAGATAAACACAGCAGTGTTTAAAAAATCCACGGGGAGGTGTTTTGGCCTGGAGGGAGGAAAGGTTCCGGGCCTCACTCTGAGCCAAGCCGGACCCACCCATTCTTGGGACAGAGTAAAGCCATCGTCCTCTGCATCTCGGTGCCGTTTCTCAGGCCTGCCAAGGTCCTACAGTGGGAGGCGGCTCTTGTCCATGGAGCTGGGTTTGGGCAGGCTCTGGGTCCCCTCCTGGAATGCGGGGCTTCGTGGAAAAATTGAGCCCCACAGCACTCGCAGAGGAAATTCCAGGGTGCGTTTGCTGATGGACGTGTCTTGGAAGGCGGCTGGTTACATTGGCACCATCCCAGCACTCTTGCTCTCCCCTTCCTGCCCTCCCGCTCCCCAACTTCTCTTTTTCCCTCCAAAGAAAAAAATATCAAAACCAAAGACAAGCCGGAAAGCACAACCAAACCGACCAGAGAGAACCCTACTTAGTCAAGAAAAATGACAAACCCTAGGGCATAAAATCACCAGCACTTTTACAGGAGCCTGTCTTAGAAGAAAGGCCGTCCCTGCGCAGAGGGACACATGCAAATGTTCTTTAAGCTGCCATCTTTCGAGTACCTACGATAGTTTTGTTTTTGTGTTTAGCTGAGGCATAGCTTAAATGTAATCAAGTGCACGCCTGTGGAGTGTGCAGCTCGGCGAGGTGCTACATATGTGTCCCCTGAGACACACAGAGCCCCCCCACCCCCGGCATGCACGGGGCTGCCCTCGTCCTCTTTCCTTGTCAGCGCCCTTCACCCCAGCTCACCGCGGCTCTGACTTCCACGCTCTTCACTTTGCTGCTCTTGAACGTCGTGTCTGTGGACTCATGCAGCAGGTCCTGCTCTGTGCTGGCCTCTTTCACGTGCTGTCAGTCTGACATCTGTCTGTGTGCTGGGGTGTGGCCAGTCTGCTCCTCTCTCTTGCTGCGCAGAATTCTGTTGTGAGAGCATGCCCCGGTGTGTTTACACATCCCCCTGCTGACACACACTTGGGACGTTTCCATTTTTGGGGACACTTCGAATAAAGCATCCACAAGCTTTCTTGGCTCCTTCTTGGTCCTTTGGTGTCTCCATGCCACGGTAGCCCCATGGCGTGAGTACGGTTTTTAGCATCCCCAAGTCATAGGTGGGAAAACTGAGGCACGACAAGCTTTAGTGCCTTGTCCAAAGTCCCAAGGTAAGGAGCAGGGTTGGGATTGCAGCCAGATCCATGCGTTGGAGACCCCAGCTCTTTGCAAAAGGCGCAGCATTTCAGGAGCAAAGTGGCCAAAGACTCCAGGGCTTTGAGGCACGGGCAGTTTGTCAGCGTGAAGAATCCCCCTCCTCCTCCTTGGCAGAGGGATGCCTGGCCCACTCCTCGCTCACTGTCCTGGCTGTCCCCACCCAAGCCCAGCTGTGTGCTCACGGCCTGAGAGAGCCCCTGACGACAGCTGTGTTAGATGTTCCAGGGAGATGCAGGCTCTCGTTCAGCTGCTGGGGGAAAGCCCTGCAAATCCTGTGACAAACAGCTCTAATCTGGTGTTTAATGTGGAGCCTGATGTCGGCAGCAGCGAGTGAGGGCATGGGCTTTGGGAAACACGACCGGTGCCAAGCCTGGGAGTGTGCATCTGGCCCCCGCCAGGCAGCCAGGCTGCTGATCCCCCAGCTGAGCACGGCCGGAGGCTGGACGGCATCACTGTGGCCTCATGGGCTCAGTTTGCTGGCCCTGGGTTGACGTGAGCAATAATGAAATGACCCACGTGAAATGCCAGCACGGCGCCAGTGAGTGTGAGCTGGCTTGTTGTTTTCCATTGTTCACAATTGGGGCTTATGACCTGAGCAATCTACCCTACGGGTCCCTTATCTGAGTCCCTTCTCTGAGACCCTGGGGGCCATATCTGTTTCAGAACTCAGGATTTGTTGGATTTTAGAATGTGAAATCATTGCTTATATTGTATATCATTAACAGCCCCGTGGGATCCTGGGCATTCTGGGTAATGGAACTCATGGAGTTTCTGCAGCAAACCATATGGGTAGACAGCCTTGACCAGCCTCACCACTCTCTTCAGGGACGGCTCTGCTGCCAAATGAATGTGCTGCAAATTTGGGAGCTGGTGATACGGGGTTGGGTCGTGGCTTCAGACCGCTGTGAGATGGATGAGCTCATCTAAGAAGAGTGTGTAGAGCAGATGCAAGGACGTACTGTTCGTAGTCACGGTGTGAGTGTGTGTGCATGTGGGTGTGTGTGTGTGGTGTCACCTCGATTTTGTCGTCGTCTTAATCCATTTCTTGCTCATGAGTCTGCCATTCGGGACAGCTCATCTCTGCGTGGTGTCTGCCGGGGAGGCTTGAAAGCTGCAGGTGACTGATGGCTGGGTTCTGGGACCATCTCAAGGCTGGCTCACTCGCGTGTGTGGCGGGTAATGCTGGCCGTTAACCGGGGACCTCTGCAGCGCTCTGTTAGCCCACCCTCTGCCCTTGGGCTTCCTGTGGCTGCTTGGACTTCCTCTCAGCACAGAGCAGCCGTCTGGACGTACAAGGTGGACGTGAACGGCACTGTCAGGGTCTAGTCTTGGTGGTCATTTCCATCATACTTTCCTGGTGGAGACGGTCGCCAAGTTCCCCCCAGGTTCGAGAGGAAGGGACATCCCAGCCCTGGGTGGGAGGAGTGTCAGCATCACATCACAAGAAGAGCCTGTGACATGGGACCCGTTGTCGTGATCTTAGAAAAACCCCTGCCTGCCCCTGGAAGCCCGTCCGGGAGTCTCTGAGGCCCCTGCGGTCTGGATAGCCTCCTGCCGAGGCACAGACCACCGTGTGCTGCCTGGGAGCCTGTGGCCACCTCAGTGCCTGGGCCCGTTAGGCTAAAGGGAGTTGTTCGTATCCTTATTAGTGGTTAGCTTGAAAAAATTTAAATGTAATTTTATAATACCGTTATTTAAACACGGTTATTTATTTTATATAATTATATTTTATATTATTATGTCCTTACAATAGAATTTCCACATTTCTAGTATATTATATATTTTTGTTTTATTTATTTTAAAAAACATTCATTTTATAGGGGCACCTGGGTGCTGGCTCAGTCAGTGAAGCATCCGACTCTTGATTTTGGCTCAGGTTATGGTCTCAGGGTTGTGAGCTCAACCCTGTGTTGGGCTCCATGCTGGTGTGTAACCTGCTTAAGATTCTCTCTCTTCCTCTGCTCCTGCCCCCCTCTTGCTCTCTCTCAGTCGCTCAAAAAAATTTGTTTTATTTTATACAGTTATCACAACAGTTTTTATACTGTACATATAATGTATATAATAAAGTCACATTTATACATATAAAATACATGTATTTATATATAAACATTTTTGTAATGATTATAAAATTTACCACTTTAATACTGGTGACCCTTTAATAGAGACTAGAAATTTATGATCATCCTGGGAATGTCTGTCAAAATGTTGGTTTCTCACAAGTAGTTTCAGCAGGAATCCCTCCTCTTCCAGGAGGAAGAGTTTCCTGGAGGTACTTTTAGGGAATATTTCTGGGGATATTTCAGCACAGGTGGGGAGAGTTACTGGCAGTAGAAGGGAGCAGTCGGAAGATTGTTACCTAAAGTCTCCAGCTAGTGGGTTACCCTAGGTTAGAATGGTTAAGAAAAATAAAAAACAAAACAAAAACTTGACACAGGCTCATGGGTTGCTGAGACACAAGGGAATGGACCATACAACTTAATTCTTCAAGAAAGTCGTGGGCACCCAGAGCTGGAGGAAGGCTTGGGATCAGGTAATCGTGTGCACCCAACCCCACGGATAGACAGAATGGGCAAGAGGATTACAACGTAAACATACTAGGCTTTGGTTTTCCCTAGATGCTGAGTAATCTGAAACATGTTCAGTATGCAAACAAACATGGATATATTTTGGAGTAGAATGTAGAATCTCCATATTTTTTTCAGATAAAACAGAAGACTTCAAAGAAATTCCATACTGGCAGCAGCCTGGCTTGAGGGGGAATCACGGATACCTCCCAGCCACTGGCTCCAAGGTCCTTGCTTGCTCTCTGCCAATGGGGGGGGGCACTTCGGGGGAAAGCATGAGAACCTATGTGCTAGCTGGCAGTTCCTACTGTGTGCGAGCTCTCTACAGCACTAGTTCCTGGGGCAAGAAGAGCTGAGGGAAGAAAGGGGGGAAGGGAGGAGTGGGGAAGGAAGTGGGGAAGGAAGGGAACCGAGAGGAGGAAGTTGCTGTATGCAGGTCTCCGGGAGGAGCTGGAGCTGCTGCCTCCAGCCCCAGCCATGTGTGACCACTGACCAGAAATCTAACTGGTCTGCACTGTGGTGCCCTGTAGTCGTAAACACACACTGGATTTCTAAGACTCAGTATGAAAAAGAAGAGTTGAGATCGATTGTACAGTGAGATGACAATATTTTGGGTATATTAGGTTAAATAAATATATTTCATTTGTTTCTTTTTATCTCTTTAATGTGTCTATTAAAAAAATTGGAATTATTTATGGGGCTTGCATTATATATATGTTTTTATTGGGTGTATTGGGCTAGAGTGTGGTGTAATAGAGCTCATGTAATGGACCACGGAATCACGTCTTTCCTCTAACATCTTGGGCGACGAGTTTTGGGCAAAACAGTCTACTGAAAAAAGTGTTTTAGGTAAAGTCCATTTCTTTCCTGACCTCCAAACTAACATTGGGCTTGCCCACCTCCACTATTTTGTTGACCCTGTGCTGCTGGGAATTCCCACTTCCCTTGACTGTTCCAAGCCAACCCATCCTTCAACACACAGCTCAAGTCTCTCTACTGTCGAAAGCATTCTTTGTCTGAAAGCGCCCTCCACTCAGCTCCACAGAGAATCTCTGCTTCTCAGAAGTCTTAACAAGCTTGCTCTGCCGATAGTTGGTGTGATATGTCAGTAGTTCACTCACCAATACTCTATTCTCTTTTCTTATGTGGTTGAAAGCAATGGCATGAGTTTCTGTTGTTTCTTTGGGAGTTTGCTCAAGCCTCTCATTGTTGAGTGGAGACTCGGAGGCGAGGTGCTTGCTCGGGCTCACAGTGGAAGGGAGCAGGAAGGCCAGAACCCGGCAGGGGGACGAGTGAGTTGTGCCACACTTCTTCCCAATGCGCAGTTCATTCAGCTGCACAGGCTGGAGATCCCCATCCGTTTACCACAGTCCCACACTCTGTGGCAGAAGCTATGGGGTATCAGAGTCTCCACCCATGCCTTTCTCCAGCCTCAAAGGCCTGCATGCGCCAGATAGGTGCTTCCTCTGCCTCCCTTGACGCCAGGGGGTGCCAAGTGACTCCATTCTGGTCAGTAAGCCAGAGGAAAGTCAGCAGAGAACTTCAGGGAAGAGTTTTATTCCTTGATAAAGGAAAAGAAGTCATATGAAGGGTCATGAGAAGAGAGTCTTTTCTTTTTTATTGTCCTGGCCCTGCCACTGAATGTGGTTGAGGCGACTGGTGTTGCAGCCGCCACTGTGGAACCATGAGGTGATAACATGAAGGGGGGAAGTTGAGGGGGGCAGAGCAGAAAGACGCAAAGGGCCTGGGCAAGGATGACATTATTGTGTTTCCAAGACAACCCAGGACCACCTACTTATGGGCTTTTAAAAAATGTGATACAATTGCGTGTTCTTAATCATTTAAACCATCTTTAGTTGAGCATTCTGTTCATTGCACCAGAATGCCTCCTAACTGACAGGCACTCCACATTATCACAGAGAAAAGTAACTCACGCATTAGTCATGATATGTAGTATAAGTTAATGCTTCCACGGGGGCAGAAAGTGACGGTCTCACCTTTCTGAAGTATTGATCAATCTGAACTTGAATATTCCTAGCAGCTACGGCTTCTTGAGGCCTGGCCTGGTGGCACTTGACCAGCAGTGTCTCATTCAAGTGTCTTGAACACTCTGTGGGGTAGGCACAGGAACCACCTTTACAGAAGGTAGAACCACGGCTCAGAGAGGTGCCCTTGTGTGTCCAGAGTCCCACTCCAGGTAGTGACCTGTGGGAGCTGAGTTGGAGCCCGGACCGCCACATCCGGGCCACTCATGCTTCTGTGACTCGAGCTTCGTCTGTGCCTTTGTAATGAAGCCGGCACGTGTTCTTGGCCTGGTCTCTCTCCAGGTATCACCAGTGAAGATGCGGGGGTCAAAGATAGAAAGGAAGAAAAGAAAAGAAAGAGAGAACTAATGTGCCCTCTGTCAAAGGACACACCTGCCCCCCACTCCCAGGCAGGCTGCTTACTGGTACTTGGGGCTGCATGAAAGATGTCAGCTGTCGTAGGGTTACCTTCCCTGTAGGGGGGCAGTTTCTCCATGGACGCATCCCGTTCTTGATCTCAAAATAAGACATGAAAGACATAAAAAGGAAGAAATGTTCAGTAGGTTTATAGTCTTTCCCGTATGCCAATAAACAAAGGAGGCAAGAATGTAACAGTAAAGACAAGGTGACCAACCTCCAAATATAAAACGTGCTCATCAGAGGACTTGAAAAGTATTCACGGAGAGGAACTGAGTTCTGCTCCACGTTAGTCTGGGGTAAACTTGTGGAATAAATCAGTCTTCTTGTGAGAGATGAGATGAATTTGCAGTTCCTAGAATAACCTAATCTTTCACAGCCTGTGGTCTCTGTAGAGACAGATCAATGAAACAATCTCTTCAGTCGGTGTTTTAGCATTTTGTCTGCTATTGGCACAGTCAATGTCCCAAGAACTACCTTCCCCAGCATCCTTTGTTCCAAGTAGAATTACAGATGAATTTCTTTTAAACTCTCAAAAACAGAAACAGAAGAAGAGCCGTGCATATAAAATACTAGAAATAGCTTGAATTTTCTGTCTTGTAGAGTGAATGTAACTGGGTTTCAGACTTTGATGAGGCTCACAGTAAGCATTTGTAAGCGCCGACTGTATGACAAGCATCGCGGCATGTCCTAGTATGCATTAGCTGTGATGCCCCTGCAGGAACCATGGAAGTTGGTTCCATTATTATGGCCCTTTACAGACGAAGAAAGCAAAGCTTAGACCCCCGTTTGACATCACAGAGCCAGGATTAGAGTACTTGCGTTTAATTTTAGGTTCATCTGACCCCGGAGCCCTTTCCCTAACTGTTAACTCTTTTCGGAAACGAGGTGTCTTGCTTTGGAGTCCTGTGGGAGCTGACGCTGAGTCAAGGATTTGGGTCCCTTCATTTCTCATGCGCACACACCTGGAGATAGGATTGTCCACAAGGTGACTGTATATGTCGTTTTGCGGAATCGACACGCGGTTAAGCAGAATGGTGGCAGCGTTCTCACTGGCAGCGTACGAGAGGTCCAGCAGCCCGCTGTTTCCCGGCAGTTGACATCATCAGTCTGTTTGGATTTCAGCCGTTATGGTGGGCGTTAGTATTATCTCAGTATTTGCATTTTCTCAGTGGAAAGGCATGTTTAGTGCTTTTTCACACGCTTATGGACAATTTACGTCCTTTGCGAGTTGCTTCTTCGAGGCTTTGGCCTATTTTTTGCTTGACTGCTTTGTCTTTTTTCTTATTGTTTTGTAGACATTCTTTCTATATTGAGTCCTTGCTCAGATACGTGTATTGCAAACACACCCTCCCATTTGTGGCTATGGTTGTACTTGTACAATTGTTATCTTTTGGGGGTGCCTGCCTGCTCAGTCAGTGGAGCGAGCGATGAAAAGATGAAAAAAGATAAAATGTTATCTTTTGATGAACAGAAGTTCTTAATTTTGATGAAGTATAGTTCAGCAATCTTCCTTTTTGATTAGTGCTTTTTCTGTCTTGGGTGAGAAATCTTTGCTTCTCCATTGATCTTTAAAGCAATGGTCCCCAAATGCCTCTGGGTTTTCCTTGAGGGTGTGATTTCAACTGGCATTCGTAAAGGATAGAATAGCTTGCTTATTCCCTGGCGCCCGCATCCATTCCTGGATTCTCGACCTTAATGTCCCCAGAGGGAGAGCTGCCTCATGTGGTTCTTTGGGAAAGAGGCATGTGTTTATGGACCTTGGATGAGTGGGTGAGGTTCCCGCCTCCACTAGAAAGTAGATCCATTTGGAAGAGAATTCTTTTGAAGGAAGATTTTGCTTCATTTTCAGATATTAAAATGGAAAGTAGCTTGGTTTCACTGGAAAAGTGTGTCTTTGAGTTACTGGAGTTTTCAGACACTGCGTCTCTGTTTGTAAAACAAACAGTGAAACGAGGAAAGGAGAGAGTGAATATTAATGTGATGGTGGTCTTTGTATTTCCTTGCTGTGAAAGGACAGTGAAGCTGCCGGCCATGCAGACAGTGGCCGGTCTGGATGGTGGCCCCCCCAGGACTATTCCAGTGACAGCTGCTTCAAGGAGAAGAGTTTGCTGCACGAGAACCCAGCGTTCTTCGATCGTAGAGCTAAGAGAGCAAGGTACACAAAGCGATTCCCTTCCTGCTGCAGAAGTACCCTTCTCTCCTCCGCAGTGACTGCGCCCCCACCTCCCAAAGGGGAAACAAGAAGTGAGGAAGGGAGACTGTAGACACGTAGACCCGACTTAGTTTCTTCCTTCCCGCTTGTCTTGCCTTCCCCACCTGTCCTGTTCTTGCTGGGTTACCTCCTTGGGCCTCCGGTCTCAGCTCCGACCTCTTCAGCGTGGGGACAGGAATGGTGCCGTGTCCAGGGGCTCCTGGAGGACCTAGAGAGACGGCCGAGACCCCCGGTTGTCAATGGTGCTGTGATTCCTGCTCCGGCTTCGCTCCCGGAAGCATTGTCTCTCCGGATGCTTTTTCAAATTATGCACTACAATGATTTGACTTGTTAGGATCACATTTATCCGTTCTCTTGGAGTTTTGTGGCCAATCACGAGGCCAACATTTGACTTGACATTTTCCTGATTCTTAGAATTACTTTCAATCTATAGGAACGAGCCAAAGCCTTCTGCTTATGACTCTCCCAGCAATCGAACTGTCCTCCAAGAAATACCAATTCCCAAAGCCAGGAAGAGTGTTGAGACGTGCCCAGGAAGTGGGTGTCAGCACCACGTAGGCCGAGGTGTGAGTAGGATTCCCGTTTAGGAATTCAAGCAAACAGGAAAAATGTGTCTTTTTAGCTCTACTTTGTGAAGTGCTACATAAACAAAGCAGTAGAAAAGAAATGAAAGATCTGGCCAAGACATTTGTCTGGACATTTTGTATCTGTGGCCCTTCTTGAGCACCAGTATGAATATCTTCAGTCTGTAGACGAGGAAACTAAGCTCACAGAGGCTAGGTGGCTCACGGAAGGACCTACAGCCACCTAAGTGTGGTGAGAAGGTGCTGGAGTATGTTGTGATTTGCTTGAAGACATCTAGAAACCAGATCTTTTGTAGTGTGACCGTCTTCTGACCTATGAGGTCCCAGGACTCGATGTGGTCAGTGCACAAGGTTTGCTCCTCTTCTGGGAGTTTCAGACCGACCTTGGGTGGGGGCAAGTCCAAAGGCCGGAACTGGAGTTATGTAGGTCTACTGGGGCCCCGCTGCCGTTCCCTCGTGTTTGGCTAATGGCGTCCTGATTTTCCCAGGGGAGACCCTCTTCCCTCATTTCCTTCCTTCCTGTTGGGTTGGGTGGACCACCTGCGTCACGTGCAGGGTTGAACACTTTCCCAAGACCTATCGATAACTACTGTTCACTGCCTGAGCATACGGGGCAGCTCAGGGATGGGCACACAACCCAGGTCACTCCTGCTGACATTGCTGGGGATGCCATCAACGCAGAAGGGCAAAGCCACAGGCCAGGGAAAAGACTGGGTCTTGACATCGTGTGAGCCCTTTGTCACTGAAAGAGTCCTGCTAACACAGGGTTGCAGTTGGACAGTTGAGCCGAGGGTAGAAAGAACGCTGTGCAGACTTTCCTGTCACTCTTCATCCTATAATGACAAAGTTATTAAAATAAAATTTAAAGTGTTCAGATAATGCCATACTTCAGAGCAGATCAGGACAGTGACTATCCCGAGAGGCCCAGCAGTGATTGTGGGAGAACATTAGGCTCTGGCCCTGCATTCTGGCTCCCCGTTTCCTGGATGAGATCAAGTCCCCTTGCTGGAGCTGTTTCTTCAGCTGTAAAACGCAGACCACAACACGACCTGGAAGGGACGTGATGAAGATTTAATGAGATAACATGTAGGAAGTCAGTGGCCCTGAGAACTGTACAAATATTCGTGGGCAGATGACCCAGGGTCACGGCAGCCTCACTGATGTTGCTACCAGTGTAAGAGTAGCAATAGCAGTGCCCCCTAGCAGTGATCGATCGCTTCCCTTGTCAGTGAGCTCTCACTGCGTAACAAACAACCCCAAGCATAGCGGTTTCAAACACCGTGGTTTATTTAACTCTGGACTCTGCAGCGGTTTGGGCTAGATTCAGCGGGCAGGTCCTTCTGGTCCCAGTGGGGCTCCTTCAGCGTGTGTGGCTGCCTGCTGCGTCCGCACAGGAGGCTCCTCATGGCCTCTGGGACCCCTTGCCCTTGAACAGGCCAGCCGGGCTTGCCCACCGTGGGTGCAGGCTCCAGAGGGAGAGCACGAAGCCCTCGGGGGCCTGCATTCAAAACTGGGGCTCTGCGACTTCAGGTACTCTTTTGGCCAACACCGGGGGCCGGCCAGCCCGAATTCCAGGGGCAGGGAAATAGACCTTGCCTTGGGTGGGAAGAGCGTCATCTCGTTTCTGAGGCCTGGACAACTTGGGGCCGTTTCTTCAGTCCTGTTACATTCACTCTCGTTCAGGTGCTGTTGTAAGTGCTGGACACACTTGCACTCATTCAATCCTTGCCACAGTCGTCTTAGGCGGTTCTATCACTGATGGCTCGTCATTGTTCTTACTCTAGCTCCCTTACTTAGCTCTGAGCTCTCAGAGTGGCTTAGGTGAGCGTGGGGAAGCTGGGGCCAAGATATGAGCTCTGTTTGAATAGCTGAGCCGTGCACGCCCCCAGCCCACGATGTCCTGTGAATGACCAGCGGCCGTGCTTGGCTGAGGGCTCACTGTGAATCTTCACAGTGAAGTCGCCAGTGCTGGGACAGTGTCGTCTCCATTTTCCAGAAGAGCAGACCAAGACACAGACAGGGTAGGTGGTGCGTTGAGGGCACACATCTAGGAAGAGACAGAGGTGAGACCACCTGTGCTGGATGTCTTCTGTTTGCCCTGGGCACCCCTGCTCCACCTCTCCAGCCTGCTCCGTGCCCCCGGAGGCTGACGGTGTGGACTGCATCAGTGGCTTCCTTAACTCTCCACCTTCAGCTTGGGTTTGGAACAAGGCATGGCAGGGACTCGAAGGTGGAAGCAGAGAGGTTGGGGTATTGCTTTTGCTGAGCTCTTCTGCCCCAGGCCATGGCTCTGGTCATGTGGCTCTCACCCTGCCTCTGCCTTCCCTGAGTTCTGGCACCTGCTGCCTCACTTCCCTGCAGCCCAGGAGCTGCTGACAGGCCTCCTGCCTGGGGCATCCGCACTAACCCCGTGGTTTCCTTACATTCTGCCCACACCTTCAGCGGTCCCTTTGTTCAACTTTACTCAAATCCCCTCTTTTTAATGTGTCATCGTATTCTTGCTGGGACCCTGAATGAAATACCACCGACTCAGCACTATGTTTAGTATTTATTGAAAGGATGGAAAGACTGGAATACTAACAACAGAAGTGCTGGGCGATACCCCAAGCTGAGCTCCTTGAATGATGGGGTCAAAAGTCCGAGATGAAAATGGGACAAAACGAGGTTGTCTCCATGCTGGTTGAAGGCAGGAGGGTCTGTTTCTGCCTGGATGGACACCAAGCATTGAGTACTGTTTCTGGTCATTTCCAAAGAGCTTGGATACCATTTTAGTTAATTTGCCTTGAAATTAACATTCTTCACTTTTTCTTGAGCTAAGCTCAAACATCCCAGCATATCCTATTGCAAGGAAATGCTTCTGTAAATCAGAGTGAATGTGGCATTGGAGACTGAGAGGGGAGAGGTAGATATTTATATGTGGGTGTTTTATATTCTACCGTTGTGCAAAACTTTAAATGTGTATTTGCAAGAGGTGTTTCAGACTGGTGGCCAGTAAATCCTGAGAATGTTCTGAGTGTGCTCCCCCTGTCTGTAAGTGGTGCCCTGGCATCCGGGCACACCTGTTTATGCTGGATTGTGGATGGAGAAGAGAAAAGTCAGGTCAGACCTGGGATCCAGTCCAAACTCTGCCATCTACTCTTCAGCCTCTCAGCCCATTTGCTGCTGCATAAGCCAAACCAAGGCCTCACAGGAGTCAGGCAAAGACAGCAAAAGTCCCAGCCCTCAGGTACCTCCTCCATGCTCCAGCCACCACTGGGTGGTTCCTGGCTGGGACCCCCAGACTCTCAGATCTGCACTTCTCCTGCAAGGAGTTGGAATAGCTAATGGGCTGCCCGTAGAACCGGATCTTCTTGTGGAAACGGTCAGGAAGTCTAATTTGCAGAGAGGATGGCTAGTGGAGGAGTATGTTGAACCTCGGGTTCAAATCCTGACTCCATCTCTTGTTAGCAAAGTACCAGTGGGCATGCTGCCTTTCCTGGATCGCGGCATGGGGTTAAGAGTCGCTCTCTTAGAAGGGTGCTGGGGGTTCCATGAGCACCACGCCCATGAGGGCCTCAGCCATTGCCTGGCACCTGTCAATGCTCCAAACAGGCAGCAGAAGCCAAACAAGAGGAGAGAAACATGCATCCATGCACTCAGTAAATATTTACTGCGCTCCCGCTGAGTGTGGGATAGGCTATATTATGTAAGCAGTAGAGTGATGGATGAGGTAAACACAGCCTCTGCCTTTAGGAGACGAAAGGCGTTTTATCAATGACACAAGTAGCTGAAGAATGACAATTTTTAATAAGGCTATAAAGGAAACGAGTAAGAAGAAAGAGAATCAAGGGGAGGTTCCTAACTTAGGGGGCGAGTGACCCAGCAAGGAAGTGGCGTTCCAGCAGGAGGCTGTGTCAGTTAAGGTGATGGCAGCTGCTGTGCAGAAAAGCCCTCAGGGTCGAACACAGTACGAGCCTGTTTCTTGCTCATGCGCATTTGACCGTGATCTGCAGACGTTTCTCCACGATCCTGGAACACGGGCTCCTTTGATCTTGGGCTCAGCCATAATAATAATAGAGTCTGGCAAGGTTGTAAGAATACAGGGTCAATATACAAAAATCAATTGTGTGCTGATACACCGGCAATGAAAAATCTGAGAATGAAATTAAGAAAACAATTCTGATGATACCATCAGAAAGAATAAAATACTTAGGAATAATGTGAGCCGAGGAGCACAAAACTTGTACTGTGGAAACTATGGAATATTGTTGAAAGGTATTAAAGGGCCTAAATACATGGCATGACACCCTGTGTTTATATCCTGAACATATAGAAATACTGCCCACGTAGGAAGAGTACTGCTCCCTAGGTCGTAGGGTAACAAGAGGGATATCCAGCAATGCAGGACGTGTCTGATCATGTGTACAATGAGTACATACGAAAACTACTTCTTAGATCATAAGACAGCTTCGGGGGAACAATGATACAATTATATCTGAACATACAGAAATTTTATATTTTTGTATTTTATATTATTAGAATATATTTATATTTTACATTTTGTATAAATTTTATGTACATGAAAGCTTCCTAAGTCATAGAATAGTTGGGGGTTCAAGTGGTACAATTTGATCTGACCATGTATATTCACTGTATATGTATGAAAAGTATTTCCTAGATTAAAAGACAGCTGGGGTTTCTTTTCTTTTTTTTTTTTTTTAAAGATTTTATTTATTTATTCAACAGAGATAGAGACAGCCAGCGAGAGAGGGAACACAAGCAGGGGGAGTGGGAGAGGAAGAAGCAGGCTCATAGCGGAGGAGCCTGATGTGGGGCTCGATCCCATAACGCTGGGATCACGCCCTGAGCCGAAGGCAGACGCTTAACCGCTGTGCCACCCAGGCGCCGCGGCAGCTGAGGTTTCAGTAATACAATGTGCATATGAACATGTGTATACAGTGTTTATGTACGAAGACTCCTTACTAGATGTTAGGGTAGCTGGGGCTCCAGTGACTCAGTGTATATCTGAATGTATGGACACAGTGTACGTGTATCAACACCACTTCCAGGTCTGGAGAGCTGAGGTTCTGCACGAGCTGGTACAACACACCAGCATCTCCAGTGTCTCACTGAAGCATAGCAGCTCCTCTCCCACGCGTTTCTCCCTTCCTGGATTGCTGATTGTTTTAATACCAGGGACATTGACTTAGGGCTGCGTGTTACTTTCCCAAGCTTTTTACATGTGTTATCCCATTTAATCTTTCCCAAGAAACCTTTGTAGTTGCTCTTCTGGCACTCAAAGGCTCAGAGAGGGTAGGCGATTGCCCAAGGTCACACAGCTAGTTCTTGGCAGAGCTGAGACTTGAACAAGATACGTCTGACTTGTGAGCACCGGGTGCTAGCTGAAAGGATCGAAGTGCTCTCACTGTGGCATGCTGTCTGCTCGAGTCCCAGGGAAGGGGGAGAGGGGTGGCTGCATCTGCTTCATCTGTGGGACATAGGCCCTTCGTCCCCCCACCCCCGCCGCTCCCTGACTGTGGTCACGTGTGAAGTGTTGGGCTGGGCCCTGACTACTGGCCAAGCTCCAGAGCCATGTGCCGGGTCCTGTGCTGGGGCCACCATCCAGACCCGGGCTTTTCCTCGGGGCACACGGTGCCTGGGAAGTGCTTCTGTGAGCTTCCCTGGAGAGCACCATCGTCACAGAGTTTTGTGTGCAGGGAGGTATGTTACAACAAAACAGAACAGAACCAAAAACAAGAACCAAACTCCAAAAGAATATGGACCCCGCGGGCTGCAGTCTGCATCTGCTTCCTGGCGTTCCTTCCTATGAGTTAAATTCAGGAAAAGGGAATCCTGACAGCTCACCCAGGGGTCCTGTTAGAGTGGGCAGGAGGTGGCCCCACAGGCGGGGCTCCCCTCTCCCCCGGTTGGTGGGTCTCACAGCCCTGCCCGTGAGCACAGCCCTGTGGTGTCAGAGACACCTGACCTTGAGTCTGGCTGTGCTGCTGCGTGGTCAGGTAACCTGGCAAACGTCCTGGCGTCCACGGACCTCAGCATCCTCATCTGTGACATGGGGCTAATCACCATCTTACCGCCGTGTGACAGCTGTCGGGAGTATTTAGGTGAATTCTGGGTGATCTGGGAGGTTGGCCCAAGGGGGATGGTTTCTTAATAAATGCCTTTCCTTCTAAGTGGTTGGTAAATCTGCAAGAGTAAACGTAGATGAACTTGGGACCATGTGCTGGCCTCTCTGGGCTTGGGAACATGCCATGTCCTACACCACCCTGGGCTCCCCATTCTGTGTTCTAGAACAGGGGTTCTCTAGCTGGGTTCTTTCCACGCAGCACTTGGCACTCTGAGGATTGTCACAGAGAGAACGGAGGAGGGGGCCTGTGGGCTGGGGGCTCCTCACCCCCAATAGAGCAGCTCTGTGTTAAAGATCTGTTTCATACCCTATGAGAGATTTTATGGAAAAAATGACCCTGCTCCTGGATTAAAGACTAAGGCTGCAGAGTTAATGTGTTTTATGAGCGCTGAGTCACTGAGGTCAGAAAATGAACAAGGTACAGGGTCTAGGTTACACGGAGGAATAAGGTCAGCTGGATCAACATGGACATGAAATCCAGTTTTCATCCAGTTTCCAAGCAGGCAGGGGCTTCAGAAGGTCAGAGTGTGCGATCCTGCCTCCGTAGTAGGGTCCGCTGGAGCAAATACCCAGGATTATATTACATGGTAGGAGGTGGATTGGATAGTCCTCAGGATTGCTCCATTTGGAAGGAAAAAGAGTCTGAAGTCGATGGAAGGCCTGGTGCAGACGCATCCTTACGAAGCCAACTGCTGGGTGCTTCGGGGGAGGATCAGCTCCCATCTGCTGTTGGGGTGGGGGTCACCCTGCACTGAAGGGCACAGCCGTGAGCCACAGCTGCAGGGGGTTGCAGGGCGGAGCCCTCACACTCAGCACTACGGTGTGTCTGGTTATAAGGTTCGTTCTTTGAGCTAACGCGGAGAAAGTCTTTGCTGGGTGCCGATGGGTCCTTAACATCTCCCAACCACATGGAAACGTCTCCTTTTTAACAGGAGCGAGCCTCAGCTCAGAGTCCTAGGAAGGCAAATGTAGCTGATTTTTAAAAATTATATTTCTATCATCTTTTTTAAAGAAAAATGTATTAGTATTTCATTTAAAGCAGGGATATGGTATTTCCTCTTAAGCAAAAGTGAGACTGTTCAGAGACAACATCAAGTTACTCAGGCTAACATCACTGATGGTGAGTTGCAGCAGGGCATCTGCATTGCTCGGGTATGCTCTGCACAGTACTCCTTAGAGGACTGGAAAGGGCTTTTGTGGTGGAGAATCTGGGGGGACTTGACCTTAACCAAGTGGTCAAGAGTCACATCCCTGTTCATGGGTCCCTGATATGATGTCCCGAGGACACAGCATCACTTCCAGACTATTCCTGCCCCAGCGTAGTCTGAATCAGATAATGAGGAAATGTCAGACTAACCCCAAATTGAGGGAAATTTGACCAGACAGTAGGCTCGTACCTTCCAACAGAGCCAGTGTCATGAGAGACAGGAAGATAGAGGGATGTCTCCTATTAAAAAGAGGCTAACTGGACAGGACAGCGGGTGGGCAACGTCACCCCAGGCTGGGAAACACTGCTGCAGAGGAGGTCGCGGGAGCCGTGGGAAATCTGACTGTGCCTCATGCGCCGCGGGGCAGCTGCGTATCAGCGACACCTTTCTGAATTTCAGAGTTGTGCCGTGGTTCTGTCAGAGATTGTCGTCGTGCTTGGGAGAGGCCCACTGAAGCAGGGCCGGCAAGGGGTCGTGCTGTCTGCAGAGTACTCTCACCAGGTTCGGCAAAAATGTGTGTGAGTTGCGGCCGTGTGGGGGTGAGCACTGCACGCACGAGTGTGTGTGGGGGTGAGGACTGAGTGCACGACTATGTGTGTGAGTGTGCGGCCGTGTGGGGTTGAGGACTGCGCGCACGAGTGTGTGAGCAAGTGTGAGGCCCTGTGGGGGTGAGGACTGCGTGCACGAGTGTGTGTGGGGGTGAGGACTGCACACACGAGTGTGTGAGCAAGTGTGAGGCCCTGTGGGGATGAGGACTGCGAGCACGAGTGTGTGTGGGGGTGAGGACTGCGCACACGAGTGTGTGAGTGTGAGGCCCTGTGGGGGTGAGGACTGCGTGCACGAGTGTGTGAGTGTGAGGACTGCGCATGAGTGTGTGTATGAGGACTGTGCGCACGAGTGTGTGAGCGAGTGTGCGGCCATGTGGGGGTGAGGACTGTGTGCACGAGCGTGTGAGTGTGAGGACTGCGCATGAGTGTGTGTATGAGGACTGTGCGCACGAGTGTGTGAGCGAGTGTGCGGCCATGTGGGGGTGAGGACTGCGCACACAAGCGTGTGAGTGTGAGGATTGCGCATGAGTGTGTGTATGAGGACTGTGCGCACGAGTGTGTGAGCGAGTGTGCGGCCATGTGGGGGTGAGGACTGCGCGCACGAGCGTGTGAGTGTGAGGACTGTGCATGAGTGTGTGTATGAGGACTGTGCGCACGAGTGTGTGAGCGAGTGTGCGGCCATGTGGGGGTGAGGACTGCATGCATGAGTGTGTGAGTGTGAGGACTGCGCATGAGTGTGTGTATGAGGACTGTGCGCACGAGTGTGTGAGCGAGTGTGCGGCCATGTGGGGGTGAGGACTGCGTGCACGAGCGTGTGAGCGAGTGTGAGGCCGTGTGGGGGTAGGCACTGTGGGTATGAGTGTGTGTGAGTGTGAGGCCATGTGTGAACGCTAAGATGCCCACATGTTAAAGGTGAATGTAGGTGAAAGGCCAGTTTACGTGCAACTATTTCCAAAGTAAAGTCTTTTTCAAACGACAGAGAAAATACCTGGTGGTTCGGCATAGGTGTGAGGTGCTGGCGTGAGGCGGCTACAGGCTCCTCAGTCTGAGGTCTGGGGGGGGAAGGGCACGAACATGTCTCTTGGGAGTCCCCCAGCCTTCGCGTCTGAGGGTGCCTTACCCCCCGGCAAATAAACTCCGTCCATATATTCCAGCACATAAAGCACATATATAATTTAGCTGGGAAAACAAAACAAACCTCGAGATTCGGCAAGTACAGTACAGGGACCTATAAATGTGCAGGTTCCTCTCATAAACAGAGTGCGTGAAAGCACATTCTGACTTCCTCCGTCACCAAATGCTCTTGCAACTTAAAAACCAATCTGACCCGATTCTTTCTTTGTTCCCACCCCCTTCTCCTGGTGCGGTTTACTAGTGAGTCCTGTTTGGTTCTTGCCTTCTGCAGTCGGAGTTTCTCCAAGTGCCCGTTGTTCCTCCTGGCTGCCTAATTGTTATTTCTCGTGCAGCGTGAACAGCCCCCATGGGCGTCTGTTTAATTTCCAAGGGGGTCCTGGTGAAAGGCAGAGAGCGCAGGCCACAGCCTGCAACCTTAGACAGCCGGGTAGCCCCAGAGCAAAATAAAACCCCTGCTCTGGGCCTCGAGAGGTAGCCTGAACATGTTCCCTCTGCAGCAAGAACCCACAAATGCTGGTTCTTTCTTCTCCCAAGTCTGGCAGCGAGACCGGCTGACCCCGGAGCACGCTGTAATCCTGGGACAGGCCACCTTGTTGCCAGCGGGCCTCGGGATGGGCTGCATGTTTGGAGATAGAGGCCTCAGGAAGAGGCCTGGTTTCCAGGACCATAGAGCTTGGAGGGCGGGGATCAGTGTCCAAATCCTTCTCTCAGCTTCAACAACCTTCTGCTCTTCCTTCCTCAGCCCTGGCCGCCCTGCCCTGGCCCTAGCCCCTCTTCGGTACAGAGGCCTGAGAAGTAGTTAGGCGCCTGAGGCCTTCTGGGGTAGGGCATGCCGGGAGTCTGCCTCTCAGGTGATTGGTGTGGGGGGGGGGAGCTAGAAGTCTGAGGGGTCTGCATCCAGGAGAACAGCTTCTGTTTCTTACTTGTGTTTGCCAAGGAAAATGGGCTTGTGGTTTTTCCAGATTAGCCCCTTGTTCTGTGCCCTTGCACAAGCCACCTGCTCTTTCTGGCCTCTGTGAACAAATGGGGCTGAACTGGACTGATGGCTTGTCCAATATGTCCCTGGAGCATGAGGGGGTGCATAGGACAGGATGTTACAAACACCTAATAGGATGTTGTACGAAAGCTCTAGTTCCCTCAGGGGTTCATGAGGTTTCTAGATGTTACTTGAATATGGATGGTTTAAGCAATCAACTTCATTGAATTGAGCTGGCCTGCCTTCCTCTTTTTTTTTTTTTTTTCTTTTTTTGCCTCCTCCTTCACAGTGCTCTTCTATTTTATCAAAGAAAAGCATGGAATTGTATTATGATAAATTATCTCATGGTTTAAGACAAAGGGGGCCTTTGAGAGTACATGGTCTTCAAGGGTGGTCCTCAGGGAAGAAAAGCAAAGAGATTTCCTAAGATATTTTTAAGGCTTTTTTAATCCAGGTGACAAAATCAAGGTAAAGGTATATCCCTTGCCTCTCCATTCATCCATCCATCTATCATCTGTCCATCTATCCATCTATCATTCATCCATCCATCATCTGTCCATCCTTCCATCCATCCAGTGATCCGTCCATCATCCATCCATCCATTCATCCATCCATCATCCAACCATCCATCCGTCCTGTCATCCTCCAATCCATCCATCCATCCATCCATCCATCCATCCATCATCCAACCATCCATCCATCCCGTCATCCTCCAATCCATCCATCCATCATGTATCCATCATCCATCCGTCCATCCTTCTTCATTCCTATTTAACTAATCATGTGTCTTCTTTCTACTTTAGGAATAGAATTCCGATATAAAATGATTGTGTTTGGAGGCATCTGTTAACACATTTGAATGGACAAAAGGAAGACAATTTTTTTTTCAGTTAGAAAGTACAACAGATTTGGATGGTTGACTTAATGAGGACTAGCTTTATAGTTAGGTTATATGGCAGGCATTTCCTTTAAATTGAATGGGCTGCATACATTTGCAGCTCCAAGGTTGAGATGAAAATGTACTCTATACACTATATACTACAGAGGGTACACTCTATGCAAATGTGGGCTGCACACAGGAGGGTGTTGGTGACTCTGTCCTTGCTGATGTGTCTTCCTGACATGGCGATCAGCCCTGGGAAGTTCTCAGTAAGTATAATCCAACCCCCCTGTGATGTACACAGTAGTCACATTCCTGAGAAGTTTAATGCATATTGAAACATTTTATTTATGTGCAAAATAGAGTCAGATGGACTCAGATAATTATGAATAGGACTTAAAAATTTATGGCCGTCCAGGGTGCATGTGAAAATGCTATGGGATACAGGACCATTTATCAACGTGAGCTGTGAACTTGGAAGTAATTCATTCCGTGTCAGTAAGAGCAAAAACACACGCCATGAGATGAATCTGAAGCAGAAAGTTATCAAAGTGGATGAATGCTCCTGGATGCCTTTCACCAGATGGGTAAAAGCAGAGTTGGCTGAGGTTAAGAACCTGCTCGTGCTCACACAGCAAATGGTCAGAGGGGCCGGGTTTGAGCTCAACAGCGCTCCGGAGCCTGCACAGATCCCCAGTCGAGCTTCTCGTATTCTCGTAATGCCATGCACAGGGCTCACCGGGAGCTGAGTTTAGATGCAGATTCAGATCCTGCAAGACCTCTAACAGGCTCCCATGCAACCCTCTTCTGGCCCATTACGGGGAAGTCGGTTTCCAGCACAAACCTGGATTTCCTTTGAGTTGTAACACCCACTTTTATTTTTTAGTTTTATTGAGATATACTGACATACAACACTGTAAGTTTAAGTTTATGATGTGATTTGGTATGTGTATGCATTGTGACGTGATCACCGCAGTAAGGTGAGCTAACACTCATCACCTCGCATGGTTACATGTGTTATGTGTGGGGGGGTGAGAACATTTAAGGCCTGCTGTGTTGGCGACTTTCAATGATACGATGCAATATCGTTAGCTGTAGTCCCCATGCTGTGCCCTAGATCCCCAGAACTTACTCCTCTTGTAACTGGAAGTCTGTACCCTTTGTCCAGCATCCCCCCAAGCTCCCACCCCAGCTCCTGGCAACCACTGGTCCACTCTCTGTTTTGGTAAGTTTGGTAAAACCCACTTCTGATACTGGGGATCCAGGGCCTGAGGGAGATGCTGTTTCACACATCTCGTACATTTTGCCACAAAATGGAGCTCCTGAGCTTGGGACAGGGCCCCAAACTGAGTTCAGTCAAACTCACTGTTTCCATTCAGGCATAGTGAGGGCTCCATGAGCTCGGAGGGGAGGATACTTTGTCAGGAATAATAAGTTGTAGACGGACAGGACACTGTGCAGGGCACGCCTGATCAGAACCACATGTGTTTGCAGGGACTGTCTCCAAAGTGCCCGGGCCATTTGTACGCTCCTGGAGGCTGAGGTGTGGGGACTTTGCCATCCTGGGGGCTGGTGGGAGTCGCCGTTTTCCTCACATATGTGCTGCCAGGCATGCCAGAAGGAGCCTCACACTGTGATCATGTGCACCTTTCCGTGGCCCTTCTACATGATGCCAACCCACAGTCCGTGTCTCCTGTGGGAGAGCAGATGTTTTGGACGCTGTTTTTGACAAGGGTCTTGTCCAGAGACAGTCCTGATGTGGATGTGAAATGGGGCAGTCTCAAAGTTCCCCAGTAAGTTAAACACAGTTACCCTCCGACCCAGCAGTTCCTGGGTATCTACCCAAGAGAAACGAAAATTCGGGATTCAAGCAAAACGAAAATGGAATTCAAGCAAAAACCTGTGCGGGATGTCCACAGCAGCATTCTTCCTCACAGGCAAAAGGTGGAAGCAACCCAGATGTCTGTCAACAGGTGGGTGGATACACTCATGTGGTCTGTCTGTACAATGGAGTATTGCTCTGCCGTGAAAAGGAACGAAATGCTGCCAAATGCTACAGTGTGAATGAGCCTCGAAAACATTTCGCTGAGTAAAACCAGTCACAGGGGCGCCTGGGTGGCACGGCGGTTAAGGCGTCTGCCTTCGGCTCAGGGCGTGGTCCCGGCGTTCTGGGATCGAGCCCCACATCAGGCTCCTCTGCTGTGAGCCTGCTGCTTCCTCTCCCACTTCCCCTGCTTGTGTTCCCTCTCTTGCTGGCTGTCTCTATCTCTGTCAAAAAAAAAAAAAAAAAAAAAAAAAGCCAGTCACAAAGGCCCCATATTGTAGGATTCCACGTATATGAGAGGTCCGGAATAGGTGAACCCAAAGACAGAAAGCAGATCAGTGGTTGCCAGGGGCTGGAGGAGGGGAATGGGAGTGACTGCTGACGGACACAGGGTCTCCTTTTGGGGGATGAAATGTTCTGGAACGTGGTAGTGGTGATGGCTGCACAATGTTGTGAATGTGCTAAATAGCACTAGTGCGAAATTTTATGTGATGGGCATTTTAGCACATTCAAAAATTTTAAAAGGAATAATTCTAATCACAGTAGGAACCACAGAAGAGCATTTTCCATTCACAAATGCATGGTTTTGGACTTGCTTGCTACGGGCATCCTGTTGGTAGTTGGGTTTCTTGGACTTACGAGCACCTCAAAGGAACAGAGGGAGCCATGATCACAGGTGGTGAACACCGGTTACATGCGTGCCACACACCAGGTGTGGTTCTAAGTGTTAACCTGCACTATTTCTTTCAAACCACACAACTGCCCCAGAAGGAAGGTTCATATTTTATTTTCTCTTTACATCTAAGGAACCCAAGGCAGAGAAAAACAAAGTAAAATAAGCCTCCCTAGATCATAGAAGTAGTGGGCTGCACAGCTGGGATTTGAACCAGAAGTCCACTCAACAAAGACCTGTCAAAGTGTGACTATTGCTAAAGAGAGTGAGGGCCTGGCAGGGTGTAGGCCTGGGCTCCCAGGGCTCACTGTTGCCAGCAGGAAGATGCCACGTTTATCAGAACATCTTGCAGTTGTCATGTGGAAGGAACTGCAGACATCAGCTCCCTCAGCTTTAGTATCTTCTGTGAGATGGAAAGCCTGGATCTGAGAGCCAGTGAACAAGACGGCGGCAGTGGGACAAGGACAGGCTGGGGAGGAGCGGTGATGGGTGCTGCTCAGCAGATCGATGAGAGGACACCGTTGTTGTTCCCAGTCTGTAGGTTAGGAACAGAGGCTCGGAGGGGCAGCACCACATGCCCAAGACCACACAGACTGCAGACTCAAGTCTGACTGAGGTGGGAGCACCTGCCCCGTGCACCGCAAAACGCAACTCTTTCCACTGAGCCAGTGATCCTTTTGTCCTGGTGCTAAAACACATGCTCATGTGGAAGACTAAAAAATACAGAAAGAAAAAAATACACAGAATGAAGTAGAAATCACTCAATGTTATTATCCTGAGAAACCTGCCATCACCCCTTTGACACACTGCCTGCAATTTTTGTCTATTTGTGCATAAACACAATATTTATATCCTTATAAAATTAGGATCATACTAAATATAAATTGCTTCATTTAATAATTTTCATGTTTCCTCTTGATTCATTATGAGAAAACTTGAACTTTGATATCTGCGGAGTCTTCTGTCATCTAGATCTTCCGGAATGTTAACTGTCTCACTAGCGATGGGTGTGTAGGTGGTTTTCTAATTATTGTTCTTAAAATCAACACTGTGATGATGGTCCTTCAACATACACGTTGTGAGTAATTGGCATATAGGTTGTACACAGTTGATAATTATGAATTAGTTAATGGCGGATGAATGAATGCATTTCTTCAGGTTGGGTCCTTGATGCTGACTTGGTTGGTCTCCGCTAGGCTTGCTCATACAATCCCTGTTTTCTCCTGTTGTCCTGACCCAGTGAGCAATGGTAGTCACAGCACCCCCTTTTGCTCTGAAGTGTCCTGATTTGGGGAATAAATTATAAAGTCACCCTGACCAACTGGTATGAATCTTTTTTGAGGTACGTGATGCACATTGCTAAATTGCCACAGAGATGTGTCAGACCAATTCACTCCTAATCTGTAACTATCCCTAAGAGATGAGGGCTTGGTGAAAAAAGTCATGCTGAGAAGTTTGGGAGGAGAGTTACCCTTGTGAGAATGGAATTAGCTTTGTGAAACTGAGAAACGTCTTAAGTCCATTTCCCCCTTAAATCTCACATTTTTAGAATCCACACTGGTCACACGTAGAGCTTGTAATTTATTGTTTATCAGCACTTTGGATGGGAGCAGTCATGATCCTGAAGCTGTTTGGGTTTGAATCCCAGCTATCACTTGCCAGTAGCTGTGAAACTTGGAACGAGTCCCATAACTGAGCCTCTGTTTCTTCTTCTGCAAAATGGAAATGGATATACCCTCACTTTGGAGAGTCATAAGGATTAGACATCAGTGTCCAGACCAGGAAAGCTGATTTCATGGACTCTGTTAAATGCAGTCTTTTGCCCCAACAAGCCGTCCACCCCCGTTACTTAGCAGCAACACCTGGCGCTTCCTGGTTTCCACACACACATTGACTGTTCATTCTTACAACATTCCAGCTTGGTCTCAGAGCCTGGAGGGGCTGCCATGCATGTTGGAGGACCAGTTGGGTGCATGCATGGCAGTGGTGAAAGGCTCCTTGCCTCAGTGCATCCCACGTGCAGATTGTCACCCTGTGTGAATCCCAGGCTTTCAGATGGTTAGCCCAGTAAGTTTTGGCTAGGAGGATCGCATGTTAAGAGCATGGTTGCCTTGGGGATTGTGGCATGGCACACCCTGTGACTGACTTGTCCTCTGATCAACCAAATGTGACATTTAGGGAGCTGTGGTAACCTAGCAGGGCAGTAGACCTGGGAAATAGTCCAGTCATGATCAGCAGGAAAGGTGAGTTTTGAAATGGTCTCTTGGCTGGCCTTCAGATGCTGGACGGGACAGTTGCTGGCATGGAATACCTCCTGGGTCAAAGGGGACGGCTTGAGGAGCTCTACGACAGCCAGAAACAGGTGTTTTAACAATTTAAGTGGGGTGAATTGAACCCTGGCATTGAATTTCTCTTGGATACCATGGCACCTAAACACTTAAAGGAAGAGGACTGAGTAAGCACCAGAGTGCATCTGGCAATGATGAAATGACCTTTGGAACATTCTAGCAGAACTCAGATTGGGGCCAGTCAGAAGCAACTCTGGACAGAATTGTCAGCTGCCTGGATTTTCCAGCGTCCATTCACAGGGAGTGAAGTGTAACCTGGCCAAGTTCCTCTCTGTTATGACCCAGGAAAACAAATTACCTTGGTGATTGGATGGGGTGGGTGTTTTCAACTCCAAAACGAATTGTGAAAACACAGTTTCATGGAGTCTTCATATTTCTTAAACCAAACAGGGAGAGTGTGGGGACAGTGCTCTCACCAGCTCCTCCACTCCTCCCCCAGGGAGACAAGGTGATGTTGCTCCAGAGCAGCCCAATCCAGGGAGACAGATTTGCACATAAACTTGAGCCTGAGTGAGAGCGAGCAGTGCCCTGCATGGCAAGCTTCTCGACTGCTGAAGAGTACACTGAAGAGCAAACCTACAGTAAGACTCCTCAAGCTTGTGCTTCACGGGACACGAGTATTTCCACATTCTTTCACACCTTCTCCACTTTCCCCAAAACTTAACCTCCCCCACTTCCTTCATTTGCAGGAGTTGGATTTGTCCCCTACTTCATAGAAGAATTCGAAGCTCCTTAACTTGTCCTACCAAAGATGTTCTGGTAGGTTGTATTGTTGTGACACAGATGCTCATGTCCCATCCCCCAGCCCCCAGATGGAGCACGCCTCCCTGTCCAGGGGCATTGAACTTAGACAAGTTACCTGCTTTGACCAAAGGAATGTGGGCAGCAATATGGGCACAGGTCCAAGAAGAGGCTTTGAGGGTCACCATTAAATCTTGCTTCTGCCATCTGCACAAGAAGAACATGGCAGGTATCTGTAGCTCCTTGGAGTCAGGGACATGTGGAGCAGACTCAAAACTGAGCCTGACTGAGCTGAGTCAAGCCACAGGCTCACAAATGAGAAATAAATGTCTACGGTTATAAGCCACTGAGATTTTGGCATTGTTATCCCAGAAAATCTTGACTAATACAGAGACCAATGCATATGCCAGTATTTATTCTATTGCTGTTTGTTCCTATTGCCATGAAGAATGATTTGTTCTCATATCTAACTCCCATCCTTCCACCCGACTTTGTATCTCGTCTTCTCAACCTTAACGATCAAGGTCTCTTTCTCTTGTATCCTTTTAACTAGACCCATAGCATCATTTAAAACATGATCAGCTCATTCTGGCTTTCATTAGGACATAGAAAGGTGAGAACTGAAGATAAAGAGAAATCCTAAAGGGAGGCAGAGAAAAAGGACACATACACAGAAGAACGGAGATGAGAGTAACAGCAGACTTCTCTGCAGAAACTATGCAACCCAAAAGACGATGGAGTCATGTCTTAAAGTACTAAAAGGGGGGAAAAAGATCAAAATTCCATTCCCAGGGGAAAAGTGTCTTTAAAAATGAAGGATAAGTAAAGATTTTTTTCAGACAAGTAAAAAATTACCAGCAGACTTGCATTGCAAGAAACGTTAGAAGAAATTCCTGAGTCAGAAGGTATATGAAACCGGTCAGAATCTTGGATCCACATAAAGAAATGAAAAGTGCTGGGCATGGTAAAAACAAAGATAAATACGAAGGTTTTTCTTACATCTAACTACTCTAAAGATATCTGACTGTCTAAAGCAAAGATAGTCATGCTGTGCCCTGTGTTCATATCCCATGTGGGAGTGAAAAGTATAACGAGAGTGAAAACAATGTGAGGGGAGAATTGGAAGTATAGTCTTGTAAGAATCTTAAACTACCTGTGAGTCCACATAACATTATTTGAAGGTGGACTGTGGTCACATAAAGATCTATATTATAAATTCCAGGTAACAACTTTTTTTTTTAAATGTATAAGCATGTCCAATTCTCACATTAAGAAAAAACAAACGTTATTAACCACGCACCATCCTCCAACTACCATCTGATTCCTCTTCTCTCCTTTCACACTATGTCTCTCAGGAATGTTGTCTATACCTGCTGTTTCCACCTGCTAAGTTTCTCTCAGCTCCTCAGCGGATTGTAATCTGGCTTTCACGTCTGCTGTCCCACTCAGGCAGCTTTGCCAAAGTCACTAGTGACCTCAACATCACTATATCCCAAAAGACAATTTCACACCTGCCTCTGGACTATGGGTGGCCTTTGCCATGTGGCCACCCCCCCCTTCCTGAACACTGCCTCTCGGCTCTTGCGGCACGCGTTCTCCTGCTTTCTGGATGCGCCCTGTTCACCTTGCATGTTCATTTCTCCTTTATTTGACCGTGAGGTGCTTGGATTCCTTAAAAGTCATTTCTAGGCTTGCTTTATTTCATACTTTACACTTTCTCCCTAAGGAAACCCATTTGTACCCACATTTTTGTTGTTTCCTTTAGCCAGAAGACTACAACATTATACCCATCCTGGATCTGTCCTCTGAGCTTCGGTCCATATTCTGAACTCCTGTGGGCATCTCAAAGGCAACTCACATCTCAACCTGTCCACAAAAAGGTCACCATTTCTTCCCTTAAGTGGGTCTTCTCGGAGGACTGTCTGTCTCAGAAGATAGCACTCCCACCATCACCACTGCCACCATTCACTGACTTTGAGAAACATTTATTGAACACTTACTTTGTGTAAGAGACTAGAGGTATGATGAACAATGAACAAGGTTCCTGTTGTCATGATGGGATTCATGGTCCAGTGGAGGCAACAGGCATTAAGCAAGCAAAGAAACAAACGTAGCACGTAATTTCAGGAACGGAGACATGCCATAAACAAGGAGAGCTGGATGAGGAGAGGCTGGTAGGTGGGCTAGGGCATCAGGCCGAGGCATCAGGGAAGCCTTCTAGAGGCGACACTGAGCAGGTACTTGGATTCTAGGACGGAGCGTGCAAAGGGCCAGGAGGAGGGGGTGAGGGCAGACGATTGCAAAGTCAACCAGAAACCTAGGCTTCTTCACTGTTGGCTCCGGAAACTCTCAGGTTCCAGCCCCAGGCCAGAGCACCCTCACCTGCACCCTTGGGCTGTGGTCCAGCCGCCTCGTCAGCCTCCCCACAGGCGCCCCCCTCTCCCTCCTGCCCAGCCTGCACACGGCCACTCAGGCATCTTGTCAAAAGGCAAATCGAATCACGGTATTCCGCATCCTTCCTTCCCACTTTTCTACTGTGGTGGCTTCAAAACAAAAGGGGGGTTTTGGTTTTTCTCCCTTTCAACACGGACTGGTCCTCGTGAGAGGCTCCATGGAAAGACTGTGGCAGAAATGACTCTTCGCGTCTTCACACTATAGGTGAGGTGAGGTGGCAGCACTTTCACTGGGTTCTGTTCCTTGGGACACGTGTCCCTGGAATCCGTCACAGTGTCGGGGTCCTGACCGGCAGCCCCAGGCCCCTACCTTCCAGGCCCCACACCTGATGCAGTGGAGACAGACAAGCGGCCCAAATGGCAGATTCACGCACAAAATGATTATCATTGATTTAAATGACTAATGTCTGGGAGGGTTTGTTTCACAGCAAAATGGAAACAGAGTATGTGCCCATCAGTTAAGAAGATGTTTATAACCTGGCCTTCTTCCACCGCTTGCAAATCCGATTTGTGTCATCCCCCCACCTTGCCGCCTCTGGCTCTCCCAGCCAGCCACACACACTCTGACCCGTCCCTGCCCAGGCTGTCCCGCTACTAACTCTCCACGTGCAGCCTCACAGTGCCCTTCCCTGACTCCGCTCTGACAAGCCCGTGGTTACTCATGGTGTGCTGTGCCCGCTGAGCGAGCTAGCAAACCTCGTGGTTGCTGCGGCCTTGTCTCTGGTGGCCTTGGGCTTGGGGCTTCAACACGGCAGTGCACAAAATGGTGACTATGGGGCTTAACGCTCTCTGTCCGAGTTCTTTTCCAGCCACATCTGCAGCTGTATTTTTCCTGACTTCCTTGGTTTCCTCTGTTGGGTCCTCAGATCCACCATGCTCCCTCCCTCCTACCCCCTGAGCTCGCCATGCTCCCCTCCCGTGGTTCAAATAGTTACCACATCCTTCCACGTGCTCCTTCAGTGTCTTTGCACATCCCGTGGGGCTTCCTCGGCCCAAAAGCCGTCTAGATCTCTCAGGCTAGGTCAGCTTTGACTCTTTCAGGCTTCGAGATGCCCCATCTCTGCCCAGTTTCCTAATGCATGTGGCGACTGGAACTTCTTTTCTGTATGATGAGTTTACTGGTATCTACTTCTGTCAGCGGACAGAGTTCTAGGAGGGCCAGAGATGGGTCTGGTTTTGCTGACCAGTGTGTAGTGCGTGGTGCTCTGTGTGTATTCCTGTGGCCTGCAGCTGGAGGACAGTGACAAGGGCCTTGCTTAGTGAACCACAAGTGGGCAGGTGTGCCCGGGGTTAGCTCGTGGACCAGCTTGAGGATTCGGAGGCAGACCACAGGGCTGAATCAAAGGCGTCCTCCGAAGAGTGCTCCAGCTGCTTCAGTCCTCCATGGAATGAGATGTGGGGAGAACAGATACACATGGGCCCGGTTGACGGAATTCCATTATCCAGGAGCCCTGTTTGGCCACTGGGACCCTCCACACGTAACTGAGAAGGGAACTGGAGCCAGAGCTAATCATCGGGCACAACACGTGCTCCCTTCAGACTCTGACGTGACAAAGATAGGGGGCTGGTTCAGATGGATGAAAATTTAAACAATGGGCAGCCCCTTGGGCTAATGGTAGGGGGCTGGGGGGAGGGGAAGCGGCCACTCGTGCCTTGCTGTGGTTGTGAAAATTGCTGCAAGTTGGTGAGGGAAAAATATCTAGCCATTGATTTGGAACTTTGGAGCCCACGTAAAATTTGACCCTGCAGACCAACCAGGAGTGCTCTAACTCCCACAAATGGAAAGCAGCAGGGTGTTCAGACACTGGAGAAGGGTATTTAGTACAGGATACGCAGGGCCCAGCTGGAAACCACTGGAATGTCTGTCAGCAGGGGCTGTGGGGTGGATCAGGGAACATCTGAGGTCCTGGAGGTCAGCCCTGTCGGTAGGATAGGGGAGGCGCACAGGTGCTGCTGGTCGGGGAGTCAGTCGGCAAAGTGTTGAGGAGTTTTGAAAAGAAGAAGTACTCAGCCTATGAGTGGGTTGGAATGGCCAGGGAAGAGTTTGCGGAAATTCTCAGCCAAAAAGGGGAGTGGGAAGCAAACAAAAGTGTCCCAAGCTTGGGGAGAGGCAGAAAAATACTCCTATAAAAAGAAAAGAGAATAACCCAAGTTCAGGTAGGGAAAAGTTCTTTGTCGATCACAATTATTTGGCTGATAATTGTGGGGAGGGGCAGGGTTCACCGGGCAAGAAGAAAATTCGGTTCTGTGCCGGTCCCGCACCTCTGTTCTGATGGCCGCGGCCTGGCCTCTCCTCCTGTCTGCTTGCACCTGCGAGGGCCAGCCCTGTCCTGGCCGGGCCGGTCGTGGAGGGGCGCAGTTCTGGCTCCTCCAGCTGCTGCGGTCTGCCAGTGCACTCTGCAGATTGGACAGGACCCCCTCTACGCCCCATCATGGATTTCGGGGCCTGGGGTTTTCCATCTGTGAATTCCATTTCAATGCTGGAATGTTGTTTGTTTTGCTCTTTGTTTGTTTGTGGTCGTAGCTATTTTTAGTTCTGATGTGGGGCGGGGGACTGAAGGGAGGAGGCCGGGCCTGCTGCACTGCCTGCCAGCACCGCTGCTTTTCATCCTCACAACCCGAGACAGGGAAGACAAAGCGAAACCACAGAGACCCCCAGGCCCACCCGGTTCTGGCTGCAGCTTGCATCGGGGACTGGTGTAGGGTTTGGATTCTATCCTTCCCTGCGCGCTGATCCGCAAAGCAAGGCTACTTTGTGTGTGTGTGTGAGCGTACTAATTGCATCACCGTTGATAATGGCGAAAGAGAAGGTGTGGAAAAACACGGATGTTTCAGCGGCGGGGCAGGGTGGACTGCATCCTGGCTGCGGTGGAGGGTCCACAGCCGCGACTGCTAGCGTCAGCCCGGGAGCATGGCCCAGCAGGCCTCGCAGGCCCCCTGCAAACCTGGAAGCCCCCATCCTGGGCGCGGCAGAGGAAGGACTGCAGGGACAGGAGGGGCCCTTCCAGAGGGGCCCTTCCATAGGGGCCAGACTCTGACTCCAGCGAGGCTTACTGGGACCGAGTATTTGCACTGCCATGACTGCAGGGCCTCATCCTCACCAGTACTTGGGAGATGAGTCTGGGTCAGGAGCAAAACACATCTATTCACCTCTGATTTATAGTTCCTCGTCCTTTGCAATTTTGCCTTCTTTCTTACCGAAGTAGTAAGAACACTGAACACTGGAGAAGGAGAAAGAGTTTTTGGTAATATTACCACCAAAACAGCGTCACCTAGGCAGGGTTGGACGTTTTGGTGTATTTCTTTCCAGGCTTTGGGTCAGCATCATCTATTTTACACAGTTTTGCACACATTTTCTTATACTCATTTTCCTGTTGAAGAGACCGTGTGCTTTGCTTTCAGGATGAAAGCCCTCTGGGGTCCCTGGGGGGCAGGCTGGGGGAGGCATCTCGAGAGCCCGGGGCAGGAGCTGTGCTTGTCACTGCGGATATGGCCTTGGCCAGGCGGCTCCTCTGTGCCCGGTGTCACACAAGCCCCGGAGCCCAGGTGTTAGTTATGATCCCGTTTTGCAGACAGAAAGGCTAGAGCTCTTCCAGATCAAGCAGCAGCGCCCCCAGGAAGCAGAGGAGCACAAGTGTTTTGACTCCGAGGTCTGTGAGCTGACCCCGCCTGCTTGCATGACGTCTCACCGACGTACGGAGCACTTCCTGTTCGTTCTCTCCGTGAGGCTCCGTGCGAGAGGGCAGCTCCGGGAGAGTCTGTCCTCTGGGCTGGTGCATCCCTGCTCCCAGCGCCCAAGCAGGAGAGCAGCCTAACGGGGCTCGGGGCCTGCTGAGCCTACATTTATCCACCACCTCTGGGTCCAGCACTGTTCCTAAACCAGTTCCAGTGAAGACATGAGTGCAATGAAGCGTGTTGCCTCGGCTCTGGGGTTCCTTAGCAGGAGGCAGCCCTGATGAAGCTGGTTGACAGGAGGCAGGTGGAGACAGGCCGGGCTGTGGGCTTTAGACCCCAGGTCAGCCACTTCCTAGCAGTGCACTCGGCCTTCTGATCCGAGAAAGGGGCCAGGGCCTGGGGAAACCCCATAAACATGGGCTCTGACGATGACTACTTGTTTATGGTCGGTACTAGCTGAAGTTTCCTTTTTCAGTGCTAACCGTCAGTAAAGAAGTACCATAATGACATCTGTGGCTCAGTCTAGAAAATCAGTCTGAGGAAGGGTGGGGAGGGAGGGAGCGGGTGCCTGGGCATTGCTTTGTCCTACCTGTCCTGTCTGAAGATCAAATATTCATGAGGCTCTTTCTGGGGGAGCATGTCTTTTCTGCTAGATATCCTCTACCCCTCTGCCCTCCCAGCCCTGTGGAGTAGGTATAGTTTTAATGGTGGGGACAGGGCCAGATGTTTGGGAACCAGCTGCCCCTGTCCATGCTAGCAGGGGCGGGAGACAGGCACTGACTCACATTGCTGTGTCCTCTGAGCCCCCTTCCGTGGGGGCGTCAGGTATGGGATGCGTTCCCCATGCTGGAGTTCAGGTCGTGCAGTGGGACCACGCAGACCCGAAACTGGTGGCAGGGACAGATTCGTGGCATCTCCCTCTGTGCATAGGTATTTGAGATCCTGGGACCACCCCATAAAAAGCTCCTGCATGGGAGCCAAACCCGAAACTGAGTTTGTCCCATCGCCACCTGGTGGCATCCCTGTGGCCACAAGGGCCAGATTGTGTGGGGTGTGCGTGTGAGGGGGTAGCTGCGTCCATGTTCCCCGTGGCCAAGGCGGCAAATAGCAACTCCCGTGAGCACACCGGGTGGACAGCCAGCCCCTCTCCGTTTTTCTCTCTTTCCTTCCCTGTCTCTGTCTGTCTGTCTGTCTCCCCAGGGACAGGGCCTGTCTTTTTGCCAACAGCTGTCAGGGAGGCTGTTGCCTGATTGAGGCAGCAGGCTCCCCAGGCCAGCTGTCCCCTTGGAGTCTACACCCCAAGGTGGTTTCCTCCTCCATGAGCTGTGCCAGGTTTGCAGACTCTGCAGGCAGGGGCAGAGTCCTTCTGGTAATCCCGGTTGGCAGGCTGACATTCAGCTGTAAATTGGGTCTAACCAACTGCAAACGGGAAGCAGGATTTCGGTTTATTTATAGTGATCCTGTCACTACACTCAGCTCAATGGACATTAGTATAAAAATAAAAGATAAATGGAACATCATTGAAGTTAGCCTGGCTGCTCCCCGGTCTGCTGAAACCTGCCCGGGAGAACGTCCTAGAGGCCGGACCCTGCCCAGAAGGACCCTGAGCAGACGGCTGAAATAGCTGTGCCTTGGTGGGCTTGTTTTGTTTTGTTCTGAACTTTGCCACTTTCTGAAAATCCCGTCCCAGGAAATACCAAAGGGGAAGAGCGCAGGCGAAGGGAAATTCCTTGTGTCACTTTGGCAGTGAGGTTCTTTTCTTAGTAGACTGCAGGTTTTCGGTCTACAGAAAAATCCAGTGGCAAGCCCAGTCCCCATCTCTGTCCCGCCCCTGCCTCAGTTTTCCAGGTCAGGGACGTTGTGCCTCATCGCAGCACCCTTGGTACAACGCGGACACATCGTCGTCGGGTAAAGCCCATAGTTTCCGTGAGGGTCACTGTTGGTGGTGGACGTTCTGCGGGTCTTGTCGATTGTGCGATGTCACATATGCCCCATCACAAGACCACACAGGACCGTCTCACTGCCCCCAGAATCCCCTGTAGGGAGGAAATGTGAAAGCAACTTTTAAAGAAACAGAGCTATCCTCACTTCCAGAGCTGCATAAGTTCCCAAGGAACAGGAGAGCCACCAGGGCTGGAATGTGGCTCCGGGAGGAGTGGGGTAGTGTGGGTGTGTGTATGTCCTGTTAGCGCATACACGTATTTTATGTTGAAGCAGAAAGGCATGGCCGTGGGGGAGTGTGCGTCGCCCGCTGAACAGGGCCACCCCTCCCTCCTGGATTTAGAGGGGTGATTTGGGGGTGATTCTGAGCACACGTTGCCTCACGGGTGACGGTGCCATGAGGCCAGCTCTGAGCTGGTGTGCATCTAATCGGGGATCCGGCAGGAGGCAGCTTTCCCTCCGTGGCATGTTCTTGCTGACATGTCTGGGACTGACACGTGTCCTCCCTCCCGTGTGCGGGCACCGCGTGAGCCAGAACCGCTAGCAGCCTTTACCTCCGGGATCCAGAGACAATAAAGCTCTCTTGCCTTCTGGAGTTTCAAGCAAAGTGAGCAGGGGGCCAGGCCAGGTGCCCCGGCTGGACAAGGCACGTTCTCAGGTCCGCACAGCAAGTGGCTGATTGACTTGGCCACTCGCTGCTGTGCATGCGTCTTCCGGGAGAGGTAGGGAGCCTCACCTGGTGCTGGCCTCTTCCTAAACTAGACCCTCCCAGCCCCCAGTTTCAAAGTCGAGGGTCCCTGAAGGTATTTGTGAATAATGGACACCTTGTCATGTCTGCATATGCTGGACTTATTTGCTCTAATTCTCTTATTTCTGCTCTGCAAGGTGGGTGCGCTCAGATTCCTGGGTGCTGATGACATTCCTGTCCTGGCTAGGATCGGGCAGCACCCACGTCATTCTGCAGAACCCACGGTTGCCCCAAAGACATCCCTTTGACATTTTTCCTTCTTGAAACTCCCTGGCTGTGGCGTCAGATAAGATGAAAAAGTACTGATTTATAATTCATTCCTAAGAACGTGAGAACAGGGCATCGCTAGGAGTCTAGACCGCTGTGGCTTGCTGCTGGCCAGTCCGCTGAAATCCAGCATCGGGATCGTGGGGTCTTTGTGGGAGCGGCTGTTGTCCACCAGAATCGTTCCAAATATATTAAAAGTAGGTTAACTTACTGTGCTTCCTGCATTTATTCTTGCAGCTGAAATTTCCCTGACTTTTTTTTCTTTTCATTTTATTAGGTTAATAAAACTTGGTTTTCGAGCATTTCACTGCCCCAGGAGGGCAGTGGGCCCCCTGTCCAATTCATCAACTGCCTAATGAGCGGCCCCGGAGGTCCCAGCCCGTCCATTCCAGAAGCTCTCTCTGCCTTGTAAAGGTGAGGCCCACGGGCTGCACTGTATATTTTGTCTGTTGGTTTCCCAAATTCTCCTGCCAGCTTGACTGTCACTTTTCGGGATTTATATGAGGCAGCGGCACCGCGGGCAGCTCCCCTCCATAGGGGAACCCCTCCTTTGCCTACTCTTCACACACACCACACACTCTGGACCATAAAATAACGTTTCTGTAATAAAATGAAGTAGAAATGTGTCGATGTTAGCATTTTAGAACATTCCAGCACCAGGGCTGTGGGAAATACCTTCGTTTGTACTAAGGAGGGAAGCTCTGTGAGAGTAGGGATAAAATTGTGTAAAAAAAAAAAAAAGACTTTAGTAAGAAGAAATAGTCTGGGATTTAAGGAAACGAGTGACAAATAGGAGGTGTTTGTGTGCGTGTGCGCGTGCGGTCTCCACACCTCCCGCCCCTGGTTTATTGTCTGTGTTTCAGACAAAGACCAGTAGAAGAGGAAGTGGGTGCTGTTTGTGTCCTGGCCCAGGGTCTGGACTCTGTCCCCTTCTAGAACATTCTTCGTCTTCCTACCCCTGCAGGCTCTCTTGCCTTCGCCAGCTTGTCAGGACACTGCCAGCTCTGGGCGTGGGGCCGGTCAGTCCCGACACGGTGGGAGAGCTGGAATCGGAGCACACGAGCTCGGGGACACCACAGGTCAGCTCAGCAGCCTGGGGAATGGAGACACATCCGTGAGAGGCGCCAGGGTGGGACGGCCCCTGGGCTGTGGGGTCCTCGGGCCAGAGGCCCCCGGAACGTGCTCACAGCAGCCCAGCCTTGTCAGTGTCTGCAGTTAGTGTCCCAGCTCCTCTTGTCTGGTTCGAGCTTCCAGTAAACGCATGGCCTTTTATTAACTGCTCTCTTGAGGGCATGCACGATCGCCAATAAATTACTCCCTACGACCTGTAACTTTCTTCCCTTCTTTCCAGCCGCCCACCTTGAGCCCAGAGGAGAAGGAGCACGGAGGGGAGGTTATGCTCACCATGCCTGCAGTACAAGGGAAAGTGGAAAAGCTGTCTTGGACCTTCTTACCACCCACCTGGCCCTGATGCCAGTTCACAGACCTCATCCAAACAAGTGGCTGGGATTTGGGGACTTCTTATAACACCCGGTATGTGGGCAGTAGTGAGGCAGTCTGTCCCTTTCTGTGGGCTCTGTGCACTTGTTGGGGGTGGGGAGCCGTCTGAGGGTCTCTGAGGTCAGGGGGAGCATACACAGAGACAGACATCAGCCAGCACCTCCGCTCTTCGACACAGGGAAGACACGATGGCATGGCTGTCAGCAGTGACATCAGAGTGTCCACGTGCCCTGGAATGTGTGCCCCAGCTGTGTGCATCCTCCTGGTCCCTGTCGGCCATGGCTTGGTAGCTCAGAGTCCATAATGGGGGCCACAGCAGCTGTTCTGCTGGGGCTTGGAGGGAGTGGGCCCGGCTTGCACCCACCCCTTGAAGCCCCTCAACCCAGGACTGGCCTTTCTCAGTTTCCCGTTTCATCTCCAGGCTCCTAGAGCTGGGCTCTGGTGCAGGATTTCCCAACTGGGGGCGGTTACCATGCACTCGCTGGGCACTCGATGATCTCCTGAAATACACTTTGAAGGGTTTTTGTTGTGTTTTGTTTTGTCTTCCCTACTTGCCACCCTTGAATGAAGCAGACTGTTTGCCTTCCTGCAGAAGGATTTGCCGTTACCCTGTGCACTTGCGAGAGGACCACGGCCCAGCGCACGGAGGTAGTGTCCATGGTTCTCATCACGGGTTTCTTCTTGTCTTAACTGCCCCCGAAACAGGCAGCTTTTGCCCCTTCTCTGTAACTAATCCCCACTGCAGTTCCCCCGCCCCCTCGGACCAGCCCACCTCGACTGCTCAGACTGAAAGGAGCATTCATGCTTAGGCCATCTGCTTGTTTAAACTCACCCTGTGTGAGTCCATGTTAAATGCAACAGAATGGAGAAAAATGTAATTCTCTGTCGGCTTTTGATCAAAGAGAGGACTTTAAAAAAAATTCAAGATGGATTTCTGAAGGACAATGTTGTACACATTCCTTGTGTTTCTGAGCTGCAGTGTTTAGTTGATTTGGGGGAAAAAAAATCTTTTTTTGATCCCGGGGAGAAAACACTCACACAAACACATCTCGGCACCACAAACATTGCAAGACAGGCCCTTTGCTTTACCGTCCCCGGCTGGAGGGTGGAAGGGTACTGCCTTCTCATTCATCAACAACACAGGGGAATTTGGAACACGACTCACTGCAACATGCAAACCCTCTCCCCCTTCTGTGGGAATTCAAGGCGAAGTCACTGCTGTCTGGGGCCAACTCAGGACCCAGGGTGCTCTCCCCGTGCCCAGAAACACACGTCCCGGCTCACCCCTCCATCCCCGTCGCCACCGACCATGAAGAGCACATTTCTCCCTCACTCCTTCAGCCTCGGAGCAAATGCAAATAAAAAGCGCTTAAAATGGTTAACATTTCCTGTCACTGAAGGCATTCATGAGGGGTGGGGGTCGCTGAGTTTTAAGTGTATTTTCATAGGAAAACTCATTTCAGATCTGCCGCAGGAACTCGGACAACTCGCACAGAGTCTCGGGGTCTGCAGTGAGTCCGAGCACCGAGTCGGCCGGTGGTCGTCTCCCTTATGTGGGTGCAGGACAGCAAGTACCCAGGTCCACACTTAGGCCCATCTGGGGCCCGGCTCGGTCTCACAGAGGAAAATAAAATAGGCCCTTTCCCGCCACCCTCCCGTTTACTCTTTTTCTATTCCTTTATTGGAGGAAAAATCCCCCAAATTTGGCAATTTATTTTGTTGTGTTTCCCCTATTGATTGTTTAGCTAGTGATTTTGCCAACTTCCTGGATGTTCATTTCTGGTTCTGCACAAAAGAGCCACATTTCTTTTGGAACCGGGACGGGGAGACGGACGGCAGCAGGCACTGGAAATTGTGAGTACTCCCTGGTCTTCCTCCAGCGATGCTCTGACCCTGTCCGTCTGTCTGTCCTGCCTCCTGTGGCTTTCTCTACCACTTCACCTTTGGTGGGGCTCCTCCGTGAACCCCTCCGTCAGCCTGCAGCACCACCGCAGGCTTTTAGGAAAGGAGCCTCTAGATGTCTGTACAAACCTGGGATGGGAAGGGGAGGGGGAGTGAGCTCACCAACTGCACTGACTCCAGTTTTCATTTTAAGGCTCCGAAAGATGGCGAAAGTCAACAGAAGCAGGCTGGTTTATTTCAGGGCGAACAGTGAGTCCCTCCTGAATTTACCTAATAAAATGAATTTTAAAATTTTCATTTTCTCATTCCATTCCAGCAGAAAATGAGTTTGCCTTTATAATGTCCAGATCTTTCGAACTCTACTGAGTGAGAAATTAAGTTACAAAATGTAAATACTTTGGTTATACCCGCATACATATACGTGAAATGAATATATGTATGAAATGAAGTAATTCCTGAGTGTAATGCAATAGCAAGCCTGACTTTAGGCTCCTAGGACACTTAAAAAATTTTTATGATGTGTAATAAAGAAAAATAAGGTTCAGTAAAAATGTTTCTCTTTAAAAATGGGTGCATTGTGATACCTAACAAATGTAATGGTATTTTTCATTTAACATAGTTGTTTATTTTTTAAAAATCTTCTGAACATCTTTGTCAAATGTTGGGAGGATTGTAAAAAAAAATATTAACATTCTAGGCCACAATTGACTTCTTTCCATGAAACTATGCTAATGAGTGTAGGCAATTGTAAAACAACGCAGTTCTCTCGTGAAAGGAATATCCTGCCTTTAATTACCAAGAGAAAGCAATTAATGCTCAAATTTCAAGGCAAATCCAGTGATCTGTTAGGAGCAGGGAGAAGGAGGAAAGCAAGCTGGTTATTTGCGTAAGAAAATCCAGAAACCGACATCGGACAGATGTATGATCGGAACGTGATTGTATTTATAAGGAAAAGTTAGATAAACTTCAAAAATGGTAGCTGTTTTGCTTAAGTGCCTGAGAAAAAGGATTCAGAATAATATTTGGGTTATCCCAGTTTTGTACTCTTGTGTTGGTGAAGCCTTGTCACGTTAAAGAACCCCAGGGGGGGTGTGAGTGTGTGCGTCTGTCTCCCCTTTGCCCCCAGCCTGGGGAAGTGTGGGGAGGAAAAGGTGGGTGCTGACCGCTGGGAAAATAAACCTTCACCCTGGAAATTCATAACGAATCTAAAAGTCTTAGAAATTAAAGATAGCAATGCCCTCACTTTTTTTCACCTCCTCAATTTCGGGGGTCACAGGGTACGGCGGTGGGCCAGAGCATTTTTGAAATTGCTGCACGCCAGAGGTATGCCAAAAGACTGTGGCCACTTTCCTGCATGTCTGCCTAGAGGGTCCCGTCCTCGTTGTCCTGGCCGGAAAGCTATGGCGATTTATTCAACATATTTTGCAAGTATTCTAATTGGATTGCTGGAGCAGAAAGCTTGGCCTTCTTATGCAGGCCCCCCTACTGCCCGGCAGATGGCGATGTTACTTCTGGAGTGGCCCCTGGAGGTGGGGGTGGGGAAGACGCTGAGATTCTGCCCGAAATCCGAAATCCGGTCAGGTCTCCGGTCAGGTTCCTCTTCACCTCTCCCGGAGCGCATCCAGTCAGCGATAAACGTAAGAAGTAAAAAGTTTTTGAGGCCTCCCTTGAAACATGCCAAGCTGTGAAAGAGTGAAGTATTTAAGCCAAATGTTAATTAGCAAAAGCATCGCCCTCCTGAGATGGTCTGAGAAGGCGCCCAGCGAGCGTTCAAAGAAGTATTTCCCGGAAACGTTCAAGATAGAAATGAAAGAAGCTCAGCAGCTATTTCAAGATGTAATTGTTACCTGTTCATGTTTAGGAGGGAAACACCGACACCCTTACGATACTCCTATAGTAACCATGAGGAGCGTACATGCGAGAGCGTGGTGAGGAAGCTCACGTGCATCCACACGGACCCGGGAAGTCACGCGTGTACAGTGAGCGATACATCCGAGTCTCACCTTCTCAAAAAAGGCTTTTCCGTTGGATGTGAGGGATGCATGTGGGAATATCCACCTGGACCCTGTGTTTCATTCTGTCAGCACCTGCTGAACGGCTGCTCCCACACTCTTAGAGCTTCCCAACCTTCCTCTTCCACGAGTGTTCTCAAGGGCACCGTCTCCTGCTCTGCCACTGAGGAAAGGTCCCACTTTATTTCAAGAACAAACAGACATTCTTCTGTCCCCATCTCTTACTAGAGAGAATCCCCAAACCCGATGAGCACATTTTTCAACCTATGTCATGTTAAAATTAAATTGAAGACAATTGTGGATGATTTCAATGTTTTGGTTCTTCATGGGACAGACAACATGATTCCTTAATTTGTTTTATGTAATAATTTGCCACATTGTTTAATTTGAAAAGAAACAGCACGCACATTGACGCTACTTGAAACAGCAAGAAGTCTTATCTTTTGTCCCTAAAAATGATGGTATCATTTGTGTTTGGAAAATAAAAAGATAGTGAGGGAATTCACTTGACTCCCAATGTGAAACGCCATGTAAGGACCTAGAAACACATCCATGTAGCACAGTATAATACCTTCATCATGTCTGGCAGTGATTAATCACGTCCCGTTCTTTAAAAATTTAATCGAATGGCGTGCTGGCTTTTTAACATGTACGTATTTTCAAACTGTGCAAGTCACCACCGCTCGTAAGTCTCTGTATTAATACGATGGTCGTGCAAGAAACCCAGCTGTTTAAATAAATTCCGTTCTGCTTTAAAGATTTTGCCCTTTGGGGAGAAAGTCATTTAAGTATTGAGTGGCACTGACCAGTGAATAATAGTTAAAATGAAAATAAATCTTCCTGAAACTTAGTTCTAATTTTCTTGAGCAAGATACTAACCCATAAAAAATAAACATTGTTTATTGAGCCACATTTGTATCAAGTGAACCTTTGTAAATTGATACGGAGAAAATAGGAACTTGTATACCCCAAATACTTGGGTGTGCTAGCAGAACAGAGAGAGCTATTTGATATGTGGACACTGAAGAAAATAAAATTAGTGATTCTGGAGAGAGAGCCGTTCAGATTTGTGCAGACCCAGGGAGGTGATCGTATTAGAATTAACACGAAAAATTTTGTGTCACTTGGCACCTTGGCTTAAGGGATAATTTAATGACACCAGCTACTAATGTTGACTTACATTTCTGCTCTGGCCAACCTCCTTACGATCTTGTTTATTTCCAGAAATCACATTTGTGACAGCTCTACTAAGCCGTTCAACAGTGAACGTTTTCTCATTTAGCTGAAAATATTTCAGGTTTCAACCCAGCAAGGAAAATCACTTTCAGACTTCATGTATATGAATAAACTTGTTTGGGGCGAGATTTTTTTTTTTTTTTTTTTTTAGAAAATGAATTCAACCAGACAATTTGAACAATTTCAGCTTAAAATATTTTTATGTTTCAATTTGCCAGCCAGGCTGATAGGACCTCAGTTGATACAAAGATTATTGCTGCTGCTCTTCTGGGCTATTATTTTTATTTTATTTTTTATTTTTAAAATACTTTTTAATACTTTATTCTTTACTGTTTTATTTTGGCGGAAGGCTAGAAAGTGGACAGGGTGCTATCTTTCACGTGGGCTTCCAGAAACACCAAGGCCTGTGTTGCCAGCAAGCGCGTCAGGCAGCTCGGAGTGATGGCGCGCTGTTGCAGGGTCTGAGTCCCGAATTTGTAAACTTTCCACTTTTTGTTTTTTGAGAAAGTCACGTTTGATCTCTGCCAGCAGAGGTGGGGAGGCATAGTTACTTCCCTCCTAACAGCTGAATGCAATCAGAGCTCTTATTTTGTGTTGTGTTTTAGTTAAAAGGTAAAAGAAAAGAGAAAAATATACCCAAACAAACCAGAAGACCCACTTAGCATCCAGAGTTCAACCTTCAGTGGAGAGAGCCGTCAGTGGGGGAGCAAAGCCCACGGGACACAATGTGTTTACGTCCTCGTCCGTCCCGGGGAATTCTCTCAGAAGGAGATGGGGAATCATGGGGACTCCATCCGGCGTTCCGCTAACGTGTTTAAGCGGCATGTCAGGAGCAAGAAGCCTGGGGTTCTTTGTGCAGACACGTGCCAGAAACTCAGATCCCTGCCTGCCTCTCAGAAATGCTCTTGCCCCACATCTCTGCGTGGTTTGGACCAACGAGACTCGGAGGCCGCATTTCCCAGTGGCCTTGCCGTTGCTGCCTCTGAACAGGAGGTGTCCAGCAGGAGCTGTGCCAGGGCCCTGACATTCCATGCTGACCCTCGCCCGGAGAGGGTCTGGGCACGCAGGTGTCCCTCCGGGCTGCGGCTGGGCTTGCTGGTGACGGGGATGGAGCCCATTCCCAACCGGAGCTGTTGCTTGTCCACAGAGCAGGAGGACTCCGGAGTGCCCAGCCCTGCGGCACGAGCAGATGAGGCCACAGGCCCGGCCTGGACTGAGACTTGGACAACAGCACTGCCCTCCCTGACGACCCCAGCACCCCACCTTCTTAGAGCCCTAACACTGGACACTTGGACATTTAACAAACTCCTGTTATTCGGTTTGCCAGTTGACTATCTCCCCTGCCTAGAATCTAAGCGCTGGGATTGTTGCAGGCTTGCAGCAAGGGTGGGTGTTAATCCAGAGTTGGCCACGGGCCAGGCACTGCCTGGGATGACGGCTGCTGTCTCCCAGCAGGTGGACAGCGTGGGGAACGCCATTGTCCCCACTTGACAGTTGAGGAAACTGAGTCCCGGGAGGTTGAGTGGGATTCTGCAGGTGGCACAGCTGCTGTGCAGGGGTGGGGAGAACTGTGGATACGAATCCAGGCCAATGGAGCGCAGACCCCTTGTCCTTAACCAGGGTCTCTGAGCACTCTGCTAAACCAGTTATTTGCTGAGTGACTGTGTGAGCAGGAGGGTTCGGGAGGTGGGGAGGTGTGATGCCTGGAGCAGAAGTGTTAGAGCTGGAGATGGGCTCACATGGGGCTCTGCCCTCACTCATTTCTGATCTTGGTGAACTCCTTAACCTTTCTGAGCCTCGGTTTCCTCCTACGTAAAATGGAGCAATCTTCCTTTTTCAGGTTGTGAGGATTTGAGACAGTGAATGCAAAATCTGGGCCTGTAGAGCATGCTGGATAAAGGATCACATCACAACTGCCTCTGGGCGAGCCCCTGAAATAAATGGGCAGAGGGGCTGCCTGCATCACATCTACCAGCTGGGCACCCTGGGTAAGTCTCTTGAGCTTGCTGGCTCTTGGTTTTCTCTGCTGTTCCTGCCTCAGAGGCTCGTAGAAGGAGGGAGAGCTGGGCCCATGGTCTTCGTGAAGTCGTTAGCACGTCCTTGCGGTGCTCCCATGCTAGCACCTTGCCATGGAAAGCGTGACCCATAGACCAACAGTATCGGCAGCACCTGGGAGTCAGTTAGAAATGCAGAGGCCCAGGCCCCACCTAGACCTCCCAAATCAGAGCCAGGGTTTGTGTGCACGTTCTGGCCGCTGGAGGGGTGCTGCCCCGGAGCACACGGGAGACAGAGGCTACCTATACCAGGGACAGGCAGATCCTGGCTCTCTGGGAGCCCTCTGCCCTCAGGTCTCTCCCTTGTCCCGCCCTGTGCTTCTGGGGCTGAGAGGCTGCCCTGAACAGACTCCTGCATCCCTGCTTTTGGCTGGTCTGACTGTGCGGGGTGGGGGGAGGAGCCGCAGTGGATTTGGTGGTGGTGCTGCTTACATGGACAGGCTCTAGCCACCCCTGGCTCCTCCCATCCTCCTGCCCAGGGGTGCCAGCAGCTTCCTGTGCCTTCTCATCCCCTGGTTCCACTCGTAGGCTTCTGAGTCTTTCCATCTCCACAGCAATGTTCTAGGTATTGAATTTGCTCTGTTTTAAGTACTCAGAGAAGTTTTTGTTTTTCTCAGTCGGATCTAGTGACCCACCCAGGTGTAAGTCCCAAGGGGTAGGGGTCTCGAAGTCAGAAGTTTGGTCAAGGATTGCAGCTCTCGCACTGACGCGTGCTGTGGCCCCAGACAAGTCACCCTTCCTACACCCCGGGGAGGCACTGGCTCAGCGAGGCCCCCTCCTCTCCTGCTGCAACAGCTCCTCTGCCTTAGCCCCGGCCTTCCTCACCTGCAGCAGGGGGAATGCGTACATGGTCGGAGGCCTTCACCCTTCCCTGGGTCCAAGCCCTAGGCTGAGGATTTGTAGCTCCTTCTTTCAGAAGATCTTTCACAAGATTTCCTTGTCCTCAGGTCTGGGTTTGCCGTCCGACTTGCTTTGGTCAGTGAGATGTTAGCACACATGATGCAGGCAGAAGCTTGGAGAAGCACTGATGTGTTTCCAGCAGCGCTCCCGTGCCCCTGCTCCCTGTGCGAAGTGCCCGTGCCGGCCTGAGGAAGGACAAGGGACGCGCAGAGCCTGGTGCCCCATTCAGTGCCGTGGAACTCTGGACACGTAAGTCAGCCTAACCGATGTCAGCAGGGCCGCCCCGCTGGCCGCCCAGACGTCACACGAGCTTGCCTGTGGTGAAAGCTGGCAGCGACATAGTTGCCAGGGTGATGAGCCGCTCTCGTGGTCTAACGTGGCCCTTGAGAATGAGGTTGTGAGGCCAGCAGCACGAGGCTGGGATTCTAGCTCAGCTGTTTCTGAATGGCTGTCCTGGGGAAAGTCAGTTCGTTTCTCTGGGCCTCGGTTTTGTCTTCTGTAGAGTGGGGATAACAATAGGACCCACCTCATGTGGGGCTTGAGGTGATATACGTCAGGCGAACAGAACACGGTCAGCAGCCAGTAACTGTGTTGTTATTGTGAAGGGAATTAATGACAATATTGTGTCATAAAAACCGACGGCCACGGTCCAGCCTTTGCTCTCATCTCTCTGCTCCCTGACACATGCCCTCGAGGCTCACAGCTTGCCGCTCCTCGAGGCTCCATGCCGTTTTGTGCCTCAGTGCCTTTGCATATGCTGTTCCTGCCCCTGGAGTGCCGTTCCCCTCTCCACCGAGCCAGTCCCCTCCTTTCTTCGAGACCCCACTTAAGTGCAGTGAAGAATTCAGGGTAACTATCTGAATATTTCCCTTCTTCCCCCCACCCTTTTTGGGCCGTTATATGCAAGAGCATATTCTCCCTTCAGCTCTGGGGTCACCTTCAGCCATCTCTCCCATGTGGCAGATGGACCACATCAGAGACTGTCACCTCCGCATTCACCCCGAGGTACAAGATGTCAGGACATGACATTGGGATAGAAAACAAGGTCCACGTGGCAAGACAAAGCCCTGCCATGCCAGTTCTCCAAACCCAAGCTACAGCACCCCCTCCCTCGTTCAGTGGGCAGGCGTTCACAGGCTCACGTGTGTGGCACATGTGGGCGGCTCTGGTTTACAGCTGGGGACCCATGTGAGGTCATTTCTGTCGTGGTCCATCGGGAGGGCAGACACGCATGTGGGCAACCACAGGCTTTGTGGGGGGCGTGTGTGATGGGCCAGCGGGTGTCCGAACAGAGATGGGAGAGGTCAGCCTGGTGTGGGGGCTGAGGAACCCAGGCCTGGGTGATGGAGCCGGTGAGGGGCGCAGAGCCTCCTTGTGGGCCCCTGCGGGCAGTGGGCTGTGAGGGTAGGCGCGGTCCGAGACCTGGGCCCAGCTCAGAGCATGGACGTCAGGGCGGGTGACTGCTTTAGCTTCCGCACCACTGTCCCACAACCAGCCGGCGGGTCTGGCCACCCCGCTTCACAGACGCAGGCTCCCTGGCCCCCGAGAGGGGATCCCCCTCAATCACAAGCCAGGAGGAAACAGCAAATCCGGGTGTGTCAATTACATGTATGTCTTGGGAAACTGGTTTCACCAAGGAAACAAATAAATAAAATAAAACAGACAAATAAATAAAACGTTTATTCTAGTGAGTAGAGACAGCCCACCTTTCTGCGCCCCAAGGAAGACCAAGAACATGCTGAATGGATGGCATCACCGTCAATCCTCTCACGGGCGAGGGGGAGGCAGGCCCTGGTCTGGGTGGGAGTGGTTTCCATGGAAACTGTCTGTCTACCGCCAGTGTCCCTTCCTGGAAGATGGCGTGGGGGGCAGCTCCTCACATTCTGATGGTGCACTGGTCGGAACCGCGGTGGTTGGCAGTGACAAGGCGGGTTGTCTGAGGCCTCGGGGGCTGGAGGTGGACAGTCTGGCCAGGGCCCCGGCTCCGCCCATCTTTTGGGTTCAGTGCCTGTGGGCTCTCAGGCATGAGGTGCACACCGCACCTGTGAGGCTCAGCCCCGGGCCAGGGAGAGGTGTGCCGTCCTGTCGTTCTGGAAGGGCCTTCTTCGGCAGCTCACCTCCGTCGCCCTGGCTGCCACTGAGTCACCTGACCACTCTCCACTGCAAAGGAGTCTGGGAAACTGCATATTTTTAGTCGGGTCCACTGCCAAGCCAAATAAAACCCAAATCCTGTCAACAAGGAGGAATGGGCGGGGAGCAGATGTGGTCAGGCAGCCAGCAGAGGGCTGAGTGTTGACGCTCTCTTGGTTTGAAGGTGAGGGAGACGTTTTTCTTTGCAAATACTCTTTTGATGAGATGTTTATCTCTTACTGTTCTGAAGATTTCACCCACAGCCTCATTACAAACAAAATGAATTAATATGTTGCTACCAGTTGGGAGCATAAGGGATCGGGTTTTGGCCAAGACTTCCCTAATGTAGATGCCTTCTTTCTTGTTTCACGGAGAAGGACATGGGAGTCCACCAGTAGCCGGTGTCAGAGTGGGGTTCAAATGGCAACCCCCTGGTAGCCCCATGGTCCTGGCCATGGCCAGTGAGGGTGCTCGTGGGGCCTGTGGAGAGTCCGGGCCCCGTGGGAATGGGGGTGGGGCTGCTCTGGGGAGGAGGGCCCCCCTTCTTGACCACATGCCGGGGGGCACCACGGCCTCCCTCGTCCTTCTGTGGCCCCCGCACCACCTCAGGCTCCTGGGAGAGCAGGGTGTTTCTGCCAGTGGGCTCTCCAAGCATGGAGCCTGGCCCTGGGAGCAAACTCGTTCTGCTTCTGGCTGAGAGCCTCCCCCTGACCTGGCTGCGCACTGCGGGGCCGGGCATCCTGGGGACCAGCTAAGGAAGTCCACTCCGCCTGTGTTCATGCTCTGCGATGCTGGGCAGGGCGCGGCTTCCCCAGCTGGGGCTTCCTCCCCTCAAGAGCAGGCAGCGCCGGCCCTGCCAGGGCTGCTGAGGGGACGCAAGCAGGGTGGCATGTGGGGTTCTCGTGGGGCCTGGCGCCTGGAAGGAGCACAGGAGTTGTGGTTGCCCTAGCCCCTCGACGCGGGTACCAGCCCTTGGGTGCCAGTGAGAGATGGGCCCATTTCTCAGCCTCGGATTCTGGGCCTGTACTGCAGGAACGTTGTCCAGGTTTCCCTGACAGGTTTGCTGTGAGTTTTAGAAAGACATTTCAATAGTTAAGGTTTGCAGAGCACAGATTGTCGGCCAGGCCCTGCACTAAGCGTTTCACAGGACCGGCTCTCTGGTGCATGGCTGGGTGTTAGCGCACACTCAGGGCAGCAAGGATCACATGTGTGCCCAGCTTGTCAAGCCTGTCCTGCAGCAGGTGACCCTCTCCTGAGCCCGGTTCCCCTGCCCAGCACAGAGCAGGATGTCCCTGACGAAGGTCCTGTGTCTTCCCTCACGCTCCACGAATCCCCAGAGGCAGCCCCGCTCCTTACCGTGGCCATTCCTGGAAACCCCACTGTAGGACAGGCGGTAAAGGAGATCAGGAAAACGCAATGCAGAAATTATGTTTCGCTGAAGTCGTGGTCCCCAAACAGGGCTGTCCGACAGCGGGATCCTGTCAGGGAGAAACAGCCTGCCCTAAAAGCAAAACAAGGAAGTCAGCCTCACCTTAAATTGGAGAATCCTTTTACCCAGGCCTGTCAAGTGGGCAATTATGGACATGTCTGCTGTCCCAGGGACCCTCTTCCGTGACACCTCAACAAGTTAACTCTTCCGTGTATGGCCATTAGGATTTGTGTCTTTGGTCCACTCTAGGATTCGGTAAACATTTAATTAACAACACGTCTCTCTCTGTAGAGTGTTGAAGGGCTTTAGGGCATTCTGTGGAGGAGAAAGTCTTCTCGAGAGACTTGCTCACTGAGGTCTGCTCTTACTGCACCTTCCTTTCTGGGAAGAGGCCCCAGAGCTACCCGAAATTCATCTTCAGACTGGGAGTGCTGTCACAGGCGGTCAGTCCCCAGTGTGAGCTGTCAATGCTCTTCCTCTCTTGCAAGAAGAATTCTGAGATGCAGACATCCATGGGCAATGCAGGTGCCAGTCAGGAAGGCGTTCAGCTTCGAGTCACAAGTAGTCCAACCTGCAGTGGCTGAAACGGGCACAGGGTCCCTTTTGTCACGTGATGAGGCAGAAACTCCGTGTCTAGAGAAACAGCTGCTGACATCTGCATTTGCTCGACCGCACAAGCCAGCATCCCAGGCAGCTTGCGTCTGTGCCCTGTCGCTGCTGTAACAAATGGCCACCAACTTGCTGGCTTGAAACAAGATGCATTTATAATCTTCAGTCTGCCTGCTGACATGGTCTCACTGGGCTGAATCCCACCAGCTGAATCAGCAGGGCTGGTTTCTTCCGGAAACTCTAGGCGTGAATCATTGCCTTTCCCAGCTTCTAGAGATGCCTGCGTCCCTCAAAGTGGGCCCCTCCATGTCCTCACCCAAGCTGGCAGTGTGGTGTCTTTCTGCCCTCCTAATCACATCTGTCCCTCCGCTGTCCTCTTCTGCCTGCCTCTTCCTTGTAAGGACGCCCGTGGTTACACTGGCCACTCAGTAATGCAGAGTCTTCTCCCCATGTTGATTAGCAACCCTCACTCCATCTGCAGCCCTGCTTCCCCCTGGCCCTGTAAGCTAACATTTTCACAGGTGCTTGGGATTGGGATGTGGACGGTTCGGGGGCGGGGAGGGTTGTCATTCTGTCTGCTACATTGCCATTACCTGTCCTGTTATGGTCTCAGGATAGCTGCTGCATCACCGGCCATCATGTCTGCATTCGAAGGAGGCAGGGAGGGTCCGTGTCTTTTAATCAGAAGAGCAGAGGGTTTCCCAGAAGCATCCCTAAAGATTCTGTTTACAGGTGGCCAGGGAGAAGGTGGGTGTGAAGACCCCAGCAAGCGTGTCCCTCTGCAGTGTTTGTTATGGCCTCCTTTCCAAGTTCCCGAATGCATGACAGTGGGTCGTCGTGGACCCGGGCCCAGGTCGCAGGAAGTGGTGGCTTCCCGAGCACGTCTGCAAAGCTGTCCATGGAGTGTGGCTGACATGGCAGTTCTGGAAGTGAACTTGAGGCTCTGCTCTTGGGATAGCGGGGCAGGTTCTGGGCTTCAGAATGGGCTGTCCTGGCTCCTAGCACCTTCTTGACTTGAGAACGAGAGAGAATGTGTGTTGGGTTCCAGGGGGTTGGTGGAGGTAGCACGGCCGCTGCCCAGTCAGGAGTGGGACCCTGAGCAAAGAGTGACCGTGGGCGGGTCTCAGGTGCAGGTACTATTTTGGCATCAATATGGCAGAGGAAGGGGTGTGGTTCCCCCATCAGGGGCTTCCATTTTACGGGCCATTCGGTCCTACCGCACATCGAACCCAATTAGAGATTGTGTATTCTACCTGGAAAACGGACGCTCGGTTCTGTGTTCCCAGGTAGGTTCTGGGACACTTCATTGTTGATTTCTCCCCCAAAGCACACTGGCTCTGCCGGAACTCATTCAGCTAACCTAGAGGTAAGGAAACAGATCTCACGGGCGGTGTGGGTCCCGGTAGAGGCAGGAACTACTGGATACTCCCCATCCCAGTGCCCACGCGCACAAACAGCCTGACGTTCCTGTCCATTCTGGACACCACACGCTCAAAACCATCTAACCATCTGGGAAAGAAAACGAGTCTCTTCAATGTACACTTTTGAACCCTCTTTGGCTGGTTGCTGTGCCGGCATTCTGTGGGGGCCACAGATAGGGACAAGGTGAGAGCCTGCCCTCCGGGGGAAGGGGGACACACACAGCTCCCAGGTGTTGGTGTCTGCCCTGTGCGGGCAGTAGACCCCCGATGGCTGCTGGGTGACCTTGGGCAGGTGACCTAACCTCTCGGAATCTCCATTACTTGGCCTGTGAAGGCCACAGGGAGGATCACTGCATGGAAGGGGCGTGGCAGGATCCACGCGAGGCGCCCCGAGTGCTCGCTTTTGGATGCACGCAAGCAGCTCAGATACCAGCGTCTGGGTAAACCCGGCCAGTGATGCGGCCCCACGGAACAGGGGTGGAACTCAAGTCCACTGGGTCAGGCTCTTCGCTCGCGCTCTCAGAACGAGCCTCACGCGATGTTGTTGAGGGCGGCCTCGGGCTCCGTGGTTAACTCCCCCTGCTCCATCCCACGTCCTCTCAGTGTCATGTGTCTATCTCCTGATGGAAGCCATGGAAGGGGGTCTGTGAGGCGTGGGCGCCGGGGGCTGGCTGGGAGGGCTGACCCGACAGTGAGGCAAGGGCTGCGGCCGCCAGGACCCTTCATGCCCACCAGCTGTTACTCTGCACATGAGATCACAGCAAGCCCCAGGAGAACACCGACAGGTAGTGCCCACCCACAGCCCTGGTTTGCAGGTGGGGAAACTGAGGCACAGAGCAGCAAAGCCGCTGGCCCAGTCCCCACAGCCAGCGTGGGGAAGGGGTGGTATTGGAAAGTCAGCCTGAGGCCTGATGTCGGGAGGAGTGAAATCTGTGACCGGGTCCCAGCACCCTGACCCGACCTGTGACCCCTCCCCCCAGGTCCTGTCCCAAAGCTTGGAAGGGAGGGTGAAGGGCATGGGGCAACTTCCCTGCAGGGAGGTGCTTCGGGGCACCTCTGTCATGTTCCCCCAAGCTCCCCCCAGCTCTCAGTCCCCCGGGGGAGGCGAGAACCTGGGAATTCTCTTATCTCTGCCGAGCAGGATGCGTCCTGTGTTGTGTCCCCACCAAGGTTTCCAAGCCCCGTGATGAGCTTGCAGATTTCTGCGGGCGATTGCTCAGCTGCCCTCCGGCCCAGCTTGGGGGGGAGGTGTGTTTTGTTGGCCAGGCTCCTTGCACCATGGCGGGGCTCCCCGTGTCCCTGGCCTTTTCAGCTGCTCCCGGCCCTCGGATCCTCAGCAGGCCTGTCCCAGCGGACAGCGGTGTGAAATGCAGGGGTGAATTCCTGCCCTCTGTGTTTCCGCCCATTCTTTGTGTAGAGGCCACTGTGGGTTCCCTTCCAGGGAGGGGGCCGCGGGGGACGCAGTGCAGGTGGGCGAGGGCAGGACAGGCCTGCCTGCGTGGCGTGGGCTGGGTTTCCGTCCCCCCTTCCCCATCAGTGGCACTTGTGAGAGGCGCTGTTACCAACCTGGGATGGATGGACACAGGTCATCAGTCGAGTTCTGCGCTGCAGTGTGGGCGGTGGGTCTGAGGCCCACCTCCAGTGATGGCTGTTTCAGAATGCCGATTCTCAGGCCTGGGGTTCAGAGTCAGCCCGGTGGGGTCTGGGGTGGCAGAGCTCACGCCAGACCCCAGGTCGTTTTGCTGGGCAGGCACATTGGGGAGTGCAGGCTGGCAGCTCGGTCGGCTCTGGAGTCCGGCTGCGTGTTAGTTCCCTGCCGCCTCCTGGTCTGTCCTTGTCCTGGAGCATCTAGGACCCTCCGTCTCTTCCACTACAACTGGGGTTGTGGGGAGGAAAGATTCACTCTTAATTAATTCTTAATTCTTATTGGCCATGACATTCAGAGACATGACCTTCTGGCAGTTTCTGGTCATCAAAAGCACCAGACGGCCCACACTGAGCTCAGACGCTCGGAGTCAGAAGCAGAGACCTTGAGTGTTCCGAGCACCCTCTGAGGCCCCACTTTAGGCCCACGCTATCTGCACTGGAAATTCCCAAATGATGACAGATAATACCAGGCACTCAACCTCTTTGCTGTCCCCTGGGGTCCAGGGACCCTGGATTGGGAATCACTGAGTGGTGATGTGATTCTCAGAACTGAGGGCATTGGGACCAGAGAGGGACTGACTCTTCTCAGGACACCACAAGGTAAGGAAGGGGAGTGGGACAGACACCCATGTTTCCCACAAGATGCTGCGGGACAGCGAGACCTCTCAGAGGTGCTCCTGCCAGATGGGACCAGTGAGCTCCCTTCTGGAAATGTCCACTGAGGTAGCATCAGGCTGGGCTGCGGAGAGAGGGCACACCAGGCCCGGGACACCTGTCACGCTGCAGGTCCCTCCCTGGCATCATAGATCCCACTTCCCCTCCTTGGAGGGGTCAGGTGCTTGGTGCCCCAAGGCTGACATGCACTACTGGAGGGCCAGCTGGTGGTGGAGGTGGTGCAGGTGGGCTCTGTTTCTCGGCTGAGCAAGCTGGAGGGGCAGGGGGTGGGGGAACTGCTCATGGCACCAGGCCACCCGCTGATGAGGGTGGGGGCTAGCTTTGACTTTGGGCCGTGGACAGATCCTCAGCACCGTCACGTCGGCAGAGAGGAGGCGAGACGGGCAGCCTGCTCCTCTGGCAGCATTGGCAGGTTCTTGGGCAGAAGGAGCTCAGACAGGCCTGCTACCCCGTTTGTCAGCTCCCGCTGTCCTTAAGAGTTGGTGTGGAGGGGAGCCCGGTGGGATTCTCAGAGGTTTGGGGTCCTTGTCTTCTGTGAACTTCTACTCTGGCAGGGAATCCCCAAATACTTTCTGATTCTGGGTTTCTGCTGACCCAAATCAGGAAGCTGTACGCTTGGAGTGGGTTTTATGTTTGTTGGCTTATGTTTTCCCAAAGCAGGGGTGCAGTAAAATGTGAAATATGGTGGCCAGACCAAATGGCCTCATGCTGTCTTCCTGAGACTTTTCTGGGGGAGGAACCCACACACTCACACACATTCACACGTACTGATTCTCATGCACACACATCAATTCACACACAAACCTACCCACATTCACACACATGTACCCATCGCGCACACACACACACACACACACACACACACACACACACACCCATGCTCTCAGAAGGAGACTGGCTTGGGTCTTAGAAACCAAGCCATCCACTTCCCACCCCTCCATCCCGAGCTCCTTCCTTCCGTCATCTGGGGGGCAGGGGTGCTCATGGGGTGTCAGATAATTCCTGAGCACGTCTGTTCCTGTTCACATTCGAGCTCTGCCACTGTGTGATCTCAGCCACGTTGCTGGGTGTCTCTGACCCCAGCTTCCCGCTTATGAAGTGGGTGCCATAACAGAACCCCACTCAAGGCTGTGTGGAGACTGAGCATGGGGGCATCTGGGGGAACACAGGCGTGTGTACTGCCAGGCTTGTGAGGCCTCGCACACTTGCAGGCCGCACCGATGCTACCGTTCCCCGCCCACCTCTCTTCCAAAGCCTGGCGGTCAGGCGTACCAGCCTGGCATTCTGTCTGCTTTTCCCAGAACAGGTCACTTCATCGGTCTGTGTGTTTCTGGGCATAACACGTGTTAGCTGTTACATGTCTCATTTTAACTTCGGAGTAAACACGGCCCTGCTCTCAGAGGCAGATGTGTAGACCAAGCCTTCTTGGGGCACGGGACGAGGGTGGCTCATTGATGCCCACACTGAAGGCACCTGCCCCAGCCGGGCACTGAATAGATCCAGTTCTCTCCACCAGGGGACCACGTGGTGGGGAGGAGGAGGACATGAGGCATTGAGCAAGGCAGTGTGTGGGAAGTGTCCACAGTCACCAGCCACTGTGGGCAGAAGGGTGAACCAGACAGTCCAGTGCTCCAATGGTGAGGGTGCAGAGGCCGATGAAGTCAGCAGTGGGACGTGGTATGCTGGAGTGGTGACGGGGTGAGGGTGCAGGGGACGCCTGTTGTGAGGAGCTGGAGCCCTCCAGGTAGATGAGGGAGAAGGATATCCCAGGCAGGAAGGGCCATTGCTAAGGCTCCGAGGCAAAGCTGCCTGGAGTGTCAGGCTCGGAGCTGCAGCTGCCGTGGCTTCCGCAGAGGTCCGTGGACCGCAAGCTGGGTCTACCAGTGATCTCCCTGCTCCTGAATGCTTGGCCGGCTGGAGCATTCTAAGACAGTTGGCTTTTTGTAAGCATCTAATAGAGGTGGGTTCTGAGTCCAAGAATTGTCACCAGGAGCCCCCAGCTCATACTGAAATAAATCCATCACGTACGGGATGATATCTCCATTGCAATGAACAACTGTGCATATAAGGCCTTGTTCCTAAGATTTTCTATCATGGAATTGTTCACAGAGTAGGCTGCCTTCCCCAGGAGTGGGGACCAAGAGAGAAACCTGCCCAAGTATGGCCTTTACGGGCGTCTCTTTATGTTAAGGGTCTCTGCCATCGGGGTGCCTGGGTGGTTCATTCGGTTGAGTGTCTGACTCTTGGTTTTGGCTCAGGCCATGATCTCCGGGTCATGAGAGCGAGCCCCGCATCGGGCTCCATGCTCGGTGCAGAGTCTGCTTAAGACTCTCTCTCCCTCTCCATCTGCCCCTCCCACTGTTCCTGTTTTCTCTCTTTCTCCCTCAAATAAATAAATGAATCTTTAAAAAAAAAAAAGCCCATGCTATTACTGCTTTGCATTCCACAGTATATGCAGAGGTATTTTAAAAAACCATTGTGCCCCTCCCATCATGTTAGTAAAAATGATGATTTTTGCATGCATCATGTTTATCTTGGGTCTTCTCATAGTCTCTGTTTGAAAAGCCAAGTTGACCTTAAGGTGATAGATAACCTGAACACAGTCTCCTCTTCCTAAATGTCAGTCATTCACACCTTAGTAAGAATGGCAACACAACTTTTTTTTTTTTTAAGATTTTATTTATTTATTTATCAGAGAGAGAGAGAACGCACAAGCAGGGGGAGCAGCAGGCTGACGGAGAAGTAGGCTCCCCACTGAGCAGGGAGCCTGATGTGGAACTCAATCCCAGGACCCTTGGATCATGACCTCAGCCAAAGGCAGACATTTCACCAAGTGAACCACCCAGATGTCCCTAGAATCGCAACATAATCTTAAGAGTAGGTTTTCGGTGACAACATAACCAGGATCCCTGTGAGGTCAGGAAGAGGGAATAGTGATGCTCTCCCCAAAGAGTCACATATAATGAGGGGGTTGGAACAAAGACATCTTGCCAGTTTCCCTGTTGGGTCTTACTCTCCCATAGTTCTCTGGTCTGTGGTCTGCTCTAACCACTGCCTGGCAAAGATCAGGGACAAGATTGGTGACTAACAGAATATAATAAAAAAACATTAAAAAAAAAAAAAGATTCTCCCATGGAAACTTCTCTCCCTGGCCAAGAGCTCAAGTGTCTGGTCCCTCCTCCATCACCCTCTGTTCCAGCCCATTGTGGAGAAGGTTTCTGATTTGTTCCTGTCTTTGTAGCCATCCATTTTCTTCCGATTGTCGGGGCCCTGAGAATATCAGCCTGTGGGCTATTTGTGGGATAGTTGGCATTTTTGAAGTCCTTGTGCAAATGCTTAAACTTTGTTCAATACGTATAACATGCTATCCTACATGGATATCAGCTTTTTAATTACTTAAATAATTAAGTTAATAATCGTACACATTCTGCTTCTAATCTATGTTCAAATCCCATTCCTGCCACTTGCTAGCTTTGTGAGTTTGGACAAATTACTTAACTTCTCTGCACCACCGTTCTCTAATCTACAAATGGGGGATAAAAATAGACCCTGGGCTGTGTGAGGATTAAAGTAGTGAATACTGGAGAAGCCCTAGGAGCGGTGGGTGGTGTACTCCTGTTAGCTCCCGGTTAGCGGAGTTTGCCCCATGCTGGGAGAGGGTAATCTGACTTCTCAGAACAGACAGTAGAGTGCACGATCATTCTTCCCTGTACTGCGAGCTTCAGGGAGTCTCTCCGGCTTGCGTGCACACATGGGGTCTGCATTGATGGAAGGTCACGCACAGCTTTGTGGCAGCAGGCCGATTCCCATGTTGGGGTGCACACCCGTTGGTGCTCATGGGGGAGGCAGCACGAGAGACTCCTCCCCACAGTGGGCTGCCCCGGTGGACTCAGTCAGGTTTGAGCCTCTGGTTTGCCAGAGTTTGGCTCCTGGAGCAGCCTGCCCGAGTGTGCAGAGTTGCCTGGCCTCCCAGATGCGCTCTTGGGTCACCCGGGGCCTCTGTGATGCCTCAGGCAGGCCTCTGGGGGCCTGTGCACAGGGGCCCTTCTGTTTGTGGCGGCACACATGCCATTTGTCTGTGGCATGGGGTGACTTGCTGGGCACCCCTTGAAGAGAGCTTGCAGAGTTCAAGGCTGGTCGCCCGGGCACTCATTATCAGATCTAATTGTGGGCTCGGATTTCACAAACCGGGGGGCTGCACAGGTGGAGGACAGGCTGCAAAGGTCACGCCTAAAAGCTTATTAAACCGCTGGTGTGAAAGGTAAGACCATCTGGATGCCATTTGACAACTTAAGTGGTAATTACACCATTTGGCGCAGGAATTAGAGAGAGCTGTGGCGGGGACAGCTTGGTTTGCAGGGGGTGGTTCTTTTGGGGCAATCCTGTCCTGGCATCTTGAGGTCCTCGTCCCTGCCGTGGCCCCAGCTTCTCCGCCAGGCTCCTCAGGTGCACCGTGGAGCAGGCGGTGTGGACGGGCAGCGCCTCCCCTCGCTGCCCTGCAGCCGTGATAAACAGGAACACCTGCTTTCCCAGCGCCCTCCACCGGGGGAAGGGGGCGGGGGTGGCTTCCAGCAGCGTTCCACCCCAGCAATATGGAAGTGTTTAGCAGGCTTTGCACCAGGCAGGGTAGCTGAGATCTGAACCTTCAAATTACAGCCATTCCCGGGCCGAGGAAAAGTAAATAAACAGTTCACAGCTGCAGCCAGCTCAGCACAGAACCGGCTATCTCTTCTGATTGCGGGACAAGTAATTAAGTGGGAAATGTGAGCCCTCAACGTCAGGGGGAGATGATAAAGGTCTGGGGGCAGTAAATCCCCCCAACTCCAGAGACCTTCCGATTAACCCATGCAGGGCCGGCAGGGGCGAAGCCCAGAGCAGGAGTGCTCCTTGAGCGATTATCAGAAGCTCACTCCCTAAATGAAACCCGCCCGCCTCGCTGCGCCTTGTTGGGGACATGATGAGGGTGAGGATCTGGACCCTCACCAGCACGCCCCAGAAGACACCTCAGAACAAGTGCTGTGTGCCTTAACGGATTGTTCTGGGCTGAATCATGTACCGAAAGTTCACATGTTGGAGTCTCAGCCCCCAGGACCTTGGGATGTGACTGTACTTGGAGAGGAGGCCTTTAAACAGATGATTAAGTCAAGTCAGCGGGGTGGCCCCGACCACCCTGGCTGGTGTCCTTAGTTGGGATCAGGACACAGACATGCACGGAGGGGCGGCCATTTGCGCGCCCAGGAGACTGGTCTCAGGAGAAGCCAGCCCTGCCCACGCCTGGATCTCAGGCTTCCAGCCTCCTGGGCTGGGAGACAAGAACTCTCTGTTGTTTGAGCCGTCTGTCCTGTCGTGCTTTGCTAGGGCAGCCGGAGGAAAGGGAGGGTGCTTTACGGGGAGAGCTGGCAGAGCAGTCTGTGCCAGGCCCCCTGTGAGGTGCGCACATGGCACGTGCTTCTTGTTCCCACCGTGGCAGCGGCATCCCGTCTCTCCGACGGGGAAGCTGAGGCCTGCAGAGGCTAAGCCAGTAGGGCAGACCACACAGCCAGGACGCATGGAGAGAGCCCGTTCCCCGGAGCTGGGGTTCTCAAACCTGCCTGGGAAGTGTTAGAAAGTAGAGGTTCTGGGCTCCACCCCAGATGCAGGGAGCAGGACCTGGGAAGCAGTTTACAAGGCACCCTGGGGATTCTCGAATGTAGCCAGGGTTCAGAACCACAGCTTTAAGCCCAATCTTCTTGCTGGAATTCTTTTTTTTTAAAAAAGTAGTGGCCCAGCAGGAGCTCATGTCCCGTCTTTATTCACATTTTTCTCCTGTGTGAGCCTGCCTCACTGTGGTCTTCCTCCATGGTCAGCCAGCTTGTGTTTCCTACCAGCACAATCTCTGGAGCCCAAATGCCTGGGTTCGAATCCAGACTCCTCAGCTTACTTGCTGTGTGACTTCAGGAAAGTCACTTGACCTCTCTGGGCCTCAGTTTTCTCCTCTGTAAAATGTGGCTAATAAGAGTAACTACCTCCTGGGTTGTTATTAACTGAGTTAATGTTTGTAAAGTGCCTGACATCTGGACAGTGCCAGACATAGGTTTGTTAGGAACAGAGTAACGGTCTCATCTATTTGGCCCTTGACTGTAGGATGCTGGATGGTGGGGGTAGGACTGGGAGACAGAACCCTAGTCTGACCAGTTCTGTATTTCCACCGGAGCACGGAGGGAGCTTCTGGGAATTTTAGTGGGAGGGGACAGGGCACCATTTGTCCAAGATATTCACCCCCACCTGCCCTCACGACACACACACACACACACACACACACACACACACACACACACACACACACTGCTCCTCTGAGGGGCACTGCGACTGTTTCCTAGAGGAAGCATGACATCCCCAAGTCGTAGAGGGATGCACACACAGAGTCTGAGATGTCGTCGAAATGTGATTTCTTCGTGGAAGACGAGGTGTGATTCGGACAGCAGGGTGCTCAGTGGGCCCTGCCTGGTGTGGGTGCAGACTGGGTTACGGAAAATCTGGTGTCTTCCTGTGTTCTCGGCACCGTATACACCTTTCTCCTTCTGTACTGAATATGTGCCCTTTTCATAAAACCTGGCTGAGTCACCCCTGGCAGAGTCTTTCTTGGAGGATGTTTTCACATTTCCTGGACAGTCTGGTGGCCTGGCAGGGCTGGACGCCCCTCTGTCCTCCCCCGCCGAGCACATGCCTGCCTGTTTGCTGGCTTGTGGCCCTGGAGGGGATGGGTGTATGCTACCCTGCTACATGTCTCCGGGACCCTCTTTTGGGGGCAGGTCACAGAGCGGAATGCCGAAGTTGCTGGTTTCATGCAGGTGTGCGTCTCTGGGCTGGGGCTCCTTGGAGAACTTTGCGGGGGACTTTGGGTCAGGCTGGGATGAGCTCCCAGAAGAGGCCTGGGGACAAGGACAGGAGTGGGTCCTGGACAGCCCGGAGAGCCCCTACTGTGTGCTGGCACCAGGGCCCCTTGGCTCCGTCTCCACCTGCCACTCCCCCAGAAGCATCTGTGTCCCCGTGTCCACTTCTGCAGGGCAGGGACAGGATGTGTCCTACTCTAAGGGCTGCTGGGGGCAGCAGACACAGTAAAACAGGTACCAGTGTCTGCTGCCTGGTAAAGAGGCTTTGGCCATGGTTGTGCCTGCTTTTCTTCGTGCTGCTCTGAGCTGTGTCCATCTGCAGGCCAGGGCCTGGAGGTCAGAGAGGCACATTTACTCAGGCCTTCAGCCAGGAGGTAGAGCCCCAACCAGGTGCTGTGCCTAACAGGGAAGCAAGCCAAAGTGCCCACCCTGAGGGAGGCAGCCATTCAGTGGAGTGATTTCCCTGAGAGCCACAGGCAGTGGAGGGGAGGTTTGAGGACTGGTCTGCAGTCACACAGTCAGTGAATGCAGACCCAGATAATCACAAACCTGAAAGGTTCTAGGACAGGTGGGCCCAGGCTGAGGAGGACAGTGGAGACCAAGTGAAGTCTGTCTGGGCTGGGATCTGAGCTGGGAACTGAGTAGGCATCTGAGTAGGGATCAGAGCAGGGATCAGAACAGGGATCGGAGCTGGGATCTGAGCTGGGCAAGACACGAACAGTGTCCAGGGCAGAGAGAACAGCCTCTGTGGACAGCTCGTCTCAGCAGCTGATTATCTCCCCTCCCACAGTCACAGAATGTTCAACTAGGTCCCTTGCTACCCAGAGTAAAGCCCAAGTGTCTCCATCTCCCCTGCCTCCGTGCTGAGCATGCAACAAGGCCCGGCCAATGAGCCTTGCAGCCTCCGGAGTGTGCCCATAAAGGGAAGGGCAGGCCCTCCTCTCGGCCCTTTGTCCCCGCCCACTGGCTGGATGCATCACCACAGCCCACGTGGATGGACCCAACAGTGTCCGAGGAGGAGGAACCCCAGTGAGTTTGGAGTGCAGAGCTCAGAGCTTTATGTGAGAAAAGCACATTCTACAAACACCTGGTTTCAGCGACGAATATTCTGGTGTCTGTTAAGTGCAGCGGAAGCAAGCTTCATTGGTGAGGCTGGGGCAGTGGCCGGCAATCCCCACTGTAAGAGCAGGTCTTTGGCATAATTTTGGGAATTACTCTTGGCCATTCTGCCTGTGATCCTGCTCCTGGTGCTCCTGGAGGTAATGCAAGCCGCGTGACGTCCTCTCCAGTAGCTCGCACCGCATTCGGCCCGGGAGCTTTGGTTCTGTGGGAATGACGCTCGTCTGACAGCCTCGTAGGTCATGGGACAGACTTTGCCATTTCCCCCGAGAGCCACAGGCAGCCGAAGACAGGTTTGAGGACTGGTCTGCGGTCACACGGGCAGTAAATGCGGAGCCAGGGCTCGGACGCAAGTGCACGGCCCCGATCTTTTCTCTGGGTGCCTGACTACACCGAGGAATGGTGTGGGTATGGAGGGATGTCCCGTCGAGGGGTACACACTCTACTCACCTCTCCCCTATCCTACCGTCTGCCCTGCCCACAGCTGCCTGGGGGAGCCTGGCTGTGCTTTCTCCAGCCCTGGGAGCTCAGTCAGCCTCTCATGCTGGGAGTTGGGAGTCTTCTGGAAAAAGGTTTCTTCCATTCTTAGCGCTCTGGGGGAGTGGTCTCTGGACTTGCCCTGGACATGGTCCAGTTCTAGATTGAAGGCACAGAGGTGGGCAAGAGCCGGGGGCTGGCCCTGACAGGTACCCCTGAGCTGCTCCAGCAGCACCCCTCCCTGGGGCATTTCCCAGACGCATCAGTCGGTTTCCGTCAGGATTTCTGTTGCTCGCCACTGTGGTGTCTTCACTGGGAAGTGGTGCCAGGCATTCGTCGTCTGCATGTTTCCTCCACTGGAGAGTGCTTAGGGTTCTCAGAGCTGTTGCTCTCTGGACCGACCCTCTTCAGTTCCATTAGCCTTCACTTCGGGCCCCACCCGCTTCTGCGTGAGACCCATTTTCTCAGGGGTTCTTGGTTTGTGTTTCTGATGCTGCCCTGCTGTGGACAGGATGGTATCAGGTTGCTTTTCATACCAAAGGGGGGACTCTTACCATCACTGGGGTCATGCAGATTGGAGCATTGGGCTGCAGCCCCCACTCCTGGGGTGGGGGCCCCATTTCCCCATTCTGCGGAGGCATCCCCTTCCATGTCCAGGGAGCCCCCTGTGCCAGCAGAGCTGGGGATGTTGCAGGGCCCTCTTTGCCTTAGCTCCTGCCCCTGATGCCCCTCACTGGAGCCCCATTTGGAATTTCTCTTCTGGGGAAATGGCCCAATCCCTCCCTTCTCCATGCATCTTTCCCAGTAACACTGGGACCCTTCTCAGGCTTTTCTGGACCCTCCTCCCCACTAGGGGGAAAACGAAGGACACTTTTGCATTTGGTCCTTGAGTCTGCTTCTTGCTCATGGCGAGGGCTCAGGAATGCCTCTCACGATCCCTGCATCTCAGTTTCCTTGTCTGCAAAATGAGGATCAAAAGTAGTCCCCCAAACCCGGGGGTACTTTGAGGGTTTCATGAGTTACTGACTGACACGAGGTCTGGCAGGAGGTCAGAGGTCTGAGAAGAGTCAATAATGGGGCAGGACCAGATGTGTGAGGTTCGGCAGTGCCGGCTGCATGATTTTAGAGGTCCAGGGCAAGATGAAAGGGGGCCCTCACTGAAACATTGTGAAGGATTTCAAATTTCCCACAGCAGAACATCGGACCAAGTGTGGGGTCCTTCTGAGCCCGGGCCCCTGCACCTTCTCACCCTTGCTGGAGTCCCTTGAGTATTTACACCCTGCCCCGGAAGGACCCAGGAAGTGCCAGGACCCTTCAGACACCAAGAGGTCAATGGCTGATGAGACGGGGTTCACTGCGGGAACCTTTGCTTTTCAATCCGGGATCCCAGTGCAGCTGTGTCCAGACATGATTCTTCAGTTGTGGAGATCTGCCCGGTGCCTAAGAAATGCTCTGTGTTGGGGGAGGGCATGCCTTTGGGACAGTCCCCCCCCTTGAATCCTGACCAGGGACTGGCCCAAGGGTCGCAACCCCTTAGAACTGGAAACAGCTGACTTCTGGTTCTGGGTTCCAGGGTGGGCAGCCCCACCCAGCAGGAGGACATTGCACAGAGAGGCCCGCTGACGTCATTGCAGAGGTGATTTTTACGGAAGCGGGTGCGGGGCCATAAAGCTGTCAGGGTGGACCTCGTGCCTCGGTCCCCTTCTCACCCATGCCTGTCATCTTGTCCTCAGAAGGCCCAACCTCCTTGGGCTCTCACCTCTGAGAGCGAGGCCGGGGCACAGGAGGCCTCCATTCTCCATGGGCTGCAGCCTGCCACTCGGTGCCAACAGTGCTTCCAGGTTAAGCACCTTGTTAGGGTAATAAATGGGATGAAAAACAGTATTTCACTGTATTTTTTCCTGGGGTATCATGACAGATTGAGGGCCTGTGGCTCGAGGCATGCTGGCTGATCCCAGCTCCTGTGACCCCGAGGCTGGGGAGCAGATGGGCATGTCGCAGACTTCCCCTGCCTCCACCTGAGCCCAAGGCCCTGGCCTCCCGCTCACTGGCTATCCTGCCAGCGGCGCCTGTGGGAATGTTGGGCCCGCAGAAGCCCAGGCCCGTTTCTCTTGCCCTGAGAGCCTGTGGGGCCGCGTAGGTCCCAGGGGAACACGTCATCCCGATGGGCAGGCTGCCCAGCCCACAGCTAGCTGAGCTGTGTGGGGAATGGGCCTCCCCTTCCTCCAGCACCAGGACAGGAAAGGGCCCCGACCAGGGTGTCTGGGCGCCTGGCACCTAACTGGCCCATCAAAAAGAATGGCTGCTTCGTTGCCATCTGCATGATGATAGAGGGGTCAGGGTAGTCACTGTCCAGACTCAGAACACATCAGTTCAGTAGCCAGGGACACTGGTCACTCTAACGACTATGACACCAGCCCTCACTTGCGAAGGGTTTGTTCTGTACCAGGCGCCGTTCTCTTATCATCTGAGCGAATTTTCCAACAGCTCCATGTTAGTAACAGTGATAAAACCGCGCCACACCATGTGGCTCTCACAAAGGCCTAATACAGAGTGACTCTTGAAACCCTAACAACCACCCCATGGGGTCGCTACTCTAATCACCCCCATTTTGCAAATGAGGAAATGAGGTTCAGAGAGGCGAAGTGACTTGCCCAAGATCACTCAGCAAATAAGTGTCCAGAGCTAGAATTTCTCTTGGCCAGTCTCATCCTAGAGTTCATGCTTTTAACCACTAACATACTCCGTCTGCAGCTTTCAGGCAATATTTGGGCATGAACGTGCCATGGGTCACATCACTAGAGGCTGGTGCTCAGGTGGGAAGGGAGCGGATTCTCCAGGGGGCTTCCTAGAGATGGTGAAACCCCAGAACCGAGCCTCTAGATGTGGGCAAAAGCAAGTGAAGTTAGATCAATCAATTAAAAAAATAGTCCAATAATCCTCCAGTAAGACTTTTCTTTTTTTTTTTCCATTTTTTTTAATTAATGATTTTTTATTATATTATGTTAGTCACCATACGGTACATCCCCGGTTTCCGATGTAAGGCTCGATGACTCGTTAGTTGCGTATAACACCCAGTGCACCATGCAATGCGTGCCCTCCTTACTACCCGTCACCGGGCTATCCCAGCCCCCGCCCCCTCCAGTAAGACTTTTCGATGATATTTATGGATTCATATTCTACCACTTAATGCATCTGATACTCGTCCAGGACTTAGTCTGTATTGGGTGCTGTGCTAAGTGCTTTAAAGATACCAACTCACCAGCATGTATCCCACAGGAGGTGAACTTGCCTACCTAGGGTCTCTCAGTCCATACATCTGTGCGTGCAGGGTGCAAACCTGGGGACTCTGAGCTCCCCACTGCAGAGTGTCCACCAGCCTGAAGACAGGGCTGACTTTGTGAGCAGGAAGAGGGCTAACTGCCGTGTGGGTGGTACAGTCTGTGGGCTGGGGTGGGGGGCACCTGTCAGACCCCTGCCTGAAAGCTGTTTCCCAGTGCCTGCCATTCTGCTGCTGGAGCTTTCCCCCCGGTGTCTCACAGGCCCGCTCCCTGATCCAGGGGTGAGATGCAGGTCCCTCCTGCACCCATCGCAGAGGTCAAGGACCCGTCAGGTCTGGCACAGCCAGGTAGGGACTGCCAGCATCCCCTTCCTGGGGACTCGGTCAGCCTCTGCAGCCCAGCCTACCTTGGGGTTGGATGTGGCCACTGACTGACTGTGCCCACACCTGGTGTGCGCTGAAGAGCCCCCAAGACAAGAGGAGGGCAGATGCATGGGATGGATGGAGCTTGGGGCCCTGGATTGCGCGGGAGCATGCCAGACTATGATGTGAGCACGAAACCAGCTTTCCCTGCGTTGGGACATGATGTCCCTACAGCATTCCTGTCCTGGCTGACACAACCTCCCAGCATCTGGGCAAATGCAAGAAGGGGGATCTCAAGGTCCCTTCCTCGTGGGAGAGGCTTTAGTGCAGCCTTGCACCTGAAAATATGGATGGGCCCACGAAGGAGGGGACGGGTGCAGCCCCACCTCAGCCCGTCTCCCCACACTCATTCTCTCTCCTGTGGGTGGCTTTCAGGCCCTCTCATCCAGGCTGCTCTCTGCCGCCTCGGGGCCTTTGCATAGGCTGTTCTATTTCCTTGGCACCTGTCCCCGACATCCCCCCCACATGGGGCCTTTAGTTCTCATGCTTTGGATCACCGCCTAAATGCTCCTTCTTCTGAGCTCCCACTATGGGGTTCAGTCACCCTGTTTTAGGCCCCACAGCACTGGGCACATCTGTGATCTGTAAGCTCCTGGAACACAAGGACCATGGCTGCCAGGTCTGCTGATGGGTCCCTCGCCTATTGCCGTGTGGGTGTCTAATTTGTATTTGTTAGATGGCCAGTAAGTCAGTGAATGAAGTTCCTGCGGAAGGCTTGCTCTATGTCAGGTATCCATCGCTCGGGGGCTCAGTGTCCAGAGGCCCATGCGACCGAGCCCTGTCATATCTGCATCCCAGCAAGGCGCGTGCCTCTCTCAGTGTCAGACCAAGACGAATATCACGTTTTCTTTTCTTCTTTTTTTATTTACTTTTTTTAAAGATTTTATTTATTTATTCGACAGAGAGAGAGGCAGCGAGAGAGGGAACATCAGCAGGGGGAGTGGGAGAGGGAGAAGCAGGCTTCCTGCTGAGCAGGGAGCCCGATGCGGGGCTCAATCCCAGGACCCTGGGATCATGACCTGAGCCACCCAGGCGCCCCAATATTGTGTTTTCTTAAGGCCTAGGGCCCCACTTCTGTTTCTCCTCACATCCTCGTGTGTCTGTCGTCAGAAAGCGTCTTGTCCTTGATATGGACATATGTCCTCGAGGACATATGTTCTAGTGTCTCTTTCTGCCCTTAAAATTCTTAGCCCATTGATGATGGATGGATCACCAGTTAGGTTGCCTTAGGATGGAGGAGACGTAATCCTGAGAACCGCTGCCGAACGATGGCCCCTCCGTGCCGTTCCGGTGCTTGCTGTCTCACTCAGCCTCCACAAACACGCCACAACCGTCCCGGGTGAGGGAGGGGTGGCTTCCATGTCACAGATGAGGAGCAGACTCAGAGAGGGCAAGTAGCTGGCCCAAACTCGCACAGCTGGAAAGTGGCCGATTCAAACTCAGACCCAGCTGTAGGCCGGGTGCTTATGCATTCGCTAGGAAGAATCTTTCATAAAGTGTAGCTATAACATATCGGGGTTTTTCACAGGCATTCTGCCGAAAAGCCTTCTTTGCTGTGCTAGCTTGGGCTGCTTAAATGAAGTGCCACAGGCTGAGCGGCATATACACACGCATCTGTATTTCCCGAAATGTGTGTGGGGCCCATCCTCTGAAAGGGATTAATATGCATCTCATGGAGGATCAAAGCAAATACGCTTGTGAATATTATATTAAACAGTGGGATAGAGTTCCTTGCTGCAGGATTTCGGGGAGTCATTAACGTGCTGATGTGACTGGTGAATCCCTAAGGTGGTCTGAGGGCAGGGCGCAGCAAACTTGATCACAGACAACTGCCGCTGCTTTAGGCTTTGCAGGTCATGTGGTCTTTGTGGTTGCCACCTAAAGCAGCCACAGACAGTATGTAAATGAGTGGGTGTGGCCCTTGCTCCAATAAAATTTTATTTACAAAAACAAGTGGTGAGCCAGCTTTGGCACATAGGTGGAAGTTCGCTGACCCCAGCCTTCGAGTATGCAGTATTTTCCCAACATAGTGGACCGTGTTCATTTCTCAAGGAGGGTTCACATTCCAGGGAACATCCTCCTCATCCAGCAGCCCTTGGCCCTCAGTCGCTGTGCACCTTCCCTCTACTCCTTGTCCGTTGTTCGTGCCAGTGCCGTTGGACAACGGGACGCCGTTCTGTGAGGCTCATCCGTGGACTGGGGTAAATCCTCTCCATTCCTGTTCAGACTTTACCCTCAGTAGTCCAAACCACCTTGGGCTGGGCCCCACGTGAGACTTTTCAGTACTTCTAGGGTTCAGCAGAACCGAGATGCCCCCCCCCACATTATCACAGTATTTAATAAGTCCGGAAACATCACACATTGCAGGAATGCTGTTCTTTCTTCTTCCCATTAGTATCGTCACCTGTCCCTGTGACCCGCGCGTGTGTGTGTGTGTGTGTGTGTGTGTGTGTGTGAGAAGAGGGAGGTGGCGAGAAGGTTTGCAGTCGCGGGGCTGGGGGGGGTTAATACAGGGTTACATTCGGCAGCTACTTCCATGGACAAGTGAAAAGTGTTTAGTCTTCGTGTTTAAGCCGATGGCTCTGAATTCATTCTGGATGGAGAGTTTTGGAAAAGGGGGACTGTTTGTGTTAAGATGGACGTGGATATAGTCTTTCAAGGTACAAAATTTGTGCTGACTTGGTCCAAAACACAACCGCCTCTGGTTATGTCTGGTTTCGACTACTCCAAAAATGTCCAAAATTCCAGACAACCTCTTGGGCTTAGAAATAAAAGTCATTAATCCTGCATTTGAATTTAATATTTGAAATTTTATCCTAAACTTTTTTTTTCTTCCACATGAATTAACTTTTGAAAAGTTGGAAAGAAACCTACGGTCCCCCCCCCTTTTTTCTTTTTTAAGGGAACATTCTTAGCAAAAGGGTATAAAATTAAACTAGGTTTGACCTTTTGAGCTTAGCAGATTTTCCACCTGGTCTGAACAGGAAATGGGCTTCGCAGTGGGAAAGCCTCTTCCCCCACTTCTGGAAAGGGACACGGCGTGCGCTCCCAAGGTGGACAGCTCCTGGCTGAGCAGGAACGTGGGCTCCTCGCCGACAGCTCATTAACACGTGGTGAGATCGGGCAGCCGGGAGATAGCCTGTTCAGGGAAGGGCTCCAGCCAGCCCCTTAGTCTCGTCTGAAATATCTAAGCCCCCTCTCCCCACCAAAATTACACATAATTCTGCAGGAATCTTGTGTGTGGGTGGACGGCTCTATCTTGAGTTTTGTCAGCAAAGGGCAGATTCTTTTTGGCACGAGGGGTGCAAGCATGGGGCACAGGCCCAGCTGCCCAGATATTCCAAATGATCTTATGAAAGAGGGAGTCTGGGAAGGGAGGGGTCCAGGACCCCGCTGGTGGGTGGGATGTGGGGCTGGAGGAGAGAAGACAGGGGTCCACGGGGGGCTTGGAATGTAGGTGCTCTTGGAGCCGGGATTCAGGGAACATGCTTTGGCTTCTGTCTCAGAGAGCTGGGGCCTCTTGGGGGCAGAGGATGGATTTCCTTGTTTGGGGGTCCTGCCCATCTGTGACAACATATCATAGGGGGTCTGTGAATTCCAGCAGCCTGGGTTCTGGTCCTGGCCCCACTTTTTACGGAGTGAGAGACTTTGGGCAAGTCTCATTACCTCTCCTAGCCTCAGTGTCCCCGTGTGTAAGATGGGAATACAATAGCACCGTTCTCGGAGGGCTTCCGTGAGATGACATTCTTCCTTGTCAGCCCATGGCCTGGTGCCAGGGGTGTGCCTGAAACGCAACACTCTCACATAACTAGAGAATTTATTCCCGAGTTGAATAGCTCACCAAGGCAAAGGAGGGGGCCAGCCGCATCTCCTCCCACCACCTCTCTGCACTTTTTGTGACTTGCTTTTCCTTTCAGGGGTGGTCTCTGCTTCCTGCCCTGTGATGTCACTGCCTAAACATGCCGGGCGCAGGCACGGGGAGGCAGAAGGGGCACTCACTGTGATTTCTCCCCCACCAGCCTCGCGCTCCCCAGGGTCAGCCCTGGCCGTGGCTCAGGAGTGGCAGGCTCCTTCCCAGAGGAATTTATGATTCCTTGGCCGGGGCTGGTTTGCTCCTCCAGAAATTAAACAAAGCCAGCAGAAGTGGAGGCCACGGCCCTGGCTTCCCTGCTGTCTCCTCCGGGGTCCATCAGGCCTCCGACGATCGGGGGCGGGGGCTCCCGGGCAGACCTGGGCTCTAGGGCAATGTCTGTGGTCAGGCGGTGTGGGGCTATGGGCCAGTCACTCCACCGCACTGGGCCTCAGTTTCTTCAGCTGGACGGTAAGGGGTTTGGGCCTGCAGACTTGCTGATTCTATGTTAGGCGGGTGAAATGAGTGTCTCCCCGAGTGCGGGACACCAAGAGCTGAGCTGGTGCACCCGAGGCTGCAAACCTCTATTTCAGACAATGTGCGGAGTGGGGCAGGGGAGGCACTTGCCCTGGATGCAGGATTGAAGGGAACACCAAACCAACCACAGTCAGCAAGACAAGTAATACTTGCATGCAACATTTAGAAAATGAAAACCCCCAAAACATGCATGATGAACAAAGTATCAAACTTTTAAGTGAAGGCAGGAGAGGTATCAGGGACGTTTTCTTGTGCCTCAGGCTCCGGTGCTGCTTGGGAATGTCATTTTGCATTGTAAGAACATTTCTAACAACGCACACCCACCACTTCGCAGATGCTACCTCCTGGAGAGGGGCCACGTTGGGGTGTACAAAGTGAGCTTATCTGAAAAGGAAAAGCTGTCCTGAGTGTGTGGTGAGTGGCGTGTAGATATCTTAAAGGGAATGACAGCCAGTTTACAGGGTGGCACTGTGAGCTTCAGGGAGGGGGGGTGACCCTTGAACATCTGCCCCCACCCTGTGCCTGGGACGCCCTGCTTGTGCCATGAGCGTCCGTCCCTTTGGCCACAGAGGCCTGGTCCCAGAGGTCCCCTGACCTGAGCTGGGACCATCGGAGCCTCGGGGACCCCAGCTGACTGGGGTCCTCACCAGGGGAAGTGTGCACACTCGGCCCCGATGTGGCCCTGCTTTGCTCCGGAGACGGAGGAGCAGGCAGTGCTGGCTTAGGTAGAGAAGACCCAGACACAGAAGCAGCGGGTCCTGGCCAGCCTTCCGGCTCCTGGGACAGCCCTGCCCTTGACTTCCACAGACATCCCTGTGTCTCCATCATTAACCACCCCCACCTCTGCTTTCGGCATAACCTGGCTGGATTGGGTTTCTTTCTTTTAAAATGAAATAGTGTCAGCCAACGTGTGAGAAAGGGAAGGATGGCCTATGTGGGACTTCGGCTTTGACCTGGTGGTTCTCAGCTCTGGTTGCATATTAGGAATGTCGTCTCAGACTGGTTAGGTCAGACTCCCCAGGAGGCGGGGCCCAGGCACCTGCATTTAGATGCAGGGCTCAGGTGCGCTCACCAGGTGGTGTGAACTGCCTTTGCAAACTGACAGCCTTCCCGGCCTGGTGCAAACATCCCCACTCTCTCTAGAATGTTCCCAAACACGTACATCCGCCTGTCTGCGTTGGAGAGTAAATGTTAAGTGTTGGTTTTCAGAGAGTGGGGCCAAGGCATTCTAATTCATTCGTCCTTCAAATCAAATGTCTTGAGCACCTACTATGTGCACTGGGAATTCAGCAGGGAACAAAATGGGCATGAGTCCTCCCCGTCACAGAGTGCTCAGAGACAGAGCCTGAGACAGAGCTTCCAATCTCAGGGAACATTCTGTCAGGGGGTGGAGAGGGTCCAGGACAGGCTGGCAAGCAGGCCCTTGCTGGGGGCAGCAGGACTCATCCTTGGGGGGCCTTTGGGGGCCGCAGAGAACCCACCTCGTGCTATGCCGCTGACAGAGCCCTGCTTGGATGGTGGTCCCAGATGAGCATCCCAGCTCCCAGGCGCCACAGCCAGCCTTGTCCCCAGGGGGTGGACGCCTGGCTGTGTTTGGAGAGGTGGAGTGTAAGTGTCTGCGGACGGAGATGTTTGGGAGCCCGTGGCGCTGGTTAGCCGCCAGAGTTGCGTAGGAGCAGAGCGGGTGCTCCGAGAGGCGCTGCGGTGCCGCAGACCCTCCCACGCCTCCCATCCCTGCAGAGCGCCCTTGTTCTCCGGCGGTGCCTCTGAGGTCGAGGGCCTTCTTTCCGCCTGAACGATTTGGAAACCAGTCCTTCCCGGGGGATGTCCAGCTAGGGGGTGCGTCCTGGCTCCTTAGCTTCTGTGCGGTTCTCTTACCTCCCCTCCAGCTGCTTCAGGGTGACCGGGACGCGCTGTTCTTTCTGTGCCGTCTCTCCCACCACTCACCCATTGGAAGCCCTCCAGACCCGGGAGGTGGGCCTCGTCAAGACCCCAGTGGGGCTGAAGCCGTCCCTCATCTTGCCTGGAAGATCGCCCTTTCTCTATGCGAGCTACTAGAGCCCATGGACAGGCTTTCCTGGAAGCTCTTGGAGTACTCCCTCCCTCCTTGGGTCCGATTTAGCTCCGCTTCCTCACGTTCGGAGTGGACGCAGTGCAGCTGGTCTCAGGTGGGGCCCTGTGGTTGTAACAGGGTGAGCTTGTGCTTCTTGGTGGGGGCATTTCTTTGGCGTCATTTCCTGTGGAGAACCCGAGAATTCCGCAGTCATCTGTGTGTCTTGGGTAATGCTGGCCCTGCTTCCTGTGGATGGCCATGACCTGGGCCTGGCCACTGTGAATTTTCCTGGCACACCCCTCCAACGTAATGGATACAGAGATAGACGTGGCACCACCTGGAGCCGACCCCAGTCTTCCCTGGGCCCTTCCCAAGGCTCCTGGGAGGGGTGCACTCCCTTCCCCAAGTCTCGTGTTTTATAGCGCAGGAGGGCCTGGTGCTGCTGAGGTCCGTTTCACTGAGAACATGCAGGTGAGCAGCGTCAGGAGATGGGGAGAAAGATTCCTGGCAGCCTCAGCAGGAATTCCTGGACCCACGCATGACCAAGGCCAGACCCACCCCATCGATTTTCCAGTTGAGGGAACAACCAGTGGCGTTTTGGGGTAGGCTGGCCTAAGAGAGGTTTCTGACTTTGCAACTAGGAGTCCCGGCTAACTTTGCAGCAGGGAGTAAGCAACAAGAACAAGGGGCTGTGAGAGAACACTGGAAGCCTACAGATTCAGAGGAAGAACCAGACATTCAGACTCGGTAGGAGGGGACCAGCCAGCAGCAGGCATCTGCGGTGCCAGGAAGCCAGGGAAGCCAGGTGCTCGGGGAGCACATCCATGTGCTGGCTCCAGTGGATTTCCAGGAAGAAGTAACCCCAGGGGCCCAGCTTGGGTTCCCCAGCCGACTGGCAGCTGGGCCCCCAGGGGAAGGTGTTCTGGGGCAAAGACGAGGCTGAGTGGTCATATGGGCAGATGCCACCATAGCTTGGGAAACAGCAGACAATGTGAGAGTAATTTTGTCTCTATTGGATTTGGATACCCTTGAGGGCTCTTGCTCAGTGGCTTGGCAGGGGGGCTGCCCTGTGGCAGAAGGGATGTGTGTTTGGAGTCAGAAGTTCAGGGGGAAGGCAGCTCTCCCCAGGCCGTTGCTTGGATGCGGTGGGCTTTGCTCACAACTGCTAGACCATGACGAGGCCGCCCTCTCAGAGTGTCTGCGGCAGCCGAGGCAAATCAGGGGTCAGCCAGCCCACTGCAGAGTGTGTGTAAGCCCCTTCTGCAGAGGGGCCTGTGTCTGTCCAAGTCCCAGGTGCACACTTAGGAACACCTGCCTCTCACGTCGTGGCCACATGGAGATGCCCTTCTCAGTCATGGACTTCCCCCCCTGACTTCGAGTTTGAAAGCCCGTGCTCCCCTTGGAGAAACTCAGAGACCCCAGTCTCTCCTTTGAAATTAGTGGAAATTCAGATGCTATCATAAAACCGATAAAAAGTGGGGCTGAGAAGGTCTTTGTCTTCAAGCTGTAGCTGACATCCATGGGGATTCCAGTGTGCAGTAACGTTTCTGAATTATTCTATAATAATTCAAAAGACTAATATTTGAGTAGAAAAACAGAAAAGATTTCTCTTAATTTTTGAGCATGGGGAGGGATGGGAGCCGGCTCTCTCGGCTTGGAGGCTCCCTTTGTCTCTGACAGTTACTGAGTAACCCCCCGTAATCGCCTTTATCTCTGGAGCCTTGGTTTTCCCATCTGCAAAATGGGAATGATCATAGTCTGCCTCGTGACATTAAGTGTGGTCATACGTTTAAAGCTGTTAGAAGAGCTCGGCACATAGGAAGTATAACTAAATCTTAGCAGTTATCACTACTCCCAATTAGTAAAGATGTGGACACACGTCTGGCACTTTAAATGCCTAAATTGTGTGTGCTCTCTCTGGAATAAGCTACATCCTGAATATAAATAGTCCCCGTGCCTAAGTCTGAAGCCATTAATAGCAATTCCTGTTTCCACTGTGGATTTCAATTTTGCTGATATGGAGGGAAAATTTCAAGCCCTCTGCTGTATAAATTTAGTTAACTTTTTATTGTTCGTGACTCTTTTATCACATGACTTTTGTTTCTCATTAAGTCAGTGAATGAGATTTACTAATAAGCCAAGTAAAATCTAATTAGGGTAGGGGCCTTTTCCTGAAGAATTAAGTCTCCTGTGGACCCACAGATGTTAGGAATTCAGGGTGAGTAATGCCGAGAGTGCCCCTCGCTGCTTGGAAACGCTCGGCCTGTACGCACTCGCTTTGCATTTAGCACAAAAGCTGGTACAATTTTCGTAGATTTGTTTCCTGAAAATGAATATTAGTTGCCTCAAGGATCAAACCCAAAAATAGACGGGAAGGACAATGGAATGGGCAACGGAATGGGCCTGGCCCCGAAATATGTGTATTAAATACAACTTTGCAATTCATGCTCGGTGGGGCAATGATGAAAGTAAGGAGAGATGTTTGGATTGACGTTACGGTTTGTATTTCCTCTCTGGTTATTCAGATGTTCTGCTTCTGAGGCATGAACAAAGTTTGGTTCTCTCAATGAAGCGTCGGCACGTTGCTCACACCTGCCCAGGTGTGTCTGCACACGTACACCTACCCGTTGGGGTCGAAGTTACTACGGGTGTTTGCAGAGTTGGTCTCTCTCCTGCCTCGTAAACAAGGTCTGAGTTTTTCTTCCTAGATGTGTTTCTGTCCCTTTCCCCACTTTGCTTTGTTGTTAGCAGCTGTTACTGCTTCAGTGCGTTTCCATTAATTCACGAAGGGCTGCAAAATGGTGACGCTCTCATTCTATCGCTTTGTCTTTGTTTACCAGCTGGGGTAAGTTCACGTGGAGGTGCTGCCACTCGACTACCATTTGGTCACCCTGTGCTATGGTTCACACAGGGGAGAGATCTGTTTTCATTTACCCAGTTCTTGAGATGACATGTTGATTCCCTTTCAGTCTTAAAAGGTGATCAGTTAGTTTTCTCTTAATTCATTAAGAACTTGCAGATCCAGACATAATTAATGAGTGTCCATCTGTTGTGGTTCATGGTTGTGGTGTGTGTGTGTTGAGGGGGGCTTGAGAAGGTTCAAATGTCGGCTGCCTCATCCCCTTTTCCCTGCAATAAAACAGGACTGAATGAAATGTCCCAGCAGGGGATAAGCTCCCCGTCCCCGAGAGTCTTTCAGTTCCGGGCCAGGGAACAGCGGAAAGGAGCAGGGAGAGGGACGCAGGCTCTAGTGGACTGGGTGCACCCCTTGCTTCTCCGGTTTGCTTTTGTGACTTTGGGGGGCTCGCTCCCCTTCTCCCGTCATAGCCTGTCACCTCTAGAATGGGGGAAGCTGTGAGGTCAAATGGGAGCTGCTGGGGTGCCCGAAGGGCCAGGCTCTAGACAGGTCTGCTCCATTGAGGCACGCAGCTGTCCCAGACCACACTGGGATTTTGCATCCAGCCTCTTGTTTCCTCTCACCACTGGCTTCTTATCGGGAAAGCCGAGCCCCTAAGGTGTGAGTGCCATCCTGGGCTTTACAGCAGTGGGTGGTGGCAATCTGGCACACGACACCCTGGCTCTGTCTGACGCCATGGTGCCTGCGGGCAGGGGGCAGGGCTCCTGCCTCCCAGGCACACGTCTCCCTGGCTAGCCTCCCACCTGCACTGTTGCACATGCTGGGTCACTAGAGCCACCAGTGTCATCTGTGGACCTGTCATGTTTGACGATCCTTCCCCTTTTTTCCTTTCTAATCTGATCATTCTAATCTGTTTATGGGCAGAATGACCAAGTGGTTAGAATGGTGTCTAGACTAAGAGTTCATAAGCACAGAATGAGTGTTGGGTCTCCCTCCACTCTCCGAGGAGTTCTGGATTCCTGAAAGTCTGGTAAGTGGATACTCTGGGCGTCCCTGAGCGCACATGGACGATAATGAAGTCCTTTGTGGAGAGAGGAGCAAGACATCTCGGAATCATAGTCAAGACAACTGGAAACTTCTGTTTGCAGCCAAAGAGATCTATTGCTTTCCTCGGGGGAGACCCATGCTGTAGGCTTGCAACGTGTGACTTCCTGGCTCAGGTGGCCCGGCGCCCACTTTCCCCGTGCTTGGCTGGACTGCAGCATGAGGTGGGCCAGGCTGGCCAAGCACAAAAGCAACTTAACCTCCTGTTGCTACCCCCGGAGGTCTGTTTGGGAAGGGGAAAAGCCTGCGCCCCTCTCTTCCTCGCCCAGGCAATTATGAAGTGGACAGACGCTTTCCCGAGTCTTCCTGGATCTCTGTTCCAGCATGTGCTCACGCATGTGGTCAGTGGGCTGAGGACTCGGGGACCCTGTGTATAGGACGGTAGCCAAGAGGCCAGCTCTGGAATCTACACACGCAGAGGAAGTCTCAGCTTTCCCTTCTGTTAAACGGGAATGATGAGACCTATCCTCTAACATTATCGTTTGAAATGCGGTAACATCTAGGAGCGTTCAACAGCATACCTGGTGTGTAGTAAGTGCTCCCTAAATATGCACTTTTCGTCCTCGTCATCACTGAGATACAAAGATGAGCCAGCCTTTGAGAGGTTATTCATGCTGTTGTTTTATTATGTTTCTCCCCTGCCAAGTGGTCAGTTCCATGGGGCCATAAACTGTTTTGATGAAGACAGACCACCTTTCCCACCTGTGGTCAGCAGGACACCACTCCCAAGACATCCACAACCCAGTGCGACTTCATGTGGCAAAAGGGACTTTGCCCGTGAGATTAAGCTCGAGGTCTTGAGATGGGGCGATCCTGGATGGTCCAGAGGGCCCATATATAAATAATCCCAGTCGAGTAGGTTGACCGCAGGGGAACACAGGTATACACAGGGCGCAACCAGGGGGTTAACCCGGTCTGGGGGTCGGGCCGGGAAGCCCTGAGAGATTTGGGTTCAGGTTGAGGCCTGCAGGGTGCTGGGGTCGGCCCCTGACACAAGGGAAGGAGGGACAGAGTGCACAAGTCGGTTTACTTCTCGGCAAGACTAGGTGGCGTTGGTACCTTGTTGTACAGATGGGACAACGCGGCTCAGAAGGGTCGCTCTCAGCGCAGACAGGACCTTCCCCAAAGCCCAGCCCCGGCTTCCGGCCCTGAGAGCCGTGGGAAAGATAGATTGGGGTTTATGTGTGCCCTGTTTCTGGCCGACCAGGACCCAGCCTTCGCGTGCTGTCACCCTCAAGCCCACGCCTGCCTGGGGTCCTTGCCGCGACACTGAGCTCTGTAGCAAGCCCAGGAGAGGAAATGTCCCCCAGCTGCTCCGGCCCTGCGAGACCTTTGTCCACGTGCGTTTTCCAGCCTGTCCCCGAAATCCTCTGGCTTACGTTTAATGCTAGTTCTAACTCATTTTTCATGAAAACGTTAAATCCTAATTTTTCATAGAGCAACGTTCAAGTGTGCGGCCAGTGTGCAATTAGAGGCCCCCACCCATGGCAGAGCCTGGCCGCCGGGAGTCACACCGACTCAGGACATTCAATACACTTTGTTCTGCTCGGTACAAGCAACCCAGTCAGAAAATCCTGATTTATGGCATTGCCCGGGCTTCCTGTTCCTTTCAACCCTGAGCATTACAAGCCGCACCCTGCGTTCCCCTGGCTGCTGCCCCCCGTCCCCACCCGCCTCCCGCTCACACAACGTCAGCAACGGAGTAATGGACTTTCCAGGGCTTCCAATCGCCCCAGACTTCATTCCGCTGCTTTTAAAGCAATGGTGGTTAAATTCACATAATGCAAAGTGGACCATTTTAACCTGAATAGTCCGGTGGCAATTTAGTGCATTTGGTGAAACCACCACTTGTAACTGCAGGACTTTTGCAGGACCCTGGAAGGAGACCCCATACCCACGACCGGTCACTCCCACCCCCGCCTCCACCCGAGCCCTTGGCTGCCACTCACCTGCTTTCTGACCGTAGACCTGCCTGTTCAGTATGTTCGCCTAAGTGGAATCGCGCAGTAGGTGGCCTTTGAGACTGGCTTCTTTCATCTGGCACGTGTTTGAGGTTTGCCCGCACCCAACCATGTGTCAGTACTGGAGTCCTGTTTCTGGCTGGACAATAGTCTGTTGTGTGGGTAAGCTACAGTGCGCTTATCCACTTCCGTCGATGGGCGCCAGGGCTGGTCACTGCGGTGAACACTCGTGTGCCGAGTTTTGCTTGAGCACCTGTTTTCACCTCTCTTGGGTCTGTACCCAGGACTGAAATTGCGGGGTCCTATGCTGGTTCCATGTTTAACTTTTGGAGGCAGGCCAGGCTGTGGAGGCTGGGGACAATTTCCTGGGTGAGGTGAGGGCTCTGAGGTCCCAGGGGAATAGCAGGGATCACCAGAGGCAGTGCGGTGGGACAGCCGACGGTGTCAGGCGCCCTGCACGGCCCCTTGCGGGGGGAGAGGTGGCAGCATCTCTGAGCAAGGAGGTCTTCCCCTGGAGGACATCGGGGTCATCTGGGGCACTCGCTGCTGGCTGGCCGTGTCCATCTGAGCAGACCGGGTCTCCTGCTCCTGCTGCGAAAATTCTACCCTGCCCCACCTTGGAGCAGAAAGGGCTTTGGAGCCCCACAGATACGGGGTCCAGTCCGGGCTCTGCCATTTCCTCTGCTGTGCAGCCTTGAGCACGGCTCTCCACCACGCTGACGCTCAGTGTCCTCGTCTGGAAAGGGAGAAAACCACCACACCGTGTAGTTACGAGTTCACCAAGTGCTGCCCTGCCGAGCACTCACTGTTTCACGGCGATGACATCCCGTCCCCCCAGCTCAGCAGGGTGGGTGCTGAGGAAGCCAGGGAACAGAGAGGTTGGGACATTCGTCCCAGGTCACACCCCTTGGTAGATGGCAGAGCCGGGCCCCGAGCCAGGCCTTCTGGCTGAGCCCTTGGGCTCCTACCTTAGGCTCCCAGCCCCACTCTGACTATCACAGTTCAATGTGATAGTTCCTTACGAAACTTCCACTGGCAGTTGGACATGTCAGGGTAGTGACCCTGCTTGTCACCCCCCACAGCCGCAGACACGCTCCTCCCTCAGCGAGTTCGGCCCCTCACCCAGGCCGGGCTGCTTCTCTCCACCTTGGGTATTTCCTGCGTGTCTCTAAAAGGTGGGTGCTGTAAGCATGGGTCTTCCCCTCTGCACTGTGTGTTCTTTGCACACCCGACACTTCAAGCACAGGTCTGACACCACGAATGCTTGCTGGGTGCTTGCTGCCTGGGTGAGCGCCATGAGCCTGATGAGCCGGCTTCCCATGGGTTCCCGTGTGGGAGTCACTGCTGGTCCCCCAGGAGCTAAGGAAGAGCCCGCACCTCCCAGGGCCTGGGAGAGCTGAGGCCTCCCTGGAAAGGCAGGCCTGGAATCCCTCAGTGGAAACAGGTGACAAGTACGGCCTGGATAGGAGCTCATAAGCCTCAAAAAAATACCGCATGTTTATGCAGGGCCTCATGTCCAGCCCAGAGGCCCTGCAGACAAGGCTTGGAGAGCCTTGGGAGAGCCGAGGCTCGGACAGCCGGCGCTTACTTCCCCCAGCCCGCTGCAGCCTGCGCGTGGTGTGGGGGGCGGGTAGGGGTCCCCATGTCTGCCGGGACAGGTGGCCCTATGTGCCATGAGTGGTCTGGCCAGACCAGGTCCTCACGTGCCCGGGTCCCTTCCCGGGGCGCCTCTGAACCCGCAGTCGAGGGATGACATGGATCTTCCCAGCCCCAGCGTCCACCCCATCCCAGGTCTGTGAGCTCCCGTGATCGCTCCTGCCACCAAAGGACCTGGCCACCGGCTCCCCGATGTGGCTGTCTTTGCTGGCTCAGTCCTCTTTGCTCCGTGTCCTCACCCTGCCCTACTCTCTGGCCTACTCCGTTCAGGACATGACTTCCAAATTCCCGACAGAGATGAAGGGTCAGGATTCGGGAATGACGTATCAGAATTTCTGGGAAATCTCCAAGAGTTCCTGGGTTGTAAATTATTCTACATTTTCCACATTACTTCATGTGATTTAAATAAGAATGAGACACCTGGAGAGTAAATCCTACCATAGGATAATGTGAAAACGTTCAGAGGTTTGTTCTTTTTTTTAAATTAGCATATAATGATAAATGCATGGTTTATCATTGTTTTGAATCAATATATTTTGACAGTATGTGATTCAATAATTGATAACATTTCACATTAATTTGTACCTGATTCAGATGTTCAATAATAGAAAATATTAAAAGAAGCACATGTTAATTCAAAATAAATGTCAAATAAAAATCATTAAAAAACATTGAAGCACCACAAGTATCTGGTGATTAAGACTTACCAGTCTCAGCAATGACATTTTACATCACACAATTCATTCCTGGCCCTCCCTGGAGGTCTTGACGTTTCCCTGACAAATGATAAGATGTATTTCGGATCGACGTTGCTTGGATGGCTGAACGCCCCCCGAAGCAGGTGTGGCCTGGGCGTTGGGCGCGCCTGCGTTCGTGCCAGTTCAGTCCGTTGTTAGTGGTGAAACACACACTGGCCTGAGTGTGGTGGTGCCGTCCAAACTGGCTTTTGCAAATTTGGATTGAAGATGGTTTCTGATTTAGTCAGACTAGTCTACGGTTCTTCTGCTGACGTATTTACAAAGATCGGGGCCCTCGAGTGAATGTTCATGCCCCACAAATAATGCCGAGTTTAGATCTTCTAGAAATGTTACCAGCACTACGCAGAATCACATGTCAAAGCTGCCAACTTACGGACTTCGTCGCTTCCCTAAGTTGTTACTTCTCGGAATACCGCTCACAGGATTTGAGTGTGCTCCGTGTGTAAACTCCTTCTTCCCTTCCCTTCCCTCCCTCCCTGTCCCTCCTCCCACCTACCCCCCCTCCCTCCGTCCTTCCCTTCCTTCTTTATAAAGTACTAGAACGTATCTTTTAGAGAGGTTTCCGGGTTACAGAAGTCTCCCCTGTCACACTGTGCGGTCCCGCAGTGCACTCGCGGCAAGTGTTGAGCTGATGCTGATGCATTAGTCCCTGCAGCCCGTCGGGCTCCCTCTCGCTGTAGTGCAGTCTGTGGGTTTGGGCAGGTGCACGATGTCTTGTGACATGTGACACTCACAGTGTCACACGGAAGAGTTTCACCGCCCTAAAGGCCCGCCGTGGGTGGAGCTTCTCAAGCAATGCTCTTCCGTCTGGAAATGCCTAGCACAGTGCCTGGCTCACGTCAGACCCTCCATGGAGCGCTGTCGTCGCCTCCTAACGTGGGCCCTCCTCCCGGGTGTGAGACCCACTAGGGACCCGCTCTGTCCACGGTGCTCTGCCCCCAGGGCAAGCCTTGTCGGCTGAGAAGGGCCGTGCCAAACACGACTGTCGGGCTCGTTCCTCAATAGGTCAAACGCCACTGGGAGCAGCTCCCGTGACTTCACATGTCAAAGGGCCAGTTGTGTGGGTTGTTGACTTAGGGTTGGCCATTAACTGCCGGATGGGCCCTGACAGCACCGCTCAGAGGCTGCGCAACTCAGTCAGAGACCCGCAACCGATGATGGAGGGCGTAGGAAGCCAGAAGTGACAGCAGGGGTCATTGAACTCGAGCGGCGTGAAGACTGATGAGCGATGGTTGGTTCTTCGTGGTTGCTAGTCCACTGCTTGTCCAGAAGGTGGTTGGAACTTGGGTGGTCCTGGCGTCGGCATTCTTTCCGAAGGAGGTAACCCAGAAGGGGGGCGTTGGCATCTGCAATGAGGTTGTCATTTTTGGTGCAAACAGAGGCGAACTAGAGAGGCAAAACCGTCTACGGTTATGGGGGCGGTGGGCGTTTGCTGCCTAACAAGCCCCCCAGATTCAGTGGGTGTACACAGTGATTTGTGTCTCTCATGACCGTGGGCTGCCTAGTGGTGGCGTGGCTGGCATTTCTTTGATATCTTTCCATGCGGGTTGGCTGGTCCCTGCTCACGGCCTCCCATCCTAGCGCTGCTCCGGGGCCGGCTCCCGCCAGGTCACCTCTGCCTCCTACAGCATGGCCACGGCCCAGTCTGCAAGTCCTTACCCAGCCTTCACTTCTGTCACATCCGCTGTTGTCCCCCGACCACAGCCCGTCACATGACTGAGCCCAGAGTCAGCTTGGGAGGGGACGGTCCAGGCGGTGGGTGCTGAGGGCAACCGAGGTGACCCTCTGCTGCAGCTTCGGGCACCCCAGGACATGCCTGGACGCAGGGCCTCCCATGTTCCCTGAGTGTGATGGGCACTGAGCCTTCGAACTGAGGTCTGTGCGGAGTCTCTCTCACCGGAGCCCCCGTGGGTGGCCAGGAAGAAAGAGGTGGAGCTCGGAACGTCTCCTGGGAACGGGTGCAGCCCCAGGCCGGCCAGCTGTGGGAAGCTGATGTCTCTCGCCCTGTCGTCCTGTCAACAACAGTGGCTTTCACCAGCTCCTGTGATTAGTGCTGGGCCCTCTTCTCGGTGTGGTTACCACCCCTCGGCCTGTTCCTCACCCTCCACCAGGAACCACGGGACTCAGTGGCTTTCTAATACTATTTTGTTAAAGCTTCCTGGCCCCCACGGTCCACCTGCTCTGAGAAGAGGGTCTACGGCAGAGCGTGAGCTGGTGCCGGGGCCCAGCCAAGCCAGTGGTCTGTGAGCCAGGAGGAGCCCACAACAGTTTGGGGCTCTTCGGATACCACGGTGCGGTGGTCTCCGGTCTGCAGCACTCAAGGAAAACCCTCCCCTCCCAGTGCCAGAATCCTGAGGAGAGGCAAGAGCAGTGGTACCCCACCTGTCCAGTTCTGGTAACCATGGCAACCCCTCCCTCCCTCTATTTATTAGGCCCTCTTCTGAGGTCACCAAACACTGTGAAGGGACACAAAGGAGGTATTTTAGGCTCTGTGAACCACAGACATATGGTCCCATATTCTTATTTTTACTTGTTACATGTTAAAAATGTAAAAAGCACACTTAGCTCCCAGGCTGTTCAAAAACAGGCCGCAGGCCTCCGTGTGTGAGCACCTGTCGTCTGGAGCCGTAGTGGCCTGGCCCACCTGCTTCCTGCCGGCCCTGGGCGAGCCACGACGAGGGGCCTGTTCCCGGCACAGAGGGGCTCTGCAGACCAGAGATGTCACCTGATTGTGGGTCAGGGACGTTCCCTGGGTTTCCATGGTGTCCAATGTGTCTGAGGGTCTGACCAATGGCACGGGAACCCTCAGGAGCTGGCCTCCAGGAGCTGCAAGGTGCCCCTAGAAGGGAGTAGACAGGGATGAGCGGGAGCCAGGCCACGCCCAGTATGGCTCTGCGGCAGGGTCGTGGTCGCCGTGAACTCCAGAGAAGAAGGTGGGCTGTCGCTAGAGCACATCCTAGTCCTGGGGGTGAGCTTTGCGGGTAAACACAAAGCAGCAATTTGATGCAACCTCGAGGCTCCGTGAACCTCTCACAGATCGTGATGCTACAGGGAGAGGCTCCCTCCCACCTCCCCAGGGGCCACCAAGCAGTTCCCGTTCCTGAGGCATGGCCTTCTGTGAGCAGTGGCAGCTCCCGGCGGGAGTGGCCTCACCTGGGTGCCACGGACACCTGTGGGCCATCCCGGATGTGCTTGGTAGAGGAGGGGTTCGCAGCGCTGGCGGATGGTGGCAGGTCACTCCTGGGGGTCAGGGCCCTCTGTCTCAGTCTGACTGGCAGCACTTGCCGGCTCCCGGGGGCACCCCCATCTTGTTCCAACTCCTCGTTTGTGCAGGCTGACCGCCACCCTGCTCTGTCTGTTGACCCATTTACCTGTGGATCCTGGTTTGAAAGTTCAGCTCTTCCCATGTTGTCAGAGCACCCGCTCAGTCAGGGAGCTCCTGCTGCGTGAAGGCCGCCCCTTCAAACGGGGTGACTCTGCTGGCCCAGCCTCGGTTAGTCTGTGGGCCGCTTCTCAGATGTGCCAAGTTGCTGTGGGTTGTCATGGGTTCCCACGTCAGGGCAGGCAAGGGCTCGCCTGGCCTCCACCTCGAAGCCTCCAGCCTGTTCTTCATTTCAGCCACGTCAGCTTTCTTCCACCCTGTTAGTCAAAGGCATGTCCGCCATCCGTGGTGCCGGGACGGGGATGCTTGTCGCCGTGACGGCTGACGTCCCGAGGAGCACAGGAATGTAATCGATAGATCAAAGGGCTTCTTCCCATCTGAGGGTGAAGACATTGGCAAGAGAATAAAGTCTTTGTTGAAAAAGGAGTGTCAAAGATGATGTCAGGTAGGCATCATGTGTTGT